>NC_085138.1:419815020-420416582 GCF_035046485.1 Aedes albopictus | reverse complement strand
AGAAATATTTGGCAAAGTTTCTTTGGAATCCTAATCAGACTGGTAGAGGGTCTCAGGACACTACATAGATGACCCGATTGTTAAACAAGTACGCCGAAGGGGTTGCTGTTAAAATTTACTACCATTGTGCAGATTTTTAAGGAAGTTATCACGGAAAAATTGAGAAAATGTATTAAAAATTAAAATAAATAATTTTAATGATATTTTTCCATGAAACTACAGTAAATCATCTTTGTTTTGAGGGCTTAACCTTTTCTGTTTGTTATTCCACCTCAGAGATATAAGTGATTATCTGCGTCCGGATTCTAACTGGGCAATGCCTTATTGTTATAGCAATATCTGAGAATTATCGCAGGACTTGGAAAAAAGTTAACACTATGTGAAATTGTTCAAAATAATAGCAGTGTACATAAATTGAAAGGTAGCTTTACTTTGAAGAAGCAAGAAATATTTTCGCACGCTATTAGAACAGTTTCCGCCTTGATTAAAAGTTAATGCTTAAATTTAAATTTTTTAAAATTGTTTGTTGAATTAAAAAAATCAGAACAAACACTGCTATTATATTGATCAAATTCACATAGTGTTTAACTTTTTTTCCACGTGCTTCGAAAACTCTCAGATTTTGCTATAACAATATTCACCATATTTGTAGTTCGCTGTCAAATTTTCAACTCAATCGCTCATAGGTGAACAAAGTTACAGCATGCCGAATTTGGCCATTTTGTATGGAAAACGGTTTTCACTGCTATTTTTATGAACACAGCTCTCTGCTGGTAAAAAATCAGGAAATTTATTTAATAGTTGAGTTTACAAAAAATTATACAAATAATTATACAAATAATAAACCTCGTTTTCCCAAATTAAAAGACTGCGTAGCCGTTTAAATCGTAGATTAAAATCCTCAGTCGATCCTCCAGAAGATTATTCAGAAAATTGAATTCCGTTATATAAACAGGTTCATATACAAATCAACAGATTCTTAATTATCCGAAATCCATTAGATTACACATAGTTTAATATTTCCTGTATATAACAGTTTTTTGCAGTGACTTGCTGGCGATATTATGTCAAAACTTTTGGAAAATTCCTAAAGATACATATAAACTTCTGTGGAAAATTTCTAATCAGTAGTAATTAGTAATTTTCAAAAAAATGTGTGTTTACTATGGGAGCACTAGCAATGAATTCCTTAGCGGAATTTTTCTCAAAACTTTTTGATAATATCAAATGAATTTCATAAAGGGTTTTCTATATATAAATAACACTAGTTTACAGCATTTTTGAACTCGGTAAGCTGATGATCATTTTTGGTGTAGAATCATGCCCTGAGTTCGAAAACGCGAAGGAAAAAAATTACAGTAGAGCGGAAAATTTTTCAACTTTCCATACAAGGATGATGATTTGAAATCGATTTTTGTTCTATTTTTAAGCAACGTCGCTCACTTCACACACCTCATTTTCCGTAATCAATGCTCCGATTGAGCTGAATTTTTTACTGTAACTCGCCTACATATGATATGTCAAAAAAACGTCGAGAAAGAATTTTTAAGTTGGTTTTTTCTTATTGAAAAAAATACATTTCTTCAAAAATTTTTGGGAATTTTGCTAAAATTTAAGAAGATCGTCCCTAAAACTCGCCAATATCTTGAGTTTCATCAATCTGACGCAAAACCTGTATTCAGATGACCGAATGGTATTGTATTCAGCTTTTAATTTATGGAAAAAGATTTAAAATTGGTTGAACAAAACGCAATATATTTGAATTTTAGTAAATTACATATTTTGAAAAGTTGCAAAACTCGATATTGAGCTAAATCTCAAAAACTGTTCTACTTTAAATTTTTTGAAGGTCTGTTTCGAAATCAGCACTAAATTGTGCTTCAAAAATTTTGGTCGTTGACAGAAGTTCACGACTTTCGTTTTATTTTGTAAACTTGTGTAATTTGTACCTGAATTTTTAGAGAAATCCTCAAAACCCGAAAAACAAAAAATGAAATTTCTGGAGTGTTGGGTAAGGCTCTTTTAAGATATTTAAGTAAAAAATCGATATTATGGGCTTAATTTGAAGTCCCAATTTTGAAAAACTTGGAAACTTGTGGCTAACTTTTGATGGAAACTGATGCGTAGAGTAAACATCTTAAAAAAAAATAATTTGTCCAATTTTTGCCGAATTTCTCTAGGAGTTCAAATAGATTCATTTTACAGCCGATTTTGAGTAGCATTTAGACCATTGGATTAACCATGTGATTAACCTAGAATAACGCAAAAAAGTCATGATATAGGTACCTATAAGAAATGGTATTAGAATTCTTTCAGAACAAAATGTGTTCTCCTGTCTTAAAGTAATTCTTCGGATTTGCATTAGGGTTTAAGGTTAAAAACTCCTCTACTGTAATATTCACATGTCTGTCTTAAGGAATTGATGTAAGAAGCTTTTCGTGTTTTCCATTGGTTACACCAGGAATTCCTTCGGAAGGCACATTGAAATGTTTCATTAAAAATTTAGAAAATCCTGTCTGCTGGTTTTCAACTTGCAATTTTGCTCCCGGTTTAAGGACAAACGTCTTGAAATCTTGTTTCAACAATGCATCAGAACTACAGCGATATCAATCTCAAGGGGCATGCATGCTTCAAGCAACGGTGTATTTTTTTTTTATTTTTTTTTTTTATTTTTTTTTTTTAGAAAGGTTCCTAGCGGCACGCCGACGGACGTAGAAACCTCTCCCATCACTGTACGCACAAGCGTCTCGCGTTTGCGCGGACAACGACAGTTCACTAGGCCTTTGGATAGGATAGAGTACGTAATCCTTCAGAAGCAGTTCACCAGCCGTGCACGGAACATGTCGTCCAGTAAGACACTGTTGCGTACTGACTCAGAAGGTTACGGTAGAAGGTGTGAAAGTTTCGGTTTTGTCATATGGTCAATTTTGTATTTTTTTTGTCATGTCAAGGTTTAAAGAATGTTATTGTGCCCTATAATTCAGTAATCTTTGGTGTGCCTATGATCTGTTAGATAGTCGATGTGTTTGTTATGTCCATTTTTGTTGATCCTCATTTTAGTATTGTTTTTATTATCTTTGAAAGTTGTCTTTCGTCAACATCCCTAGGACTATCAGCATCGGTCCAAATAAGTCCATATTAAAGAAAATCTTTCATACACTCAGTCGAAAAAATATCTAATTTGTCATAAATAGTCTACGTTAGTCAAAGTCGAAGTGGTCAGTTTTTGTCGATTTCGTCTTGATCACACGTTAGCTTCGAATCTATAAGCAAGCACTGTTAAATGCTGCACTTCCCACTATTAGTTTCTTAGTTATTTTAAATTGATATTGAAAATTATAGAGAAATTGAATCACGAAAGCACATCAAATGTTGAGAACTATGTATTAGCAAATTGAATACGCGAGATACTACTAATTATTTCATATTTGAATTAAATTTGTATTAGTATAGTGTATTTGTTAAAATTAACCGAATAGTGGGAAGCCCAGGAAACAGTTCAAAGTCTGCTGACTCAAAAAAGATTCCGAGACTCATCACAAAACACAAAAAAATGCATTATGATTCACAACGACTCTCGAAACCATTCCAGACTCAATCGACCAGAACTGTTTTCTGGGTATAGAAACTACTAGGCCCCAGCAGGTCCCTCCTGTTTATCGAGCATTTCTGATAAATCAGCCATACTCCATGTAGCAGCCGGTTCGCAATGAGCCGTTGGAGGCGCATTAAAGTGTTAAAGGTGATATTTTCATTACAAGAATTACAATTAACATCCTTCACTTTAATACCGTCGAACCCTGTGATCTTGGCCAGGGATGCTTCAAGCAACGGTGTATTTTGTATTTTTATTATATTTAGCTTAAAATGTGAAGATCATGAGCGCTGGTTTTGTTTACTACGACATTTGTGCGTTTTAAATCGTGAGTAGGTGCCAAAATCGGCCTTTGTAGCGGCCACTTTGGGATTTTAACAAGTTTGTCCTTAATGTCGGTAATTTCAAGGTGGTAGGTTTTTATTTTTAAATTCATCCCATAATTCTACAAATTCTTACACAGAAAATACTTAAAAAATTTCTCCCAGTATTTCATCATATAAATTTATAACTCCATAAAAACTCCGAAACTTTCACTATACGAAATTGTTAATATTATTATGGCTTTGGTGATTGCAGGGAGCTTTTCTATGAACTCATTGTGAAATTTCTAGAAATACCGTTAAAAACTCATACAAAGCGCAATCATTTCAGGAAGTCCTTCACTGGCGAATTAAAGAATTATTTCAAAAAGCTTCGATGAAAAAAAAAATTAAACCTTGACGCAAAGTTCAGCCAGACATTGCGGCAAAATTCCTATCTACTACGAGGAGCTACTACAGAAAACATCTGAATATAATCTCTAAAATTATGTCACTAATTTCTCCATGGTCTCAGTCAGATAATTCTTTTGAAAGTTTTTAAAAATACAAAAATTCTCATCGACGAAAAATCCCTGATTACCACCAAAATTCCAGGTGATTTCAGCTAAAATAGATTTTCTTAGAGTTTTCTGGCAGTGGACAGTTAAAACTCTGCAAACTACAGCGGCCGTTCGCTCGTTGCAACATGTTTACATTGCAACGAGCGAATGCCATTCGCTAATTGCAACGTCACTTTGACACTAAAGTGCATCGAAATGCACTGACAGCATGACTGACAGCACACATTTGACACTTGATTGCGTTTTAATTGCAAAAACATATCAAATTTTGCAATTAGCGAACTTGCAACTAAAAAGCGTTGAAACGAGCGGGTTTGCAACGAACGAACGGACGCTGTACGTGATTCTTCGATTATACTCGAACTGGATTTCTCGACAAAGAGCTTTGTGAGATATTCCGTGGGAAATCATTGCAAGAATTTCAAGAGTCTATGCTTCTAGTTAAAATAATAGTTTTATGCGAATGATTTGAATAATTTTCGGTTAACTTTATCATTAGGCTATTATCGTCGCACCACAAAATCGAAGTCGTCGCTAGAAGCACATGCGAAGTAAATTTGAATCTATTTTTTTCTGTTGCGCATCATTAAGCTAATTAAGAGCAACAATATACCTACACTAATCCAAATTGAGTTGCGACATTTCTAAGTAGGTTAAAAATCAATTTTCGCACGTTCGGTCACTTCATATTTCGACCAAAATCATAATATAATTAACCAGGTATCAGTAAAGAAGAGCAAAGGCACGTTCTCCTCCATTTAAGAAATGTGTAGCGAGAATGTTGGAGAAATATTTTCTGACATTTCATAATCATTCAAAATTTATCTACCAGAATTATTTCTACGATATATTTTCACGTTTTTTAGATAAGTTTTTTTCTAGTTGTTTGAAACATAATTTGTGATTTAAAATATGTTTGTGCCTAAATTTAAAGTTTAATCGTTATCTCGATCATCCAGACAATGAAAACCTGTCACCTGGATAATCTCTGTCAAACAAAAAATCACTCATAATTAAGAAACTGATGCTCATCTGCATCATTTGGATTTTGAAATTTCTGTGTGAGACTTGTGAAACTGTGTAAGAATCTGGATTTGAAGTGAGTCAAGTGCTAAATCGAAGGTTCGAGTTCACATTCTGGAGGCGGTACACATCATTTTGAAAATTCCCGATCATAAACAAAATTCCCGACTTATTCCCGCATGTTTCTCGATGAATTTCAATTCCCAACTTTTCCCGCATTTCCCGAAATTCCCGAGTCTGTGGCCACCCTGTTATTAGCTTGAAACACCATTGAACAGCAGCCATCTTGAGTTTGGGACGACATCTTGGATTTTAGAACATCATCTTGGATATTCTGGTCATCATTTTTAGACTCCGGACATCTACCCCACACCAAATATACCAATATTGCATGGTTTTAGGGCCTAAAGCTCCATTAAACAGACGCCATCTTGGATTTTGGGCCACCAGTAACAGAACTAGCTGAATAACAGTTTCTTAAGCTAAAGTTTGCTTAAGAGTAGTTTATTCCACTCTTGTACAGCAAAAATGTTTGTTGGGATTTTCTGGTCATTATTTTCTGACCCCGAATAACTCCATTAAACAGCCGCCATTTTGAATTTGGAGCTGCCATCTTGGATTTTAGACCGCCAACTTGGATATTTTTGTCGCCATTTGTGGAGTCCAGACATCTTCCCCATACAAAATATACCCATATTGCATGATTTTAGGTGCTAAAACTACAATAAACAGCCGCAATCTTGAATTTGGAGCCACCATCTTGATTTTTGAGCCGATATCGTGGAATTTCTGGACTCCAGTGTTGATTTCCGCACAAAATTCGTCAACCATGCTAAAGGTTACAAAAATCATCGCAGTTTGATGTGCCGCATGATGGGGCTTGGTTCAGTTCCATATACGGCCAGTTCTATCGGTGCTCAGAGACGGCATGCACCTCAGAGCGGTTAGTGAGAAGATAAAGAAAATACACATTACACACAGCCTTCATGGTGAGAAAGAGTGCGTGTATAGAATTATCTTCTGCGTGGTTCGACTGCACGCGCTCGGCATCGTTGTCGCATCGTGCACGACGGTGAGCGCAGGAAAGCAAGAGAAAGTACAATCCAACACACAGCTCACATCGCAGCGCTGCGCTACACGCTAACTAACACCGACACAGCGGCTGTGTTGGTCGCTCTCAAATTGACCCTCTTTACATGCCGCACATTTTGTGTGTTGCATGGACCTTACTCATTCCTGTGTTGGGGGGGTGAAGGTTCCACCATGTGTGGAAAACACACATTCTTTGGAACGCCTGGAATATGGAATCCGCTTCCATACTAGTTTTTGTTTTGGGAAGTTGAAAAAAAAAATGCAATTTTCATGATTTTCAGAGATTTTTTCCATCGAATAGCTGAAGCAGTTGGAAATGCGTCAAAAACATTTCCATTTCCATCTGCTTTCCAGCTCTTCGATGGAAAAAATCCCGAAAATCCACCTCATGTTTACATGTGCCAAGCTGTTTGACTGCGGCTCAGGGGACGATTGACTGTTCCGTTTCCACCGAGCCGCACAAAAATGAGTATGAGGCCGGGAACACATGGAATGTGTGTGGCCCACACACATTTTAAACACATTCGGTCATTTGTGCATGTGTTGCAGCGCTCTGTGCGTTGCCAACACAGCCGATGAGCGAGAAAAAAAAATAGCGTGTACATACTCTGTACTGCCGAGAGCCTACAACTTGCAGCTCAGACAGCACAGATGTGTAGCACATTACATACTACAAATGAGCGAAGCTCACGCAGAAGAAGTTTGAGCTCTGCGACGTCTCGCGCAGCTGGTGTGGCAACTTACACGTTCGCACTCTCACGCAAAGTTTTACGGCTGAGCGATGTATGTTTGTTGCCGGTCCACATTCGTAGCAAAACAGAGAGGCGCACATTTTATTGAAGATGTGCACGCAGAGCTGTTTATCAGTGTATCTATGCCATCTCTGTCGGTGCTGGTCCGGATCACTGAAATGGCCATAACTTCGGAACGCCTCGACCGATCCGGATCATTACAAATAGCAAACAATGCGGTAAAAACCCGGTTTGATTCGAGCTATAATCGGTTAAATCGGCCAATGGTAAGTGCTTTAAAAGTTAGTGAACTTTTTTGCGCACAGACATACATACATACACACATACAGACATCACCTCAATACGTCGAACTGAGTTTATTGGTATATGTGACATGACCCTCCGAGCCTTTTCACGGAAATTCGGTTTTTTGAGTGAATATATAGCCTTTCAGTACACTTTGGTGTACGAGAAAGGCAAAAATATGTTAATGTCGACCGGTTTCGTGTCTTGTTTCGCGTCGCGTCTCGTGAATGTTATAACGAAGCATTATTATATTTTTTTACACTGAAACCTCCATTTAGGTAGGATCCATTTAGGTAAAATCTATTTAGGTCCCTCCATTTAGGTAACGTTACCTAAATGGAATTTGATTGTGTTCAGAGCAGTTGGAGTACTCAAGATTACAGATAAAGTTGATATACGAAAAAAAAGCAGAATTAAGAGTTGTTAAACCTCCGTGAAATACACCTGCGAGCCTCTTAAGCCCCCCTCAAACTCACCGGAAACCTACTGAAACGTATTAAAACGCCCTGAAACGTCTTGAAACGCTTTGAAATTCCTCTTAAATATTAAACCCCTACATATGTACCTCTGTGAAATTCACCTGAGTGCTCCTAAAATACTCTGAAACGCCTTGAAACGCTCTGAAACACATCTAAAATCCCAATAAAACCTCCGTAAAATTTACCTGAGAGCCTCTGAAGCCCCCTAAAATCCTTCTGGAACATCCTGGGATGCCCTGAACCGCATTAAAACAACCTGAAACGCCTTGAAACACTTTGAAACGCCTCTTAAACCCTTATAGAAACATCTCTGAAGCCCCCTTAAGTCCTCCTAAACCCTCCTGGGACGGCCTGCAATGCAATGAAAACACTTGAAACGCCTCTAAAACCCCTCAAAACCTGAGATCCTCTGAAGCCCCCTGTGAAACTTCCTGAAACGCCTCTGAAACCCTCATGAAACCTCCGTGAAATTTACCTGCGAGCCTCTTAAGCCCCTTCATATTCATCGGAAACCATCTGAAATGCCTTGAAACGCCTCTGAAACCCCCATGAAACCTCCGTGAAATTCACCTGCGAGCCTCTGAAGCCCCCTTAAACCTCCTGAAACACATTAACACGCCATGAAACGCCTTTAAAACGTTTTGAAACGCTCCTGAGACCCCTATTAAAACTCCGTCAAATTCACCTGAGACCCTCTGAAGGCACTTTTAAACCTTCTGAAAGGCCATGAAACGCATTGAAACACTTTGAAACGCCTCTGGAACCCCCATGAAACCTCCGTGGAACTCAACGTATCTAAATACCTAAGGTAAGAGATTCCCGCAAATGTCAAAAATGAGACTCACCAACACATCTGCGTTAGTTATGAAAAGTAGGTGTTTTTACACTAAAATGTCATTATTTTAGCAAAGTTTGTGAAGTTTTAAAAGTTTGGATGTTTCTATTGTCTATCCGGTTGGAATCAGGACAGACATTCAATCAAAAATGGCCATTTCCTTGGACCACAAGTGTCGCATCTGTTTCGCATCTAGTGCGCTGTGTTGCTGACAACAACGGGAAGGATGCGCACTACTTTTAACATGATTCAAAAACGTCGCGAGTTGGGTCGCGTCGCGACTTGATTGTGCGAAGTCCGGTTTGGTGGCGGCCCGACAATAAATGCTGAAAAAATATGTTTAGAACCAATTAAAAAAAAAATGTTATCGATTTTCAAATGGCGATATTTCCTGTTTTATTGCATGGAGGTCACTTTTAATACAGTGAGATGCAATTAAATAATTGCTTCTAAGATGGGAGTGCTTAATTTCTTAAGAAAGTTTGCTAAATAGTGATGTGCCCATACAAATCTGCGCAAACTTCATAACTATTTTTTGCTTTTTTCCTTTTCTCACTAATCCGTGAATATTAGCGGGAGTCTCTTACCTTGGTATTTAGATACTTTGCGTGGAACTCACCTGAGAGTTTCTGAAGCTATTTTCGCTACAGCGGCCGTTCGCTCGTTGCAACATGTTTACATTGCAACGAGCGAATGCCATTCGCTAATTGCAACGTCAGTTTGACATTAAAGTGCATCAAAATGCACTGCCAGCATGACTGACAGCACAAATTTGACACTTGATTGCTTTTTAGTTGCAAAAATTTGTATTTTTTTGCAATTAGCGAACTTGCAACTAAAAAGCTTTGCAACGAGCGGGTTTGCAACGAACGAACAGACGCTGTATTTACATAGTGGTTTCGCAGCGCGGTGTCACAAACACTAATGCAAATCTACTGGTTGAAAATATGCCCATTTGATTTTGCCGGGAACAGCTGTTCTTTGTTTACTATTTTCAACCAGTAACTCAGGTAGTGTTCGTGTAATGCAGCGTGTACGTACACGCAACACCACTAAAAGCAGAAACCACTATTGCAACGAGCGAATGGACTTATCCACGGTGTAGTCCAAGGTCTTCTGTTGACAAAATATGACATATTCATGATCATCCAGCGACTGAAAGTTCACTGGATGTTCACCGGATCTCGCCGGATGCAAGATGTGAGCAATTATTTTAGTAAACACGACCCGCAGTTAGGGAACGTTCAAAAATTACGTCCATGATTTGGAGGAGGGGGGGGGGTCTAGAAAAGTGTGACAGTACGTGTATTGGGTATAGGAAAAGTGCGTGACAGAGGGGGGAAGGGGGGGGTCTAGAAATCCCGAAAAACGATGGACGTAATATTTGAATCTTCCCTTACCGTTTCACAGCATGCTGTCAGTTGGCGTGTGACGTCGTCATCGTGGACAAGTTCATGCCATTCGCTAATTGCAACGTCACTTTGACACTAAAGTGCATCAAAATGCACTGCCAGCATGACTGACAGTACACATTTGACACTTGATTGCCTCTTAGTTGCAAATATTTGTAAAATTTTGCAATTAGCGGACTTACAACTAAAAAGCGTTGCAACGAGCGGTTTGTATAAAGTAATTTGGCATAAGGTCGTTTGGCCTATTAAAGACATTTGGCATACAGCGCCCGTTCGCTCGTTGCAAACCCGCTCATTGCAACGCTTTTTAGTTGCAAGTCCGCTAATTGCAAAATTTGACAAGTTTTTGCAATTAAAAAGCAATCAAGTGTCAAATTTGTGCTGTCAGTCATGCTGTCAGTGCATTTCGATGCACTTTAGTGTCAAAGTGACGTTGCAATTAGCGAATGGCATTCGCTCGTTGCAATATAAACATGTTGCAACGAGCGAACGGCCGCTGTAATGGACACTTGGCATAAGAAAGGTGCATTTCGATAACAGGCTTGATAATCCTCCTCGAAATCAAAAGAGTTTTGCAACATGCTCATGAGCGGTGTTTTGTTTTTGCCTCGTCGCGAGGGAGCGAATGAACCCCAAAAAGCGAGGCAATAAAAACTGAGCGAGGAAGAGGGGAACGAAAAAAGAGCCGATGATTATTTCGAGTTTTTGAGTGCGATTTTCGCCTCGAGAGTTTATCTTTTTATGGGAGTGGAACTCGCGAGAGCTTTTTGAGTGGGAGTGGACGTGAGAAACACAACAAGCAATTATGAGTGTTGGACGAACTCCTCGCTGCGCGACAAGCTCGCGCTCGGTGCTGTTGAAGATTTGCGTTGTGATTTTTGAGTTTTATATTCACTCCTCAGAAAATAGCCGAAATCGCTTCCTCATTTTCTCGCGAGGGAGTTTCTGTCAAGCCTGGCAAAGTCGCTCATTGCAACGCTTTTTAGTTGCAAGTCCGCTAATTGCAAAATTTGACAAGTTTTTGCAATTAAAAACCAATCAAATGTCAAATTCGTGCTGTCAGTTATGCTGTCAGTGCATTCCGATGCACTTTAGTGTCAAAATGACGTTGCAATTATCGAATGGTATTCACTCGTTGCAATGTAAACATGTTGCAACGAGCGAACGGCCGCTGTACAAATGGTCGCTGAAGTACAATCCTTGACATCTAACATAAAAGTGTAGAATTAGCAATACATACACAGAAAAAAAATTTAAAAAAAAAGCTCTAACATAACATTTTCTAGTTCGTCCCGGGTATTTGCAGATTTTCAAAAATAGTTCCTTCTTACCTGTCGAATGGCATGACCTTTTCGTCCGTCATCTTCGTGGGAAAGAAGAATGGACTCAAGCCTTGCTTTTCCACCATCTCCAGTGCTTGATATTCCATCCGGATGGGCGTTCGGTTGGGACTGAACTTCATACGCCACTTGGTATCGTACCGGAGCGGTTCCTCCGTCTCGAATAGCACCTTGTTGGCGCAGAGCTGCGAAATCACGCCGATGACGGTTTTGATCGATTTGTTCGGGCGCGTGTAGGTCAGCTCGATGTAGTCACCTTCCACCAAGGATTTCGGTGCCGTACTGAACTGAGCCAGCTGCAAGGATTGGGAAATTTAGGAATCGCAAAACTACTCTTGAATCTCATCACACATACCCTGAGGCTGTAGAATCGTTTAGGACCACACGGTTTGAGATGGACGTCCTCCATATCGTAGCGAGACAGTTCGTGCTTCACGTTGTAGTCCTCGATGTTGTTCATCAGCTGCAGCATCTCAACGTAGTTGGTAGCATTGAGTCGACTGGTCTCCTCGACCTGCATGAACGATCTGTGAGAAATATCGGATATTATCGATTTCATCTGTTTGTAAACGCAACTATTTTAAATCCCCCATACTCACTGGATACTGTCGCATAGTTCGCGCTCCTTCTTAGTAAACGAATCAGCCATCTCAAAATTATTCTTAAAGACGGCGACCAGCTCCGTCGGAGGGAGGTAATCCTTCAGCTTACCCAACACGATCGGATCCTCCGTCACTCGCAGCTCTACTGGTGCCTTCAACACCCGGAAGTGGTACTGCTCCACGTACTCCAGTATCCGGCTGAGCTGCACCAGAATGGTGTAGTCATACTCCGCCACCAGGAACATTCCCGTGGTGATGGAGAACTTGTAGCTGTCGCCCGGGTTGATCGTGATCGGCCAAACGTCCCGATTGACCGGCATCAGCTGCTTGGTCGAGTGGTACAGATGCACACAATCGATGTGCAAGGCCATGTGGTACGCGTTCCGAATCGTGAACAGCGTGACCGGACTCACGGCGTCGTAGTGCTGCACCACGTCTAGTTTTTGGCCCGTTTCGAAGCTATCAACTGACGGAACGATCCGGAAGCTTTCCCCGTGCACGGTTTCGAAATGTTTCGAATAGATCTCCGGTGAGAGAAAGCTTTTCCGGCAGACGAAGCATCTTCGCGACGACGGTTCCTGATTGTGTTTCAGCAAACGTTCCACTGTCGTGATGTACGAGATTTTCGCTAGTGGCTGCTTTGCTTCTAGCATATTCCGGATTTCTTTAAGGGCTTCATTGTTCGCAAGCATCGCCTCCTGGGCCAGCGACCGTTTGTCCTGCTTCTTGGCAATCAGCTCTGAAATCGATAATTTTAGATTTTCCCTAGATTGGAATTTAAGCTCACCCCACCGTCGTGAAGCCGTTGCTCGTGTTTCTCCAGTAAGTCCCTCAACCGTTCCATGTTGAACTTGAACTGTTTCGGACCTTCCTCATCGTCGCCTTCGCCTTGTTCCGGTTGCTTCAGTGTTGCGGACCGCGTTATCAAACCGTGATTCATCAGCACCCAGCCCAGTTCGTCCATTTTGACCCGGGTGATACGTCGCAAGCGGATCTCCTCCAGCAGCTTTTCCCGGAGCTTCTTCTTTATGATGCCACCATCCTTGATCAGATTGTGCCGGTAGATTCGCACCACAAACGATTCAATTTCGTGTTTCTGACCTACGGACGGAATAAGACGAACAATGACGTCGTGTCCCAAAATAGAACACCGTTTGGGAACCACTTACGATCGAATCGGTGCTGCATAAACTTATTGGGAATGATTTCCATTGCTTTCTGTAGTATTATCACTGGTAGAACAGAATTTTAGCAAGTATATGATACAAGAGCCTCGGTAAATCAATTTATAACTAAAACTAGCCAATAATCACACATAAATATGATAAAAATATAAAACAGAACAAAACGGTGAACCATATAACTGAAACGGTCGTCAACAATGAAAATGACAACCACAGTGATAAAGAAGAAAAAAGGCGCAAAAAAAAACGGAAGTGAAAGGTGTCAGTTGAGAGTAGCATTGAACGCACTCTCGCAAATTTGAACTCAAAATTAATATATTGTCGTCGCGGTTGAAACCCGAAGTTTCCCACACGCGACAATCGATTTTTCGCCAAATCCATACGTGAAACCTAACGTCGGACGTAGTGCGCTGGGCAGCGGATCTGGTCATCTATCCAGCGCACTTTACCCGACGTACGTCCGACGCATGGTTTAGGAGAAAAATCCATTTCGCGTGTCAAAAATTCCGATTTTCAACTGCACGAACAATATACACTTTAAAAAAAATGTTACTAAATTGACAGAAAATATATAATATCTATTCAATTTTGAGTTGAATTTACCCACGACTTTTTGTTATAGTCCATTTTACGAGCCGATTTTATGAATGAATTTTTACAGGAGGTAGCGTCCAATAACCCGTGAAAATCAATATCATCCAGGGAGGGTGCAGGCACGTCAAACTCGAACAAACTACGCCTACCTAACCCGACGTCTCCACTAGACAGAAATGTCTTGCCATTTTGCTGGACAGATGTGTCATGACAGAAATGTTCTCTCGCTGTTTGCATGGAAAGCAGCGGTGTTGATCATTTCTGTTACGTTTTCTCTTTCTGGCAGCAAAATGGCAAGACATTTCTGTCTAGTGGAGACGTTGGGTAACATGCATCGAGCGGGCCTTCCCAAACAACACAATGCGATTTCGCGGGCCATCCCCATCGACAAAACAAACCGATTTCCAAGCAGGATTCGAGCAGGCTTCTGGTCGCGTTGCCAGTCACACTAACACACTCGCAAAAGATAAGCAGTAGGCCTACCTTGCCGCATGCGGGTCCCCTGATATCCCCTATAATTGAGTTGTCCAAAAAATGTCTCACGAAACCTAATGCAAGCCTATCCATATACGTGAGAACAAAAGATGTTTACAAAGTTCTTACAGATAGATTAACACGGGAAATCTGAACACAAACCACTAACACACAGGAATTTGGATTGGTCAATAAACCAACACCATACTCGGACCGTAATGTAGACGGTTCAACAATATCGCATACTGTTCTCCCTGGTTCGAACTGTATCCCGAATGGGTGGTTAAGCAAATCTTATGGTTATCTTTTATGCGGGTCATCATCAACATTGTTGTCACTTCGTAAAATGGCTCATTGAGGGATTTGCACAAAAGTGCACGTGGCCTATGGACCTTTTCATTTGACGTCTTAAATCAGCTGATTTCTCGGGCCTTTGACAGTTCTCCTATGAAAATGACAATTTAGCGTTTGCGCCTTTGTTCGGCAGTTGTAAACAGTGGCCTGCGCGGACCTGTCAACTGAAAAGGCCTATCGCTTCCGAAAGGTAAAGCCGCGGTTTTCACTCCCTGTTTAACATCAACCTCAGAGAAAATATTATGCGTTGCGCGAAAATTTTTGAGCGCAAGTGCTCGTATACCTCCGCCAGTACGGTAAATCGTGTTGGTGTTTTCGGCGCAGTATTATTTGGCCCATTCGCGCACTTATCGTAAAAGACACCAGAACGATTAAACGTACGAGCGGAGGTCTATTAGCGATTTTGCACCATTTTCGCTCTCTATTTTCTTGCAACGGATAATAGGTACAGAAGCGAAGAGTGAACAGCCGCCTGAACGGCAACACTTTTTCTGTTTTGATTTCATTGCTCGGATGCTGGCAACTGTCGCAAAGCAGATTAATCCACCCATCGATGGTAGTGCCTATCGCGCATACCGCATTTGAAAACTTTTTATACTGTTGTTGTATTAACTAGGAATTATCAAACTGATGTTCCAAAATGGAACAATTTTCTTCAATTCAAGAAATCAATGTTGTTTGCACTGTTATCCATAATATTTGGAAACTTTGGTGAAAATTTGTTTGGAATGAGTGCAATACTTATCTTAACGTTTACGGCAATCGTCAAGGTTTGTTGATTTTGTTCATTAGGATAGGATACCAGTTTGACGGTTCGATAAGGTATTTTTCAGGGGGATGACGAAGGGCCACACGAAAAGAAATTTCCTTATTAAATGTATAAGAAAATGTTATACATTTTTGCCATTTGGCATTTCTAATATACCCTATGCAGAAATCTAATCAAAAGTATAAGGAGCAAAATTTCAAAAGTATAAGGATATCTTATACCAGTCATAAGCTTTAAATTATGAATAGTATAAGGTACATGTTATGGAACATATAAGGACTTATTTTGATCGGTTTCTTCTTCTTTTTCCTCGATTTTTCAATAATGTGGATAATAATACCAATACTACCATTATATTTACAAATAATGAACGAAAAATGCGTGATTATTATTAGAAGTCACTATTTTATTATAAATACAAAGAGCCAAGTATTCATTTCAAACTTCCGTTTTGGGAGCAGGTGGAGCACATTGTCCGTTGTATAACCACCAACAAAAATCTGCAATCGTCGAAAAAAGCATTGCGCCTCCTCACCAGCCTCTTTACAAGCCTCTGCATTCCTATAATTCACGGGAAAATGAAATTAAACTCAAAACCAGAAACCAGGATAGAAACTGTAGTATTTACCTCTTCAACTCCATGAGAAACAAAAGAAGTGCAGTGCGTCCTTCGAACAGTCCTCCGCCATTGAAAATATTTTCAAAACCAAAACACAATAAAAGTATAAGATAAACCTAATATATTTTCGCCATTAGACTGGAGAGATAAAAAGTATAAGTTTTCGTTATACCTCTAATGAAGCATATTAATAAGGGAAATTAAGCAAGCTTATGAGAACCATAAATCTATATGTTATGAATCATAAAAGTTGTTTCTAATATAAAAAATAATTAAATTTCTTTTCGTGTAATAGAGGTGTGGAAGAATATTTCGTGTGCGTGAGATTCGTGTCTGGTACAAAACATGTCACTACTATAAACAAAGCGAGCTCCCATAAGAACGCGTGTCAAATAGTGACGTCACTATTTGTGTTTACATTTTTCTCTCCTTACTAATACATAGCCATCTCTTCTTCTTCCTCACCTGTAATATACTCTCATTGGACTCGGAACACCTTCAGCGCCGTCTTGCTGAATTACTTTTATATTTCGACATTACACAAAATTACTACTGAAGGGTGTTATTTGTCAGAAGGGGTATTTCTTATTTATAGGCAACGCAAGTAAGCCACCATAATGTGCAAGTTATTAGTTTTTTTTTTATCAGTATTAACGAAATTTTTAGCCCTAGGCTAGTTCATCTCGGGACCCACGCTTTATTTCCCCTCCGAAGGAAGAACTCACACTTTGCAAATTTGTCGGGAGTGGGATTCGATCCCAGGTCCACGGCGTGATAGTCACGTGATTTAACCATCACACCAGGTCCGCTACACGAATTATTAATTAACTGGTGTTAGAGACCGCCAGTGCACCAGTAATTTTTTTTAGCAAAGTTCGGTGGCACACCAACCGACACGAAAAGAAAAGTAATATTTTTTATTATTAGATATTAGTTATTGATTTTATTCCACTTTAACTTATAAAATTCATTTCGCCACATTATTAACATTCAAATAAAACCTAATAAAGCGTATAACGCGCCCTAGTAAAAAGTATAAGTTTTGCCTAATGGCGTAAATATATTAGGCAAAACTTATACTTTCGATAATGTTTGGGATTGAAAATTTTCAACATGGCATCCGATGCAGAAGCCAGAAAACTAGGAGGTTCCGATTCTTCTTCGTGGATATATTTATCTTTGGGTAAGGTAAAATTAAACTATTAAATTATATCATTTGATAATCCATTTACGCTCTCAGGTATGATACCAATGGAGTTTGACCCCCAGCTGATTATGGGTTTCCCGATTTTCACATAATCATCATCGTCGCGGAAGTCGCCATCATTCCTGCCATCATTCCCACCAAGCTGCTCCGCGGTTTCGGGCTGAAGCGCCATTTGAAGCTCTGAGATGATATCAAGCTGCAAGAAAAAGAACGTCAACACGTTCTGCGTGCGTGCCGGAAGTATCATCGGAACAGGACATTAATAGCCAGGTCGACGCGGAGACATATATGGAATTATAGGAAATTATGAAGCAGTTCGACACGAAAAAATCGTCATCCCGGGCCCCAACTCGTCGGTGCACAGTTATAGTCGTCGTACAAGAGCTACGGTGATCGGGCTTGGGTGCTCGTTGAATTTTCCACAAGCCGCGATAATGTGCTTCGTGTTTTAAACTGTATTTTACCATTTGAAAATAAACATTGAGGTATAATCATGTGCTTTTTCCTAGCTTTTAATATATTTTTTAATTATTTTTAATAAAAAAAAAATAAGGACCATTATTCAAAACAAAACATGATACATTTTAACAGTTTTCTCTTATACTTAGTATAATGCGCGTAATAAACATTATTAGGAAAAGTACACGAAAAGTATAAGACAAACTTATACTTTTCATAATGCTTTTCTAATATGATTTAAAAAGATTTTACATAATGTTCATTGGGCAAACGAAATGGCAAAAATATATAACATTTTCTTATACATTTAATAAGGATTTTTCTTTTCGTGGAGTTATAAGATTACACAAAAAAAGCTGTGAACTGTTTATTACCACTAATGCATTGTAATCGTTGGATTCATCACATTTAAATAAAAAATCTTGGGAAAAATATACTTCTGCATAAATTGTTTGTTGATTGTTCGATGATTTATTACATCTGAATTTAGTTTCTTTTTTTGTATGTATTTTTGTATCATACATTT
This sequence comes from Aedes albopictus, assembly GCF_035046485.1. NCBI lineage: Eukaryota > Metazoa > Arthropoda > Insecta > Diptera > Culicidae > Aedes > Aedes albopictus. The sequence goes on along the minus strand of NC_085138.1, from coordinate 420,398,098 downwards.
CAATAGTTGTTTATTTAAATTAAAAAAAATATATATGGCAACACGGCATAATGCTCTGCAATGATGATGCTCTCGATCACGCGCTGCTGCATAGAGATAAGTGACATTTCAACACACGAACACTAGCGCAATTTTTTCCTCACACAAAAGTGCACGCCGATTGAAAGGCTATTCAGATTGCATATGCAAATATTACCCGGATAAAAACTAACCATAGGGTGTTTGGTGAAAACCATTCATGCACCTTACAGTGTACCAGCTACAATAATGTATATTGTAATGAAATGGTTCACTAAAAGCTTCGCACATTGTAGCTACTATACATTTACATTCGATTTTTATGTAACAATATATTATACTGTTTTTCTTACGTTTGAACCATTCACTTTTCCAAAACATTATTTTTCCGTGCATTATTAATTATTTATTCAGTTTTAGATTTTTTCCGTGCTTTGTTTTGTTGATGTTTGTGACTTTTTTGATGCAAAGGAAAGGAAAGAAAAAAAGTGAATAAGTTGAAACATCAATTTAAAAGTAAAAAGAAAATCGCGTTAAGTACTGTTCCTTTGAATTCCACTAAGAATCAAAGGAACAGTACTTAACGCGATTTTTTTTTACTTACAGATATTCCCCTAACAAGCCCAGGTTAATCACCATCATTAATTTAAAGTCAATAAAATGTTTAAACCAGATCTCTTAAGAACTGCAGATCCAAGAGATATGGTGGACTAGGTATGTAGAGTGCGATGAGAGGAATACGATCGACGTACTTTATCGTAGAGCCATCTTTAACATATGGACTGGACTGAATACTGAAAGAAATTCTAATATAGGTTCGTCTGTGGGTTCGCTTTTTAACCTAACTTATACTTGAATCGAACTTGACAGTTTTCTCATGAGTTGTTATGTATTTCAAACTTTAATCAAACTGGAGCCTCAATATTGCAAAAACGGTTAAGCACGCTGTAATGATACTTATGTACCTCGTCACCCACTTCATGCAACTACATTAGTGGTCTAATAATACTTAGCGCGCTCGGCATAGTTCCATCATGCCGCTCAAAGTGTTGCCACAAATAATGCTTAGTTTGCGAAACCCAGTTATCTGGCTGGTGGGGCATGGGAGCCTAAGCTTCAACTGTTAATGCAATCAGAGACTACTCAGACCTCGACTCAGACTTAGACGTGGGCGATCCAATATGAAGGGTTATCCAAAACGCTCTGGAGAATTCCCAAAGCGCATTCTCATAATGCTAGTAAGCCTAAGATGCCATTAACAGGAGGAAAATGACAAGATAATATAACATTATAAGGTTTATGTAATGTAAACCAATACAACATAACAAAAGAGAACCATTCCAAAACCATTTAATTAAATGTATAACCAGTAGTGAAACTACAATTAAAAACAATATATTTACGGTACATTTTATTGTTTGAAACCATATGTGTACCATACAATGTACGGTTTATTAAAACCCACATATCAGTATTTATAACAATTCATTTACAATATAATGTATGGTTTTGCAAAAAAATATATATGGAGAAAAATTTTTTTTTATATTGTTACGATACTTAACCACCCGTATAGTATATTGTAAAAATCTTATTTACAATATACTGTATTGGGTTCTACATTACATTTTATTGTTTTTGTATTTTTATTTTTACAGTTGTGTCTATTGTAAAAATATGGTTTTAAATAGTACTGTTACAATACAACGTTCGGTTTTTCTACTGTATTTTTTACTCGGGTACCCAATCGAATTGGGTAAAACGGGTAAATAATGATAAAACTAACGTCCGGGGCAAGAGTGCAAATATTTTCCTCGCAGTTTCACAACTACATCTACTAAAAAGGCACGCATACATTTGAACGTGATTACTGTAGTGAATGGGGTACTGTCAAATAACTGATTGAAATTTAATGAGCGTGTTTGCGGTCGGTTGAAAATCCGCAGTACTAGAAGAGGAACAATATTGATGACGATGATTATACTCCGTTTGCGAGCGCACGCACACAGACACACGTGCTCGCTGCTGAATGGCATGATGGACGGAATGAACGAGAGAGAATGAAAATGGTATGTGCCAGAAAGAGAAAGAGATTATTTTCGTTGGAGAGTTGGGTTCTTGAGTTGAGAATGGGGAAAAAAAAAGATTCATTCTAGAAAGTATTTTTGCAGCGGACGGTCGAGTGTGAGTTTTGCGTTCCGGAATTAGTTGCGGTAGGGGCATTCCGGTTTCGTTCACTACATGGCGGAGTCGGTAGGTATTTCTATCATTTGTAGCAAGAAAATTTGTATCGGATAGTCAAGTGGACATGTTGTTTAATGGAAATTTTCGTAATTCTCATGCGTAAGGACATGAGTGGAACAGCTTTGAGATGTCCGTTATTCCCGTGCCAAGAGGCCATGGGTGGGAAAGAAGAAACTGTCCGTAATTCCCATGCGAGAATTCATGGGTGGGAAAGAGAAGCAAAATCGTAATTCCTATGCGAAAGACCATAGGTGGAAGGCAAATCGTAATTCTCATGCGTGAGGGACATGAGTGGAACAAGTGTTAAATAACCGTAATTCCTATGCGAGGGCATGGGTGAGGTGATTTTAAATATGCTTGGATTGGATGTAGAAAAATGTGGATTAGATGTGAGCAATTTGAATAGGATTGTGTTTAGGCTGAAATTGATTAAGACTTAGATTGTGTTCGAAACAGCTATGGATCGGATGTAGATTATATTTGAATTGAAATAAATTTACAATGGATTTGGAGTGGATTTGGTTTCATGGATTGTAAATGCATTTGGATTGGATATGTATTAAATCTGGATCTGATTTTGATTGGATTGGGTTTGTATTGCAATTAGTATTGGAGAGAGGACTGGATTTGGTTCAAATGTTCATGGATTTGGAATGGATATGGATCGGATATATTCGGATCAATCTTGGTTTAATTTGGATGTGGAATGGATTTGAATTTATTATGAAGTAAACCCATTTTCGATGGGATTGGATTTGCATTTGACTTAGACTGGAATAGATTAAGATGAATTTGGATCAGATATGGATTAGGTGTATGTCAAACTTGGAGAGAATTGGATGTGGAAAATATTTAATGTGCAATTGATTTGGATTTGAAATAGACATGAATTGAAATGGGATTAAGAGAGGATTGAGATAGGATTTGGATCCGATTTCGATTTGATTGGAGCTAGTCTAGATTTGGAACTGTGGATCGAATTCGAATTATATTTGGATTGAAATAAATTTGCTATAAATTTAGAGCTGATTCGATTTGGATTGTAAATGCATTTAGTTTGGTTATAGATTAAATTTGAATCTTATTTCGATTGGATTGGATTTGTTTTGTATTGCACTTTGAATTAAAAATGGAACTGGTTTTGCATTGGAGAGGACACTGAATTTAGATCGGATGTTCATGGATTTGGAATGGATATGGATCGGATACGGATTGTATTTTAATTCAATCTTGGATTAATTTAAATGTGGAATGGATATGAATTGAATATGAATTGTGTGGAGCCTCGTAGCCGTGCGGTTAGGGTCACCAAGCTTATAATCGCACCATGCTATGGAGTGAGGGTTCGATTCCCGCTTCGGGCGTTCAAACTTTTCGTGAGAATAGTTTCTTCCCCGTTTCCACTGGTGCATGCTCCGTTGTCCATTGTCTAATGTTAAGTTTAAAACAGTCTGTACAGCCGAAAGCTGAAGACGTTGTCCGTGTCTTTTTTGAATTAAATTTGGCCTTTTTTTCGAATGGATTGGATTTGTATTGGAATGTGACTATATTTGAAATAGATTAATATGGATTTGAATTGGATTTGGAATGAACATGGATCAGATATGGATTGTGTTTATATTAAACTTTGATTAAATTGGATGTGGAAAAAGATTTTAAGTAAACTTGTGTTCCGGCTACCGGGCGTGCAGGGAGTACCGACTTCATTTAGCGAAATAACGAAACACGGTTTGTGTGGTTTGATGACGCTTTTAGCTGTAATTACACGAAATTCAGTTCGATGTTCTGGTGGTACAATAGTGGGATTGCTTACATAAATCGGTTTAGGAGTGATTTCTCCGATCCCGCAGGAATCCTTGATCTCCTACACGCGTTCCTAAAGGGCAGATGCCGTTAGGTTAGGTTATCAGCTTGTCCTCTTTAGGTTTACAAATTAGCAACAAATTTTCGACTGAAGAATGGAACTGCTTAGGTATTTAACAAATTTCAACGTTTAGGTTTTCGAATTCTAGGTAGGAACTAATTTTAGCCAGAGATGGAATCCTCCTCAGAGCAAAACAAGAGAACAAAAAATCTGCACCACGCTCCCGCATCCAATGCTAGAGCGGCTTCTCTCGGTTTCTTTCACCTTCCTGCTTGCAACTTGTGACACCGAAACATGTGCGGATTTGTTTGCATAAAAAAGTGCGTTTACTCAAAATTGAGACACTTTGTGCACCGGGAGTTAACATAAATTTGCTTATGCTCAAAAATCAATAATTAACAAGCGTACAAGTATTTATGTATGCAATTGTGTCATGCCATGCGAACGGAACGATCATACCGCGTAAAACGCCGGTGAAATTGTCGATCAACTTTGCGGGAGCCTCAAAAATGATGCACAAAAATGTTTCTCTTTGTGCTGATTTTTTGTGGTTCGATGTTTCTCTTTGTTTTCGCATGCTTCCTCCTTGCGCTACGCTCCCGCACAAACGATAGCGGTGGGAGCGGACAAAGATAAAGAGGACAAAAACATGCATTTGAGGCACATTGCGGGAGCAAATGACAAGCCTGATTTTAGCAATCTAACAAATTATTGTCTGCCTGTTGACCGTCTGGTCGAGTTTTCTGCTCACGTTTCGGGCGGAAATCGATTCTTGTCTCCTACTTCACGCCTCAGTGCCGACAACATTGACATTAGGTGGAGAGCGCCGTGGCGACCCCTCCAACGTCATCCATGGGCGTCGTAGTCTGCGCAGTGCTCCCAGCAACAGTATTCCCCCCGTAACACTGGTCACCGTCACCTGATCCAGTTTTACCACCACTTTGAACCTCTAATACTACCAATCTCGCAGCTGATCGACGCAAGACCCCCCTCGCAGTTTCTACAAGAGCTTGTCGGATTCTTCCGTCGCCTCCCTGAATAACCTGTACGATACGGCCACGAGTCCAGCTATTCCTCCGCGTCTCGTCCACTGCGACCACCAAATCTCCTACCGCTAGTGGTTTAACGTCTGTATGCCATTTGGGTCGCCTTGTTAACGTAGGTAGGTATTCGCGAGTCCATCGTTTCCAGAACATGTCCAGCTGCAGCTGAATTTGGTCAAACGAACTCTTCAGAGCAGTCACAGGATCCGTTGGTGTCATCATCGGTTGTCGTACTCCATTCGAACTCCCGAGGAGAAAGTGATTGGGGGTTAATGCTTCGCTTTCCTGAGAGTCCAATGGAAGGTATGTTATAGGGCGGCTATTGACAATCCCTTCGGCTTCTACCAGTAGTGTTTCCAATCCTTCATCGCTTAGTTTCCGGTTGTTGCTGTAGGTTATCTCCAGGGCTGTCTTGATGGACCGAACTAACCTCTCCCAGGATCCACCCATGTGTGGTGTTCCTGGAGGATTAAACGACCATTTGGTGTTAGCGTTGGTGAATGTTGAGCAAAGGTTATCTTGTATTTGCTCCATCTGCTGCTTAAGCTGTTTGTTAGCCCCAACAAAATTCGTGCCATTATCCGAAAATATTTCAGCGGGCGAGCCACGCCGGCAAACAAATCTACGGATACATTTCACACACGACTCGGTACTTAGGCTGTGTGCTATTTCTATGTGCACTGCGCGTGTCGTCATACATACAAATAGGGCACCCCATCGCTTGGAGTCACTTCGGCCTACCTTGACGATAAAAGGTCCGCAGAAGTCCAGACCTACGTACGTGAATGGTCTGTTGAACGCTGCCAATCTTGCCGTAGGTAATGGAGACATTCGTGGTACTTGTGGTTTGGATTTATATACTTTACACCACTGGCAAGCTTTTTCTGTTCTTTTTACTTCCACACGTAGTCGAGGAATATGAAAGCGCTGGCGCACCTCGTTAACGACAGTCTCCGCATTCGCGTGACGGAGCCGGCAGTGATAATCGGCTATCACCAAATTAGTAAACCGGTGATCCCGTGGCAAAATTATGGGGAACTTGGCACCTAGTTGTACGTTCTGAGCGGCTCCAATCCGTCCATCAATTCGCAGTATTCCGTTTTCGTCCATGACCGGAGATAGTTGATATAACGCGCTAGAACACGCTAGTTGCTCTCGTTGTTCCACCGGCTTCTCTTGATTCCGCGTAATCCGTACCAACTCATCCGGGAAGGTTTGCCACTGTACAAGGCGAATCAGTGTACACTCTCCTTTCTGCAACTCCTCAGTCTCTAGATGTCCACGGATTAGATTAAGGCCCTCCATCTTTCTCAGCGAGTTTTCTATGAAGCGGTGAACGTATGCAGCTGCTCTGACCAGCTTCGTAAATTTTGAGAACCTCTCCAAATCGAAAACTTGTTGCACTACACTGACACAGCTATGTGCATGGCATGGTCGTAATTCTTCATCAGTAACTCGTATCTCCTCCTTTTGCTTTGGCCAGTATTCCTCTGGTTGTCGCAGGAAGACGGGACCCTTGAACCACGTACTTTCGGTCGAAGACAGGGGACCTCTTCCCCACTTAGTCGCATCGTCCGCCGGGTTGAGTTTAGACGGAATCCATCTCCAGTCTTCGACGTTAGTCATCGTTAGCAGCTCTCCGATGCGGAATGAAACGTATTGCTTATATCGCCTAGCATCTGATCTTAACCACGCTAGAACAGTTGCTGAATCGCTCCAGATAAAGCGTCGTTTGATTTCTAGCGTGTGACTTTCCTCAATGAGTTTCATCAAGCGTGCGCCCAGAACTGCCGCCAGTAATTCGAGACGAGGGACCGACAATGGCTTCAACGGGGCCACCTTTGTCTTCGCAGTCACAAGGTTACAGTCGGCATTTCCTTGGTCATCGGTGATTCGAAAATACGCCACCGCACAGTAGGCTGATTCGCTGGCGTCTACAAATATATGTAATTCGAGGTTTCGATAATGATGCCTGGTTGCACCCTCGAAATAGCATCGGGGGATTCGAATGGAATCGATTTGATGCAGCAGTGCGGTCCATCTTCTCCACCGATCGTAAATGCCATCGTCTATCTTTTCATCCCACGAGATCCCAGAGCGCCACACTTCCTGCAACAGAATTTTTCCGTGAACGAGAATAACACCCAGTAAGCCGAGGGGGTCAAAAAATGCCATTAGGCATCTGAGCATTTGCCGTTTTGTGGGCCGTTCTTCGCTGTGTATTATCTGCTTCACGTCGTCCTTCAATTCCGTTGAAAACCCCAGCTCGTCTTCCCTGGTCCTCCACAACAGCCCCAGCACACGTTCGCATCCATAATCGTCGTTCATAGTGAAACACTTATCTTTCAACGGCCCGACTTCTCCAAGATCCTGTAAGACTCCTTCGCTGTTCGACAACCAGTTCGTCAACTCGAAACCTCCTTTCCCGTGTATGAGACGCATTTCTGTAGAGACTCTGCTGGCTTCCTCATCGCTCTCATAGCTTTCTAAAGAGTCATCAACGTAGTGATTCTTTATTATCCCCTCGGTGGCTCGCGGGAATCGATCCTTGAACTCGTTCGCGTTTTTGTTTTTTATAAATTGCGCTGATGCGGGTGAACAAGCCGATCCGAAGGTTGCTACGTCCATTATATAGATTTGAGGGGATTTGGCTGGATCCGTTCGCCAAAGAAATCTTTGTGAGTGTCTATCTGCCGGCCGAATGGAAATTTGGTGGAACATTTCTCTTATGTCCGAGGCAACTCCCACTTTGAATTGCCGGAAGCGCATCAACACGGCCGGTAGCGATGAAAGCTGATCAGGTCCCTTGAGCAGCAGCGAATTGAAGCTTACACCATCGACCTGCGCGCGGCCATCCCAGATCATCCTTATTTTTGCCTTTCTTGGATTGAATACAGCGCCGAGTGGCAAATACCATATCCGCCTCGGGTCCGCTTGAGCAAGTTCATCCGATGTTGCTCGGTGTGCGTAACCTTTGGATTCGTATTCCGTCAGTTGTTTCTGTAAGTTTTCACGCAGTGATGGATTCCTGTTCATTCGATTTTCGAGACATTCCAGACGCTTGAGCGCCATACCGTAGCTCTCCGGAAATTCTACGTGATCGGTCTTCCACAAGAGACCTGTTTCAAAGCGATCGCCTATGCGTACGGTTGATTGCTCCAGTATTCGTAAGGCCCGTTCTTCCTCCCTCGAGTTGTTCATCATTTCACTTTTCGCTCCACAGTCTTCCAGGGCGAAATAGCTTTTCACGATGTTGTGCACATCGGCATCTAGTTCTCCGTTGCAGCCGCAGTAGTGACAGTTGACCGAGAGTGGTTGGCAGTCCGATCGTTCTCCTCCGTAAATACACCAACCCAATCTCGTCTTTACGGCAACTGGCTCTTTGCGCATCCCTTCCTTCACTCGTAGTGGTACCATAACGTTCAGGTTATTTACGCCGATCAGCAATCGTGGAGTTGCATCCTGATAGCTTGATACTGGAAGTCCTCTGAGATGTTCATATCTTACCGACAGCTTTTCCAGCGACAACGACTGTCGGGGCAGTGCTAGCTCTTTCACCGTCCGCACGTCGACCAATTCGTACTCACGTTCACTGTCCATTGCAGAAATGCTGAGTTCAACCCGTCGAGAGATGTCCTCCGTTCGTGAGACATTACCCGTCCACAGTAGACATAGTGGCTGCAGATCTCCCTCGACGCCAAGTTGCTTCGCCAGGCTGTCCTCGATTAACGTCATGGACGAGCCATCGTCCAAAAATGCGTAGGTATCGATCGATGCAACAGGTCCATGCAGAGTTACTGGGAGAATGCGGAAGAGCAACGAGCTTTCCAACTGACGACGAGCATGGTTCTCGGCGTGAGTAACTGCGTTCGGTTGAGCCGAATGTAGGAGGGGATGATGGCGGTAGTGGCATCCGTTGATTCCACATCGATTTGTGCTACGACAGCTTCTTTTTCCGTGATCGTTGAGACATGTTCGGCAAAGTCCTCTGTCCTGAATCAGCTTCCACCTATCATCAACAGAATACTGCTTGAAGTTTCCACAATCGACGATTCGGTGATCAGGTCGTCGACATGCATTACACAGCTTTTGCTGTTCCTGTCCGCTTTCTGTTTCCTCAGCGTGAACATTCAGCATTCCACGCGGCCTTGAATTCGTCTTCTCAGTAACACCACTTTTAGCACTTGCACTTGCATACACGGTCACTTTGCTTACCGACATGACGACATCAGACATGAAATTCGCGAAGATTTTCAGGTTCACTTCCGGAAACTGCCGAAGATAAGTGCCCCACTGAATCTTGACCTGACCCGGTAATTTCCCTACCAGTTCCGAAAGCAGCGATGGGTTAGACAGATGCGCGTGCTGGTCTGCCGCCTCCATATGGTCACACAAGCTTTGTATGGCCATACCGAAATCGATCAGCGTTTCGAGCTTTTCGATTTTGGGAGCTGGTACTAGCCTGACTTTTTCCAGAAGAGCGTTGATCAATATCTCAGGCCTTCCGTATAGCAAGTACAAAGTATCGATCACGTGCGGTACTGACTCGGGGAGTAACAACCGACTATGTACCGCCGTGTATGCTTGACCCTTAATGCATCGCTGTAAGCGTGCCAAATTTTCGGCGTTCGTGTACCCACAAGATATCGTAGAGTTTTTAAAGCTGCTTATGAAAACAGGCCACTCGGTCGGACTACCCGAGAACAATGGGAGGTCGCGAGGCATAACTTGCCTGGCGGCTAACTGCGAGGGGGTAAGTACGAATTCGGACATATTCGTATTTTGAACATTCGGAGCTATGGGAATGCTCGGATTTGATTGCGTCATGTTGCCATTTTCGTGCCCCTCATGAGGTAGCCAAGCTTGCCTGAGAGGGGTCAAGTTCGATGGAACGAACTTGGGTTGAGCAAAAGCTGGGAGTGATGGGATTGTCTCCACTGGATTAGGACGTGACAATCCAGCATCGTATAGCTGTCTACACAGGAGGTTCATATCACCGCTCTGTTGGGCGGGCACATTCTGAGTTGGATCATAGGGTGACTTACCTGGTGCCCGAGTGGGGAGTACGGGGGGGAGATTACCTACGTCCGACATTTGGCTTTCTTCACCATCAAAGGCCAGCCGCCTAGGCCTGGGTACCGGCTTAGGGCCCGGTACGGTATTCGGGTGCTCATCCGATGAACTGAGACCGACCAGCTGGGTCTGCTGGAGTTGGCTGAATGTCACTTTCTCGATACACCGCCGCGGATGCGGATCCGTTTCTCCAATATTGGTATTTCCTCCATCGTTCGGTTTGTGGCTCCTGGTTCCAGTGGGATCATCAGCGTTTTCCTGACCAAGGTTGCGTGACGTATGCGAAGCCATCAACGGTGGATTGGTTCGACCAACAGCGCCTCCTGCTTGATAATCCGCACACGTATTAATCCACAGCCTCACCTTGTCGTCGTTTTCTCGCTCACCTATTCTGCCACTGATTCCGGTCCTGTCACTGTTGAGTGAATCATCCAGCTCCAGTTCGAGAAGCTTGTACTTCTCCTCGAGGAATTTACGCTCTAGAGCGTACCGTTCATCCAGTTTCCGAAGCTGCAAATCCAAACGGGAAGATCTAGATGCGGCCGAGCGTGACACCGATCGTACACTCAGCGAAAAAAACTAGCAAAATTCATCAAAATACCTTATGAAAATTTGCTATAACTAATTCTTATGGATGGCATAAGAATACCTTATGAAAATTGATCGTGCTTGCTATGACAAATTTCATAAGATAGACTTATGAAAAGAACAAAAAAATCCTAAAATGAAGCAGACTGGATTCGATCCATGAACGTCGGGATCACCGAGCCCGTGTTTTATCCACACGGCTATCGACGCTTGAGAATACCAAGTTGCTAAACATGTATAAAAGCCAAGCTGTGAGACGATTTTACGTCATAGAGTGACCTTATGAAATTCATCCGAATCATTATGAATTATTTAAAGGCCGTTTCATAAGTTGGGCCTTATGGAAATCTTAAAGTTATTTGGCTGAGTGTATGCTTCCAAACTCTTGGAGGCATGTTTGGCAAATCCATTGTCGACTTTCTATCGATTGTGATACGCCAGCACAGGACATATGCCACCAGGCATCACATTGGTCGCATTGCACCAGATTGTCGGCACTATCCAATCGATCGCAATTCGCACAGTTTGATTCCGCAGCTGGCGTTCCCCGACCGCTGCCATCCATACTTCTCGATTTATCTAAAAGTTTGTTCCGGCTACCGGGCGTGCAGGGAGTACCGACTTCATTTAGCGAAATAACGAAACACGGTTTGTGTGGTTTGATGACGCTTTTAGCTGTAATTACACGAAATTCAGTTCGATGTTCTGGTGGTACAATAGTGGGATTGCTTACATAAATCGGTTTAGGAGTGATTTCTCCGATCCCGCAGGAATCCTTGATCTCCTACACGCGTTCCTAAAGGGCAGATGCCGTTAGGTTAGGTTATCAGCTTGTCCTCTTTAGGTTTACAAATTAGCAACAAATTTTCGACTGAAGAATGGAACTGCTTAGGTATTTAACAAATTTCAACGTTTAGGTTTTCGAATTCTAGGTAGGAACTAATTTTAGCAATCTAACAAATTATTGTCTGCCTGTTGACCGTCTGGTCGAGTTTTCTGCTCACGTTTCGGGCGGAAATCGATTCTTGTCTCCTACTTCACGCCTCAGTGCCGACAACATTGACATTAGGTGGAGAGCGCCGTGGCGACCCCTCCAACGTCATCCATGGGCGTCGTAGTCTGCGCAGTGCTCCCAGCAACAACTTGATTTGAATTTAAAATAGATATGAATTGGATTTGGATTAAAAGTGATTGAGATTGGATTTGAATCCGATTTAAATTTGATTGGAGTTAGTCTAGATATGGATCAGATTTAGATGGATTATATATGAAATAAACTTTGATTGAATTGGATGTGACGTGAACCTAGATTGCGTTTGATTTTGATATGGAACAGATTTGGATTGGAATGAATTTTGTTGGAATTAGATTGGATTGGACTTGTTCTGAATTTGAATAAAATATGGATTGAATTTGGATATGGAATTCAAAGGAATGAAAATCGATAGAATTTGGACTGAGTTTACTTTGGAATTGGGTTCTTTAGGGGTATCCGGATTATTTCAGATTCAGATTCTCCGCCCGAAAATTAGCCGAAATCCAAAATTTCATAATTTTTTGAGTCCGGGAACTATTTTTAAAATGCATTTAAAGTTTGTATGGGGATTTTTTTTTTGTTCGGGTTGAACTGTCATTTTATCAATTGAACTATCATTCTATCCACGAAAAATAAAACTGATATGTTAATTTGAACATCAGAACAAAGGTATTTGAATCCAATAAAGTAACGTTATATTCAAAAAAATGAGCTCTTTCGATTAGGCTACAGAAAATAGCAATATTTTATTCACTAAACAACCCAATTGAACAAGGTAGGATTCCCTCAAGGTGATTAGATTAGTTATGAATTAGATTCAATGTGAATTGGGTTCAGATTTAACAAGTATCGGATTTGCTTCGAATTCAACCTGAATATGAATTGGGATGAGATTGGTTTTGGTTTGGATTCGACTTTCATGATGGCCTAGATTCAATTTGCATATTTTGCACAAAATTTGAGCCATATAGAACATACTTATTGAAGCTGAGTTCCCACAATTTACTCACAATTTTAGATCAAGTAGATCAGTACACAAAGAGTAGAGGAGAGGAAGGATGTAGTGAATGGGGTTCTGTCAAATAACTGATTGAAATTTAATGAGCGTGTTTGCGGTCGGTTGAAAATCCGCAGTACTAGAAGAGGAACAATATTGCGCATTGCGCGGTTATAAGTGCGACGATGAAGTGCGGAATCTCAAATAAAAGTGCGATTTTGCGTCAGATCGTTCCGGTGTCTTCACCGCACTTATTCATTAGCTCGTGATGAATAAGTGCGGTGAAGACACCGGAACGATTTGATGCAATATCGCACTTTTATTTGAGATTCCGCACTTTGTCGCAGTCCAGTTAGCAATGCAATAAACTATATTGATGACGATGATTATATTACCCGTTGCAAGAAAATAGAGAGCGAAAAAGGTGCAAAATCACTAATAGACCGCCGCTGGTTTGTTTAATCGTTATGGTGTCTTCTACAATAAGTGCGCGAATTGGCCAAGGAATACTGCGCCGAAAACACCGAAATGATTTTTCTTACAGACGGAGATGTATGGGCGCTTGCGCGTACAAATTTTCGCGCAACGCATAATACTCCGTTTGCGAGCGCACGCACACAGACACACGTACTCGCTGCTGAATGGCATGATGGACGGAATGAACGAGAGAGAATGAAAATGGTATGTGCCAGAAAGAGAAAGAGATTATTTTCGTTGGAGAGTTGGGTTCTTGAGTTGAGAATGGGGAAAAAAAAGATTCATTCTAGAAAGTATTTTTGCAGCGGACGGTCGAGTGTGAGTTTTGCGTTCCGGAATTAGTTGCGGTAGGGGCATTCCGGTTTCGTTCACTACAATTACCTCTATTGAAAGGATGATAGGTTGATCTGGAGGGGAAATATTGAACCAATCAATTGATCCATGGAATAATTTGACCCATGGTTTGAACAATCTTCGAGAGGATTGATGTAAAATTTTTGAAGGTGGGGAAATATTGTAGAGAAAATAGAAGTAAAATGCGCTACGGAGGGGAAATATTGCTGCGTGGTTGATCAAACGGAAGATAGGGGATAAGTTGAATGATTGATATCAATCTATTTTTGAACAATATCATACATTCAATGTTTCCATAAAACGGCCAACTATTGATCAATATATGCATCGTGTGACTGGCGCTATTTTCTCTGGTGTATGCAAAATATTGTTGGACCGGCTCGAAAGGCAGCTCCCTCCACTACCGCAATACCAGATGGCTTTTCAGCAAAAACGCAGCGCCTGCGACCAAATCTTTGTTCTTCGAAGAATTCTGGATGAGAGATGGCGGGAAGGAAAAACTACGATACTAGTGTCGCTAGATCTACGCCTGGCGTTCGATCGCATCGACACTTCTAAGCCACAGACAAACAGACGTAACACTTGCGAAATTTCCATCGACCACGCTTTTAACGATCATTTTAATTTTTCCTAGTTGTCGCTTTCACAACCAGAGGCGCTCGCATCGTTTTTCTATGCGTTTGACGTTTCACACTAGCGCCTTCTGTTGACGATATTGCACAACACAGTGATTCGTGCAACTTTTCCACCAGGTGGTGGTAGTGTGAACTGGGCGATGGATTTCCATGAAAATCGTTCAAGGTGTTACGTCTGTTTGTCTGTGTCTAAGCTATCGGCAATACTCAAGTCCATGAATGTTTCGGTTGCCCCAATCAACCGTATTTTGAAAGCATGCGTTACCGAAAAAACATCGATACAATGGTTTGCCAACAGAGCCTCTTCCGTCAACAAAAACCGTGGCATCAAGAAAGGCTGTCCGATCAGTCCGATCCTATTCATTTTAATGTTGCACAATGTTTTGTCAACATTAAAAGAGTTTATGCCGCAGCTGAACGTTGATGACGTTGAATCGATTGTTTTGTCGTTCATATTAGCATACGCGGACGATATTCTATTTTTATGCGAAACGGAAGAAGTAAAGAGAATCATTGAGCTATTAGAACCCCTCCTCGCTTCTATTGGATTGGAAATCAATCAAGCCAAGTCAAAAGTTCTCTTTAGAATACCACATATAACAGACAACAACGATTCGGATAATACACGCTGACGGTTACCTCAAAGATCCGACATCTAGGGGCGTACATAACTAGCAGTCTGTCGAGGAAAGAGACCACGTTCGATCGTATCAAAAAAGCATACAAAGCGTTTTATACCTTGAGTATACCTTTCTAAGGCAATACCCACTGAAATGGAAAACGGTAAAAAAGCTTTACCACTCGCTAATAACGGCAGTGGTCACATACAGCATGGGAGTTGCAACCATATTGCGCAGTTCCCACCCCACTGGACCCCTTTCGCAGTTAGTATAAGTGCGGGATCGTGAATAAAACTGCGATTTTGCATCGAATCGTTTCGGTTATAGATAGTAGAGTAAACATAGATCCCTGTTGATGAATCCGTTGTATCCAAACGAACTGTCAAAATCTGTATCCAAACGAGCATGACGTCACGATTTGAACAACATCAATGGAGCGCATGACGTCATATTCAACCGTCACACTCTTGAAAATTACTACTTACACGCTTGAAACATTTTAGTCAGCGGTGTCCGCGGATCTACACTGAGGATACTGCAACTCCGAAAATCATACGAATCAACTATGATTTTTTGCCACAAGAATTTCTTGCGAAAATCATAGTTACGAACTATGATTTTGGATTCAAAGGGCCAACTATTATTGTCATACTGTTACTGTATAAATTTCATAACACTCACGTATGAAAATCATACCGATAACGTATAAAAACTGAAACTATGTCGTATGACTATCATACAGATTTTTATGAAATATTTTACACAAATTAAAAAAAAATCGCAACCTGTAATCGAACCAGGGACGTCAAGGTTTACGAGCGCGTGCTTTACTCATACGCCCATCGACGCTTCGGAAGTTGAAGCGGTTAGAAGCCAATAAAAGTTTTGTTGTTTTTTAGCAATGGTGTTTTATAACACATCTTATTATTTTCATACGATGCTTCTTATGAGATTTTTCATACGACAAATCTTATGGATTTCGCATTTCAAAGTATGAAAAGCATACGAGAACTATGAAATGATGAAAAAAATAAAAATTACTGATTCATAAGATGTAAACTATGAAAATCATACGAACAGTATCCTCAGTGTATGTTTACTCTACTATCTATAGTTTCGGTGTCTTCTGCGCACTTATTCAGCACAATGTAATGCATAAGTGCGCAGAAGACACCGACACGATTCGATGCAAAATCGCAGTTATATTCACGATCCCGCACTTATACTAACTGCGAAAGGGGTCCAGTGGGGTGGGAAATGCGCAATACTGAAAAGAAACCGAAACTCACTACGCCGAATGGAAAATACAATGTTGGCGGCGCTGAAATCCCTTAGCATCCCAGAGAACTTAGAAAGTGACGAGCCTCTGCAACAACCTAACGATCAGGCTGATGCCAACAACGCGGACAGCGAAAATCAGTCCAACTCACGAGCAATAGCTGCGCAAGAACTGGAACCATAAACGACAAAATAATAATAGCAAGGCTGCATTTCATGGGTCATGTGTTCCGAAGTGCCAGGAACGGCATCATGCATAAAACACTAAGCTACAGAATACCGGAAAAAAAGAAAGTTGGAAGACCATGTTTCTCGTGGAAATCCAGCGCTAGACAAGATGTGGATAGGAGCGGATGTTCGTTGGAATATTGGAAGGACATTGCCAATGACAGAGCCAAATTCAAGGAAGCGACGAAGCCACGGTATCAAGAGATGGTGGAATCGGACTGCAAAGACGACGATTTCTTAGAAACCACAGGCAGCGAAAATGGTATAGGCGTATCGGATTTCGAAGGTTTTAGTGATGAGGAAGAAGCGATATTCCAAGGGTACAACGAGCACTAAACCACACCTAGCACAAAAAAAGACACGATCGAACGGAAATAGGAGAGAGAAACCCAACTTTAAAACAAACCAAGTATGTTAAAAACGCCATCGAATCAACAATTCAAAGGTAAATTACGTTGACCATGTAACTAACAAAACATTCTCTTACAGCTCAATACACCACATCGATTTCCCACCTTTCCTAATCCTTAAGGCCACGCAAAACTTAAAAGCCGCAGTGCTAAAGAGGTTGCAATGCCTACTCCCAAATTCAAAGGTGTATTATGGACCACAGAGAACAGACATCCAAGTCCAATCTGAATTTTGTGTAAGCAATATTTCATCGGCAACACAAGTGGCGCTGCAATCGGTTAAATTCCCATACTAATTAAATTCACCACTTGAAATGTTTCAATTCACCACTGACTGTGGCAATATGGTGTTTGGCGGCGTGAGTGTTGTCATCGTACATTGGTTTGCAACCTTACTCAAGTGAAGATTCAAATCCTTACACAACTTTCTGAATGAAATTTGTTCTAGCCTGGATGTCTGTTCTCTGTGTATGGAGTATGGACGGTGCAAGCTGTCGGACTTGCATTGGAGACTTGGCCCTATGACCCCCTTGTGCATCAATAAAATAAAATAAAATAAAATAAAATAAAAATAAAACATTCAAAATTGGTCGATGTTATTACACGATTCAACACTTATGCTTCATATTTGAGGCAATTTACTTGTTTGAACTTTAGACGCGTTTTTTTTTCGATTGTCTGTGTTTGCACATGGGACAATTATGCGTCCACAGGCAGTTTAACTTTATGATACAATTTTTTGAACCAAAAATATGTCACATAGTTTCATAGAGGCCCACCCAATGAGAGTCTAATAGGAGGTGAGGAAGAAGATACTTCGTGTGCGTGAGATCCGTGTCTGGTGCAAAACATGTCACTACTACAAGCAAAGCGAGCTCCCATAAGAACGCGTGTCAAATAGTGACGCCACTATTTGTGTTTACATTTTTCTTTGCTTACTAATACATAGCCATATCTTCTTCTTCCCCACCTGTAATATACTCTCATTGAGGCCCACCCAGTACTGATTTTTCAGAAATTCTTTTGACAATACAGCGGCCGTTCGCTCGTTGCAAGTCCGCTAATTGCAAAATTTGACAAGTTTTTGCAATCAGCGGACTTGCAACTAAAAAACTTTGCAACGAGCGAATGGCCGCTGTACAATTCTAATCAAACCCACACATGAATTTGTCGCAATAACCTAGAAGTATAAAAACGGTTTTTTTTTTGCAAATTGGGGAATATCAGTGTATTTCTGCCCCTATACACCATGCTCCCAAATATTAAATCCGGGGTTCCGTTAACAAGGAACAACTAAATGACCACTTAGAGTAAACCGGATTTGTTGATTTAACTAAATACTTGGGCTGGACCCGGTTGAACTGGGTAACTACACTTTGGGGTTTCACTCGGGAGCTTTAATAAAAACACTTGTTGTTAGCTTGAGTACTCGATCAGAAAGAACCTCTTGGTTCGATTTATTTATCTTTTGCGTTTGACAGTAGCGTTGCGCAATCAGCTGCGCATACGCATACGCGCTCATCTATTGATAGTGGAATACACTCTAAGTTGTATTCACACAAGTTTACAATATACATTAGCTCTTCCCCCTTTGGAAGTATAAACTTCAGAATGAACAATTATTCATCAATAAACACTTCTTAATCTAGGTTTACAACATATTCTCGAAAGCCTGGGTAGGCCAGTAAGCCTAACCGTATTTGCTAAACATTTTCTTTTTATAGTTTCACAATCTAATATTTCAGACAGAACACTTTTTCTTCGATCAGGTATTTGCCCGACATCGGTCTCGTACTGCGCAGAAAGCATCACGGGTTCCTCGACAGTCAGGATCGACCAACCAGTCTTGACATCCTTCGTCGGCAGGCCTGGCTGACTCGAGCTACTTCGTCCATCCTCAACGACTCTGTTTTGGTTTGGATAGACGCGAACCATTGCCCTATTGCCATCTACGATCTGTAATGAGTTTTCAAAAGAACTTTTTAGAAATGATGTCTTTAACAAGTTCCCATGTAAATGCAACTTGTAAATGATTTTGTAGCTAATCAAAATCAACATCCCTAATTTGTAAGCAAATACCTCTATGGAAGGAAAATAAACCTCCAGCGTCACGCAATTGATTTTATAACCAATGAAAAATAAAGTTATCTGGATTTCAATACACAACTCAATCATTCCTAAGATCAAGGAAAAAATCCCGAACAGATGTTTAACCGTTTCTATTAGTCTCTTTCCCTCGCCAGCAGGATTGTTTAGTATTTGTGCTTGAATACATTTGTGAATGGAATGTGAGTTGAAAGAAATACCATCGTCCGACAATAAGTCTGGCAATCTAAACCAATCAACACATTTTGATAAAGTTTTTTTCATACTGTTTACCCCCACCCATTTAGAGAAACTATTCACCAACAATAAGAAGGCATTGTACTTAAAACGAAAATCGATTGTGTGTTTCTCATCAAATGGTGTCTTGGCAGGTTTGCATTTTGTAATGATATTTAGCTTTGGAAGTATTGCCAAACTTGCACAAAGGCCACAAGCAACAACAAACTTTTTGAAAGCAGTGTGCCAACCATGGTGTAAAAAGTTTAAAAGCTGTTGTAACAACGTATAACGCCTTATCTGCTTTGCCATATCCTGTAAAATTACCGGTGAGTTGTTTTCAATCATCAAGCTTTTCTGCAGTTCTCGATCATATTTCGTAGGCAATGACACTTTCGATCGGAATCGTAAACAAACATCAGCATTGCCCATTAAGGCAGCACTGTGGTTTAAGATTTGCACTGCATTCAACAAATCAAGCGTTGAAATTATCGGTTCTTTAACGTTGTCCAAAATACTAGCACTTGCTTGGGGTATTGTTTCAATAGAAATAGTTGACTTCTCTGTATTAAACCTATTATCACATTTAAAAATAATCTCCCGAAAATAAAAGGGAACGTCATAAAAATGTTTAAAAACAGGCACTTCACGAGTTAAAATCAAGTCTGATTCAAAATATTTTTCAGTTTTTGTCGAATTCTTGACCACTATGTCAGAAAAGTTTGGATTTGTATCAGCAATTAGTGTTTCGCTTTGATTTTTCAAAATATTGTTCACTGGCATTAAATCACCAAAAAAAATTCTCCAGATGGGACAAAATTCATCCAACCATGGTCTTCCCAATAAAGGAATGAACTGGTAATCACAATCAATCACTAAAAGATTTAATTTTGCAATTTTGTCATTATGTTCAACCTTAACTTCCACTTCGCCAGACACCTTTAATCTGGAACCATTGACCACTACAAGTTGTTTTGAGCTTTTCGATATAGGAATGTCAAATTTAGAAGTAAATAATTTTTTGCCCATCACTGTAACTGAGGAACCACTGTCAACCTCCATTTGTACAGGATTGTCTTCAATAGAAACATTCAATAGACAGGGATCACTTTTTCCAATGGAAGAAACATGCATGCACTCAAGTTCACCAGAATCACTACCGTCCGAACCACAATCGATGGTCATTTGCCTGTCAACTTCCTCGGTCAGTCCATCTGCATCATCGGTAAACGCCTCAGGAATGTAGTTGGCTTCCTCTTCGCACAAGTCGTCCTGGAGTTTGTAGCACTTTCTTCGCAGGTGTCCTCTTCCTCCGCAGTAATCACAGATTGGTTGTTCTATTGTCCATCGCGTGTCGTCCATTCTTCTGCGCTTATGGATTGTTCCAGATGTTGGACATCGACGCCTAGGTTGCAGGAATTTGGATGTTGCTGCGTGATGGCGATCTTTTGCAGATCGAAAATCAAAATGACTATTAACTGCCCTACAAAAACCATGAGATCTTTTTGTCATCACACGTTCAGCCAATTGTCTTCCATCATGAAAAGAAAATCTATTATCAATTGAAGCCAGTAGGTCAACATTGTCATTGTTCTTTAAAGTTTTTGTGTAAATATCCGCCATTTCCCAAGAAGCGATAATGTTTTCAACATGTGCTAAAGTCAATTTCGAACTATCTTCAGTTAAAAGTCTATGTTTAAGGGAATTATCAATTAAACCAACAAGAATGCGATCAAGTATAAGGCGATTTTTTTGGTCACCAAATTCACAATGTTCCGCCAAAGCTTTAAGCGAAAAAATGAAATCACTTGCAGTTTCCCCAGGTTGTTGCACTTTCATACTAAAATGATACCTTTGTAGTAGAATTGAATCAGTTTTATCAAGTTTTTCTTTAAGCTTTTGAATTAAAATTTCATAAGACACTTCGTCTAACATTGTTTCGGTCGGATACAATTTGTCCGCCATACTAAAAAGGTAATCTCCACCTAAGAGAAACATTTGATCCTTCTTTTGATCATCACTGACTTTGTTGACTCGAAAATGAAATCCTAATCGTTTAATCCAACTGGAAAAAGATTGACCTTTGCGGTATGGTTCAATATTAGGATTGACTACATACGACATATTTGCCAAAATTGAGCAAAAACACCAAATTTAGTCTTTAAATACACTTCACAGGTTCACAACACTAATTGCAATCCATAAAAATTCAAAATGTTAAAAAGTTTTAAAACAATCTGTCTATCGTAGTCCTACGTCAAAATTTCTTCAACATTCGCACTCAATCAAATAAATGCAAAAACTAAAACACAAATCTTCAAACTCGTCGCAATAAAATCTTCACTACTCACCTGATCGATGTCCCTCTTACCACAACGCCAACGGACCAAGGACCAGTCGTCGCCCGGCGGGAAGAAACCGCCGCCCTGCGAAACAGCACCAGAAATTCTCCCGGCAGAACGAAACAGCCCAATATCGCCGCACAATTGCTCCCGCTATGCAGATGGCTATTCACTCAAATAAAAAGAAAATACACTTTTAATAGGTTGTAAAAAAAAACAAATTTGTTTTGTCAAAGCCAATTCGCTGCAAAGAAAGGTAAACTAGTTTTTATTGTTCTGTTTTCACAAAACAATGCCGCCAATACAAATGGCGTTTCGGGATTATCACCAAAAAATCTCACCGAAAAAATGTTTTGCAATATTTTCTTTCACCGTTCACTTTACCTTTTTACCTTGCTGCAGACCAGTAGAGTCGACGCCGCAATTAATCTTCATCAGCCTGCCGCCGCCGGAGATGAAATTTTCTTCCTACTAGCTGCTGTTGGTTGGTGGTTGGGGAGGCCAAAATCACGCGTCTCTCGTACGGTAGAACGCCCACCGTTAAGTTTTACCTCGTCGCCACTATTAAATCCGGGGTTCCGTTAACAAGGAACAACTAAATGACCACTTAGAGTAAACCGGATTTGTTGATTTAACTAAATACTTGGGCTGGACCCGGTTGAACTGGGTAACTACACTTTGGGGTTTCACTCGGGAGCTTTAATAAAAACACTTGTTGTTAGCTTGAGTACTCGATCAGAAAGAACCTCTTGGTTCGATTTATTTATCTTTTGCGTTTGACAGTAGCGTTGCGCAATCAGCTGCGCATACGCATACGCGCTCATCTATTGATAGTGGAATACACTCTAAGTTGTATTCACACAAGTTTACAATATACATTACCAAATTTAATGAATGATAGCTGAAAGTGATATGAGAATTACTGTACGATAATGATTTACTTAATGACATCGAACTTAACGCTTACATGTTAAAAAGACAACCTCACAACAGTAACTACATTTGACGATCTAGGTCGAGGCGGTAGAAGCTATCGATTGTTGCTTGAAGTTCCTGCATATTAATTCCCTCGATTCAGTCGTCTGGAATCGCCGCCATCAGCGAATTCATTGACGCCAAAGACTCGCCCGTCGAGGCAGTTACCTCACTATCACTGTTCGTTTCTTTCCCGTTCAACTTCGGCTTCCGGTCATGTGGCCTGGCAATCGCTCCGTTTTGGCGGCAGAATTCGATAAACTTTTCCCACAACGGATCCAGCCGCAACGTTTCCGGATTACCGATCACAATCATGAGCGATCGCGCCCTGGTAAGCATAACGTTTAGCCGCGCGGCATCGGCCAAGAATCCTACGTTTTTGCACCGAGATCGAACGGTGGAAATAAGCATGATGGCTTTCTCCTTCCCTTGAAACTGCTCGACCGACCCTATTTCGATGTCAGTCCAATCTCGCGATTTGCAGCAATTCTTCAGATAGCGTACTTGCTGAACGTAGGGTGAAACGATACCGATGTCACTCTGCGTTACCGACCTTCCGTTAATTCCTTTGTTCAGCATATCGCCAACGTAGAACATGACCTTCCAACATTCCTTCCGGTTGAACAAGCTGAAGTTGTGCTTGTCCTGTTCCGTTTGGCCATCAACCGGATGCAGAATAATTGGACACTTTCGGTTTGGCAGACGCCACCATCCAACGGCGCGCTCCTGAATGTCGTATGGAGCCTTCGCTTGAAGCATCCCGTTGTAGAATTGCTGGTTGCAAAACTCCAGCAGTTTGGCATGAGAGCGAAAACTCTGACGTAGCTGCGATACAACCTTACCGTTGTATTCGTTCGTCTCCGGATCCTGAGCGTACAAGGGAAGGTTCATCAAACGTTCGAGCATAGACTGACTATGAACGGTTTGCTTGAGTAGCTCGTACTGCAAAACTGGCCCCAGCTGTTTGGGATCGCCCGCTAATACAATGCTGGCGTTGATTTCTTGGTTATGTGTGGCAAGTCCAGCTATCGGAATCAACGAGGTGATCTCCTTAGCACTTCCGCATTCATCGATGAATATATAGCTGAAGTGCTTGGGATTGATTTGCGCCTGCACCAGTCTTCCGGTCATCGTTAGGGTAGTCACCACCACTCGGGAGCCGTAGATGTCCTCATGGCAGATGTTTCCGGTCGAACTTCCAGCCAAGTTGGAAAATTCAACAATATCCCAGTTGATTTCGTCGATCTTTTTGCCGCTGGTACGCGAAAAGTATCGAAAAATGCTGCTGCTCGGGATGACCTGCAGCAGACGGCAAGTCAGTTCATTGGCGGCAAAATTGGACGTGGCCGTCACCAGGATGTTTGCAGTTGGCCGAAGCTTGTAGACTTGGGCTATGGCTTCCACCAGGGTAGAGGTTTTGCCTGTGCCCGGAGGCCCGAATAAGATGTACGGGGCTGGGAACGAAGTCTGGTTGACAATGCTCATGACGGCCACCATCTGCTCTTTGTTGGATGTAATGCCCGGACGGAACCATTCGAAGCTGGAAAACAGAAGGAAGGTAGTGGGAATAAAGTGAAAATAGCATAAAAAGAAGTTATAAAGTCGGCTTTATCGGCGACCAGTCCACAACGAAAAATCTTCCACAAATACAGTAAATATCAGATCTCAATGCATTGGCTTCAAGGTGGCATACGACAGTATCGACAGCTCAGGGTAATGGAAAATCGTCGATGAGAACGGCTTGCCTAGGAAACTAAAAGTCTACACGCTTCAAACTCTTTTAATTTCTCTTCACTTTCCTTTCGTCTATCTCAAGTTCAGTTGTGATTCTCAACTTGAACAGTTCCGGAACACTTGGTTCAAGCTGTTGTGCTAAACTTTTCCACGCAAAAACGGGGAATTTAGCATCTCACCATGCAAAATTCAGCTCAATACTAAAAATCTAGTACTTCGTGTCCTATTTCCAACGATTGTCAGCCGACAGGGTTATTGCAATCTCCAAAGTCAAAATAGGAGAGATCAAAGATGAGGCGATATCAACAGTTTATGGGCGTTTCCCATGAAACAGTGACACATTTCGCGTCATTTAGATCCCATTTAGATCCATCACGAGCTCACTGTACTCTGCGACGACCCCAGCATCCAGAGGTATTAGGATCATCCCGTGGACGAGAAAGAAGCATAACAGCCCGGCAGGATCGAACGGGCTCATCAGGACACGTAACTCTTGTCGCTTTGTGGGATGATCCGTTTCAAGTGCCAGTGTTGTCGGAAAGGTGAACACACCTTCTTCCGGTTTTCAGAACATTTCCTGTGCACGCTCGGTCGAGTTGCCCTTGTCCAACTGGAGACTCCTCTCAGCTGCCGTATCGGATTCCCCGACCCGTGCAAGAACTTCTTCTGAGTTTGACAGACCATTCCACAGGTGGAACCCGCCGAGGGAGTGTACATGTTTACGTCCAAAACTATCTTCACCGCTGCCTCGAGATTGTCTGCACTGTCGAGATAGTCATCCACGTATAGTGCTTTTCGGCGTTTCTATTTCCAACAAACTGTGTCGAACACGGCAAACAGGTTGCTCCAAACGTGGCGACATCCATACGATAGACTATGCTCACGTTCCGCGATCCATACACCGTCCACCCCAGTCGAGACTTGGCCGCAATAGGTTCTCCGGGCCGACCTTCCCGCATCTTCAGCATCGCTGTGACGTGCGCGTTATCATTGCCGAAAAGTATTCGCGTAAGCGCGTTGTCATACCCTCTAATGGGCAACCCCTTCAGGTACGTACGGGAAAGTAGCTGCCAATTCTGTATATCGCAGCGATTGTTGTGATAGGTTCAGTTTTCGAACTGTGCGCACGTCCTTCAAGGCAGATTTACAGTGCCTCTTCTCTTCATAAAGCTCCAAGGCTACTTGTTTAGAATCCGTCTCGACGCGTTTTACGTTGAAAGTCCACTGCAGGCACAATGGAA
This sequence comes from Aedes albopictus, assembly GCF_035046485.1. Classification (NCBI taxonomy): domain Eukaryota; kingdom Metazoa; phylum Arthropoda; class Insecta; order Diptera; family Culicidae; genus Aedes; species Aedes albopictus. The sequence goes on along the minus strand of NC_085138.1, from coordinate 420,372,619 downwards.
GTGGTTGCCCAGTTACACCCAACTCCTTTCCGATCTCCTCGTCCATCCATGAAAGGCATACGCGGCCACTGTCCGATTATTGCGATTTGGAAACGTACTGCCCTGTCCGTTGAGTGGTGGTTGGTTATCGCATTTGATCCTTCCGCCTTCGAGTCAGCCTTCGCATTATTTTCGTTTCCTCTCTGCTTCGAGTACAGCAAAGAATGGTGTCGCAGCTGGCATCCGTCGATATCACATGTTCCTGGAATCCTGCAAGGACGTTTCCCATGGATTCTCAAGCAGTTTCGGCATAGGCCCAACTGCCCGGTTAGCTTCCAGCGTTCTTCCAGAGGCTTCTTGGCGAACACGGAACAATTCTTCACCCGATGTACTGAATCTTTGCAAACCAGACAGACTGGACTCGATCGCTCTTCGCCGGCGTCTTCAAAGCTGCTTCCCGTAGAGTACGCTCCGCAGAACGTCTTGTCCTTTCCACCTCTCGCTCCTCGCTGCTGCTGTTGTGGTTGATGCTTTGGGTCGTATTTAATGCAACGTGACGACAGCTGCCGCTCGCACTAGCATTGGCATGTACTGTGAAAATGCCCGGATGTTCGGATCCACGCAGCGTTGCCTCCCCGCATAAACCAAAACCACAGACCATATCAATTGGGGCTCTTGCACTACGACAGTTTATATTGGTTTAGTTGAGACGGTTTTGAATTTAAGTTTCAAAGTTTTTCTAATGTTTTTGTTTATGCTTTAAACACGTCATCCTGTAAACTAATTGAATTCAAAAATCATCATCAAAAATTTTGTTTATCATTTCATTTGTTTATTAGTTAAATGGCTACTAATGTTATGTAAACTCCTTTGTAAAGACGTTTGGAAGACCGGCTCTTTTATTTGGAACATTTGTTCCCATCTGTTTTCATAATCCCATATGCTTGACTAATAAAAATTCGAACTTCTATTAGAACATGCTTATTACCTGAGAAACACACCGCTCCTGTTTTATTTACCTGAATAAGTTTTATCTCTTGAAGGTTTTTTATATGAAGATCCATGCTTTTGTAACAGTGTAATGCAAAAGAACAACCTGTTTCTAAAAGAAGGAAACGTCTCAGATGCAGTTTGGTTGTTAACCAACTTTTTATCAGTGTAACTGGACGCATTTTCTCATTTGTTTAGTTTTTGATTTTTTATTAAATAATGAAGCAATATTTTTATAATCGGTTTTTATACACAGTTAGAGGAAGGATCGAGCTATCTCCTGGAATTTTTCCAGGTGTAAAACTTTTACCAATTTTTCAAAAACCATATTTTTTTAAATTTTATTTCAAAATGGTTTCCATAAAACTGAAAAACATTTTCCACCTGAAAAAAAAATCAGGAGATACCTTGATCCTTCCTCTGTGTACGAAACCCGATTTTGAAAATATTGCTTCGTTATTTAATAAAAAATCAAAAATCAAAAAGTGAGGAAACGCTTCCAGATTCGCCTTAAAATAGAAAATCTACCATAGAGTTAACAGTTCAACTTTCATAAGCTACACAACAATGCCACTCGAAAGAAAAACTATGATTAAAATAAGAAAACATTTCTGTTGTCATTCTCAGGAGTTGGGCCACAAAAAATGTAACACTGTGACTTGAAAGAACTGCCTATTATTAAAAGAAGGAATAATCTCAGAAAGAGTGGCAGTATAAGGAGCAGGAAGAACAACCTTTGTGACAATTAGGACATGATGATCATTCTGCCTAATATTAATTCGGAACATTGTGCATTCGGCTGGACGACGTTCGGCCTAATAGCCGTCGGCCCGACATCACTTCCAAAATATTCCTTTTCTCCTTCCAGGGATGGATATTACGGACATTTTTAGCCTTCAAAAACCACCATATGCAAAATTTGGTTTCCTTTGCTTTTTACTGCTCATGTTATGTTAGGCTCAGTGTACCAGTTATGGCTATTGTACCTCAAATTGGCCATAGTTGATTTTCAGCATTTAACGATGCACATCAACACGAAAAAAAATGTGAACAAAAGGTCATATTCACATAAGATGGAAAAGCTCATTAAAACATCAACATTTGCTACAATTATAGTAAAAATAAATCATTTTTCTTTAAATTTCGGCTCCTTTGCACCTTATTTTGCCATAGTGTACCAGTTATGGCAAGTCCCATAAGGAATGCAAGCAAATAGTGCGAAGTGGAACCAAAATTACAAATGTATCCATAACAGGTACAGGGTGCCTATCATTGGCACACGCCGTAATAAATATCAAAGGCAGTTTTGATATCGTTTCTATATTTTTCCTCTAAAGTATGGAAACTAAGCTATGATTTGACATATTGTTGACTTTCGTAGGTTTTCTTCTTATTTTTGTAGAAATAGTTTTACTTAGGTAGTGTTATAACCGGTACAGCCGCCCTACTTTTTTTGGTTGAATAGTAGGAGGGTCCTGCGAGATGGGGGTCGCACATGACTTTTCAAACATGTGTTGCCTTCAAAACCCATCACATTAATAATTTAGTTCCATTTACTTTGGTCTTCATATTATTCATATTATTCATATTTGTTCTATAAATATTCAGAAAAGTGTTGATTTATTTGTACAGGATATGTCCTTCCAGCGCGGGGAAGGGCCTCAAGCTATCATAAAAACATTTATTGTTCTCTTAAATCTGCACATGGCAAATTAGGTTCGGTTTGTTTAATTGGCTCTTAAGTGATGAAGAATTTTTCGATTCATTTGTTTGACAGCCCCCTCTTTCCAAAAGGTGGAGGCGTCTCAAGTTATCATGAACGCATTTCTTAGCTTCTAAACCCTTTACATGTCAAACATGGTTCCATTTGCTTGATTAGTTCTCGAGTTTGCATTTGAATGGGAGCCCCCCCCTTTCCAAAGACCCTACCATAGTAACGTGTTTTGGCTTCTAAAACTCAAGTTATGCAGTAATTTCCGTTACATTTGTATGGAAACCCCCTTTTCGAGGGGGGAGGAGTCTCACTCTACCATCGGAACATTTATTGCTTTCTAAAACCTCCGCGTAGCAAATTTGTTTTCATTTGCTTGATGAATTGGCCACCACCAAAGAAGGTGTTGAGATAATTCCATATTCTGAATATGCATGCCAAACTGAGCCGAAATCCAAATTTTCATCAATTTTGGTGCCCGGGAACCTATTTAAAAATCAATTTGAAATTTGTATGGGAGCGATTTGTCGAATCACCCCTCGTCCCATTTTGTACTGAGCGGAGCTGTCAAGCAGTTGCCCAGCTGTCAAAAGGTGATTTCAAAAAATCTCTTTGAAATTGATTTTAGATACCAAAATAAAGTTCTAAAAATCTGAAAAAAATCATAGCGGCTCAGAAAAAGGTGCTCTTTTGTTTAAAAATAGAAAATCATTAAATTTATCTTAATTTAAAAACCCAATTCTCGAGTTATTCATTCAGAAATGTCCGTTTCATGTATGATGGAGCCTCCCTTTCCACAGAAAGGAGGGGTCCCACAACACCGGAAGAACATTTGTTTCCTTCTGAATCCTCCCCCCCCCCTCCTTGCCCTTTGCAGGAGCTAAGTGGGCGTTTCGGGAAAACTCTGCTTAGGTAATATAATTATCCTGCATGGTTCTTTAGAGCATACATATATGAAAACTTATTTGCGTCCAATAAGATTTCTTTTGTTGGACCAGCACACGGCTCGGCCCGCGAAACCAGATCAGTTTTTGCGACTTACCGTAACCGATTTCCTTCCCCTGTTGGCCAACCCCCCTCCTACAATGCCCGCTTTCCTGTCGGCCGAGTACAGGCCCAGACACCGCTCACCTTGCCGTCCGGCGAGACTTCCGGCCGCACAGCTCCACAGGAGTCGCTGATCGGTGATCGAACAGCAGCGTTATGTTGTCGATTCGTTTCAGCCCTTTCAAATATGACAATCATTTCAGCGCCGCACTCTAGATTGGATTTGTTTGCGACCGTGTTGAACTCCTCTCCCAGCTCATTTCCGGTTCATTCCTATGGGAGCCCCCCGTTTTAGAGACCGGAGCGGTCTCACACCAAGCCAAAAACCTTCCCCGGCCTCAAACATACCCACATACAAAATTTCACATCGATCGGTTCAGTAGTTTCCGAATGCATAGCGGTCAGACAGACAGACAGACAGACCGACAGACAGACAGACAGACAGACAGACGGAAATTCATTTTTATATATATAGATAATTTAGCTTGGGGTAGTGATAGGACTGATGGCAGGGGTTCCCTGATTATGGACATGATAGATGATCTCAATTTAATTATTTTGAATGATGGGTCTTTCACCAGGGTCGCTGCGCCTCCTGCTCATCATTCATGTATTGATTTATCTATTTGTTCAAATAGTTTATCCTTGAAATCTAATTGGAAAACTATAGATGATCCAAATGGAAGTGATCATTTACCAATTATAATCCAGCTTTCCACGCTAGCCATAATGGCGGATGCCATAAAAAATTTGACAAGATCTGTGCCCTGTGCACTGAACTGAAATTGAAGAAAACAATCTCAGCAAACCTTGAGTTTGCCAAACTTGTTTGTTGATTTTGATGTCACCTAACCAACCGTTGATTTGTAAAAAAAAATATAAAGGCGATACTGAAGGTTTTTCAATTCAGTTTTGTAGCATTTAATTATTTTCTTTTCGTTTTAGATTTAATTGAACTAAGCTTGAATGTGGATCCCGTGAAATAATTTTGGAGCATTATCCATTCAAACGATTCTGATGAGTTGGACTAAGAAATGTGAATTTTCATCGGTCCCCATTGTTGCATAATTTTTTCTTTTGAATCCCAGAATTTTCCCTCAAAAATTGTAACTGAAATCGCCCCAAATACCTAACGAGAAAGAATATGCTTAACCCCGTTACGAATCGTAAAAACACGTGAACTTCTCATGAATGTGAACTCATAAACTGAAATCTCTATCGGAAAGTTAGAAGATTCGCTCCTAAATCAGGCCAAACATTTCAATAGGTCCTATCTGCATTTGAGAGGCTCTCTTGGTTCACTTTCTCTTTCTATTATTGCAAAGTAATGATAGACATTTCAACTATTTTTGCAGTACAAATCAAAAGACGAATGTTTTGACTATCGTTCAATGCAAGGAGACAATCATAATACAAATAAACAGCTGAGATATTAGCGAAAGAGAGGGAAACCAAAGAGAGCCTCTCTTCTGCAGATTGGACCTTTAGACATGTTTGGCCTGAAATGCTCACTGAATGTCATTGGCTATCTTTAATTATAGGATCAAAACCGGAAAAGCTCCGCTCGAGCCACTTCTATGTAACAGACATCTAATCATTTCTAACAAAATAATAGCATGGGTTTCTCTACGCCCTGTCGTGGATCGCGTGGGACTCTATCCTGGTCCGGTGCAATGTCTATTCTCATTACTTGAATGTATTTAATACGTTAAGGAATTTTTCCGGGATAAGTAGAACATAAGCCCACTTAAGGCCCATCTGCAAGCGTTCTTGGGTTTGCATATGACCGTTCTTATGGAATCATGAATATCTTTTACAATTACATTTATTGAAGCGAGAATGTGTTTAGCTCGCGATTTTCTGATTAGCTGACTGGCATTGGGATACGGTTTGAGAACCCCGGTTATAAATTGCCCAATATGGCGTCAAGTGGTAACCCCAATGGTGGGGCACAACCACGGAACGGGGCTCTGCAGGGAGCTAGATCGGACGGTGCACGGGATTCGTGAAAGGTCTGTCAAATAGCGAACATCGATGCGAGTTTTTTTTGGATAAGATTTGTAAAAGTTGTCAGGCTTTGTAGCTTGGTTAGTGATTCGATCCCCATGCTCCAAGGTCGAAAGCCTGCCAAGCAATGGCCTGAGTGTCCTCCAGTGCCAGTCGTGGTGTTCCGAAAGTTTTCACCCATGGGCAGTTGCCACCGCTTTGCGCCACCTTTATCTTCGGGGTGGTAAGTGGAGTTCCTGGAGCACATCCTACTGCTGGCGTCCATTTTCGTTTCTCTACCGACACCGTGGTCAGTGCTGCATCTACCACGATACTGTAGCCACAGTCGTAGCTCGCCATTGTTGATCGCCACACGACTTCCCCCCCCCCCCGGCACACGTGGCCGCTGAAGCCTCCGCTGCCACGGTTCGTCAACAACGCGGTCAGTCCGCAATTCTTTAACGTCCGCGGATCCCTCTCAAGCTTTGCACGCGACCACCGAAGCTGTCGTTGTCCCGGAAGACCGTTATTACCGACATCCGTAGGAACATCCCAGAAACGTGCGTGGCTGACTGCCTTCGTGGATAACTCCGCATGCCACCGACTTGACCTCCTGACATTTTCGCAATACGGATACGGACGCTGACTGAAACTTATGTAGTAATCCTTAAAATAAGAAAAATCGTAAATTATGGAATTTAAAGAAAAAATGGAAGCAAAAATATCACGTCTGACAGGTAACAACAAAACGGCTAATTTTAGATAGCACAGCTTGCTGAGAATATTTTCTTCAATTTCAGTTCAGCGTGGGGCACAGTTCTTGTCAAACATTTTTATGGCATCCGCCATTATGGCTAGCGTGAAAAGCTGGATTAGTATTCATAGTCCTTTTCGAGATCATTCTTGTCAAATTCCACACATTCCTGATTTGACTAAAAATGTTGATTGGGATAAATTTTCGGATTTAGTTTCTTGTAGTTTGAATAATTTCAATAACTCACTTGATCCTGTTCAAAATTATAATAGTTTTTCAAAATTATTAGTAAATTGTTTACAGAAATCTCAAAACAAAAAATGGCCGATGCAAATATTTAATTTGTTTTATGTCACCCCCCCTTCAAAAATCCCAAAATATTGAAGGGGCGAAAAAAAAACATGGCGTCCCATGACTCCATTTTCAATAGAAGTTTTTTTTACAAGCAACTATTTTTCAATAGTTAAAAAATATTTTTTCAATAGTTGGTAATTTTTTTAATTTTTCAATAGTTTTTTTTTTGTTTATTCCTTATTTATTTTTGTCCCCCCCCTCGTACCTGATGAGAGGTCTCGGACATAAAAGAAAAATAATAATTGCATCGGCCTAATTTGAATTCCTTTAAAAATAAAAATCCTTCCTTTTGGTGGGATAATGATTGTACTGTGGCAATGCAGAATAAATCTATGGCTTTCAAAACTTTTCGTCGGTCGGGTTCCAGGGAGCATTATATTTTATATCGTAAAAGTGAAGCTCAGTTCATTAGAGTAACCAAATTCAAAAAAAGAAATTATTGGAGAAATTTTGTCGAAAATCTTGATTCTGAAACCTCTTTGTCTAAGTTGTGGTCTGTTGCTCGTAATTTGAGAAATTATAATGCTTCTGCCCCTGATATTTCGGAATATTCCGAAGAATGGATTGATAAGTTTGCTTCGAAGATTTGTCCTGATTTCGTTCCTCCCTTTATTAAATTTAAAACTCATCAAACTTATAATTATTTTCCTGAACTTTGCATTGAATTCTCTATTGAAGAAATGGAATTAGCATTGTCAATTACAAATAATACTGCACCTGGTATTGACAACATAAAATTTATTTTGTTGAAAAACTTGCCAATTGATGGGAAGTTACATTTGCTTTCTCTTTATAATTCGTTTTTATTACAAAATATTTTTCCTTTAGAATGGCGTTTTATTAAGGTAGTTAGTATTTTAAAGCCTGGAAAAAATCCATCGTTAGTTGATAGTAGAAGACCAATTAGTTTACTATCTTGCCTTCGTAAATTGATGGAAAGAATGATTTTAAACCGTCTTGAATTATGGGCCGAAAAAAATAACATTTTTTCATCCTCTCAATATGGGTTTAGGAAAGGTCGCGGAACTCGTGATTGTGTTGCGTTGTTGGCCTCTCATATTGAACTATCTTTCAATAGAAAACAAGATGTAGTTACTACATTTCTAGATGTTTCTGGTGCTTACGACTCTGTTTTAATTGATTTACTGTTTGAAAAGATGAATAATTGTAAAATCCCTTTATTTCTTTCAAATTTTTTGTGTAATCTCTTTTCTTTTAAAATAATGCATTTTTTTCATAACGGGTCCTCTAGATTGATTCGTAACAGTTATTTTGGACTCCCACAAGGCTCTTGCTTAAGTCCTTTTCTTTATAATTTATTCACCAGAGATATTATATCCGTTATTCCTAATGGATGTTATTTAATTCAGTTTGCTGATGATAAAGCAATTTCTATCAGTGGCAAGTGTAGAGAAGTAATTCGGCACTATATGCAAAGCGCGTTAGATAATATTGATTCGTGGGCCCATGATAATGGTTTTACTTTCTCAGTTCAAAAAACCAAATTTATTTTATTTACCCGCAAGCTATCTCCAGTTGATATTCATTTGTTTTTCAACAATCAGCAAATTGATCAAGTTTTTGAGTATAAATATTTGGGCATATGGTTTGATTACAAATTAAGATGGAGTAATCATATTCAATATGTTCAACAAATTTGTTCAAAAAGAATTAATTTTCTTCGGATGATTACTGGAACATGGTGGGGGGCCCATCCCAATGATTTAATTTCTCTTTATAAAACTACTATTCGTTCTGTTATGGAATATGGTTGTTTTGCATTCGGAAGTGCCGCTCAAACTCATTTAGTCAAACTTGAAAAAATTCAATTCCGTTGCCTAAAAATTTGTCTTAAATTATTGAATTCTACTCATTCTAAATCCGCTGAAGTTTTAGCTGGTGTAATTCCACTCAAAATTCGTTTTCATGAAATTAATTGTAAATTTTTATTACAATGTTTTGCGAACAATCATCCAATTATTGAAATACTGAAATCCATATTTCAAATTAATTCCTCTAGTAGAATTTTAGGCTCATTTATTTATTGTTCTGCTGAAAATATTTTACCAGATTCCTCACCTGGATTTTATGATTTCAATATGCAGGTTCACTCTTTTCGTCCATGTATTGATTTTTCATTGTATGAAGAATTAAAACTTATTCCTTTTTACTCACGCATTCATTTTGCCCACTTGTTATTTGATCGTAAATTTACTGGAGTTGATCTTGAACAAATTTATTTTACTGATGGCTCTTTGATTGGAGAGGTAGCAGGTTTTGGTGTGTTTAATCATTTTCAAACACATTTTTTCAAATTGGATAATCCTTGTTCTATTTATGTAGCTGAGTTGACAGCTCTTTATTTTGCTTGTACTTTGATTCAAACTTGTGCGCCAAATATTTATATGATTTGTTCTGATAGCTTTAGTTCGCTATTGGCTTTGGATTCTATTAACTTTAATTTAAAAACTCATCGCTTAATATTTACTATTAAAGAAATATTGTTGAATTTATATTCTCAAGGATACATCATAAAATTTGTATGGGTTCCAGCTCATTCTAAGATTTATGGCAATGAACAAGCCGATTATTTGGCAAAATTGGGCGTTTTACGTGGAATAACCTACAACCGTGTAATTTTACCCTTTGAGCATTTTCCTAAACTAAAGAAAACATCTATGATTGAGTGGCAAAATTCTTGGAATTTAAGTGATCAAGGACGATATTGTTATTCTATTTGTCCAAGGGTTAAAAAAATTCCTTGGTTTAAACATCTACCTGTTGGGCGTAATTTAATTTGTTGTTTTTCTAGACTCATTTCCAATCATTACATTTGTAATTGTTATTTGTACCGCATCAATATCAATGACTCTAATCTTTGCTATTGTGGCGTATCATATGAGGACATAGACCACATTGATTGTTTTGAATTGTTCAAGGTTCAATTTACCAAGGCAGATATTTTTTGATCGAATATCCAATTTGGGTTCAACTATCCCTATATCTATTCGTGATGTTTTAGCTCAGAAAAATGTTCCAATTTTGAAACTCATTTATAAATACTTAATGGATATTTCTTATTCGGTTTGAAACTTTCTGCTGTTTTTTTTTCTTGCCTTTTCATTTTCAGATACCTTGTTTTTTGAATGTTTTCCTTTGCCCGCACTGATGCTTCAAGCTTCGCCTTCGGTTGAGATGGATTCCTTGAATGATCTCGGCTCCGACATGGAATTCCTCCGGATGAGCCTAATTTTAATATATAGTATTATAACGTTAATTTGAAAAGATATAGAGGTTTTGCGCCCTTTTGAGGAAGATTTCAAATGGAAATCACTCAAGGGGGCTTTTCCCTCTTCCAAAATTTACATTTAAAAATAAATAAATAAACCGTTATGAATAAAGCGTGCGTTTGGGGGTACCGATAATTTGAAATTTATTGAATTTAAAAAAACAAACAAAAACACACAATTAATATTAATAATCAATTTGGAATTACTTTTTTAATGCCAGTTAGTTAAGAGATCATCTTTAATCAACAAAATTGTTATGAAAGTTCAGCATGAAAGACACTGCATTGGCTCGGAACAAGGTTCGGAACTTGGTTCGGAAACACTTTCTAGGTGTCGTTTAAGGTGTCGATTGAGTACGATGATTTTGATGTTGAAGTCCGGAACAATCATAACTGTAGCTTTTATATTGAATCCTGCCGCGGGGGTAAGCACTGAGCATCCCTGTATGATCGGAATTCTCTTGATTCGAATCTTCCTTCAGATCACCTTTGAAATAAATATTATCGGTAAATTTTCCGCTCTTAAATACTGAAGCGCTAGAAATATGATGAAACACTTACCTTCACATACGATTATTAGAACGCACACCTTCGTTTGATTTGATTCGTCTTTTTGATCCTTGAACTGGCAAATAACTTTAAATTAAAAGAAAACAGCACATCAGAACAATCCAGAGGAGCTAATGAAAACAAACATGGCTACCGATCACCTCGGATAATGCTGTGCTGCCAGACAGACCAGACAAAGTTGATGGACATCAGCATCTATGGTACTTCTAATGTTTGGAAAAGTCTCTTCACAGTGGGATAATTCCCAACAGTAAATGGACAATAGTTGATGATGAACTTAATGCCTGCAATATTGTTCTACCATATTGTCTATCCGGTTGGAATCAAGACCGACATTCAATCAAAAATTGCCATTTTCTTGATCCACAAGTGTCGCAACTGTTTCGCATCTAGTGCGCTGTGTTGCTGACAACAACGGGAAGGATGCGCACTACTTTTGGCATGATTAAAAAACGTCGCGAGTTGGGTCGCGTCGCGACTTGATTGTGCGAAGTCCGGTTTGGTGGCGGCCCGACAATAATTAACAGACCATACGCGAAATGTATGATAAATAGGTGACAACAAAAATAATGGTAATGTTAATTTTCGAACCGTTTTAGGTGCGGTAAATTTCTATGCGGGTCTACAGCAACCAGTCCAGCATCATGTTAGCTGCTAGCTTATTAACCAACTCGAACAACATCGGATTGTTACGATGAGCCCAGGGAGAACGACACTAGTTTTGCAAAGGCAAAAAAAAAAACAAAAAAGCAGAACTTTTGCGGGTTTTACTGGTTTTTTCGGCTTTTTTTAGTGCTCGGCTTGACAAAACTAGTGTCCCAGCAAACACAAAGTCTTATATAATGTTGAATAAGATGCTAAAGTGGAGCCCATATGCGTATATGCTTCCAATTAATCGCGTGTAAAGTGTGCGTATGTCGCCTCCATTTTTGCATTCTATTCAACATCATACGCGATCGTGTATTGACTGGGGTCGCTCCCCCTGGATGAGCCTGATGTCCGCCTACCTCCAGGAGGTGATCGATGAGGTTTTGCACCGCCATGCTATATCCGATCAAAGTCTCGAGCCCATCCTGTTTCGGCGCTGGAGCCCCAAGGACTTTCTGCAACAACGTATGGTTTAATAGGTCCAGTCTACCATACAGCGCCTCAAGGATAGCTAAATATAACGTGCAGAACGGCTGCAGGAACAAGCAAACGACTACGCACTGCGTCAAGTGCATTCCCCTTCAAACTGCGCTGCAGTCTGGCCAAGTTCTCTGCATGTGAATATTCACACGCTTAGGTTGTGTTAGTGAAAGAGCTGGTGAACAGTGGCGAGTCTTCTGGGTTTCCGGTAAATGTGGGTTTTTTTTTTCCTGTAGGGGTACACAACCACTGCGACCATTAATTGATCTATTGTGGTAAGACCCAGTTGCTTTATGCAGTACATTAGTACACTCACTAGTATTAAGAACTAGCGATTGTTTTTTTTTTAGGCCTGCATTATACCCCAGTCTGGAATAGCTTCCAAAATGAAAGCCACTACTTTCTTGGGATTTATATTCCACCAGATATCTCGCTGCTTGTGTCGCGCCGCGTAGTGCTCGTAAAAATCAGAAATCAAAACGCGTTCGAAGTGATATTTCGCAGAACATTCGATATTTTATAGGCTTAGTTTGCGATTTGTGTAGAAGTTTTTCGATAGTTGGAGAAGGGGGAATTCCAATTCAGAGCAAAAAAGGTAAGATTACGCGATACTTGTTAATCGGCTGACGGTAGCACCCCATTCGGCTTCGTTCATGTGGAATGCGTAGCACCATCTTGAGAGACGAAGTAACAGCAACAAGAAGAAGGTCGTGCACACAGTGTTTGTTGTGGAAACTTGCACGATGTTGCAGTGTTGCCAAAACTTTTGCGATGGATTTTTAGTTTAACCCTCTAATATCCAACCCCACCTTTAGACGGAGTATAGTTTGAGCATTTTTCTAATTGTTGTTTCGTGGAAAATCAAAATTTTTATATTTTTGGCAGATATTTAGGACTGTTTTGTCTATCACAAAATGGTTTTTGGTGTATTTAAAAGCGTATTTACATTTTTTTTAAAATTATTGAAAAATTGATGTTTTAGTCACCTTCTAGAAGTAATTGTTTATTTTGTATTGAACCGCTACAAATAACATATTTTTATTTTTTCCCAAATCATTCTATCCTAGTTTTGTAGTTTAAGGGAATCGAATACACTCTAAAATTAGTTTCCTTAAAATTACACGGAAAATAAAATTTTCTATGAAAAAAAATAAAAATATTTTAACAATAATCATAAAATCTCAAAATGTTTTCATCTGAAAAAATCCGTACCCCAAATAGGCTTCCAGGAAAAATATAAAACTGTGGGGATGTCAAAAAATAAAAATTAGAAAAAAACAAAAACTGAAATTCACGAAATCGAGAATTAAAAAGAATCATCTTCCAAAACATGTTTAAATCGATTTTAGATGACGAAAAATGATATTTAGATCAAAATCAAAAATTTGGGTATAAGAGGGTTACACTCAGGAAAATTGCCTCATACTTAATGGCAAATATCCATGTGCCAAACCACATCCAAAGTATATGCAACCAATACCCGATTACGCAGGCAAATTAGCGCATGAATAGTATGTGCTCTAAATTGTATGAGTCGCTGCTGTATGGTGCCTCATCAAAAATATGAGTCGCACTAATGGAAAACATTTGTTTACCCCCATTTCAAAAATCCATGTCCCGGACACATAGAAGGAATTAAGATTTTTTTCCCAGTGTAAGAAATGAAATTTATTATCAGGATTTATCCCAAGAACTCCACAAGAGCTCTCAGCATATACCGTAGTTGTTTTCGCGGAATTTCGGTTAGTGTTCTCTAGGGATACCTCTTGAAGGTGTTATTCTCGGCATTTCTACTAAAGCTCCTCCAACGGTTTCAAGGAGTTTTTCATTAATTTTCTGCAGAAATTTTTTCTGGGATTTCTTCCGAAGTCTCTCCTGTGATTGTTTCAAGAAATTTAGCTTTTTTCTATAGTTTCTCTCTGGATTTCTACAGAAGTTTCAGCTGGTATATTTCCCATAAGTCCTCGCGGGATTTCTTTTGAGATTTCTCTCGAAGCTTCTGAGAGAAAGATTCCTTCCTGTGTTGATCCTGGGATGTCTCTTATAGTTTTTCAGAATTTATCTGTAGAGAAATGCGGGAATAATACAAAAAAATGGAAACTTTAATAAGATTATGATTAAGCCATATAAAGCAGTCGAAAACGCATTGTTTTCAAAACAATGCGTTTTCGACTGCTTTATATGGCTTAATCATAATCTTATTAAAGTTTCCATTTTTTTGTATTATTCCCGCATTTCTCTACATTATCCTGAAATTTCTTCTAAAAGATGTTTTAGAAAGTCTTCTGGGATTTTTGCAGGAGCTACTGCTGGCTGGTGTCTCTCATATAGTTCACGCCGCATTTTTTTTTTCGAATAGTTGCTAAGGCTTTTCCTTGTAGTTCATTATATAATTTCTTGCAATGATCCATCTGAGATTATTTTCTTACAAATTTTCTCTGGATTATTCCCAGACCTCTTCCCGGATTCTCTACCAGAAATTATCCCGAAATTCTGGATCCTCCTCTTTAGCATTTCTTCAAAAATTGCTCCCGGAGTTCTTGCAGGATTTTTTTAAAGAGTTTTTCTCGGAATATCTCCAGAGATAACTCACAAGATTTCTTGTAAGATAGGGGTAGGCGGGGCATTATGGACACCCGGGGCAGAATGGACACCCTCAATATTTTGAAATATGTGAACTTTTTTGAACTTTTAATGAATGGAGAATATAGTTCATTTGTCTAAAACGTAGTTTCAGGAAATAAACATTCGAAATTAAAATTATACTTGATTTTACACAAGAAAGTTGCGTCCTCCGTTTTTTGTGCATGGAAATTATAATTTTCACACCATCTAAAATAAGATTTAGTGATTAATTTATTGCAGGTAGATTAAAACCTGATATTTCTAGAACACATGCAAGTAGTTTTGCTGTATCTACATGCTTAACATGTTTATATTTTCTTCTTTATTATATCAAAAATCAAGTTTGGAAATATCTTCTGCTGCCGGGGCAAAATGGACAATCACCTTTTTGAAAGAAGCGGCAAGGGAAAAATATAACCTAAATCACAAACCAACCAAATTCTTCGATTTCAGTATATTTTCGGTTAAATGTTCACAATAGTAGACATAGGGTGAAACAAATTGGTCAAAAAACGACAGCAGTGGAAAATAGTTTTTCTAGGCACAGCTGTACATGCCGACAAAAACGAAGCTTTATCCAAAACAGCCTGAATTTAAATTAACTGAACAAAAATGAACTACTTCGGCGTATTATTCATCCATAACAGTTGTTTTGTAATGAAATGACTTTATAGGTGTAAATAATGTACGAAATTCGTAAAAGTCTCATGGTGTCCATATTGCCCCATGGGGGTGTCCATTCTGCCCCGTATGCTTGAAGACGGTCATGAAAAACTAACATTTTTCATAACATTTTTTGAAGTGGATAAATCATTTTTCCTCGTGAGCTTTCTTATGCAATAGATGCTAAATAGACTTTAAAAGGATACATGTATCAAAAACTAAACTTTTTTGACATCTTGCCAGGTAAAGTTGGCAAAAACCTTAGGGTGTCCATATTGCCCCGCCTACCCCTATTTCCGGAGAAATATTCGAGAACCCGGCCAAATTTTGCGAAAATCTCTGTACAGATTATTGGAGAAATCTCGAGAGGAACTACGAAAGAAATCCTGAGAGAACTGGGACATCTCGGAAAAAAGTTCTGGGCCTAATCTCAGAAGGAAATAATTAGGAAATTTAAGGAGGAACTCTGAAAACCTCTAAAAGTATGTAATCCCGGGAGAAACTACGTGCAAAATCTCACAAGGAAATCCACAATAAATATCTGAAAACTGTCTCTGGAAGAACTTCTGCTCAAAATCCTAGCGAAATTCTTGGAGAACTTTACCGAAACTTCTAAGAGAAATTCCTGGAAGAACTTTGGAAAAAAATTGGAAAGACCTCCGGGAGGAAAAACTCTGAGAGAAACTGGAAATGAATTGAAAGGAGAAATTCTGGTAGGATTTGAGGGAAGAATCATGGGTAGACTTTCGAAATCTCAACATAACTACACCACCAGCACAGAATACAAACATCCAAGTTCAAATTCATAACTGTGTATGGAATTTAACGGTCATACAGTCTGTGGAATTGGAATTACTAATTGAACTCCTGAATGTTTTTTCTTGATTTTTTAAAGTATTTGGAAGTGAAAGTGTCAAATCAATGTTTTTTCATTAACCAAAACAAAAATTGGGAAAGTTTAGAAATATTCCAGTTTTTGCAATATATTCAAAAGAGTTTTGTTGTGCGGTAGTTCGGCAGCAGCAAAGCTTCGCGCGCTTGCTTTGCTAGATTTTTGCGATTTCTTCTTCTCTGCGGGGCTCCGACGACGACGACGGGACGCCAAGCAGTCAGTAGTGTGCGGTAGTTCGGCAGCAGCAAAGCTTCGCGCGCTTGCTTTGTAAGATTTTTGCGATTTTTTCTTCTCTGCGGAGCTCCGACGACGACGACGGGATGCCAAGCAGTCAGTAGTGTGCGGTAGTTCGGCAGCAGCAAAGCTTCGCGCGCTGGCTTTGTTAGATTTTTGCAATTTTTTTTTCTTCTCTCGGCGGGGCTCCGACGACGACGACGGGACGCCAAGCAGTCAGTAGTGTGCGGTAGTTCGGCAGCAGCAAAGCTTCGCGCGCTGGCTTTGCTAGATTTTTGCAATTTTTTTTTTCTTCTCTCGGCGGGGCTCCGACGACGACGGGACGCCAAGCAGTCAGTAGTGTGCGGTAGTTCGGCAGCAGCAAAGCTTCGCGCGCTGGCTTTGCTAGATTTTTGCAATTTTTTTTTCTTCTCTCGGCGGGGCTCCGACGACGACGGGACGCCAAGCAGTCAGTAGTGTGCGGTAGTTCGGCAGCAGCAAAGCTTCGCGCGCTGGCTTTGCTAGATTTTTGCAATTTTTTTTTTCTTCTCTCGGCGGGGCTCCGACGACGACGGGACGCCAAGCAGTCAGTAGTGTGCGGTAGTTCGGCAGCAGCAAAGCTTCGCGCGCTGGCTTTGTTAGATTTTTGCGATTTTTTCTTCCCTGCGGGGCTCCGACGATGACGACGGGATGCCAAGCAGTCAGTAGTGTGCGGTAGTTTGGCAGCAGCAAAGCTTCGCGCGCTTGCTTTGTTAGATTTTTGCGATTTTTTCTTCTCTGCGGGGCTCCGACGACGGGACGAAGTGTGCGGTGGACGCGTCGTGGCTCGAGCCGGTTCCGAATTTTTCGCTTTCCGTCGGCGCTACTTCCCAATACACTTTTAGTGGATAATAAATATTTTTTTTTTTTGCATTAACACAAAAGAGTGGAAAATGATAGTTCGGGCTCGCCGGTCGAGAAAAAAAATCCGGGCGCCGACAAGTGAGTCGCGTTCAGTGTATTTCTGTGTGGAATAGACTAAAGGTCTCTGCTCCCTAGTGGAGTGGAGACGCGCGATAGAATTTCCTTTTTGGCTAGTTCTTGCGTCGAAAAGTGGTCGATTGTTAACGGCGGTTTGTGTATATTGATCCATTGTCAAATCATATCACCAACCATAGGTGACTCCCGGACTGACAATGTACCTTACCCTACTAACAAAAAATTCCTTCCTGAGACAAACGTGGAGATGCAGCGATTCGCGGTCTTTTTAACAACGTTTGTCTTACTAACATTCCCTCCCATCCTCGATGACCGTAAGGACGTGGCCGGCGCCGTTATTGACCTTATTAAAGTTGAGAGCTCTCGAACTGTGTACATTGAGAATAGTAAGCTAGTCCCAAGCCCTATTCATTGGTTCCTTGTGCAATTTCGATTGCTCTGGTCAATCACGGAGTAGCAACTACGAATTGTGCGGTCATCAATGCTCATGCTCATGCTCATGCTCATTTATATTCCACCAGATATCTCGGGGATGCATGATGCATCCACCGAAATAACGTTCTCTCTTCTTAAAGAGAAAACTACACTCACAAAGTAGATGTTCCGAGGTTTCAGAGTTGAAACCACAGAACCGACATTCTTCTGATTGAGGGCATGTTGAAAGAACGCCGGACAACAAACATGCAAAGTTGGTGTTCGCTACTAATCCGGTTGGCACGAAAAGAGGTGGAGCGTAGGGACAGAGAGAACGATGGGGCGGATCAGATAGAGAGAGAGAGAGATCAGGCGAGCGTTGGTCGTGACCGGACGTTCGGACAGATTTCCTTAACTTACGGTGCAATCCCAATTGTGTCACACACATATCCATGCGACTTACCTGTCAATAGCCTCCACAGGACCGCCGGTAACTGCCGTGGGAAAGCAAATTTGCTCGACCAGCGGCTCCTTCATCAGTACCACCGCGGTTTGCTCCAGCTGAAACGTGGATCGGTCCACGTGGAACACGACTCGTGTCACATCATCGATATCAACTCGCTTTTCCACGAGGATTACGATCATCTCCGCGGTAATTTTCGAAATATATCCGAACACATTTTTGGACTTTTCTTCTTTGACGAATTGTACCCTGACGTCTTCACTCAGCAGGGACGGTCTTACGGCGAATTGTTCAATCTGGAAAATTGATATTTTTGTAGATAGGTAAGTGCTATGAGGGTACATCCTAGATCATTTACCGAAATGTTGTAATGCAGCGGAGATTCCGTCGCTTGGATGACTGGTTTCTGAAGTGTGTATTTGCCGAACTCCTGCAGCAGGTGATGCAGTTCGATTTGATTTAGAAGATCAATTTGTTGGCCGTAATTGCTCGGCGAAAACTCCTGCTTGGACGTTTCAATTAGTTCCAGAAGATCTTTCTGCATAGATGAATCATCGATCTTGGAGTGGTTCGTGTACATGGCCGAAACTAATGGCGATATTATAAATGGGCGCAATTTTGTCAGATTGAACTCGGTCCTACAAAGAGAACATTTAGAATATGTACTGGTATCATACCACAGTAAATACCTCTTGCTGTTAACCTTCGACTCATCCTCCGTAAGGCGATACTGTTCGATGATCAGCTTACAGTGCTCTTGGGAATTATCATCCCCCGACTTTCCCTTCAAAATTACACGATAGGTTCGGCCGACCGTTAGCACCATCTCTTCGACTGTGACGATATCCTTGCTGATACCCTTTTCGAGCGCTGCTCCTAGAAGCACCGGCTTTTTGACTAATATTTTCACAAGCTTTCCGTCGGCATCGAAAACAAGGACCGAATCCAACCAGACCGGTACGTCACTTCGGTTTCCGACGCCAATTTGAAAGGTCGAAACTCGGGTTTGCTTCACGGTGAGATGGAATGTTTGGTTCTCGGATGATGTTGGCTCACTCTCAAACATCTCGGGACAAATGGGACAATCCTTCAGCGGATATAACTGGTTATTGCATTGCAGCGATTCTATAATCGTTCCGGCAAACTTGATGTCCCACCGGTGATACAGGGTTGGGCACTTTCCACCGTTGATAGGAGGTTCGGATGGGCGCGACTTTCGTTCGTCATCCTGTTTTGTTGCGGAGTTTTTAGGCGCCATCGTTCCAAAACACTCGATATTACTAACACTGGAAGGGAAATTGACGAGCACCAACTACCGGAATTGGCTTGGGATGGAACAACCGGTTTCCGCCGTAAGCAAAACCTAGAGCAAAACGAGCGAGTTGTTTACATTCGTCGATGCGCGCCACTGGTACACACTCGTTTACATTTGCACACATCGGGCGGAAATTAACATTTTGTCTGAAGCACGCTCAAAAATTCGCGACTACGAAGTTGTCGAATGCTTGGTCGAAATGTGTGAAGGTTTAAGCACAGACAAACAGACGTAACACTCTGATATTTTGCATCGTTCACCGATTTAACGGTCTATTTGAAAATTTGATAGTTGGCCAACTGACCACCCGTGGCGCTCGCATCGTTTTTGCTCGAGTTTGACGTTTGCCCACTACTGCCACCTAGTTGATGGTCGGCCAAACTCAGTCCTTTGGGGCTGTCCATAAACCACGTGGTCATTTTTTTGGGACTTTTCAACCACCTCGCCCCCCCCCCCCCCCGCGCGGTCATTTGTCCATACAAAATTTTTTATGTGTCCATACAAAATGATCATTGGCCGAAAACGCCCCCCCCCCCCCCCCCCCCCATTGACCACGTGGTTTATGGACAGCCCCTTTTAGCATTAAGCGAACATGTTTCCGTGACTATGATTTGATTCGAAAAATATTCGAAGTGTTACGTATGTTTGTCTGTGGTTTAAGTCTACACACAAAAAAATTTTGTAATGTGTTTTACATATCAAGCGGCGAAGACTGGCGCTCGAGCCTAGCTATTTAGCACTGTAGTTGGAGGAAATGCCAATGCAGAACCCGTAGCTTCCGGGAAGGTAAGCCCAGCTCCCTGGGTTAGTGGGTTGGTGTCAGGCCCTGCGAGCCAGCCGTAAAAAAGACTAGCACCGGAAAATCAACAAGAGAAGAATGCGAACCGATACCAATGGCGACGACCACAGCGACGAAAAGGGACTTGCGATTGGAAGCTCGGTACGTGGAACTGCAGATCTCTCAACTTCATCGGGAGCACCCGCATACTCGCCGATACACTGAAGGACCGCGGGTTCGGAATCGTAGCGCTGCAGGAGGTGTGGTGGACAGGATCTATGGTGCGAACGTTTAGAGGTAATCATACCATCTACCAGAGTTGCGGCAACACACGTGAGCTGGGAACAGCTTTTATAGTGATGGGCGACATGCAGAGGCGCGTGATCGGTTGGTGGCCGATCGATGAAAGAATGTGCAGGTTGAGGATCAAGGGCCGATTCTTCAACATTAGCATAATAAACGTGCACAGCCCTAACTCCGGAAGCACTGATGATGACAAAGACGCATTTTACGCGCAGCTCGAACGCGAGTACGACCGCTGCCCAAACCACGACGTCAAGATCATCATAGGGGATCTAAACGCTCAGGTAGGCCAGGAGGAGGAATTCAGACCGACGATTGGAAAGTTCAGCGCCCACCAGCTGACGAACGAAAATGGCCTACGCCTCATCGATTTCGCCGCCTCCAAGAACATGGCCATTCGTAGCACCTTCTTCCAGCACAGCCTCCCGTATCGTTACACCTGGAGATCACCACAACAAACGGAATCGCAAATCGACCACGTTCTGATTGATGGACGGCACTTCTCCGACATTATCGACGTCAGGACCTATCGTGGCGCTAATATCGACTCCGATCACTATTATCGTCGCACCACCAAATCGAAGTCGTCGCTAGAAGCACATGCGAAGTTGCAGCTGCGAAGTAAATTTTAATCTATTTTTTCTGTTGCGCATCATTAAGCTAATTAATAGCAACAATATGCACTAATCCAAATTGAGTTGCGACATTTCTAAGTAGGTTGAAAATCAATTTTCGCACGTTCGGTCACTTCGTATTTCGACCAAAAGCATAATACCTGGTGATGGTTAAACTGCGCCCAAAACTCTCCGTTATTAACAACGTACATTACCGGCGGCCGCCCCGGTACGATCTAGAGCGACTGAAGCAACCGAATGTCGCCACCGCATACGCGCAGAATCTCGAGGCAGCGTTGCCGGACGAGGGTGTGCTCGATGTGGCCCCTCTAGAGGACTGCTGGAGTACAATCAAAGCAGCCATCAACAACGCAGCTGAGAGCACTATCGGGTACGTAGAACGGAGTCGACGAAACGATTGGTTCGACGAGGAGTGCAGAGCGGTTTTGGAGGAGAAGGATGCAGCGCGGGCGGTAATGCTGCAGCATGGAACCCGACAGAATGTGGAGCGATACAGACAGAAGCGGAAGCAGCAGACCCGTCTCTTCCGGGAGAAAAAGCGCCGCCTGGAAGAAGCGGAGTGCGAGGAAATGGAACTGCTGTGCCGTTCACAGGAAACACGCAAGTTCTACCAGAAGCTCAACGCATCCCGCAAAGGCTACGTGCCGCAAGCCGAAATCTGCAGGGATAAGGACGGGAGCCTCCTGACGGACAAACGTGAGGTGATCGAAAGGTGGAAGCAGCACTTCGACGAGCACCTGAATGGCGAAGAGAATGTAGGCACGGATGACCAAGGCAGCGGAGGAAATGACTATGTTGGTGCAGCAGAGGACGGGAACGAACCAACTCCCACGCTGAGAGAAGTTAAGGATGCCATCCACCAGCTCAAAAACAACAAAGCGGCTGGTAAGGACGGTATCGCAGCGGAACTCATCAAGATGGGCCCGGAAAAGTTGGCCACCTGTCTGCACCAGTTAGTTGTCAAGATTTGGGAAACCGAACAGCTACCGGAGGAGTGGAAGGAAGGGATAATCTGTCCCATCCACAAGAAAGGCGACAAGTTAATGTGTGAGAACTTTCGAGCGATCACCATTTTGAATGCCGCCTACAAAGTGATATCCCAGATCATCTTCCGTCGTCTTTCACCTAAAGTAAATGAGTTCGTGGGAAGTTACCAAGCCGGTTTCATCGACGGCCGGTCGACAACGGACCAGATCTTCACCGTACGGCAAATCCTCCAGAAATGCCGTGAATACCAGGTCCCAACGCATCACCTGTTTATCGACTTCAAAGCGGCATACGACAGTATCGACCGCACAGAGCTATGGAAAATTATGGACGAGAACAGCTTTCCCGGGAAGCTGACTAGACTGATAAGAGCAACGATGGACGGTGTGCAGAACAGCGTAAGGATTTCGGGTGAACTATCCAGTTCATTTGAATCTCGACGGGGACTACGACAAGGTGATGGACTTTCCTGCCTACTATTCAACATCGCCCTGGAAGGTGTTATGCGACGAGCCGGGCTCAACAGCCGGGGTACGATCTTCACGAAATCCAGCCAATTTGTATGTTTTGCAGATGACATGGATATTATTGCTAGGACATTTGGAACGGTGGCAGAACAGTACACCCGCCTGAAACGTGAAGCAGCAAAGGTCGGACTGGTGGTGAATGCGGCTAAGACAAAGTACATGCTGGTAGGTGGGACTGAGCGAGACAGGACAAGCCTTGGCAGCAATGTTACGATAGACGGGGATACTTTCGAGGTGGTAGAAGAATTCGTCTACCTCGGTTCCTTGCTAACGGCTGACAATAACGTGAGCCGTGAAATACGAAGGCGCATCATCAGTGGAAGTCGTGCCTATTATGGGCTCCAGAAGAAACTGCGGTCAAAAAAGATTCACCCCCGCACCAAATGTACCATGTACAAGACGTTAATAAGACCGGTGGTTCTCTACGGGCACGAGACGTGGACGATGCTCGAGGAGGACATGCAAGCACTCGGAGTTTTCGAGCGACGGGTGCTAAGGACGATCTTCGGCGGCGTGCAGGAGAACGGTGTGTGGCGGAGAAGGATGAACCACGAGCTCGCTGCACTTTACGGCGAACCCAGCATCCAGAAGGTAGCCAAAGCCGGAAGGATACGGTGGGCAGGGCATGTTGCAAGAATGCCGGACAACAACCCTGCAAAGTTGGTGTTTGCTAATCATCCGGTTGGTACAAGAAGGCGTGGAGCGCAGAGAGCACGATGGGCGGACCAGGTGGAGCGTGATCTGGCGAGTGTTGGGCGTGACCGACGTTGGAGAGCTGCAGCTGCAAATCGAGTTTTATGGCGGCAAATTGTTGATTCAGTATTATCATGAATTTGATGTTAACTAAATAAATGAAATGAAATATCAAGCATAACTTTTCAATCCGACGTAACTCGAGAATGTAAACAAATCCGGGTTAACTGCTGCATGCATGATTCATAAAGCAAATTGAAGGATCCGCATCACTGTTTGATGAATTATTGCTTAATTTGTTTAACTAAACATATTATTCGAAACGACGTATCTAACTATTTTGATCAAGGATGGAAATCTAGTGATCATGATAAGATTCCGAATGTATCGCGGTTGAAGCACATCGCGCGATCATAGCAACAACGATAGAACGTTGTCGTCAAGCATTATAACAAACCACGCTCCGCGAAAATTGAATCGCGAGGCATGTTCGGCCATGATGCGATCGTTATCATGAAGTCGAAATGATAAATACCGAAAATCATTCACTTTTTGTGCATTCTTGGTGCTCTAATATCAATATATGCCAATGAATGTATTGTTTTTCATCATAAATTCTGTTTGGTGGTCCATAAAAGGTTTAAATCCAGGTTTAAATCGTGATGAATAACATTTATCGCGACTTGTAACATGATCTGATAACGTGTGATCCCATGATAAAGCGTGCATCAGATGCTTTGATTGTCTATGATCCCATGATACAAGCACGGGGCGAGGGTTTCGGCATCATGCTACTGCAAGAGCAAAGGCAATCTTGGATTGTTCGTATCCTGTTTCATTTATCACTAGAGGTGATTTTCTTCCATCCTTGATTTTGATGTTTACAACTTTACTGGTAGATACACCGTTTTGATATATGAGAAAACCAAACGACGTATCTAGCCAAAATCAAAAGTAACAGCTGTTCTAGATACACCAAACTGGCACCATACAAAAGCGACGTATCTGGCATGACGTATCTCTAACCAACCCGGTGTATGTGTATTTTTATCAAAACCCAAGTAACAAAATTAATTTTATAATGCTTTTGAAGTATTCTTCAACACCTGGTCTTTAAAACCATGCATAAACCAAATTGCTCTACAACACGACATCAGCTCAACCATAAACTCGCCATAAGATCAAAGAGGCCCATCCTAAGATGCTCTTGGAGAGTTGTTTTTAAATTTCTCTTAAAACTTGTTATACTTCCTAAGTTGTCCCCAAGGCGAATTACTCTCTCCTTGTAGAACTCTTCAAGTGCACGATAAAACGATAATAAATTTGTCAATGTTGCTGATGCAGCTTTTATGTCGACAGATAAGTTTGATGAATTAAATTGAAATTAAAAACACAATGAAAATGACACATTATTGTAATCGGGATTAATTTATTACACAAATTGGAAATATTTCCGTGATGCAGCAAGGATGCCAAATGCCAAGCAAAATTCATCGTATATATGTTGCAAGATACTTCCAAAAATTGCAACGCGCTTCCATTATAACGCACTAATAAAATATTTAAAAATATTATTCCTGGTCATGCGAACATTGCTCATGAGTTTTCTCAACATGGCTTCCATTGAAATCTAGGCCGGTGGTCGGTCCATCATCGATGGTTTTAATCAACATCACCATAAGATCGTCTTAAATTTCTTTCAACTCATGAGAGAGCTAAAAACATAACTCAAGAATACTAGGATTTATAACGTTCTCAATGCAGCCTGGTTGGCCTCCATCAAGAATGTCTTAAATTTATTTCATCTTATGCAAGGGTAAGAAGTATTATTCAAGAGTACTCAGGTTTATAACGTTCTTGATGTAGGTTTATGCAAACTCCGCCGAGAACGTCATAAATCATGTACGCCAAATTGTAAACAAACAATAAATTATCGCACCGCGGTGTATTTTGTGAACTTCGTGCGATAAATTTAATCATCAGCCCGGTACCGTTGCCAACCAGGCAGACCTTTTTCGGGAACCGGCCTTGATGTGGTGCAGCGCCTTATTCCTCCGGTCAGCATTTCCAACAGGTAAGTGATTTTGCAGGTCGATTATATGACTCCCGATTACAAGGGAATCGATGTCCTGGATGACCAAACCAACCTCAATTCGGATGCTGCAACCGGAGGAACTTGGCACTGCACCGCGTCGCGGTTGGGTTTCCGGGTAGGTGTTCTTGATTGGCAGCAATAATGGAACGATGAGAATCGAAATCTGATGCTTCAGTTTTGTCTTGTATTTTTCATGTACCAAACTGTTCTCATGCGAGAACAGTTGCTCTTGATCAAGAACGGATGATTGAAGATAACTACAAGAACCTTATAAAACTGAAAATAAGTTCAACAGTTCTTGTTGTGTTTATGGTTTTATGAACTGAACCTCAAGTATTCTTGGAGGTGTTTTTAAAACCACATATTGATGAAGAATAGTTATGCTCAGCTGAAACTCCGATAAGATCAACTAGAATATGCAATGTTGCGATAAAACTATCATAAAAACAAATAAAACCAAATAGAATTAGGATTGTTACCTGGGAATTCATTGTGAAAATGATATGGAATGAGTAGGTTTTGTTTCTTACCTAGTGCGTGCTATATCCCTGGTGATGTTAAGCACGGAAAAACTTATGAAAAGTCATTTTATAAAAAACAATTTTAGTGAAATGGTCGTCAACATTGACCATGAATTTACTCAGATCAGTGAAAAAGTTAGATACGTCGATTTGAAAAATTATGCTTGATATAGCGCATTTAGTTCACCACTGGACTATCGCACTAGTTTTCACGAGTGCGAAAACGCTAATGCCTGGTTTAGACGGTGCAAGTGACTTGATTCCAGTCAGTTGAAAACGCCCAATTGAATGTGAATTGAACGTGTAAACACCACCGTTCATCTCACTTCAGCAACTGACTTGACTTGAACGAAAGTTGAACATGTTGAACTTTTCCGTTCAAGTCAAACGTAATCATCTCACTTGCCCCGTCTGAACCCGCGATTCATGTGAGTTGAATTCAAGTTATCTGTCAGATGAGCTGAATTCAATTCAGTTTGCTTACGCACCGCGCGAATTGATCAATGTAAACATTTGCTTCAACTGAAATGCATTCAAGAGCATGCAAGTGGCCGTTCGAGTCGTTTGCTGAGTCTAAACACATCATTCGTTTCGAATGAATATATTTGAGAAGTTGGCAAGTGAAATGCTCGTTTCAGTTGACTCATGTAAACCAGGCATAATAAAAGTGCGCGATTGCATCAAATCAACTCGTTGTCTTCAGAGCACTTCTGGAGCTCGATTTGAATAGGTCGTATGTGCTTTTGTCGATATAAAATTCGATCAGTTTATTTTAGTCATTGTAGCAATATGGCAGATATTTTGCAAACTTTCAATGTTGGAACAGAAAGCCTGTTTTGTGAGGATTCTGCTCTATGTATCAACTTTGCTCAATTTCGACGGTTTTCGCTATAATAAGCGAATCCAACTGATCGAATTTTTAATCGACAAAAGCACATACGACCTATTCTAATCGAGCTCCAGACTTGTTCACCATAGATTGAAGAAATAGTGCGCCGAAGACATCAACCCTAGGGGCAAGACACTGTGCAAACGAGAGTAACTCAGAGAAATTCTGAGTAACTCTTTTCACCAATGATCGACGAAATTTGTTGAAAGACACCCCTAAAACTGCAAGAAAAGCGAGATATCGGGCAATATTGTTTTGATTTTGCGATAAATCAGGCAACACCCAAGCAAAAACGGGAGCAATCTGGAGAAATTCTGAGCAACTCTGTGATGGGAAATGTACTCTCCAGCACAGTGTCTTGCCCCAAGCATCAACCTGATTTGATGCAATCGCGCACTTTTATTTACGTTTTCGCACTTATGAAGTCGCAGTTCGCAGTCCAGTGGTGAACTAAATGCGGTATATATGATTTGCGCAAATTGTAAAACCAGTGAATGTCACGTGTAAAACTTATACACGCAGAAAAATATATATTAAATTCAAAAATAAACGACTTTGAAATAAAGAAAAATAACCTTTGATCCACGGCCTAAGTGCTTTTTTCATTGATTCAATAACCACTGAGTATTAGCTTCAAAGCACTTTTGTTATTGTTTTTAAGTCTAGCTTTCGGAAGCTTGAATGTAAATTCAAAAAGAAAAATATTTGATTCGAATACTCCATTACATTGAAACAAATATATTTCGACTTTATTTCAAAAAATATTTATTTTTGAAGCAAAAAACTCATATTTTAGAATCAAAAACTTATTTTTGTTTCAAAAATAATATTATGTTCTTAATATTTTTCAAAAGATTCAATAAAAATAAATAGGAGTTTTAGGGACCATATTTACTTTATTTATATAATTTTTACATATAAATCTTCACATAATCATTACTGATGTTTGTCGTAAGTTGCTACGTAGGTGCCTCTTGCAACATCAGCAGTTCCAACGCGCGGGAGTGGTGGAGGCGACATACTTGAAGCACCAGACTCGGAGGAATCTTCTGTTTAACAAAAAGGGTTTCGTTAGTAAAAATAATCTTACGAAAACCAGTAGGTTCTTACCAAGTTTTGTCTCCATTCAATGATGCCGTACTTCGTCCTTTCAGCTAGAAGTGACTGCGGTATATAGTTCCTCGACTTCCTTCTGCACGATTAACTACATAGTCTGGAGAAATGATACAATTTTGGAATTAAATAAACATTTTCACATTAGATATCGTACTTACCAATGAAGGCACCCACTAGATCATCCGGTAAATCAAACTATTTCAATAAGTTCAACAACTCTTAAATCCGTACCGAGCGTCTCAACTACGATCTCTTCTTTTACATTTTTATTTTATTTTATGACAGTAAAAGCAAAATGGCGGCAAATAAACTTGTTCTAAGAGCTATATTTATTTCAAAGTAGATATTTTCTTGAATCAAAAATGAAACGACATTGTTTCTATTAAAACTGAGTCAAAGCTGTTAAGTATTAGAATTAAATATTAATGTGCTTTGATTCAAAAAAAGTATTGAAGTTGAACCAAAGTGGAAATGTATTAGGTTCTAATATGCGATATTTTTCTGCGTGTAGAATCACCAATATTATTTTTGCCCCGATCTATAAACAATCCACTCAATTTTAATGTGGATCTCACATGGAATTTGATTTTTTTACGTATGCATTCAGATCGAGGGGGGCGACATATGCAGATTATCTCGATTTTAGACCATAACTAAATTATTTATGCATAATTTCAATAAAATTTGACGAATGAGCAATAATCGAATAAAATCGTCCATATCCGAGAAATCCGATTAAATCGATTTTAGTTTTGGCATAATCATCGAATCGAATATAACCGATTCACATCTCTTAACTAATAAGTGTCAAATTTTCTTGTTTTTTTTTTGTTTTTTGTTTACAAAAGTTGTGATTACAAGCTGGACTTTGTCCAGAGCGTTCGGAGCTAGAACTTTGATTCCAGGAAAAGCGTTTTCTAGTGTCCTGGTCGGAGGATTGCGTGTCGACTAGTTCGACCAGGATCAATTATGAAGTAATTATTAGGAAGTTTAAATGATTTGGAATCGACGATTCAGGCATTCCGTTTGAAAAAGGATTCTATGAGGGTGCTGTCTGAGATACTGTCGTGCCGTCGTACTCTTCCAATGACCATCGAATATGAATTTCTCCGAGTTTGACGGTTCAATAGAGATGAATAACAAAATCAAATTTGGGGCTTGTCCCGAGACTATTATATTTTGAATTCTATGTTTCATTAAAAAAAACTTAAACAAGGAAAACTACGAAATACATTTTATGTTTGTTCAAGAACTTAAGTGCCCGAGGATTGATTGGCGGTTTTGAGCTTCGTTGATGTTTGAACTGCGGCTTGTGTGGGTTTTTGGGCTCCAAGGCAGATCCGGTGCCAAGACTGTTGGTCTGGTAAGCTGTGTTCCTTGGGGCAAGACACTGTGCTGGAGAGTACATTTTCCTTCATAGAGTTGCTCAGAATTTCTCCAGATTGCTCCCGTTTTTGTTTGGGTGTTGCCTGATTTGTCGCAAAATCAAAACAAAATTCTAGAGCTCGATTTGAATAGGTCGTATGTGCTTTTTCGATATAAAATTCGATCAGTTTATTTTAGTCATTGTAGCAATATGGCAGACATTTTGCAAACTTTTAATGATGGAACAGGAAGCCTGTTTTGTGAGGATTCTGCTGTATGTATCGACTTTGCTCAATTTCAACGGTTTTCGCTATAATAAGCGAATCCAACTGATCGAATTTTTAATCGACAAAAGCACATACGACCTATTCAAATCGAGCTCCAGAATTGCCCGATATCTCGCTCTTCTTGCAGTTTTAGGGGTGTCTTTCAACAAATTTCGTCGATCATTGGTGAAAAGAGTTACTCAGAATTTCTCAGAGTTTCTCTCGTTTGCACAGTGTCTTGCCCCTAGCTGTGTTCCCGAAAAGGGATCCGGTGTCAAAGTTTTAACAGCCTTTAAATTAATGTTCCCTTCAAAGACGAGGTGTTTCGGCGTATGCCGGAGTTGCCAATTTGTTCATGATTCTTCAGAAACTTGTCGTCGTGGCCGGTGCCGAAAAGTTTGCTTCCGGAAGGTTCCGTTTTTTGGCCAATCTTTATCAACGTATTTGGCGATGCCGTCCACTTGTACTGCACAGCTGTCCCATTTCCAGCGCCGGATAGGAACGGGAGCCGGCTTTGGCTTCTCCATAAGTCCTTGTTCGAATAAACATTCTGCCAAAGTGCTGGCATGGCAGTACAGTGACGATTCGCTCGTTGAGAGCTTGTTAAATGGGCTGTCTCGATGGTTGAATGTTCACTGGTTGGGGCAAAACCCAACTAAAAAGCACTGTCAATGTCAAAATAGATGTCAAAACGAGTTTGACGTCTGACCGCCGTCGCATCACAGCTCCTGTATACAGAACGTTTGCGCAAGTATGTGAGTGTTTCTTGACGTTTTTCTCGACACTTGCGTGTGTCTAGAGCATTTTGATCAGTTGTCAGTTGCCCCAACGAACGAACACGATTCGCTAATCGGGGCGCAGTCGTGACCCAACCAGCGAATCGGGACTGTACATAGAATATAATAATAATTACGGTTATGATTAAAATATCTAACTTATTTTTTCCACTCACCTTTATTTTTCGACGAATTACGAATTCCTTCGACAGAAGTTTTTGTTTTGATTACAGCTGATAAACGACGCCTGGAAGAGCTGTCAAGTTACGGCGTCGCGACGTCTCAACCGTTTGAGCGCACTGAGAGACCAAAGTACTCTTTAAAGAGTGAAAAAGTACCCTTTTCGAGAGTAACTAGGTGAACTCATAAAAAGAGTAAACGGTCTTTACTCTTTAAAGGGTAAACTGCTTGTACGTCAAATCACCGTGTGATTTTTACTCTTTTTCTGGAACGATTTCAAATTATGAAGAGAGTAAAATTTACCCTTTTTATCATTTTATAGGGACTTTATGAAACTTTTGAACTTTTAAATAAATAAATAAATAAATAAACAACTTTAAAATACTTTTTTGCAAACGTTTTATTAATTTTTGTTATTTTTCCTTTTGATGTTAATTTATTGATGTGGACTTTGCCAGTCGGGCACGGACAACTTATATTCCCGCGCCTGGTTGAAGGAATCCTGGGCCCAACTTTGATCCAGGTGGAGGTCAAAAGGAAGGCCACTCTCGGAGCCACCGACATCCTAATGAAATAAAGAATTTACAAATTAGTTCGCGACTTAACAACGCTGTTGAATATTTTGTTTTACTTACCCGCAAAAATCAGCAAAATCACTTACATCAGCACTGGATGCACCTCGAAAATGCTTAACAAAATTTTCACTCATTGAAGAGTACTCGGTTGGAATTGTAATAAGGGCAAAATTTACCCATTTTCAAAATTTGACAAGTACCCTTTATTTTGACAGTTTCATATACTAGCAAAAAAAGGGTACTTTTTATTCCTTAAAGGGTAAAGGGTAGTACGCACCTGATAAGTACTGTGGAAAAAGATAGGCCAAGGAACGGTCAAGAAATGATTTCGCTGTTAAAATTTCTTGAGCGGTCCGCAGCTGGAAAGAAATGAAAATTGTGTAACGCTCGTAACGCCTGCCGGGCAAATCAAATGGAGCTGTCACTTTTCCTTGCGGAAAAATATTCCGTTCAATTATTCCTCAAGGAAAAGTGACATTTTTTCCCATACTAATCAGTTCTAGAGCTCGATTTGAATAGGTCGTATGTGCTTTTTCGATATAAAATTCGATCAGTTTATTTTAGTCATTGTAGCAATATGGCAGACATTTTGCAAACTTTTAATGATGGAACAGGAAGCCTGTTTTGTGAGGATTCTGCTGTATGTATCGACTTTGCTCAATTTCAACGGTTTTCGCTATAATAAGCGAATCCAACTGATCGAATTTTTAATCGACAAAAGCACATACGACCTATTCAAATCGAGCTCCAGAGTTGTCAAAATTCCTTTGGTAATTAGAGGGATTTTTTCTGGAGTGCTTTTCTTACCAGGTGCATACTAGACTTAATGCTGGATTCGCAGTGCGATTTCTACCGGTATACACGCTAACCCTCAGCTACCCAGATTGATGTCAAAGTGACCCAGATCGAGAAAATCTGCAGTTACTCTAATGTGGGTAAAGGTACCTTTACTCAAATCTGGGTTACCGAAAATCTGGGTAAAGGTTACTCAGATTAAGGCGTTTCTCATCATACCCATTTTTGTATAAATGAGTAAGCAAGCATGCACCCAACTCAAATAAGTAACCCCAAACAAAAAAAAATCTGGAAATAAAACACTTACGATAGGCTTGTTTGTCATAATAAATAAACATTTATTTCACCTATTTCACACGTAATCACTGAAATATTTATTGTTGGGGAAGTCCTGACTGATTGAGGAGGTTCGAAATAACCGACGGGGAAAATGCCGACTTCTCTGTTGCAGCCGGGCAAAGCGGACGGCATGCCTGAAAATAGAATGGCTTTGAAGAATTTCATTATGAAAAGGACCGTCAAAACTCTTACCAGTCCATAGTTCGTAGCTTCCGTCGTCGAAAATTGCTCAAAGCTCCTCCAAAGGCTCTGATTTTTTTCACTCCACCATATTATCGTCGCACCACCAAATCGAAGTCGTCGCTAGAAGCACATGCGAAGTTGCAGCTGCGAAGTAAATTTGAATCTATTTTTTCTGTTGCGCATCATTAAGCTAATTAAGAGCAACAATATGCACTATTCCAAATTGAGTTGCGACATTTCTAAGTAGGTTAAAAATCAATTTTCGCACGTTCGGTCACTTCGTATTTCGACCAAAAGCATAATAGTTCACTTTGCAAGACGCGGCGGTCAAAGTGATTTTTTTTTCAAGTACCAGGTACCCAGATGGTTACCCAGATTATGACAGCAGCTCACTACAGACAAAAATGGGTTTTTGGATTTTCACAAAGACCCGTTTTCCCAGAATGAGGGTAAAGCTTACTCATTTGATGTGACAACGGTTACCCGGATTTTGACAACTGTGAATTACATAATAATCCGGGTAGAATCGACCCAGTCGATGGGTAGTTTCAGATAAGCGTGTAGACCTTTTCATGTGACAGATCCGTGCATGCATTTGTTTACAAAGCTTGAACAACAGCTGCTAACACGAACGTGTCATCTTCATAGAAGAACTGTCAAACGCCCGAACAATCAGCTGATTTAAGACGTCAAATGAAAAGGCCCATTGAGCGGATATCGTCATTTTATCCGATTTTTTGAGATAATTTCGGATTTTGACCAATTTGTTGAGCGATGAAAATAATCCAAAATGGAAAAATGGGGGAAAATCCGATTAAATCGATTTAAAATCCAATGTAATGGAAGTAATGGTTGATAATTGGTAAAATCAAGGAAATCGAATATTATAACGCATTATCGCATGATAATGAATTAAATGCTTTGGCTGTTTTCCTACTCTCCGCATCGACCAATGTGGCGCAGGCTTCTATGCGCGAAAAATCGCGAAAATATTGTATGGCGAATAGCATCTAAAGGCGTATTTCTCGAAGTGGAACTCATTAATCGAAAAAATATTTGGTAGCGGTTGTGCACAATGATGACCGGTTGGGTGCCTCCCAAATATTTTTTCGGTAAAAGCTTTTCATTTCGAGAAATTCGAGTTCAGATGCTTTTCGCCATACAAAATAAAATGATTTTACTCCTGCTGACCAGCATTGAACGCACTCCCTGCGGGTCTATCCACTTATACTTATGACACACATGTGATACAAGAATCACTGTACAATTGCGCTTGAAATGAGTGCCATACTGAAAATTCTCTCAGTTCAAGTCAGTCTTGTTAAAATTTTCTTGACACTGCGTACCGTTGTACAGGAATCACACTCGTATCACATGTCTGTCCGGGGTATTATCCGCGAGCGGTAATGGCGGCGGCGGGCACAACCAACCGATTCGAATTTTGACGTTTCGTGGGGATCGCTATCGGTTGGCGCCACCGATCGGTGGGTGAAGGGGTGAAGAGGGGAATGAAACTATTTTGACTTTCCCCCAAGAAACGTCAAATTCCGAACCGGTTGGATATGCCCGCCGCCGCCATTACCGATCGCGGATAAGTGGATTGATCCAAAATGGATTATTGTCGCCCCCCTCGGTGTAGGTGCTGAGTGGTTTTAGCGTGTGGGTGACATAGAAGGCATCGCGAAACTTCCCATTCCCGGTAGCATTCGACGAATATGCAATGTGCGGAACCGAAGCTTCGCGGTACCATTCGTGCCGGCGAAAGTCATGAAGGTTACCGGTACCGTCTTTCCTCCTAAAAATGTTAATAATTAAATTAATTAATTTACAGCGGCCGTTCGCTCGTTGCAAACCCGCTCATTGCAACGCTTTTTGGTTGCAAGTCCGCTAATTGCAAAATTTGACACGTGTTTGCAATTAAAAAGCAATCAAGTGTCAAATTTGTGCTGTCAGTCATGCTGGCAGTGCATTTCGATGCACTTTAGTGTCAAAATGACGTTGCAATTAGCGAATGGCATTCGCTCGTTGCAAAGTAAACATTTTGCAACGAGCGAACGGCCGCTGTATTACAGCGGCCGTTCGCTCGTTGCAAACCCGCTCATTGCAACGCTTTTTGGTTGCAAGTCCGCTAATTGCAAAATTTGACACGTGTTTGCA
Source organism: Aedes albopictus (assembly GCF_035046485.1). Taxonomy (NCBI): domain Eukaryota; kingdom Metazoa; phylum Arthropoda; class Insecta; order Diptera; family Culicidae; genus Aedes; species Aedes albopictus. The sequence goes on along the minus strand of NC_085138.1, from coordinate 420,338,068 downwards.
ATTAAAAAGCAATCAAGTGTCAAATTTGTGCTGTCAGTCATGCTGGCAGTGCATTTCGATGCACTTTAGTGTTAAAATGACGTTGCAATTAGCGAATGGCATTCGCTCGTTGCAAAGTAAACATTTTGCAACGAGCGAACGGCCGCTGTATTAAGTTTCACTTGCTGTACACTGTTTACCTAAACCGACCACGGAAGAATGGATTACAGTGACGATTCGCTCGTTGAGAGCTTGTTAAATGGGCTGTCTCGATGGTTGAATGTTCATTGGTTGGGGCAAAACCCAACTAAAAAGCACTGTCAATGTCAAAATAGATGTCAAAACGAGTTTGACGTCTGACCGCCGTCGCATCACAGCTCCTGTATACAGAACGTTTGCGCAAGTATGTGAGTGTTTCTTGACGTTTTTCTCGACACTTGCGTGTGTCTAGAGCATTTTGATCAGTTGTCAGTTGCCCCAACGAACGAACACGATTCGCTAATCGGGGCGCAGTCGTGACCCAACCAGCGAATCGGGACTGTACCAGCAGGGAGTGCGTTCAATGCTGGTCAGCAGGAGTAAAAACATTTTATTTTGTATGGCGAAAAGCAAAACTCGAATTTCTCGAAATGAAAAGCTTTTATCGAAAAAATATTTGGTAGGCACCAAACCGGTCATCATTGTGCACAACCGCTACAAAATATTTTTTCGAATAATGTATTCCACTTCGAGAAATACGCCTTTAGATGCTATTCGCCATACAATATTTTTGCGATTTACTTTTAGCGATTTTTCGCGCATAGAAGCTAGCGCCGCATTGGTCGATGCGGAGAGTAGGAAAACAGCCAAAGCATTTAATCCATTGACAGCAGTCTGTCAAACAAAAATAATCACCCAAAAAATGGTTTCATTCCTAGTTTCATTCTGTTCATCTCAGTGGGGTGACATGCCTGTCAAACTCGGTACATCGCCGTTCCACCCATCATCGTTGTTGGTACGGCGCGTTCTGGTACCCACTTTCTGGTCGGTTTACCCTAACTTGCTCCTGATTTTCGGGTGCGTGGCTCGTGTGTCGCTAGTGCTTATTTCGGAAATTACACATTTCAAACGAAATCGTTATTTTTGATGATTGTTTCTCTTTCTTTATCACTTTGCACGATATTACAGTGACGATTCGCTCGTTGAGAGCTCGTTAAATGGGCTGTCTCGATGGTTGAATGTTCACTGGTTGGGGCAAAACCCAACTAAAAAGCACTGTCAATGTCAAAATAGATGTCAAAACGAGTTTGACGTCTGACCGCCGTCGCATCACAGCTCCTGTACAGCGTCCGTTCGTTCGTTGCAAACCCGCTCGTTGCAACGCTTTTTAGTTGCAAGTCCGCTAATTGCAAAATTTGACAAGTTTTTGCAATTAAAAAGCAATCAAGTGTCAAATTTGTGCTGTCAGTCATGCTGGCAGTGCATTTTGATGCACTTTAGTGTCAAAGTGACGTTGCAATTAGCGAATGGCATTCGCTCGTTGCAAAGTAAACATGTTGCAACGAGCGAACGTCCGCTGTATACAGAACGTTTGCGCAAGTATGTGAGTGTTTCTTGACGTTTTTCTCGACACTTGCGTGTGTCTAGAGCATTTTGATCAGTTGTCAGTTGCCCCAACGAACGAACACGATTCGCTAATCGGGGCGCAGTCGTGACCCAACCAGCGAATCGGGACTGTATAAATAGCAGTGAAGCAGTGTCGATATTTCTAGCGCATTTTTCCATGAATTAAGCAATCAAAACAAAAACATTGGACGCCATGTTGAATTGAATGCTGGGTAGATGATTCTGGCCCTTCGTCATCCCCCTGGTTCATCTCGCTGTTCATCTCATCATTCTAATCATCCTCAGTCATCCTTAACTCATTATTTCGGCACTCTCACATCATTCTATCATCCTTTGCAGTACACGCTCATTCCAAGCCATGGAAATTTCATCCTCGCAAGTGTCGGCCCCCTCTGTAGCACCACTGCAAAAACGAAAACGACATAAAAAAGTGCCAGCTTGTGCCAGCAACAAGGCCAGCAAGCGTGCCGAAAGTGTGCTCGGCACATTGTGCCTAGGGGCAAGACACTGTGCAAACGAGAGTAACTCAGAGAAATTCTGAGTAACTCTTTTCACCAATGATCGACGAAATTTGTTGAAAGACACCCCTAAAACTGCAAGAAAAGCGAGATATCGGGCAATATTGTTTTGATTTTGCGATAAATCAGGCAACACCCAAGCAAAAACGGGAGCAATCTGGAGAAATTCTGAGCAACTCTGCACGCAGAAAAATAAATTGTAAACATAATTGAATTCTAGTTCAAATCAACCGATTTTTCAGTTTACTATAGCGACAAATTGATTTCTAGTTTAAACTGAACTGTTGCATTTTTTGATAATACAAATGTTTTCATTTGACGAAATTTTTCACAGTTTGTTAGAACAAACACAGATTTGGTAGTTTCAACATAAAATAACAGATTGTTTTAAACGGCTGCACTTTTGTGACTAACAAAGCCGGAATGTGATTGTGTTGGTGACGGCAGCTCCTGCGGCAGCTCGGAAATCTATTTTTAGACCGTCGGTGAGCGGATGGAGAGGAGAACGACTAAAAAAAAGACAAAAAAGGCGAAGCCGATCAACTTTTTGTGGATGCTGTCGTGAGTACCAGCGCGTTATCCATCACGACCAAAGCTGCACTTGGAAGTTGGCGTGATGGATTTGCTGCACCTTCTTCGTTGTGGCGATGTTGGGGTAAGCATTTTATAGGTGTGTGAGTGCTTTCGGACCATGTTTATGGTTTTTATTTTGTTGAAACAAATGAAATTTTTGACATTATATGAAATGATGGTAATCGGTTGTTTTTATCGATAAACTCTAAATGAAAACAATTAAATATAACTTTGGAATAAGTAAATTCTCAGTTTGAAAATCAACCATGCGTTTTATTGTTTTAAACAAGCGCCATTTTTCTGCGTGTGTGATGGGAAATGTACTCTCCAGCACAGTGTCTTGCCCCAAGCATTGTGCCGAGCTTGGAGCCGAGTTTCTCACCCCCTGGCCAAGCCAACAACAAAGTAATCTGATCGCAGCAAACAGATATTTATCAATTTCGACCGGTTAGCGACTGCAGTCTCCGTTTGGCAGCAAATTGGTCTCAAATTGGCTGACTACATCTACGTGTGACGCATCCTATCCTAGCGAGAGAGTGCGTTCAAACCATTCAAACACCTTTTTGGCAGAGTACTATTTTTTAGCGTGCTTCAGACAAAATTTATGTTAATTTCCGCCCGATGTGTGCAAATGTAAACGAGTGTGTACCAGTGGCGCGCATCGACGAATGTAAACAACTCGCTCGTTTTGCTTACGGCGGAAACCGGTTGTTCCATCCGAAGCCAAATTCCGGTAGTTGCAGTTGGTGCTCGTCAATTTCCCTTCCAGTGTTAGTAGTATCGAGTGTTTTGGAACGATGGCGCCTAAAAACTCCGGAACGAAACAGGATGACGAACGAAAGTCGCGCCCATCCGAACCTCCTATCAACGGTGGAAAGTGCCCAATCCTGGATCACCGGTGGGACATCAAGTTTACCGGTACGGTTATCGAAGCGCTGCAATGCAATAACCAGTTATATCCGCTGAAGGATTGTCCCATTTGTCCCGAGATGTTTGGGAGTGAGCCAACATCATCCGAGAACCAAACATTCCATCTGACTGTGAAGCAAACCCGAGTTTCGACCTTTCAAATTGGCGTCGGAAACCGAAGCGACGTACCGGTCTGGTTGGATTCGGTTCTTTTTTTTTATGCCGACGGAAAGCTTGGGAAAATATTAGTCAAAAAGCCGGTGCTTCTAGGAGCAGCGCTCGAAAAGGGTATCAGCAAGGATATTGTCACAGTCGGAGAGATGGTGCTAACGGTCGGCCGAACCTATCGTGTAATTTTGAAGGGAAAGCCGGGGGATGATAACTCCGGAGAGCACTGTAAGCTGATCATCGAACAGTATCGCCTTATGGAGGATGAGTCGAAGGTTAACGGGAAGAGGTACTTACAGTGGTATGATGCCAGTACACATTCTAAATGCTCTCTTTGTAGGACCGAGTTCAATCTGACCAAATTGCGCCCGTTTATAATATCGCCATTAGTTTCGGTCCTGTACATGAACCACTTCAAGATCGATGATTCATCTATGCAGAAAGATCTTCTGAAACTAATTGAAACTTCCAAGCAGGAGTTTTCGCCGAGCAATTACAGCCAACAAATTGATCTTCTAAACCAAATCGAACTGCATCACCTGCTGCAGGAGTTCAGCAAATACACACTTCAGAAACCAGTGATCCAAGCGACGGAATCTCCGCTGCATTACAACATTTCGGTAAATGATCTAGGATGTACCCTCATAGCACATACCTATCTACAAAAATATCAATTTTCCAGATTGAACAATTCGCCGTAAGACCGTCCCTGCTGAGTGAAGACGTCAGGGTACAATTCGTCAAGGAAGAAAAGCCCAGAAATGTGTTCGGATATGTTTCGAAAATTACCGCCGAAATGATCGTAATCCTCGTGGAAAAGCGAGTTGATATCGATGATGTGACACGAGTCGTGTTTCACGTGGACCGAACCACGTTTCAGCTGGAGCAAACCGCGCTGAAACTGATGAAGGAACCGCTGGTCGAGCAAATTTGCTTTCCCACGGCAGTTACCGGCGGTCCTGTGGAGGCTATTGACAGGTAAGTCGCATGGATATGTGTGTGATACAATTGGGATTGCACCGTAAGTTAAGGAAAGCTGTCCGAACGTCCGGTCACGACCAACGCTCGCCTGATCTCTCTCACTCTATCTGGTCCGCCCATCGTTTTCTCTGTCCCTGCGCTTTGCCTCTTGTCGTGCCAACCGGATTAGTAGTGAACACCAACTTTGCAGGTTTGTTGTCCGGCGTTCTTTCAACATGCTCTGCCCACCGCATCCTTCCGGCTTTGACCACTGTTGCGGTGTCCAACGTCAAGCCAGTCCACCGCTGCTGGCAACCCGGGTATGATATATTGCAGATAGGGCACGGGGAAATGATGATAGAATAGAATAAACCGTACTGTTATAGCACAGAGAAACAGATGTCACACTCCGCTCGCTTCCCATCGATAACCTTTTTAACGGATGATTCAAATGTTCTGTAGTAGGTCGATTGACCACTCACTGCGCTGGCGTCGTATTTGCTCCTGTTTGACGTTTGCTCACTACCGCCTGAAGTAAATCATATCTGTAAGTATTTATATCTTGGGGCAAGACACTGTGCTGGAGAGTACATTTTTCTCCACAGAGTTGCTCAGAATTCCTCCGGATTGCTCCCGTTTTTGCTTGGGTGTTGCCTGATTCATCGCAAAATCAAAACAACATTGCCCGATATCTCGCCTCTTGCAGTTTTAGGGGTGTTTTTCAACAAATTTCGTCGATCATTGGTGAAAAGAGTTACTCAGAATTTCTCAGAGTTACTCTTGTTTGCACAGTGTCTTGCCCCTAGATTTATATTCAATATCATTCCTAAATTAATTCCAAGACAGCTTGTTAGGACATAGTCGCTATTGATATAGTGCGTGCCATTCAATAGTAACATTGGGCTTATTGAAAAAACTTGTAATTAGAAGGCACGAAATGTTGCTAATTGATAAATTGAGAGATGAAATTTGTGGAAAATTCGCGTTCTGGTGGAATTCGAACCCACGACTCCGTATTCGCTAGACGCGTCACATGGCGCAGTTCTCACTTGTAGTCAGTGGGCACAAACGGGAGTGTGCTGTGGATTGGCATCTAAGCCGAAAGAGAGATGAGTCGTGGGTTCGAATCCCACCAGAACGCGATTTTTTTTTTCACAAATTTCATCTCTTAATTTGTCAATTAGCAACATTTTGTGCCTTCTAATTACAAGTTTTTCCAGTATGTTTCAGTGTACCAGCAAATCTGGTAAAGTGCCAGTAAAATGGGCAATATGTGTCATTTTGAACATTGGGCTTAGCTAGGGTTACCGTAATCCGGGGTCAAATTGATCACTTTAAAACAACTTTTGCGGATAACATCAGTGTCTGTTCAAATATTGCCAAAAGAATTTCTGTAAAACCAGTACCCAGTGGATCTCAATGGAACCACGTGACAGAATTTTGTTCAGCAAATTTAAACTTTAAGTTAAATAACTTCAAATATCAAAATATCGGAAATGCCACTTTGGGGCGAAATTGATCAGTATACAATTAAGCATCGGTTGGAAAGGAAAACTTCCTTCACCGTTTAATTTTGCTTTTCTAAAACCGAATAACGCGTCTAAAATCTTACAACTAGTGAATTTAATACTTTAAATGCAAATTAAATTTCGAAATTTCCCCCTTAAACGCCTAAAGGTAGGCAATTTCATTTGAAATAAGTGATTTCTACTACAATAAATGACTATTTCTTCATAAAATGAACTTTTTATAACAATTTCATGTTCTGATTAGCTGCATAACATCCCAACCAAGGCTCCACAAAAATGTTAAAACAGAGAATTCACGGGAAGTCCTATTTGCAATTGATTGTTTAGCAGCAATGATTTCAGCTAAATGAGAAATACATTGCAGATTCCTTGAAAAAATAAGGCAAAACTAGCATTTTTCTAAAAAATTAAAAGTCTACACTCATCTCTAGACATCTACGAATCAGATGACGTAAAAAGTTTAAGATCATTACGACGCTTAAGCGTTCCTAGTATGGAATTACAATGTAGTACCTGAGTGATCAATTTCACCCCGCTGATCAATTTGACCCCGGTTTACGGTACCAATACGTGAGTAAGCCGAGAGACGAACCAGCCAAGGGCTGAAAGTCTCTCAAATAAAGATAAATCAATCAACGTGAGTAAGTACCACCGATGAAGAATTATTCGCAACATTAAGCTAGCTTTTTGAACATATATACTATGAAATACGAGTTGCGAAACATCTTTGGGATAGATGGCCCGCCCGACGTGGAGATTTGGGTGACCAATGTATGGTAAATTTGTTAATTATTCCTAATTTTAGCATATCAACACTGGAAATCACCGGTGTGTGTCTCAAAAGAGCCCGGAAAACTCTTCCCAACAAATCTAAAAGATTGCGGTCGATCAGACGAGCTGCGATCCCGATGTGCACTCGTAGTACGAAGGATGGTGCCGGCGCAGGTGCACACTACCAAGCGTGTGGAAACCTGGACACCGAGAGTCCGAGAGAGAATCTCGCTCAGAATGCTGATCAGCATTGTTGGGGACCGAGCCCGCAACAGATTGCAGCCCGGCAAGTTATTGCAAAGGAGTTACCCACATTTACCGGAAACCTGGCCACTGTTCACCAGCTCTTTTACTAACACAACCCAAGCGTGTGAATATTCACATGCAGAGAACTTGGCCAGACTGCAGCGCAGTTTGAAGGGGAATGCACTTGACCTGAGACGAGACTCGCGAAGAGGAAAAAAAGCAACGTCAAGTGCAGCCCAACTGAGCTGTCAGTTGTAGCCCGTTTGATTACGTTACCTAAAACGAGGAAAGTATTGCTATCCGAGATAAATTCTAAAGCCAAAATTCACTCCGAGCAGCATTTTCTTCTACTGTACTGTCAAAAATAAATTGAAAACTAAATATTCCAATGATTACTTTGCTTGGCGATTGTTGGCGGTGCAAAATTTCACCTCAACATGATGTTGTGCATGAATGGGATTCAGTCACACTGCATGTGAGGTAAGGGTTCATTCACAAATATCATAACGCCAAAATTGGCCTATTTTAACACCCACCCACCCCTTCGTAACACTGTTTGTATGGGAAGAAAAATAATTTGTTCGGGCTGTAACACCAAGAAGGACACCCACCCACCCCTGCGAGCGTTATGACATTTATGAACAAGCCCTAATGCGGTCACGTACGTGTTTGAACCACCAGCCCAAAACATAATGTCAACACAGATAGGAAGAAGAAAAAAATAACAAAGTGGAGAAAAAGAAGACCGTCTTCGCGAGTCTCGTCTCAGCACTTGACGTAGTGCGTAGTCGTTTGCTTCTTCCTGCAGCCGTTCCGCACGTTATATTTAGCTACCCTTGAGGCGCGACCCCATAGCCGAAACAGGATGGGCTCGAGACTTTGATCGGATATATCATGGCGGTGCAAAACCTGAGCGATCACCTGGAGGTAGGCGGACATCAGGCTCATCCAGGGGGAGCGACCCCAGTCAACACACGATCGCATATGATGTTGAAATCACAGAAAACACACAGATTCAACTTCTGAACATTTACTCACTTCGAAAGTAACCAACAAACTGAATTTTCAAATTTTTCATTTTCGTCAACTCGCCTGCTACGATCATCAAAACATGAATTTCTCTTTTTTTTCTTTTCTAAGGTTCTATACACTATTCTCTACACCCTTCAAGTTCCCTACATTCTTCTCTACTCCTACACTTCATGAAAACACGTGGTACAAAATCATATCTCTGAAGTTCTCCGGTTTCCGAGATTCCCTCATTGGTCTACGCTTGGTCTCCTGGTTGACGTGCATTTCTTCAGAACGGATTTCATCTTGTTCGTCTTCTTCGTTATTTTCTGAAATTAAAATTTATTTAGGTTATCTGAGAAAATAGTTTCTTAAAAAAAATGGTTTGTTTTTTTTTTTGTTTCTATACCGTTGCTGTAGAGAACGTTATCTCGAGCGGCGATTGCCGGGTCTTCCGGAATCCTAGAGTCGCGCTTGACATCCCGGACGTTCCTCGTCATTTGTACCCCACTATCGTTGCGAATGACAACTTTAGCGCCTTCTCTAGCCAGTACTGTATACGACTCCTTTGAAAAAGTAGGATCAGTTTTGTTGCGTTGAAAGATGGCCACAACAACTTTGTCTCCGACAGCGATATCAGCGTCTTTGGCTCCTCTATGTTCGTCTGCATAATGTTTGCTGATAAGCTTTGCCACTGCATCGTTTTCTCGTACTTCTTCACCGTCAACACCCGTTGCTGATTCCCAGAGACAGGGGAAAGTACCTCTGTACTTCCACCCGACCAGCAATTCAAACGGAGTGATGGCCAATCGGGAGTGCTGTTTCAACGTGTTGTGTGAATGAACGTAGATCTCCAACGCATTTCTCCAGCTCTTTCCATCCTTCTTTGCTCCTGCCATTGCCTTGATGATTCCCTGGTTTTGTCGCTCTACTAGCCCATTCGTTTGTGGACATAACGGAATTGATTTGCGAATCCTTACACCTTTCGATTCCCAGCATTCTATAAACTCATTTCCTTGGAAAGGAGGGCCGTTATCGCTTTGGATAATTAACGGGAGGCCCCACGTCCAAAAAATCTTGAAAAGTGCTGCGTTTGTACTCTTCGCGTCAGTACACTTCAGTTCCACCACATGTAGATATCTCGAAAACGTGTCTACGTGTTTAAGTCTCATGGATATTTCTGTGATACGATTGGGATGTCATCGTTAGAAAAGGAAAGCTGTCCGAAAGTCCTAGATCTATATAGCTTCGCCGCCCTGCGATCCTTCATCTGGAAGGGACTATTCAGGTTTTTTTTTAATTCTTCAATCTAAGTTGTTCAACATAGATTGTAACGAAAATCATCTGCTTCTTGTTAATCTTGTAATACAGACAAGGGTCCACGTTGGATCGGGAAAGTTCAAACTGCCGTATCGCTTCATCTAGCTGTCTCTTCCACACCCTGCTTGACTGTTTCAAGCCAATAGCGCCTTTCGTAACATTCAGACCTTTATATCCTTCTGGTTGATCCATGGTTTCTTTCTTCAGATCGGATTGGAGAAACGCCGTGACGGCGTTTATTTACTTCACGTCTAGGTCATGCTGCACCGCCAGAGCCATCAAATAACTAATTGTTACGTACTACCGGACTACGGGCGAGTTCAGCTCTGCATAATCGATTCCTGGACGTTGTAGGCAGTCTTTCACCACAAGCCTGGTCTTGTACCGGGATTTTTTCCCATCTGCTCCTCGCTTTGTCTTAAAATCCATTTGTTACGGGCAAGTCATCCTTCCTTCGGGCAAGTCATTCAATTCCCACCGCAGTAATCCAACGTTCACGATCTGGTCGGTTGGCCGCGTCGCTGTATGTAGGTTAACGGAACACTCATCGCATAAATTTGAAGTTTCGATCTGCTGGGAATCGCCAGGAACAGCAAAAGAAAACATAATTGCTGTGCTTTCCGGGGATCCTACGCTCCGGACCGCGCTGTGCCTTGACCGTTGCTGCTCGTCAGCTGGTCTGGTAGATTGCGATGGGAGCACAGAAACGAACATCGATGACTCGCTTTGGGGAGTCCATCAAGGTAGCATGCTGGTACTAAGTAAGTTTCCCGAGTGGTCCTTACCATTCCCTTTGTCTTCGGAAGGCAGGTAGGGTCGACACCACGCCTGCTTCCAACTGCACAGAAGGACGTGCCGACATAAGGCCTCCACCTGCCCCGACCCTGCCGAGGACCCCTTTCCAACGGTGGGCTCGGATCCAACCTAGTAGACCGACGCAACGACAGTAACGCTACCATGATGTTCTCCCCGTGGCCATTTAACCGCTGTAAGGGTCGATTTCGACCGCATGGCTCTGGTATGGACCTACGTTGCCGACTGCGAACCCTAGCCATTCTCCGAGTCCACGCGTAACCTCCTCTCTGTAGCTCCAAGAGGATGGGGTGATAGCCGTTGAAACGGCATTCCAGTCAAACTCATCCCTACACATCCTCTGGACAAGATTGTTCGGCTAGGTTACCGTTAAGGAGAGATGAGGATATAGCAGCAGGTAGCTGTGCACACAGTGCCAGCGTCGTAAGTCCGATTCCTTCCCCGGTTAGCCTGTCGGAGGCGATAAAGGACGGAGCGTGGTTTATGGGGGCCATTAACCAAAATCGAGACGGGCTGCCTGCAATGGCTGTGCAGCAACTTGATAAAATCATCGACTTGTGTCGTCGAAGGCCAACATAAGTAAGGAAAGGTCCTGGGTTCAATCCCTGGCCGCCCCTTTCCTCCTACTTTGTATCTTTCAATCTCTTTCTCTTCTCTACATATACAATTCATGTACAGCGTCCTTTCGCTCGCTTTTTAGTTGCAAGTCCGCTAATTGCAAAATTTGACAAGTTTTTGCAATTAAAAAGCAATCAAGCGTCAAATTTGTGCTGTCAGTGCATTTCGATGCACTTTAGTGTCAAAGTGACGTTGCAATTAGCGAATGGTATTCGCTCGTTGCAATGTAAACATGTTGCAACGAGCGAACGGCCGCTGTACAAAATGATTGCGATCATCACTTCCTTCCCCTTCCCCACATTGACCTGCAACCTGACGTGACAGGCGCCATTGTCGCCTAAAAGTAGAGAATCACCAACGCTCACACACTGAAGATGTCTGCTTAGTCCCGGCAGATATCTCATTGGTTCCTTGTGTGAGTGTAGCTGGTCTGGCGATACTGGAGTAGTTTCCACGGGCAGTCAATCAAGCTCAAGCTCAAGTAAGGGCCTTGAACAGGCCCTGTTGCGACTTTGAAAGTCGATGAACGAGGCCAAGAAAGACTACGAGAAACTTGTGGAAACTGCAGCAGGGCAGAATCGGCGAAAGCAGTACGACGTCTACCCCCAGACGGAGGCAATCGCATTCACAGGTAGCCCAAAGAGTGTGTCATGCAACTGCTTTTCATAAGCACGAAGATTCTATAACACTAGCCCGAATGACACTAGCCCGAACGACACTAGCCCGAATGCACCGTTAGCCCGAATGTCACTAGCCCGAATACCACAAGCCCGAATCGAAATTCATCTATCAGTATTTTGGTAATAATAGAATATGGAAGAACAGCGTATGTTCCAAGGAAGGAAAAACCTCTGCCGGGGCGCTAAAACGATGATGGTGCTAAAACGATTTGCATCAATAAAACTTGAAAGAATAGCCGATAACTTAAAGAAGGATAAACCTCTGCTGAAATTGTTAATCAGTATTCCCCAAAATACCTTATGCTACCATTCGAGCTAGTGGTATTCGGGCTAGTGTTACATTCGGGCTTGTGGCATTCGGGCTAGTGTCTGTCGGGCTAGTGTCATTCGGGCTAATGTTACAGAACCCTCACCGAAGCGGGTGAGGTAGCTGTCAGGTGAGGAGCTGCCAAGTGATGCCCGCAAGGCTAGGCGATTACAGCGACCGTTCGCTCGTTGCAAAATGTTTACTTTGCAACGAGCGAATGCCATTCGCTAATTGCAACGTCACTTTGACACTAAAGTGCATCGAAATGCACTGACAGCATGACTGACAGTACAAATTTGACACATGATTGCTTTTTAATTGCAAAAACTTGTCAAATTTTGCAATTAGCGGACTTGCAACTAAAAAGCGTTGCAACGAGAGGGTTTGCAACGAGCGAACGGACGCTGTACTAATCCCGAAGGTCGGCAGTAATTCCGGAAAGCTGGGAAGGGGGAGGGGGCTTAAAAGGCTGGCCCGTCCCGGATGAAAGGGAACAGGGGGTTGCGATCGTTGTAAGGCCCTACGCAACCACAAAGTAGGGAGGACCAGGGGGAGGACCCCCATTGAGCGGAAGAGAGAGCAGAAAAAGGGGCGTACGGACACCAAATGAGCACCGCAGCCGTTTGGCTACGGAAGGGCCTGGCAGGGACACATGAAGCTAAAGGTTGACTGGTCAGTATGCCAATTAACCTTGCATGAGCCACACGCAACCGCCAAACTACCCAAAATTGAGTTCTTCTGACGCAATCCTATAGTTCCGTCCAATAAGCCAAATTTGAGTAAATCGATTAAACTCACACTAGGTAAATTGCCTTTACCTCCAGCAAAAGAATACATATACTTAAGAGTAGGTAAAAATGGCGGCGATATGGACGACGGAAAGATATCCCGTCCAAGAGTTGGTGTCTACTACCTATGAGGGATTCTTGATCGCCAAAGTAAACGAGGTCTTCTTCTGTAGCTGCTATGCGCTTCCGCGGTGCCCGATCGAGCAGTTCACGCAGCGCAGATGCTAGACTGTATGACGACCGTGACCGTGACAGAGCAAAGGCCGGTGGTAATAGCAGGTGACTTCGTCTGGGCCGTGGAATGGGGCAGCCGTTTCACGATCCAGCGGAGTCAGATCCTGCTAGATACACTAACCATGCTAGATGTCGATCTGGCTAATGTCAGTACCAAGAGTACCTTTAGTCGGAATGTAGCGGAGTCGATCACGATGGCTATAGTCACAGCGATTCGCTACAGTATCGACTACAACAGCAGGCAGCGGGTAGAGGAAGAGGCGGCTAGGCCAAGGTTAAGCCCTCGCAGGTGGAAGACATCATACTGATGGTGAACGCGTCGAAAACGAAGTTCATGCTAGCGGATGAAACCACGAATGACAGGGCAAGCCTAGACAACAGTGCTACGATAGACGAAGACACGTTTGAGGTAGTGGAAGATTTCCAGAATAAGCTGCGGGCGAAAAAGATTCACTCCTGCACCAACTGTACCATGTACATGAAGCTAATAATACCGGTGGTCCTCTACGAACACGAGACATGGACCATGCTCGAGAAGAACATGCAAGCACTTGAAGTGTTCGAGCGCCGTTTGCCAAGGGGCATATTTGGCGGAGCCCAGGAGAACAGGGCTGGTAGCGATCAGGTGACAAAATAATAGTGACTTTAGTGACTAAAATTATCAAAAAAGTGACCAAATAGTGACTGAATAGTGACCTCAAAGTTATTGGAAAACTGAATTTGTAGGCTGAACATTCGATGAATTACCAAATTACCTAGAAAATCAATCTATAATTTTCAGCTAAGTCCCAGAGTTTATGATCGTGAATACTTTATTGTTTGAATAATCCTTTTTTGTTTTGTAAAGTGTTCAATTTAAGAAGCCTCAACTATATTCTCCTATTTTCAAAAGCTTTGTTTATAACTGATTGTTGGAGACAGTATCAAAATACCACCTCATCGTACATATTGTACGGCATTGGCGATTTGGTACAAAGCATGAATTGGTCATACGACACCTTTGATTTTTTTGAATTTTGTTGATGAAGTTCAGTACTACAACTATCAAAAACGGGTGCAAAAGGTAAACAATCCATTATATTTGATGTTCTAATTTCGTCAAAAAATTACCGTACACGGTTTTCAAAATTAAGTGTGTTGTTATTTACCAAAACAGGTTTTTTAACAGCTGTTGTAATTTGAATAACAGTTCAAATATAAATTATGATAGCAGTTGCAATCATTGCAATTACTCCGTTACTATGCAATAAATTCGAGTAAAGATTTCGTAAAAAAAGCTCGCGGAACTGGAGGTTTTAATTGAATAAAACTGCTGAATTTAAAGTAGAGATTTCAAAAAGATTTTTAGATAAAAGCTCTGTCACATGCCCCGACAATAAATTACTAAAAGTATTCTTGGTGAAGTAAATGTAAATATTGAATTGTCAAGAATACTGAAGATATTCATACTACACTCCTAAAAAATATAGCCTAAAATGTTTTGGAGGAAATTCTGGAACTGAATGAATCTATAAATTTCTGATGAAACTAATATGTTCCTTATCTTGAAGGGCCAAATGAAAAACTGATCGAATTTTTGAGAAAACATTACAGTATTAGAGCACATTTTGGGAGAGAAACTTAGGCAGATCTTTTGTTGAGTTTCATCATCGCATATATGATGACGTTTTGGTTTTGGCACTAATAAAAACTCAGATATGAACAAAAGATTCTTGAAGAAATGTTTAAAGAAACGATTTGAACAAACTTCTGGATTCATTAAATAAATAAAATAAATAATACATTGTTAGAGTACAATAGATCATAGCAACCTTTGATTATTCGATGTATGACTTTTAGAAAATAAATTAGATCATTCCTTTGTCAACCACCAACCAATAAAGGTGTCTCAAGTTTTCACTCTGTTAAAAGGTTGTGGGCCCAGTGAACCCAAACCGAGAAGATTCTGGAAGCCGATTGAAAAAATCCGCCACGATGGGAGACGACGAGAAGTTCCTCAAGATCAAGCCTTTCGACGGGACGGGTTTCAACAACTGGCGGTTCAGGATGCTGGCATTCCTGGAACAGCTGGAAATCGCGCACTGTGTCGAAGAGGAAGCGGAAGAGGAAATTTTCTGGGAAATCCTGGAAACGGATTCGGCGGCTGTCAAGAAAGAAAAAGAGGAGAAGAAAGCGTGCCGGAAGAGGCAGGACAACAAGTGTCGCTCGGTCCTGATCGGTGCGGTAGCGGATAGTCACCTGGAATACATTAAAGACAAGAGGAGTCCGAAGGAAATCTGGGACGGACTGCATGAAGTTTTCGAGCGGAAGAGCTTGACGAACCGGTTCATGCTGAAACGGAAGCTGCTGGAAATGAAGCACGACGAGCGTTCAAGTCTGGAGTCCCACTTTCTTCGTTTCGACCAGTTGGTTCGAGAACTGAAGTCAACCGGTGCGAAAATGGACGAGGAGGACATCGTGTGCCACCTGATGCTGACCATGCCGTCGTCGTATGAGTCGGTGAACACGGCAATGGAGGCGGTTTCGGAGAAATTGACCCTGGAATTCGTGAAAGGGAAGTACCTGGACGTCGAATCGAAGCGCAAGGGAAGAAGCTCATCGAATCAAGAACCGGAAGACGTCGCGTTTGCTGGTAAGTCCGGTGGAAAGTGTCGACTGAAGTGTTTCGGCTGCGGAAAATTTGGCCACAAACGAGCCGAATGCCCGGAATCTGGACTGCGTCAAGAGCAGGTCCGGAACCACGAGAGGAAGAAGCCTACGAAAGTCGGCGCTGGCGCTGCTGCGAAAACTGTGTCGTTTGTTGCCGATTCTGGGGCGATCTCGGATGAAGAATCGCGGCGCTGGTACCTGGATAGCGGGGCGTCCGACCACATGGCCAATCAACGGGAGCTGTTTGAAAATCTGGAAGTGCTAGAAGAGCCTGTATGGATAGCAACAGCGAAGAAAGGTGTCAAACTGGTCGCTAGGCAACGTGGCGAAATCAACGTGTACTCGATTGTCGACGGCAAGCAGATCCGCATCCGGATGGAGAATGTGCTCTATGTCCCGGAGCTGACGCTGAATCTGATGTCTCTACGCCGGCTGGAAAGTGCTGGAAAGAAGGTAATTTTCCA
The DNA here is from genome assembly GCF_035046485.1 of Aedes albopictus. Classification (NCBI taxonomy): domain Eukaryota; kingdom Metazoa; phylum Arthropoda; class Insecta; order Diptera; family Culicidae; genus Aedes; species Aedes albopictus. The sequence goes on along the minus strand of NC_085138.1, from coordinate 420,321,926 downwards.
CAAAGGGAAGGTTGTCGTTCAGGACGAAGACGAGGATGTTGTAGCAACCGGAAAGCAAGTTGGTGTTCTGTACGCGATGGATTTCCATTACCTAGCAACGCCAAAACATGCCATGGTAACGGGAAAAATAACCAAGGAAATGGAGTTGTGGCATCAACGATTTGGTCACCTAGGCAGCGGAAACCTGATGAAGCTCATCGACAAGAAAATGGTGGATGGACTGGATCTGGACAGCAGCGTGAAACCTGGATGCTCGCCACCAGTGGTGTGTGAGCCATGCCTGGCTGGCAAACAAACACGAGATCCGTTTGTCAGTCGTGATGCGAAGCGGACAACCCGTCCGTTGGAGCTAGTCCATAGCGACGTCTGTGGTCCCATCTCGCCTGTGTCCTGGGACGGATACCGGTATTTCATCACCTTCACGGATGACTACACCCACCTGACGGTCGTCTATTTGATGAGGTCGAAAGATGAAGCGCTGGAGTGTTTGAAGACGTACGAGGCCATGGCGACAGCACATTTCCAAACCAGGATGTCTCGTCTTCGCTGCGATAATGGAGGCGAATACAGCGGTAAGCTAGTGAAAACGTTCTGTCGGCAAAAAGGTATCCGGTTGGAGATGACGGTTCCGTACACACCGGAACAAAATGGCTTGAGCGAACGGATGAATCGAACCATCGTCGAGAAGGTACGGGCCATGCTGGCTGGAAGCAAAGTGTCGAAGCGCTTGTGGGGCGAAGCTGTATATGCAGCGGTGTACCTAATCAACCGTAGCCCGACCGTTGCTGTGGATGGAAACCGCACTCCGTATGAAGTCTGGAATGGAAGAAAGCCCAACGTAAGTAATCTTCGAGTTTTTGGGTCAGAATGTTTCGTCCACATCCCGAAACAAAAGCGGAAGAAGCTGGACACAAAATCCGAGAAGGCGACGTTCGTCGGATACGCACCAAACGGGTACCGTATTTGGAATGGAAAGAAGGTCTTCGTTGCTCGTGACATCGTGTTCAACGAATGCAAGATGAGTCCGGCTCCACTGGACGATAGCAAAAATGACGAAGAGCAGCTGATCGTGATTCAAGACTGTGTGCACCGACCGGCTCGTGTCGCAGAAGAGGACGAAAATGAGCCAGTGATCCATGACGAGCCTGAAGCTATCGCTGAAGATGACCTGGATGATACGTTGATGGACGAAGCTGCCGGAGGTGATCTGGATGAAACTGAGGTGCGTAAAAGCTGTAGAAATCGTGCACCTCCTATCTGGCATGAGGACTACAACATTTCGGCTTTCGCGCTGAACGCCGAAGAGTATGTGGACAATATTCCAAGCGATATGGAGGAATTGAAGAAGCGCGATGACTGGCCCCTATGGAAGGACGCAATCGAAGCTGAAATGGCATCTCTGGAAAAGAACCACACGTGGGTACTGACCAAGCTACCCGCTGGGAGACGGCCTGTAGGCAACAAATGGGTGTTCACTATCAAGCGTGACGGTGAAGGTAAGATCGATCGTTACAAAGCCCGACTAGTTGCGAAGGGTTTTACGCAAACAAAAGGTTTCGACTACTCGGAGACTTATTCGCCAGTGGCAAAGATGACGACCTTGAGGATTCTGCTAGCATTGGCGAACCAGCGGGACCTGTACGTGCATCAAATGGACGTGAAAACCGCGTTCTTGAATGGCGAATTGACGGAAGAAATTTTCATGCGGCAACCAGCAGGCTTTGAGGCGGGAAACGATCTGGTCTGCAAGCTCAACAAGGCGATTTATGGACTGAAGCAGGCATCCCGGAGTTGGAATATGCGGTTCCATAGTTTCATCACCAGCATCGGATTCAAGCGTAGTCAGCACGACCACTGTCTGTACCACTGGTCGGAAGGAGAGGTGACCATTTACCTCGTTATATATGTTGACGACATCCTGATTGCTGGGAACTCGATTGCGGCGATCAACGGATTGAAGAAAAGATTGTCCCGAGAGTTCGAGATGAAAGATCTGGATGACGTGAAATGTTTCCTTGGACTGAACATCAACCGGAATAGAACGAAGGGCGTTATGACGGTTGATCAGAAGCAGTACGTGATGAAGATTCTGCAGCGGTTCGGGATGGCAGATTGTCGACCTTCTGCTATACCGATGGATCCTCATCTGAAGCTACTCAAGTGTGAAGATCCGAAACGGTTCACGAAGAAGCCGTACAAGGAGCTGATCGGTTGCTTGATGTACCTGATGGTGACGTCAAGGCCGGACATCTGCGCAGCGGTAAGTTACTTCGCGAGTTTCCAGTGTTGCGCGACGGACGAACATTGGACACACCTGAAGAGGATACTGATGTACCTGCGAGCTACTGCCGATTATCACTTGGCTTTCCGGCGATCGACGGATTCGGAAACACTCTCCGTGTTTGCCGATGCGGACTGGGGCAACAATCCAAATGACCGGCGATCCGTCTCTGGGTACGTAGTGAAGCTACATGGCGCAACGATTTCGTGGGCAACCAGGAAGCAGACGTCGGTGGCATTGTCGACCACTGAAGCGGAGTTCATGGCTCTTTGTCATGCTAGCTGCGAAGCGATGTGGGTGGTGAACCTCTTGAAGATGCTCGACGTGTCAGTTGCCTTACCGGTGACTGTATATGAAGACAATCAGCCGTGCATTGCCATCTGTGAAGAACCAAGAAAGCATAGAAGAATGAAGCACATTGATATACAGTACTTTTTCCTGCGAGACCTGATCCAACAGAAGCAGATCAAACTTCAGTACCAGCCAACCGAGGTTCAAATAGCGGACTTGATGACGAAAGGCCTTGCTGCTCCACGATTTGGAAAACTTCGGACGATGCTGGGATTGATCAATTGAGGCGGGATGTTAGAGTACAATAGATCATAGCAACCTTTGATTATTCGATGTATGACTTTTAGAAAATAAATTAGATCATTCCTTTGTCAACCACCAACCAATAAAGGTGTCTCAAGTTTTCACTCTGTTAAAATACATAAATAAAATAAATTAATAAATTCCAAATAAGGCTGGAACAAATCTGATTTTCATCTTTTGTCACTTTGCTCGTTGACTCGTCAAGGGGGGGCATGATAAATAATAAATGTAATTTGAAGAAAATTTACCCAAACAATTAGGCAAAATCGCCAAACTCAACGGATTTGTTAAGAAATTTTCTCAACGACTCTAATTTCACCTTAGAATTTATAAAAATTTTAAATATTTTGTTTGCGTCCCCTTCAAAATGTCGAATTCTGACCAAAATTTACCGAGGAGGGGGGGGGGGGGGGGGTGACATGAGAGAAAATTGAAATTTGTGTCAGCCTTTTAGGAAGAGCCGTAGAAAGAAACTACACTTCGGTTGACGGTTAAACTAGGAATGAAAATTTTATTCAAAATCTATATTACGCCTACTGTGATGGGTTAGGCGTCGCTGTGGGTTACATATTTAAATTCAAATACTGCACGCCTACTGCTACTGACGACACTCCTCCTCGTGCAGATCTGGATTGACTCCTAATTGTTTCCGGAGGGTCTCCAAACGCACGCGATGTAATGGCTTGGTCAACAGGTCGGCGAGCATCTCTTCTGACGGACAGTACTGCAAATCAATTTGACGTTGTTGGTGTAGATCACGAACGAAGTAGAATCTGGTTTCGATGTGCTTCGTTTTGCGCTCCATACGGTCACTCTCAACCAATTTTATGCAGCTCTGATTGTCTTCGTACACGACAACGGGATCAGAAGAAGACACTCCAACATCCTCCAGCAAACGCTTCGTCCAGATGAGTTCCTGGCATCCTTCTGCGAGCGCGACCAATTCAGCTTCGGTAGAGCTTAAGGCCACACACGATTGCTTCCTGGAACTCCACTGAATGACGCCTCCTCCGAACATGATCAAATGCCCAGATTTCGATTTTCGATCTCGATGATCTCCGGCCCAGTCTGCATCAGCATACATCGAGAGACCGGCGGTGGTAGCTCCAAGTGCTAGTTTGAAGTGACTTGTCGCTCCCAAATACCTCAGCACCCGCTTGGCTTCGTTCCAGTCTTGCTGATTTGGACAACTGGACTTTTGCGCCAAGATTGTGGTGCTCACCGCAATATCCGGACGCGTATGTAGGGCAACGTATAGTAATCCTCCGATCAAGCTCAAATATTGGCTGTTATTCGGAAGCTGCTCCTGCTCCTCCTCCTTCAGCTGCAAGTAGCCTGGGTCGAGCGGAGTCTTTGCCGGCTTGGCATTCTCTAAGCTGAACCTTCCGAGAAGCTTCTGGATGTACGCCTGTTGGTTGAGCTTGAATCCATCCTCACAACGTTCAACTTGCATCCCCAGGAAATGTCGGACATCGCCAAGGTTCTTGATGGCAAACTCCTCCTCAAGATGCCGCAAAATCGAACGAAACTCCTCCTCGGATTGTGTAACGACAATCATGTCATCCACGTATATGAGGATGTACGTGAATGTTCCTCCTTTCTTCCGGATGTATAGGCACGGATCGGCTTTCGATTGAACGAACCCCATCGCTTTGAATACGGAATCCACCTTCTTGTTCCATATGCGCGCGGACTGCTTGAGGCCGTATAGGCTCTTCTTTAGACGACAAACGGTGCGTTCGGTTCCGGAATGGAAACCCTCGGGTTGGCGCATATAGATGACTTCATCCAGCTCTCCATTAAGGTACGCCGTCTTGACATCCACATGCTTCACGACCCAATTGTTGCGGGCAGCGACAGTCAGCAGCACGCGAAACGTGACTTGCTTCGCCACGGGCGCGAAAACTTCGTCGTAATCGACACCAAACTTCTGCGTGAAGCCTTGTGCTACAATCCTCGCTTTATGCCGTTTGAAATTTCCTTTCTCGTCCTGTTTGGTTTTGAACAACCACTTGCAGCCCACTGCACGCTCGCCGGGTGGCAAGTCAACTAGCTCCCATGTGTTGTTTCGCATTAACTCACGATACTCTTCCTTCATTGCAGCTCTCCAGTGGTCAGCGTCTGCGGATCGCAACGCTTCGGTGAAACTGCGGGGGTCATCGCAGCCCTTGCTCACGAGACAGTTGCTGGTCGACGCTCCTTGTTGCGTTTGCTGCTGGCTCGCAGCGGGAACCGATGCGACTCGTGAAGTACCGGCGGTTGATCGATCCTGATGCTGTTCTGAAAATTGGTAGGAGGGCAGGCCTTTGTTCGGAAGATAAAAGTCATGATACTTGCCTGGGAAAACGCGCTCCCTGCCGCTGCGCCTCAACACCTGTGACTCGGGTGGATATGAAGATTTTTGCGGGGGGAGCGCAATGATTGTCACGTCACCGGATGCCTCATCCGAAAGATCGCCTTCGCTGGTGTCTGCTTGCGAAAAGTAGTTTGAAGCATCGGACTCGTCCGACTGGTCATCTTCGGACTGAACCTCTTCCGGATCGGGTCGCTCATCTGGTTCGGGCGACTGAACGACGACGACTTCACCTGGTGGTTCTTCAAAGTCAAGCTTCACAAACGTACGGACTGGTGTAGGCTTCCTAAGTGGAGCAGATGCCGGACTTGGTGACGGCACATGAGACGGCTCACTGATGAAGACGACGTCACGACATTTGAAGACCTTCCTGGACACAGGATCGTACAGGCGGTATGCCTTCGTGTCTTCGTCGAATCCTACGAGAACGGATTCCTTCGATTTGGCGTCCCATTTGCGCCGTTTTTGCTTCGGGATGTGTGCCATGACCTTGGCACCGAACACACGGATGTGCGCCAAATCCGGCTTGCGGCCACTCCAAGCTTCTTCCGGCGTTTGCTTGTGCCCTCTGGTCGGGGAACGGTTCACCAAGTATGTGGCAGCTGCCACCGCTTCGGCCCAGAATGCCTTGGGTAGATTCGCCTCAAGCAGCAAACATCGAGCCCTCTCGACAATTGTCCGGTTCACGCGTTCCGCTAAACCGTTTTGTTGCGGGGTATACTCCGTCGACGTCTGGTGCCGGATGCCCAGTTCCTTCAAGCGTTTCTGGAAAGACTTATTAATGTATTCCTTACCATTGTCCGTTCGAAGAATCTTCAGTTTGCGTCCGGTTTGACGCTCAGCTTGAGTGCGGAAATGGTCGAATGCTTGCAGAACTTCCGTCTCGGATTTCCTCTCCAAGAAATAAACGGAAATACGCCTCGTCTTATCGTCGGTAAAGGATATGTAGTACCGACTACCGCCCAACGACGACTCCTCCATGAGTCCACAGATGTCGGAATGTACTAACTCCAACACTTCGCTGGCTCGATGTCCCTTTTTCGGAAACGGTAGACGAGACTGTTTTCCCATCGCACAAATAACGCAATTTTCGCATTTCGCCTCGCTGAACTCGATGCCAGAAGCCAGTCCATCCTTCAGCTGCTTTAGTCCGCCGATGTTCAGATGTCCCATTCTTCTGTGCCACACTTCCATACCACTTGATGTGCACGCCAGCGACGACGACGACGACGACTTTTTCTCATCGAATCGAAACAGACCTTTCTCTACATCGTGGCAACCCGTTGCTATGACGACGCCTGATGGATCGATCACCTTCACACCGCTTGCAGAAAATTGCACCACGTGGCCGCGGCGAACGATTTGACTTACCGAGAGGAGGTTATTCGACATCGACGGGATGAATTTCACATCATTCACTTCTATCGGTGGGCTTTCGGGAGAGCAATTTGCATCCAGTTTCGCTAAACCGGTGGCTACGATGGTCATAGCAACATTATCCGCTGACACAACTGTGCCGCTTGCTGCCCTGGCGTTCACCAGAAGGCTTTTATCGTTGGTGAAATGGTCCGACGCTCCTGAATCGAAATACCACGCTGTGGAATCTGCGCCGTGGTTCGTCGACAAAACTGCACTGAAAGCTGACCCTCGGTTCGCTTGACAGTCTCGGGCGATGTGTCCAAACTTCTTGCAACGTTTGCACCTGGGTCCCCTCGGCTGCTCGGCTGACTTCTCGTGTGCGCTTTGCGGTTTTCTCGCCGGCGGGCCCTTTTTGCCAACAAACGCTGTCTTGTCCCTCGTCGTCTGCACTTCCTGGAGTAATTTGGTTTTTATGCTGTCGCCGGTGATCGCCGTTCCAGAGCTTTCCAGGGCCATAATCATCGGTTTGTACTCCTCCGGCAGTCCGGCTAGCAGCAACGTTCCAACCCATTCTTCCGATATGTCGAATCCAACACCCCGGAGCTGGTGGCCCGAGCAGGGAATGAGAACTAATTGAAAACAAATTGAATTATTTAGATATCACGATTTTTGATAACAAAGTGAGTTTTCATTTTGTATGACTTAAGTGTTAACATAACAAAAATGATAACAAAATAATGTACTGGAATGTCTAATTGAAAACAGAATGAGTTCTCATTGATAACAAATTGATATCTCATTTTGTTATCCACATTTTACGACTTGATATCATACGCAGTTCTCAGGGAGTTATCAAATCTATAGGGTAATAACTAAAAATTTATAACAAATTTAGTATTCATTTTGATATTTTATTAGATATTAATTTACATGAATAAGTAAACATTTAAATGAGATCTAATTTTAAATTCAGAAGAATCTTGTGATTGAAAACTTGTTTTGTTTGATACGATCAGAATATGGCTCCTATTAATAGCGTAGTATTATCGAGTATGGGAATCGGATATGATATCTTCATAGATATGCAGCATAACTATACCATGATTCAACTAAAAGATTAATGATGGACATTGAAGTTACAAAGAAAAGTAAATTTCGAGTCAAAGGACAACTGCACGTAATATTTTTGTATAATTATATTTCAGCTTTTCCTTCTGATTATATACACTGCAGTATGTAAAACAAATGTGGGAGATGTTCACGACATCCCAGAGCCACAGGCATCGGGACTCAAATGAAATGACATCGAGCAACGAATTGAGTCGCATTCGGCTTTTCAGCTCTTTCCTTCGTTACCCGGAGAAAAATCATGACATTGAAAAAATAAGGCATCCGATTGGAAAAATATTTTGCTTCATTAATTCTATCGGGTTTGGCATAATGATCAAATGGCATAATCTGGTATAACAGTCGTTTGGCAAAAAGGCCGTTTGGCATAACAATAAGTGAAATGGCATTTATCATTTTCATGTATGATAAATATCTGTACACTGAAGTTTTTTTTTTACGACGGTAATGGTCCCGCGTAAAAAAAAAACCGCGTAAAAAAAACCGCGTTATTTCAAGACCCGTCGTAAAAAAAACCGCGTTATTTCAAAAAACGTCGTAAAAAAAGTCAAGTCACGTTAGATGTGGTGCTGACTATTTTACGCGTGTTTTTGAAAAAACGCGGATTTTTTTTACGACGGTTTTTGAAATAACGCGGTTTTTTTTTACGACGGGTCTTGAAATAACGCGGTTTTTTTTAGGACGGACCGCGTAAAAAAAACCGCGTAAAAAAAAACTTCAGTGTATTATTTTCAACAAAACTGTATCAGACATCATGGGATCATTGTACGGAGCTACGACGAACCCTTTTTCTCGCGAGAAAACTTTATAAAGGTAAAATATGTGACCTTCGACAGTAGAAAGACCGTGAATTACTTCGGTTGGCAATATCCAACTTCTTCTTCTCTTCTTCTTGGCGTAACGTCCTCACTGGGACAAAGCCTGCTTCTCAGCTTAGTGTTCTATGAGCACTTCCACAGTCATTAACTGAGAGCTTCCTCTGCCAATGACCATTTTGCATGTGTATATCGTGTGGCAGGCACGAAGATACTCTATGCCCAAGGAAGTCAAGGAAATTTCCTTTACGAAAAGATCCTGGACCGACCGGGAATCGAACCCGTCACCCTCAGCATGGTCATGCTGAATACCCGTGCGTTTACCGCCTCGGCTATATGGGCCCCTCCTCAAATATCCAACTTCATTTGTCTTTAATTTAGAATTATGCCAAATGAACATCATGCCAATCGGCTATAATGCCAAACGACTGTTATACCAAACGACTATTTTGCCAAATGACTATGTATATGCCAAACGACCTAAAGTGTGAGAAAATTTTGAACAGGGGAACTCTCGTTATTTCCTTACGAAATTGCGAATGGTGCTGTTTATAAATATAGAATTGGAGAAATAATCACCCTGTAGTTCAACTTTTTTATTTGACAATATGTTTAGATTGATATAACTGATATTGGGGAACTTTTGTATTCTGGACAGTTTTGTTCTCTTCATCATGGAAGGCTTTTTGAAACCTGTTGAATTCAACGTTGGCCTCAAATCTTTCCCATCCACGCTAAGCTATACGACCAAGTTTCAGGCAATTTGGCCGATGAAAAACTCCTCATAATGAAGAGAACAACGCTGCCGATAATGACCAGTCGCCCTTAAAAGACTTATTAAAGTTCAAGCCAATTTAAATCAACAGCATGACCTGACCATTACCCAGAATCAGCAAATTATAAATTTTGTGTCAATATGGAAGTACAACACTCAGCTAAATAGATTTAACAAATATTATATTCACAAAATAATTAATGTTAATAAAGCATGTTATTTTGGATTTTTGAAATCAAATCTTGTTATCATTGAGTTTTTGAAATGATAACAAAATGATATCTCAATTTGATATTAAATAAAAACAATTGGGAACGAAAATTTGTTTTGATTTCATTTTGTTATCAATAACAAAATGAGTTATCAATTTGTTATAGGTTTGTTCTCATTCCCTGCTCGGGGGGCAGTTGAAACGATTTGTGTTACGTACGTGTCGATGGAGTCACACGCGGCCAACGTGGTGGTGATGAGCTTCCTGAGGAGTCCTACACGCCGGGTCAGGCCGGTGTCTTCGAATGCCGCCTCAAGCTTCGCCCATACCGTTTTTGCGTCCTTCACGTGTACGTAATTGACGGGGTCGAGTAGAAGGATTATTTTAGCACGCGCCTTCCTATCCTTACGTGCGTCCACCGCCGGGAATGTTCCGTCAGGGTTGGCTATCGGCTTCACTGCTTCCCAAAGGTCCTCGAGTTCCAAAAATGTCTCCACCGCGAATTTCCACGTGGTCCAGTTTTCCCGGCCGGCCAAACGTTCGATGCACGGTAGCGTTGACGAAATTTGAACTGCGTTCGGGTTTCCTTGTGGGTCACCGATTCCGCGGACTCCTGCGGCATTTTCCGGCGATGCCATTTTCACTTTTCTTTGATTTTTCCTACTTTTTCACCTGGCCCATAACCTTTTAGGAAGAGCCGTAGAAAGAAAACTACACTTCGGTTGACGGTTAAACTAGGAATGAAAATTTTATTCAAAATCTATATTACGCCTACTGTGATGGGTTAGGCGTCGCTGTGGGTTACATATTTAAATTCAAATACTGCACGCCTACTGCTACTGACGACACAGCCTAATACTCTTAAAAAAACTACCACATTTTGTTTCACTAGATTGTTATAAAATATCACGTGCATAAAGATTTTCATCAGAAACTCTCAAATGAAGTTCATCATAAACTCTTTTGGATTTCAGCAAAAAGCTGCTGAATAAATGGCGTCACATCTACGACCAGTAATTTCATCATAAATTCATCTCGCATTTGTAACAGAAAATGTTTGGCAAACTCTAAAAATAATTAAAAATATTCGATTAACTCAAGATAACCCAATTCGGGGGATTACAACGCACTATATGCTATCAAGATTTAATCCAATAAACTTAATGCACCATTGATTCATAATTAGTTTTTGAATTCATGGACATAGGGTGATATAATTAAACTGACATTTTAAATGCAGGAATATTTCAGTGTTACTTTTCAAAAGTAAAGTAATTCTGAAATTCAGTGGCGTTTCCCTAACCTCAAATCTACGTGTTCAACGAACGTAAATTCTTGAATTTTCTCATCAAATTCGCTTGTAACTTGTAGAAAATGATGAAAATAGTTGTGTTCGTCCATTTTCAATATAATTCTGTTCATGGGTTCTCCGTAAATGCAAGTTTTAGGGTCATTGAACAGATAAAAAGTGAGGTTACGAGGCGCCACTGCTAAAAATCATATATAATCTTAGCTACAAATCCATCATCACTTCTCTCGAATACGACAAAAATTGTAATAAGTCGATATTATAATGTTGTAATAAGCGGCGCAGCCTAAATTTTTTTAAAAGCAAGGTTTCTGAGGAAATTTTAGCATTGCTGTTTTACTAAAACTCTTATATTCTCAATGTTGTCAGAATCACGAAAATAGTGACTTTAGTGACCATTTTACTGAAAAAAGTGACTTTAGTGACTTTTTCATGCAAATAGTGACTTTTTAGTGACTGACTCGAAAATAGTGACCAAATCACTAAAAGTGACTCGCTACCAGGCCTGCAGGAGAACGGTATGTGGCGGCGAAGAATGAACCACGAGCTCGCTGCACTCTACGGCGAACCTAGCAACCGGAAGGTCGCAAAAGCTGGAAGGATACGATGGGCAGGCCATGTTGTGAGAATGCCGGATAACAACCCTGGAAAGCTGGTGTTTGCAAGAGATCCGGATGGACAGCGTGCAAGATGGGCGGACCAGGCGCAGAACAATCTGGCAAATGCAGCTGTCGACGGAGGTTCTTCCTTGGCGCTCCATAAAGCAAGTTTAACACAACAACCGTTGAAGATAGATAGACGTAGACGTAGATAGATAGAGATAGACGTTAAGTGTGAAACTAAATGAAAATAATTTAAAGCGTAGGTCTACATGTTCATGGCCAATTAGTCTTGTAGAGGTTTTCAGAGCCGCCATAAAACCTAATACGTTTTTTTTTGGTTTTATAATGGTTCTAAGAACCTCTCCTAATATTTTTGACTAAAACATGTCTCTTGGGAGACTGTCAGTTTTGTACACCGTCTATTGTTGCATTGGTCAGTCTGGTGAACTTCTCAGAAAAGCCGTTCTCGTCCATGATTTTCCATAACCCTGAACGGCCGATACTTTCTTGTGTCATCTTAAAATCGAAGGAAACCTAATAATCAAGGCATTTATGGAACACTTTTCCTTCGATCAAGATCCAGCGTTGTCAATAGCGGCCGTTGTAGACTGGCCGCCAGTGAAGCCCCGACTTGATCACTCCCTTTTATGCTATTTTGAGTTTATTTCAATTAACTTCTTTCTGTTTTCCAGCTTCGAATGGTTCCGTCCGGGCATTACATCCAACAAAGAGCAGATGGTGGCCGTCATGAGCATTGTCAACCAGACTTCGTTTCCGGCCCCGTACATCCTATTCGGGCCTCCGGGCACAGGCAAAACCTCTACCCTGGTGGAAGCCATAGCCCAAGTCTACAAGCTTCGGCCAACTGCAAACATCCTGGTGACGGCCACGTCCAATTTTGCCGCCAACGAGCTGACCTGCCGTCTGCTGCAGGTCATCCCGAGCAGCAGCATTTTCCGATACTTTTCGCGTACCAGCGGCAAAAAGATCGACGAAATCAACTGGGATATTGTTGAAGTTTCCAACTTGGCTGGAAGTTCGACCGGAAACATCTGCCATGAGGACATCTACGGCTCCCGAGTGGTGGTGACTACCCTGACGATGGCCGGTAGACTGGTGCAGGCGCGAATCAATCCCAAACACTTCAGCTATATATTCATCGATGAATGCGGAAGTGCTAAGGAGATCACCTCGTTGATTCCGATAGCTGGACTTGCCACACATAACCAAGAAATCAACGCCAGCATTGTATTAGCGGGCGATCCCAAACAGCTGGGGCCAGTTTTGCAGTACGAGCTACTCAAGCAAACCGTTCATGGTCAGTCTATGCTCGAACGTTTGATGAACCTTCCCTTGTACGCTCAGGATCCGGAGACGAACGAATACAACGGTAAGGTTGTATCGCAGCTACGTCAGAGTTTCCGCTCTCATGCCAAACTGCTGGAGTTTTGCAACCAGCAATTCTACAACGGGATGCTTCAAGCGAAGGCTCCAAACGACATTAAGGAGCGCGCCGTTGGATGGTGGCGTCTGCCAAACCGAAAATGTCCAATTATTCTGCATCCTATTGATGGCCTTGCGGAACAAGACAAGTACAACTTCAGCTTGTTCAACCGGAAGGAATGTTGGACGGTCATGTTCTACGTTGGCGATTTGCTGAACAAAGGAATTAACGGAAGGTCGGTAACGCAGAGTGACATCGGTATCGTTTCACCCTACGTTCAGCAGGTACGGTATCTGAAGAATTGCTGCACATCGCGGGATTGGACAGACATCGAAATAGGGTCGGTCGAGCAGTTTCAAGGGAAAGAGAAAGCCATCATTCTTATTTCCACCGTTCGATCTCGGTGCAAAAACGTAGGATTCTTGGCCGATGCCGCGCGGCTAAACGTTATGCTTACCAGGGCGCGGTCGCTCATGATTGTGGTCGGTAATCCGGAAACGTTGGGGCTGGATCCGTTGTGGAAAAAGTTTATCAAATTCTGCCGCCAAAACGGAGCGATTGCCAGGTCGCATGACCGGAAGCCGAAGTTGAACGGGAAAGAAACGAACAGTGATAGTGCGATAACTGCCTTGACGGGCGAGTCTGTGGCGTCAATGAATTCGCTGATGGCGGAGATTCCAGACGACTGGTTCGAGGGGATTAATATGCAGGAACTTCACGCAATAATCGATAGCTTCTACCGCCTCGACCTAGATCGTCAAATGTAGTTACTGTTGTGAAGTTGTCTTTTTAAAATGTGAGCGTTAAGTTTGATGTCATTTTAAGTAAATCATTATCGTACAGTAATTCTCATACATATTATTTCAGCTATCATTCATTAAATTTATCCCAACCGAAATTTCTGAAAGGAATCCTGATAGAATTTCTGCAGAAATCTTCGGTAGAATCCCTGTATAAATCTTAGGAGGTCTTTTTTACTTAATCTTTTTTTTTTTTTTTTGACGTTTCCACTATGTGGAGAGCTCGGACATAGTTGATCTGTTACTGAATCTTTGGAAGAATATCCGAAGAGGAATATTTTTAAGAACTTCCTGGAGGAATACCTGGAGAAACTTATTGGGAATCCTTGGTGGAATTTATTAAAAAATATTGAGGGATGTATAAAAAAATGTTTGAAGAAATCCGTTAATAAAATCATTGGAGTATTTTCTGAAAGTATTCCTGGAAAAAATTGTGGCAGAATTTCTTAAAAAAAACTTGTAAGAATACTTGGAGAAGCACATAGATAAGCGTCTGCTAAGATCCCTAAAAAAACTATTGTGAACTGTAGAAATTCCAAGGAAATATTTTCAAATTAATTTTCTAAAGAATCCGTCCAGGAATTTTTGGCTTTATCCTAAGAGGAAATGACAGATACATTTCTGGGGCAATACATGGAGGAATATCAGGAGAAAGTTCTGAAGGAATCTCTGTAAGAACATCTGCAGTGATCTCTGGAATTTCTGCTTGAATCACTGAAAGTAGTAATGCAAGATCTTTGGAAGAATTCCTGCAGAATTTTCTGGATGAATCCATGAAGAAATTTCTGAACACATTAATGTGGAAGTTTTCAATGGAATCCCCAGAGCAATTATTTACCAAATCTATCTGAATTGAATGAATTTCTGGAGGAATATCGGGGAAAGGTTCTGAAGAAACTACTGGAAGAGTTTATTAAAGAATCTTTGAAATATTTCTAAAGAAATCTCTGAAGAAAATTCTGAAGAAATCTCTGGAGAAATTTCCGTTATTTTTTATAAATGAATTCCTAGAAGAATTTCTTAAGCAATTCCTGATGGAGTTTCAGAAGAACCCATAGAGATCTACGGAAAAGAATTCTTGGAGAAATTCATCAGAGAATACCCAACTAACATTTATTGTGAATGTAAACGTCAACAAAGCGTCCTTAATACGGCTTGATGCTGAGTTACTGTGTTGTACATATGGACGGAAGCTTCTATGCAAGCCCTATACCAATGAATCTGGCGAACTTAATCAGCTTGTACATGCTGCGCGATCAGCTTCTATGCCACCTAGCCATAGCTCTTTTCTCGGCTCCTATGTAACCACTAACTGAATAACATCTTGAGAAGGCGCTTTTTCAGCCTTTTCGCAGTTGCTAAATAATAGTTTTACGGCATCCCCAAATTAAACGATTAAATATAATTGGGTTATGGATACCGTGACGCAATACATGTGGAACTGGAATTATTACTTCTAAAATTGAATAATTAAAGTACTTGCCGCTACTTGGAATCGAACTCCCGATCTCCGTATCCACTGGTCCCGATGATGTCCTCGCTGCCACACTGCTATATATAAATAACATAGAAAATAGCCCGTTTTGTTTTACTCCAGACAAGACTTCATAATTGTGCCACAAGAAACCTTACCCAACTTCATCTTGCTGTAAAAGCTTGTGAAACGTCAAACGCAATAATGTTTACATTGAACAAGCTGTGTGGTTGCGTCAACAGATTCTTCTTCACAGCTTCTAGCTGAAAGAGTGTTCTTTAGACGGCTACGAAGCGCTGCTGTTTTGTGTTTTGGCAACATTACAAAACTTACTGTATAAAAGCAGCTGTTGTATTGGCTGGAACTCTTACTCGATTTGCACATCTTCCGGCAAATCTTCCGGCGTTGAATTAAAGTGCAATAAAAGCAACCCAAAAAATTTCACGGCGCATACATGGATAGCTGTAAAGAATTTGTGTAGTAGCTATATATCCCGCTTAAAGTTTGTTTTGACAATAATGTTTATATCCGACAAGCCGTGTTGGTAAACCAACAGTTTCTTTATTACAGCTTCTAGCCGTAATGAAATCGCATAACGGCCTTTAAAGCGCTGCTAGTTTGGGGATTTGTCAGTATAATGGATTGTACTGTATAGTAGCAGCTGTTTTGTTAGCGGGGACTCCTATTCGATGTGTTCAAATTTTCACATCTTCCGGGAAATCTCCCGGAGTTGGAATAGGGTGGCTTAAAGGCAGCCCCAGTGACAAGCAATGGATTTATGAAAACCGAGTTTGCGTGCTTGTTTTGCAGTCGTGTATTAGCTTATGATTTATATTTGACTAGCTTTCCTTTTATTCAGCGTTGACTGCTTTTACTCGATGGTTACACAACAGAAAGCAAATGACTGAAGCTTATAGCGCTGAAAATTTTAGTTGGGTACTGAAGGAAGACCTGGGGCCTGTAGCATAATGAAAATTTTACTAATAATATTAGTCTTGTAGCTTGTAACTTATAATTTTCTGTTGTATAAAAATACTACAAGTACAAGTTACAAGTCCAATACTATAAGTCGGATGGACTAATATTATTAGTAGATTTTACAAGTGTATGTTGCATAAACAAACTACAAGTATAAAATATTAGCTATGACTTGTACTTTTGATTACAAGTCTCAAAGGTCTTGTAAAATAATTTACAAGTTAAATTTAAAGTACTGCAGAAGTCATATTTAGTTTTGAATGTATCGATTTACCATTTTGATGAACTCAAAAGATATTATTTATCTAACATGTCAACCTTAATTCCAGTTTTCGACGATTAAATTTGGCAGTATGTATTCGAAACTCATTGAAGAGAAAATTGCGTTGATGTACACTTTGTATCCAAAATATAATTGCTGAGTCTCTCAAGTTCTCCAAAGTTTCTACAATACCCATCTTTGATTGGAGGTTCTTGGTAAAGTTATGGTTATTATGGTCACTGCATAAGCACAGGTAAAGTTGCAGATGCGAAATAAATTTGAATCAATTGCTTGTATTGCGCATCATTAAGCTAATCAAGAGCTACAATATACATACACTAACTCGAATCGAGTTACGACATATAAAAGTAGGTAATAGCTCAATTTTTGCATCCCAGATCACTTGGGATTTTAACAAGAAGCATAATACATGTTGCTAAATCTTTATACATTGTTTTTCATCCAGTACTATTAAATTTTTGGGACATTTTGCTAAAAATCTAGGTACTTGCAGTGCCATACTTTGTAAAAAACTATTTCGTCAGAGCGGCCGAAAATTATCCAAACAGCATATGGTTTTCTTCATCTATCGTATAAAGAATGCAAAACTTCGGAATAAATGAAGTTATTTCCGGATGTTACGCGAAAAATGCAGAATATAAACAAACATCAACTGCCATTTCAAATTAATAGTTAACTGTCTGTCGGATGAATTTTGACAGGTAAATGAACCAAAACAACTTGTATTTTCATAGTAACTAATATTACAAGTGCTAATAATATTAGTGGAAAATTGAGCCTTTATGCAACACAAATTATTAGCACTTGTAATATTAGTACTTGTAACTTGTAACTTGTAGCTAATATTATTAGCCCGATTATGCTACAGGGCCCTGGAGAAATTTCTTAAAGAATCCCTGGAAAATTTTTGAATGCATTCTATTAGAAAATTTTCTGGGAATTCCGTTTGGATAGTCTTGAACGGATTTCTTTTGAAAGTTGTTCAGGACTTTCTCTAGAGCAAAACAATAAGAAATATTTTTTTTATCTTACATACAGGGGATGGCCAAAATGTTTGGGATAGGCAACTTTTTTCTCCCACAAAAAAATTCAATATACTGTAACTTTTCATAGAGTGCATCAAAAAATCTCAAATTTTGACTGTTTGTCAACCTATTATATGTGCATCATTGGTACAAATTTGGGCTCGATTGAATAGTTTTTCGCGAAGTTAGAAGCGTTCGGGTAAAACACTATTTTAGACAACTCATTTTTGAGCTGTCATATCTCGGAAACCAGTGAACCGAATTGAACGAATTTTTTAACGTTTATCAACAATATATTAGGGGTACTCACTAAACAGGTTCAATTGTTGCGTAAGCCATGATTTTCTGCTTATTTGAAATGTTTCATGATTTTGCGAATGAAATAATCAACGATTGCCTTGGTGATTGCGATGTTTAATCAGTTTAATCAGTTTACGCTGTTAAGTGAATCCCCCTATTGATACTTAATACAACGTTATAAAATGTACAAGCTGTTCAAGATGGTCCACAACCTGAACCCGTGGTACCCGACCGATGATCTCCACAAGCTGGCTGGTGTCGATACAATTGACGCAAGCATCGAACGTGCTACAAGATCCTTCAGGACTTCCTGTGCAATGTCCGCAAATCCGCTCATCGAAGCACTCCACCTTCAACATCTGTGATATTAGCGTTAAGAATCATGAAATCTAGGGTTTTTTCAATCCTAAACTCGTTTTCCCTAAAAAAGCTACTCGTAGCTAGCAATTTCTAAATTTGTACATACGTCTCTATTAATGAAATTGAATTGTTCTCAGTTGTAAGGTTATCCAAATCTCTGAATTGTTAATGTTAAGTTCTTTCTTTAAAATAGTGTTATTGACTACAGAAAAATAAAAATGAATTGAATTGAATTGAAAATGTAATATTTTCCCACGGCGAATTAAGTTATACCGGGTTGAATTTTTTCCCCATATAGAGGAAAATAAGTCAAATTTACAATACCACACAAAAATTACTAAATGTGTTCTTTCTTTAATCTAAATTGGCTCTAATATATCTGATTAAAGATAACTCGCGAAAAGAAGTGGAAAATCTTTGGACATCAACACTAAAATGTATTGACATTGACGTAAAAAAATTTCATTTTTTGGAGAAAAATCCAAAAAGTGTCAATCCATGATAACTTTTTTCAACGTTTAAAAACTATATACCCACAGACAAACAGACGTAACACTTGCGAAATTTCCATCGACCACGCTTTTAACGATCATTTTAAATGATCATAGTTGTGGCTTTCACAACCAGAGGCGCGCGCATCGTTTTTCTATGTGTTTGACGTTTCACACTAGCGCCTTCTGTTGACGATATGGCACAACACAGTGATTCGTGCAACTTTTCCACCAGGTGATGGTAGTGTGAAGTGGGCGATGGATTTCCATGAAAATCGTTCAAGGTGTTACGTCTGTTTGTCTGTGATATACCTATGTTTTAATAGTTTGTGAAGCATTTGTATATTGTTAGTGTACGTTCAAAATTTCATTCAAGTCGGTTCACTGGTTTCCGAGATATGACAGCTCAAAAATGAGTTGTCTAAAAAATAGTGTATAACCCGAACGGTTCCAACTTTGCGAAAGAATAATCAATCGAGCCCAAATTTGTACCAATGATGCACATATAATAGGTTGACAAACAGTGAAAATTTGAGATTTTTTGATGCACTCTATGGAAAGTTATAGCATGTTGAACTTTTTTGTGAGCAGTGAATCAAAATTCAACCATCGCGCAACAATAATGACAATGTCGCAACCTGTATTTGTTGCGACAAACAAACCCATGCGACATAAGTTTGTCCCAACTTGAAAATAATGGGATTAACATCGTAAGCCTTGCATTGCGATTTAGGAACGGTAACTTCGAGTCGGTAAACACTGCAACTCTGGTAAAGCTCTATCATCAAACAGTTTCGACCTTGGGTTAGCAATAATTGATTATTCACGAGTTGAAAAGTACGCAACAAATTCAGCTTCCGTTTTGTCTGCAACAAAAAATTTCGAGATCATGTCATTATCAGATAATGACAGATTCTGTTACCAGTAGGGATAAAGAGTAATCGTCGCACCTTCTTTGTTGCTTGTTTTGTGCCTCTTTTGTCTGACAATTCTCTTCACTGTTTGTGAGAGAGAAAAAAGATGCCTATCCCAAACATTTTGGCCATACCCTGTATATGACGGCACAAAGCTCGTTCCCAAGGGAGGGGTTTTGGGGGTTGTGGTAGTTTAGCAGACCGCTGAGTAGGCGGTGTATTCAGAAAGATCATTGTTAATACAACTGTCAAGAGAGAAACACCACATTGGCGACGACGAACAAGAACCCAGCGCAGAAAATTGAAGTTAATTGCAATTTAAATCCGAATTTGGCTTATCGATGGTAAATATATTCTGTCTGATCCCGACGGATAACATCTGCTCGGGTCAGACAAAAAGGGGAATAAGATGCTGCACCGGCCGATGAAAATCTGGCCGGTGCAAGCAAAAAGGAAAAGCTCGCCTCAAAAGGGGGCTGCCGTTGCGACAGATACGATCTGTCGGGTCCGGCGCAGTGATGCCACATACACAGATTTACCTAGAATTACACAGATTTTTTCCCATTTTCGCCTACAGATATCTGTGATCACAGATCAAAGATTTTTGCAATAAAAAAGATTTTCAAGATTTTTAAAACAATGACAATGACTTTCGTGAAAAAAAGCTTTATTATAATTTTCAGGTACTCAAATTTAAATAATAGAAATTAAATCTTTTAGTTGGATGGCCTAGGCCAAGCCTCAGGCGCTTTGTTTTCGGCGTTCTTATGGTTTCTGATGATCTTCAGATGCAACCTGGGAGTGTTTTGGTCGACGTTATTCTAAGAACATTGTTTTCCGTTTTTTTATAAACAAATTGTTCAAAATTATTCGATTTTGGAGACATTAACCTATCACAGATTTTTACTAAGATTTTCTGAAATTTCCTACAGATGAAAAAGATTTTTTTGACCAAAATCACAGATGAAAACCGAAAAAAATGTGGCAACACTGGTCCGGCGGAAGTTGGTAAAGAGAAGCTCGCTTTCGAAGGGAGCTGGATGCTGAAGCGATGGATTCGATCCATCGGGTCCAGCGAAAGAATGCTTACCTGAGAAGGAAGCAACCGAAGCGACAGTTTCGAACTGTCGGGTCCGGTGGTTGAAAAAAATCTCGCCTTTCGAAGGGAGCTGCTGAAGCGACGGATTCGATCCGTTGGGTCCAGCGAGAGAATGCTCACCTATAAAAGAGCAACCGAAGCGACAGTTTCGAACTGTCGGGTCCGGTAGTCGCAATAAATTCCATCTACTGGGTTTGAAAAAGTCAAAATGCCAGCAAAGGAGGTTGAAGCTGGGGGGAGGATAGGCAAAAAATGACACGCGAAGCTAAATGACGTCAGTCTAGTGCAGTGAACCATCAGAGCAAAAACTGCCGTAGAAGCCGAAATGGTCGGAACAGTAGCACTCAATGCGAAATCCGATCGAACTAGCTCTTCGGGAGAAACCCGATAGAGAGAATCTGTAACCACGGCGCCGACTGCAGACACTGACGATGAGTGTGGATGACAACGATTCGGATGGTGTTGATTTCGTTGCTTCTTCCACTAACGGAATCGACGGATTGGCTGACCGCCGTTAGTGCCATATAACACCAATCGCTTCGTGATGGAACGCCACATGCTTCACGTCCTAACTTCCTCAGAGGACAAATAGGAATTCCTTACCAAGGCGTTCTCCAGTGTGTACGAACACGAAGACGCGTGCTCGGAACGGTTGGAAGGGCTCAGCAAGAGCTAGCTAATATTTACAGGAATATTGGTAGCTGGAGGCCTGCGCAAGTCAGAGACACTAAAACACCGTCGAATCGCTAACAGATGCGATCAGTTCGTACCGGCGTAAAATGGGATGAAAACCTGAAAGCTCCCCTGAAAATGGAGCTGCTTCATTTCTTCCTCGGTCCATTTCTTGACATGTAGATACTACGAGAGGAAACCAGTCGCTAAATAAACATCTTCCGTTGAAGAAAAGGAGATGTGGTAGTTTAGCAGACCGCTGAGTAGGCGGTGTATTCAGAAAGATCATTGTTAGTACAACTGTCAAGAGAGAAACACCACAGGGGTAAAACCCTTCCCATTACCACCCACCAGTGAAGTTGCCCTAAGCACATATTTTTTGAAAAAGATAGCGATGACATTATTGTTATCAATCGCTAAAAAACAAAGTTGCTCGACCATATGGTCGACATTCTATTTTCATATCGCTGTCATCCGGTTTTAAGATGACATCATTTGGTCGGCGGACCACGGTTTCCGACCGAATATCGTCAAGGGGCGTGATCGTACCGCCTCTCAGTCGATCTTGGGCGGGGGGTTTCGTTCAGTGTACCATGATTCCAATGCATTTGATATAGGCCGTGTCAGGGGCCTGAATAGGCCTTTTCATGTGACAGTTCCGTGCATGCATTTGTTTACAAAGCTTGAACAACAGATGCTAACAAGAAAGTGTCATCTTCATAGAAGAACTGTCAAACGCCCGAAAAATCAGCTGATTTAAGACGTCAAATGAAAAGGCCCATTGAATGAAGAATCGTTCTTTGCACGGCGGGGGTTTTCGTTTAGTGTACATGTCTACACACGGGGAAACGAAAAAACTCAAATTTGAGTCTTTTTCATCCATCTTGACAGCTAAGTAAAACCAGTCAAATTTGAGTTATTTGCGATATACTCAAATTTGAGTTGTTTCACCAAAAGCCCGTATTGAGTGAAATCTACTATATTGCGAGCAGTACGTTTTGGTTCAAATTAATCCAAAATCGAGTCTTGCTTAACAGCAACTTTTTTGGAAATTCCATTGATTTAAATGTAAATAATGTTTGCCAGTTATTGCACTGAAATATTTTTTATTGCACTTTTATCAGTATTATACAAATAATATCACTTTAGAACATATACATTAACTAAGAAAAATGAACATTTGTGTTGGAGGCTCCGCTATCCGGAACATGTTCCCTTGGCTGATCCCATGGCCGTTTTGTTGGCAGCCGCTCGGTGTTTGGCCATCTATTCCGCTCCAGCACTGATGTCATCGTGGGTGCATTTCTGCCGAAGTAGAAGACACTAATTAATTTTCGTTTTTAGTTTAAATTTATCACAACTTACCGGTTCATTCGTGCGGGAACTGAAGTCTTCCATTCTCCGATCTGCTGGATTTTATCCTCGATTCTGCCTCTGGTTTTGCCTGCAGCACGTTCGTTGTAAGAATGGATTCAGCGGAGAAGAACTAGAAATTTTTAAAATAGTTGTTTAAAATGTTAAAAGGTCATTTTGTTTGATACTTACAGAGAAACCAAACCGAACTTGTGGTACAAATATGGCGCACAATAAAATTTTCATCCAAAATGAAGTGCCACTCCAACACTTCATTTTGGATACTTTCATAGCAAGCGAAAAGCAAAACAAAATGTTCGACAACCATAACTACAAATCTACCCAAAAGCAAGTCTTTGTCGATAACTACAAGATTAAGTCAAAAGTACTTTGTAGTCAGTTCGATTTTGTACCCAAAAAGCAAGTGTTGCCACAGTACTCGATTTTAAGTACTTTTTATCTGAGTTTTGAGTAATTTCATTTCCCCGTATGAATTCATATTCTGATGAAATATGTCATATACACAAATTTCAGTAATCTTCAATAAAAGTGTGAACAGACATTTCGATTGTTTTGATCAAATACTGAAGCGCATTAAACACCATAATATTATTAAATTTTATTGGTAAGTTCAACGTTATTGTTTTAATCTACAATTTTTGTAAATCCAATTGTTACATTAATTCTTCAGAAAAATAAAATATGTTGGCCTTACAAGCGCTACGAAACATTGGGCCAACAGTGGCCGGTAGGGCACGGAACTCCCCCACAACAGTAACAACCACCCGTCACTTTTGGGGATGGATCAACATGATGTTCAACCGGGTGGACACCGCACGACTCAAGGTGGTCGGCCCGGATCGGCTATGTGCCGAGTGGCTCCTTCGGAACGGTGCCAGGGCAAAATTCGTCAACGTACCACACGAACAAGTTAACTACAATCTGCTGCCGAACGAGTCGGTCCCGGTACTGATCGAGGAGTTTGACGGAACGGATTCCGGAATCATGCACATTGGCTTCGATCACCTGAAGGGTCTGACCCGGCTTAGGAAGATTAAGCTGCACAATTGCGTCTACCTGGAAGACCAAGCGCTGGCTAAGTTACATTTCGTTGCTCACACCCTCGAGGAACTGGAGGTTTCAAACTGCAAAAATATAACAGACTTTGGGTTGTTGACGCTGAGAGATTTGAAGAAGTTGAAACAGCTCAGCACCCACAATTTACCGTACGTGAAGAATTTGCAGAAAGTTGAAGAGGAATTAAGAAAATCGCTGCCCAACTGTAACCTGGATCTGAAGCCCTGAATGTGTTCCGAAGAAGCTGAGCATTGCGTATTTACCTACCTCCTAGTCATGTATTGCATTATGAGTTGTGTTTGAATAAAGTAAATTACACGTTTAACCAATGCCTTCTTTTTAAGAGAGTTTAGTTAGAGTTAAAGGCTGAACCCGCTGTTCAAAATTTGCATCTACATAAACCGATAAGACGGAAATGGGTACCGTGGGGTACCTATATGCCCCTCAACGTTATTTTTCGCATTGTATCTGAGCAGCTCTGATAGTTATTTATGCAACAAGTTGCAAAATGATCATTTTTTAAGCACAAGTCATACTGAAAAAATCATCATTTTGCAACGAGTTGCATGCAACATTTTTTTGCAATTACGATAAATATCTACCCATTCCGAATGATCATTTCTAATTGGTGATTTGTTGTTGCATGAAGAAGAATGATGGTGTTTTGAAAAAATCCTATCCCTATAACACAGGGGAAGATTTTAAAATGCCTCTATAAAATCTAAAACAAAATCTAATTAAAAACGGCTTGATGTACGGTGTTAGACTTTGGACGGACTACATATTGAACGTATAAATTTAAATTTACCATTTTTTTCTTGATAAGGTACTTAATTTGTAGTTCGTTCAAAGTCTAACACCGTACATCAAGCCGTTTTTAATAAGATTTTGTTTTAGATTTTATAGAGGCATTTCAAAATCTTCCCCTGTGTTATAGGGATAGGATTTTTTCAAAACACCATCATTCTTCTTCTTCTTCTTCATGCAACAACAAATCACCAATTACACAAACATGTTTCAGGATCTTGTTCAGGAGGAACCACGTGCAAGCATTTATGATCGTCTGTGTAGTCACAGACAAACAGACGTAACACTTGCGAAATTTCCATCGACCACGCTTTTAACGATCATTTTAAATGATCATAGTTGTGGCTTTCACAACCAGAGGCGCGCGCATCGTTTTTCTATGTGTTTGACGTTTCACACTAGCGCCTTCTGTTGACGATATGGCACAACACAGTGATTCGTGCAACTTTTCCACCAGGTGATGGTAGTGTGAAGTGGGCGATGGATTTCCATGAAAATCGTTCAAGGTGTTACGTCTGTTTGTCTGTGTCGAGGCGGTTGAAGAATTCGTGCACTGAAAACAATCCAAACGTCATTGTTACGTGAAAACATACGTGATTTTTTTCCATCGCACTTTTCACGTAGTACCTACGTGAAACACAAGTGGCAAGAGATGAACTCAGTATTCATCCATGAACAATCATTCCATTGACCTTTCTCGTAATATCTACGTGATTTTCCACGTAACAACTACGGACTTTTTCTGTACCTGTTACAGAGCACGCCTGTAGTTTTTACATAGCGTCCTATTATTGTTAATAATGAAATATGTAGGAAACACTGCATTCCAAGATAGCGCAATTGCTGGCTTTGTTCACTGTACCCAATAGATCCAACTGATTTTGCAGGGAAACGCACCGTTTCCCAGCAAAATCAAATGGGTCTGTTCCTGTTGAGCACACTAAACAAAGCCAGCAAGTGCTATATTGCTTGGCAGCAGTATCGTGGCCGGATCGACCGGATTGAAAGTATACGAAAGTACAGCAATGCAAACGTATTCCTGGACGTAATCATGAAAGGAGATTCGTTTATTTAAAATCATATGTAGAATTTCACACACTTTAATGGGTTTGCTTAAAATTCACTCCCGTTCAGTTGAATGAAAATTGATAATGTGAAATTAGGCGCTCCTCAGCTCAAATTTTAGTTGAGTATAACTTCTCCATATCTTGATAAGTCCTTCCGGGGGAGGTTATTTCTTCGATGGCATGACAGCTTGATGACGGCACCCGAAAATTATTCCTGCAGAAACGTGGAAAATAACTGGTATTGCTCGTACTAACCAAAGTTTTTACACAACGAATCCTTTTTACTTACATAATGTGATGAAAATGCTAAAAAAAAAAACCAAATTAAGAATACTGCTATTTGTTTACAATTCCGCCATCTTGATATTTTGAAAGCTAGTTCAGTGCGGCATTGAGTGAATGCAAAATGAAGTTATGGAAATGAACTGGACTGGGTATGTGACTTTCATTTAAGGAATATTGGGCAATTTCGTTATGGTAACAGGCACATCATTTGATGTTTATGATTGCCTTGGTAAGGGTTATCTGCGTCAGGTAAAATGAAGCAAATGAACCATTTTTTGATGTTACGTGATTTTTCACGTAGCAATGACGTTTGGATTATTTTGAGTACTTGTACTTGTACATGTACTTGGGCTTGGGCTCACTGGTGACCAAGGTAAATTTAATGGAAGGTACTGGCATATACGCAGTCAGTAGATGCGGGGAGAGGCTTATGACGGGGGTGGTGGAGGCGACTGCTGGCGAGTTTGTTTACGCTGTACTCTATCGGTTTCTGTGGGGTTGCTAGGGTTGCTAGGAGTTGTTGTTTACCCCCACACAAGTGAAATTTTTTGTCGTAGTGGCAGAGCAGCTGCTTGTTTTGCGATTTTAAATTAATGATTGTAAATAAGAAAAATTCAACTTATTTGGGTGGTTTGGATGCAGCAACATTGGCAATAAGCATGTGGAATCTTTACTGTCATAAATTCGAAGAAAAAACTTATTTAAAAGAGGACTTGCAAGAGGACTTGACATGATGGAAGGCGGTGTAGCTGCGGTAGTTTCTAAGGTTTTAAATGGGAATTACACCCGGAGCTGTAACTTTTTGGGCGACAGGTAGTGATGGGAAAAATGGGTGGCAAGGACTAGCCGTACCCACCAAGTCATTGGTACCCACATAGGCGCCAACTTAGGGGGGGCAAGCATGGTTTTGCCCCCCCCCCCCCCAATATCTGACCAAGTTGGCGCGTCTGGGTACCCAGGTACGACAGGTACAAGCAGGAGGATCCTGAAGTCGGCGGGAAGCGGTTGCCATCAACCAAAGAGCGTCAGATGCAGTTGGGAAACATTTGGGATTGCCGTGATTTGTCTGGCGGGTGAACGGATTTCCGATACTTTGTCCGGCAAACACTGATCTGTACAACCGCGAATTTCTTTGGGGACGTACGTCGGAACGTATCCCCAAAGTCTATCGGATGGAACGTGAAGAAAAAGTGCACAAAAGTGATCGCTTCGAGGCTCTGACACTTTTGGGTCATGGCTTGTATGCCATGTATATAGTTCCAAATCAAAACAAACTTGCCAGCTGTCATTCCGAATTCTAATATGGCGGATTGTATTATGCTTTTGGTCGAAATACGAAGTGGCTTAACGTGCGAAAATTGATTTTTAACCAACTTAGAAATGTCGCAACTCAATTTGGATAAGTGCATATTGTTGCTCTTAATTAGCTTAATGATGCGCAATAGAAAAAATAGATTCAAATTTACTTCGCAGCTGCAACTTCGCATGTGCTTCTAGCGACGACTTCGATTTGGTGGTGCGACGATAATATGATTTATCATATTGGATTACCTTGCTTTTACTTACCTTGCTGGTGACCACCGACAACGACACCAGCAGAGAAATTCAGAAAGAGTTTCGCCGTCACACGAAGTTAATCATCTACAAAACGCTGATTAGACCGGTAATTCACTATGGGCACCAAACATGGACTATGCGTGCAGAGACCAACGCGCCCTGGGAGTTTTTGAACGGAAGGTGTTCCGTACCATACGACAGAATGCAGATGGAAGACAGGACTTAGAGATGACGAATGAACCACGAGCTGCATTAGGGTTCATTCAAATATTACGTAACGCAAAATTTGACAATTTCAGACCCCCTCCCTCCCCCACGTAACAACTTTTGTAAGGGAAAATTTGAAATTTTGTATGAAGCGTAACACAGTGCTAGACCCCCTCCCTCCCCCCTTTGCGTTACGTAATATTTGAACGAGCCCTTAGCTGCTGAGAGAACCAACCATCGGCATCGTTCACACTGTAATAGTAGGCTGTGCTGAGGGTGACATTAGATCAACAGGAAATAAACATCACTTCTGTATCAGACCTCAAGCTACTAACAGTGTTTTCATAAATGTTACAGTGGCGACGAGAATTAAGGATCCTGAAACATTGTGATTGTGTTTGATCTTGCGTTTGATGGTCTTAATGTTAAAAGGGAAGTACATGTTATTATTGACTTAATCCATAATTTAAGTGGCCACAAGTAAAACAGATTTCATTGCATGTTTCAGTTATAAGTACTGTGAACCGGTGAATCGGTACGAACTGGTGTACAATATGCATATCCGTGGAAGGACTCAAACAGACGCAAATGTGCATCGGGTCCAAAGAAGACATAGTCTGGCCAAGAAAATTGGTTGCTGGCACGAGCCAACATCCCACCAAGATAAGTGATCCTGGCTCTGCGTTCTGGTAGTGTTGAGACTAGGGTTTTGTTGAAGTTGTGGAAGTCGTCATATGATATGGATCATAACAAAATGAAAGGTGGGTAGATTTGTAATTTAATGTTTAGAGTATCCATGCATAATCTGTGTTAAAGTGTCTCGGGTATACCCTATACTCGAGTATAGTTTAATCCAGGCTTGTTAATCTGTGTGTAGTGGCTCTGCGGGAAATCGACGTTTGCCACAAGACAAGAGGAATTTATTTTAAGCTGGCCGGGGGTACACGGTTGTTAAGTGTCCGTGTAAGTGTCCGAGGTTGGAAAATAAGCAGCGTACTTTACTACCATTCGAGCATTGCCAAAAGTAGGGAAGGACGGAGCAAGATGA
Source organism: Aedes albopictus (assembly GCF_035046485.1). Taxonomy (NCBI): domain Eukaryota; kingdom Metazoa; phylum Arthropoda; class Insecta; order Diptera; family Culicidae; genus Aedes; species Aedes albopictus. Next base: position 420,293,258 of record NC_085138.1, on the reverse strand, counting down.
GCACCCTAAGGATCACGTTGAGTTTATTGAAAGTTAACACAATTTTTCAAAGTAACTCACAGTAGTTCTTTTCTATATCATGTTTTCTATCACCCATAAACATGGGAGGGTTCAAAATTCACAATAAGGATGATTTATTTGACTAAACAAAAAAGATGTGTTATGGTCAGTTCGAACATGCTACGGGGCAAGACGAGCACCCCTACGGGGCAAGAAGAGCACTTTATTAAAATCCCAATATTTTAACAATAAATTGGCCATACAGTGATTGATATAGTGAACCTTGTTTATAGCTATGGTATCACGTTCTCAAATTATTATTTTTTTTTCGATTATTGAAAAAAAATGCGGTTTTATAATACTTTACAAAATGACCCGAAAATCAATAAACGATTATTAGGTTACTTATTTTTAGGAATTTACGCAACCAAATAGTTGCAGAGGTTACGGAAACCTATGTTAGGCACTATTGAGTGGATTACAATAATTTCAAAATATTTTCTGTATTCCCCTCAGGGGTGCTCAATGAGCACTGCTCATCTTGCCCCACTATAGATAAATAACTAAAATTGAATAAATTTTAATGTTTATTTTTAGAAATTATTTTCCAATGTAAATTAAAATGCTTTGCAGTAAGCTAGTAATGTTGTCTGATAACCAGAATTATGGTAAAAATTTGATTCTGACATAAAAACCTTATTTTATTCTAATGATTTCTTATAAGAAAATGCTAAAAATCCATGCTAATTTGACGATATTTTTTAATTCGTTCATTATGAAGTACTTTTTATCAGGTTTACAAACAGGATGAACATTATTCTAACGGATTATGAAGTTGTTTGGGCAAAATTCATCATGAAAGTAGTAAAACGGAGGGGTGCTCATCTTGCTCCGTTATACCCTACAAATTGTAATATTTACTTTTCAAATCAGTAACATAGTGAGATTGGTCGAAATAGTTGTACTTTTTGTTTGTTGTGCTTCTTAGGGGTGATACACAAATTATGTCACGCAAAAATCAACCTTTTTCAACCCCCCTCCCCCCTATGTCACACTTTTTGTATGGAATCTCAAATTTTTTTGTAAGGGTCGTCACGCTATGCAAACCCCACCCCCTAAAAGCGTGACGTAGTTTGTGTACGGCCCCTTAGAACAGCATTACGATAACTAGCATTGAGTGAAAGGCAAATTTAGTCTTTAAGGAGAAACGTCAGAGAATACAAACATGGCCGCCTTGGACCCCGACTCCCGTTTTCAAGAGCACCGCAAGATGCTTCGTTTTTCTGATTCGTGCATCTAAAGTTTGTATGCAAAATTGCAATGGGATTTCTTAACCCATTTACACCCAGTGATCTATTTATAGATCAGATGCCTCGAACGCCCAGTGATCTATTTATAGATCAGTATCTTTTGCGATAACTGCGGAGAAATGAAGCATTTTGGAAGACTGGTGTTTTCAGCAAAGTTGTTGAGGAGATCAAGGACTCTCCGATAGTATATAATTTAGTACGTATTCGCTCCAGTAGATGGCGCTAGTGATCATGAAACATTGTGCTTTGATAGGTGTTTCGTTAACAGTCATTGTCAATAGGCTAATCCAAATGACCCCCAATTGCAGAGGCGCTTGGTGAGATAAGGAGAAAATCGTTTGTTTACATAAAAACCCGATTTAATCCACCTATGGTGAACAGAACCCTTCTTACACTTAATAAAATTATTGTTGTATTATTTGTATTTAACATATTTATTTTGTGTGATGGACCAAAAGTTCTAGAAAATATTGTGGATTTGGCATCTAGTGGGTTGGTTTCCAAAATAGCATCATGGACCATGGACTAAACTACCAGCAATGCCAGACACCTACTAGAATCTTGTATGGAATGTTTAAAAAATATGTAGCTTACATATTCTGGAATATTGTATCTTTTGTTAACTGCCAAAAGATCTTGAATCGATTAACAAATGGTAGTTTGGGGGCTATCGACTGTGAAAACTTATGTTGAAATGGTAATTCGGCTTATGCAGTCGGAAGACCAGCTAAAACCTGAGAGAGAGGAGACAGCTGGCTTCGATTGCGTGCTACTTAATGTCAAGGAGGACCTGTCACAAACTGTCACCGCAAACCGAGCTGAAAATCGCACATTGATGGTGTGGAGTGGTCAAATATCCAAAAGATCTTATTAAAATTTCGCTCCGTTTGTTGTAATTATAAAAGATAAAATATTAATGATCAATTTTGCTCGAGCAGCGCAACGAATCCATTTATTTTCCATGCTCTGTTGCAACGAACTCAATATGCAAATCATTTTTGACCAATAATATACTTTCAAACCGTTGTGCGGCCCACAAAGTTGTAAAAAGAAGTAAGAAGAAGACATGTCAACATCGTGGCTGTCAGTGAGCTGTCTCCTCTCTCTCAGGCTAAAACGTATTTTTTTTAATACTGATCAACGGATCAGAATTAAAAAAAATAACGTTTTAGCTGGCCTTCCGACTGCATAAGCCGAAAACTTTTTCAACAACACGATTAACAAATGGGAAAGAAAATCAGCGAGATACGCTTTGTCTAATATCTCTTAATCAGTCGATTAAATTAGCTCCGAAGTACTTGGTATTCATGGTTATGGTGTAAAAAGGACAAAAATGATATATCTACTAAGTTAATCAGTTTTGGCCTCGGTTTTGGCATTAGCTAGTTATTTTATAGGTGTCCGGTTCTTGCACTTTTCCCACAATATTTAAATTCAAAGCATTCATTTAACATATTGTTAGTTTTCATAGAATTCCTGTGTATTTGTAATTTGTTATTTATAATTTTGTTGAAAAGAATAACCTGCTAGTATACACTTTGTATGAGGTCAGCATTATTTATTGAAAAATAATTTCCCATAAGCTGATCAAAAATTCATGCAAGATAACAAGTGAATATAATAATAAAAAAAAGAATTTATTGAAATACTCTTCGTAAGATATCTCAGTAATCAAATGTCGAATCGAAATAAAATTTCAGGGCCTTTTACAAGGATATTGTAGCTTTCATTTGGTGCTTAGAGAACCCAAATCGGTTGACAGATGGCTGAGATATTTATTATGGTACCCTTGGTCAAACATCTCTCAAAAAGTTAACTTGTATTACTCCCAAGTACTCTGTGAAAGATATCTCGGAAACCAAATGTCCAATCCTAATGAAATTGTATAGGGTTCTACTAGAATGTTGTAGCTTTCATTTGGTGCCAGGAGAACTGAAGTCGGTTTACATACGGCTAAGATATTTATTATGATACACTTGATCAAATATTTAGTTTAGTTGTATAAATCCTAAGTACTCTTCGAAAGATATCTCTGTAACCAAATGTCCAATCGAAATAAAATTTCTGGGCGATCTACTATGCTGTAGCTTTCATTTGGTGCCAAGAGAACTCAAATCAATTGACAAACGGCCGAAATATTTATTATGATACACTTGGTCAAAAATCTTAAAAAGTTTAGATGTATGACTCATAAGTACTCTTCGAGAGATATCTCGGTAACCAAACGTCCAATCGAAAAAAAAAATCAATAGCGTTCTACTAGGATGTAGTAGCTTTCATATGCTTCCAAGAGAACTAAAATCAGTTAACAGACGGCTGAGAAACGTGCGTGACTTTTTTTTTTTGTAACGCACATACACACACACACACACACACACACATACACACATACACACACACACACACACACACACATACACTCAGAATAATCAACATATTGAATATAAGTGCTCTGCACTTAGATTGTGACCAATTGGTTTTGCACTTAAAAAATAAGTGCAACAATATCGAAAAATTGTCAATTCAGTCAAGATGAATTTTAAGTGCGGACCTTTTACTTTGTAAGAATCAATTTATCGGATTTTGATCGTGAGGCATTGCCGGTTTTGGGAAGTACTTAATCAACTCGATCACATATTACGTTGTACATACTTCTTATATTCATTCAACAGTAAATAAAGAGTATCGTAGGCGATAGGTTATAGAATAAGTTTTATATATTTATAAGTAATGGTACACTTAATCCGCCGATCCGCCGATACCGCGGCCAATGAAGATGATGCTCCAGCTCCGTAGGGAGAACAAAGGGCGACGAAAATGATGGTCCAGGGTGATCCACCGTGGCATCGACTACCTGTCACGGCCAATGCAGTTGTTACAGTTGCAGTTATGATCGGGGTCGGGAAAGAAAGACTTGTAGCTGAAATGCTGGTTTTGATGAAAGGCAAGCATCGTGTCTCTACGTCGTCACTGCAAACTCACTCTTCCAACTCGTCCAAACCCTGAAATGTTCACCAACGTTTGATAAATTAAAACAAATAGCATGGCATTCAAATTAACTCACGTTCAGCTTCCGCCAGGTCATTTTCCAGTCAAAAAGCTCTTCCCAGTAGCAGCTCTATACGGCAGCCCCCACGTCCTTGGTGATGGCGGAGGAGCGATCGACGTGCAATTCTATAGAAATTTCAAAAGATATGTACATAGTTCGAACAGGTTTTTAAGTTTAGAATAATAAGTTAACTACTTACCTTCAAAACAGGTCGGTATATTGAATTCTTGGAGCACCGCATGCATGTATCAAAGAGAAATTTTGGAACTTTTCCGCGACAAAATGTGCATCTCCTGCACGCGCCATCTTCGTTTGTTGTTTGTTATGTTTGTGTTTGGTTTTTATGTTGACGCAACCCCTTTATATGTTGCTACACTCTAAATTTATAACAGCAAGAATGAAATTTAACAAAGTTAATTTTAATTTTTATTAGTTGCACATAGAACGATTTTTTTCTCTCTCGTTCGTAATCTATGTGCTTTCTGCACTTGGTTTCTATCAGTAAATTAATTTGAGTGTATACAGACATTTGCTCAGTTCGTCGAGCTGAGTTGATTGGTATATGAGACTCAGCCCTGCGGGCCTCGGATCGAAAGTCGGTTTTTCGAGCGGTATTTATACCCTTCTTATGGGTGTAAGAAGGGTAAAAAGAGAGGCATTCAGCTGATAATGACTGTGGCCAAACACGAATGAAAAAATGAGAATGTCAATCTTCACTTTCAGTCTTCGAATTTTTTACTCTCTGGTACGTATTTTCCATCGTCTTAAATTTGCTAGCTATAATATCAATGGCCCTTATTATGAGTATCACTTCACGGTGAAAATCGATCACGGTGACAGATTGCGAATCCAAGGTGAAAAAGTTGTGGGTTAATCAAATGGGAATCACTTTCACCGTGCTTATTACCGGTGTCACTTTTTTGTTTTCACCGTGAAGTGACACTCGTAATAAGGCCCAATATCATCGGCGAAACCAAGCAGCTTAACAAACTTCGTGAACATCGTGCTACTCGTGTTTATCCCCGCTCTAGTCGCTTGGGGTCACTCCTTGATCCCTAAAAATAAGGCGATGAATGAATCCTGTAGAAAAATTCACTAGGAATTGTTGTGGATTACGACCAACAGGGAAGCGAAACGACTTCAGCGAACGTCCGAAAAAGGAGCACCAGCAGAAATAAAACGCGACGACTCAACAATGCGGGAAAGCAACTTTTTATTGACCGCTCTTCTCGAGTGAAAGAAAACTTATGAATAGGTAGCGACGACTGCATCGCCAGCTCGTCGCTGTCTCGTTGTATTGGTGTCAACTTCGGGGATGAATACACTCTAAACTTGGGTTAAGCAGAAGGTGGTCAGTGTATACTTCCACACTCCTCCTCACTGAGCACCGGTCGTTACTGGCGAATGCCCATTCGCTCCAGCATCTGTCGGAAACGGACAGCACCCAAAGGCTTAGTGAGTGCATCCGCTATCATTTCGTTAGATGGGCAGTAGACAAGCTTTAAGTCTCCTCGATCGCAGAGATCCTTAACGAAGTGCATCTTGGTATCTATGTGCTTGGATCGTTTGGAGGTACGCTCGGCTTTCACAAAACTGAGGCAACTCTGGTTGTCCTCATACACGGTAGTCGCCATACTGATATCTTCGCCGATCTCGTTCAGTAGTCTCCGCAACCAGATCAATTCCTGAGAAGCCTCGCTCAACGCTATATATTCGGCCTCCATTGAGGACAAGCTCACACTTGATTGGCGTCGACTAACCCAGGCAACAGGCCCGGATTCAACGAAGTAGATGAATCCTGTTGTTGATCTTCTGCTTCTTTGGTCGCCGGCCCAGTCGGCGTCCGAATAGCCAACTAGGTCCCAACCATCTCCTGGTCTGAATTCGAGTTTGAACTGTTTGGTACCTTTTAGGTACCTCACTACACGCTTTGCTGCTTTCCAATCACGCTCTGTTGGTCGACTCACACTCCTTCCAAGAATAGCGACGCTTACGGCGATGTCTGGTCTGGCATTGACCGCGACATACAAAAGCCCACCAACCAGACTGCGGTATCTCGTAATGTCCACAAGCTGATCACTTTTTTCATCTACGCTCAAATATCCAGCTTCCATCGGCGTCTTTGACGGGTTACAGTCGGCCATCTCGAATTTGTTCAGCAATGTTTCAATGTAGCTGGCCAACCGGATGCTGTAATATCCCTCACTACGCTGCACTTCCAATCCAAGAAATTGACGCACCGGCCCAAGGTTGGTTGCTTCGAACGCCTCACGTAGGGCCATGTAAATAGCTTGAATCTCGTCCTCCTCCTTACAAGCCACCAGCAGGTCATCGACGTATACCAGAAGAATGACCGTTCTATCGCCATCACTACGTAGATACAAACATGGATCGGACTGGCACTGCTTGAAGTTTAGTCGTATCAGTACATCGTGCAACGCTCGGTTCCAACATCTGGCACTCTGCTTGAGCCCGTAGATACTTTTCTTGATCCGGCAAACCAAGCTCTCCTGGCCAGTAGCTTCATACCCCGGAGGCTGGCGCATATAAACCTCCTCCTCTAAAGTTCTGTTTAGGTAAGCTGTCTTTATATCGAAGTGGTGCAAAATCATTTGCCGTTTTCCGGCGATTGCAAGAACCGTACGAAGTGTTGCCAGGCGAGTGACTGGAGCAAACACGTCTACGTAGTCAATGCTGAACCTTTGGTTATAACCCTGGGCCACCAAGCGCGCCTTATGCTTGACGACCTCGCCGATCTCATTCCGCTTCAGCTTAAAAAACCATTTCGATCCTATTATCTTTTTACCCTTTGGCAACTGCACTAGCTCCCACGTTTGGTTCGAACCATGGGATTGCATTTCCGCATCCATTGCCTGCTTCCATTCAGTAACCTTCGCAGCTTCTTTGTAACACGACGGCTCTTCCTGGGAACTCTCAGCTACACCGACGACGAAATCGTTGAACCGACTCGGCAACACGCCTCGCGATCTTCGATCTTCACGCCGTAATTCTTGACCTTCGTCGTTGTCCACGTTTTGTGGTTCCACTGCGTCCGCTTGATCTTCGAGTTCACGTTCAGAACGGTTGTCCATCTCTGCTTCGTCGAATCCACGAAACATTTCTTCACCTGACCCGTCCGAGGCACTGTTCCATCCTTCGAAGCTGCTGTCACTACCGGGTTCTCCTTCTAGCTCTTTTGACTTGCACGGGATTTCTATTTCCTCGCCCACCGCGCCAAGCTCCTCCTGTTCCATGTCCTGTTCCGAACCATCGCCAAGCTCCAGAAACTTGGCATCTCGACTAATAGTTATCCGGTTCGTAGCTTCATCAAGAAAACGGTACCCCTTGTGGTCCTCGCTGTACCCGACGAAACGTAACTTCACCGCTTTCTGGTCCAACTTTGACCGCTTCACATCGGGGATAGCTTCGCAGCCGAAAACACGGAAGTGCCTTATGTCCGGCTTCCGCCCGGTCCACAGTTCGTAGGGTGTTCCCTCCACCACACGAGAAGGCAACCTGTTTTGCAGGTACGCTGCCGTCATCACCGCTTCTCCCCAGTACAGCTTGGTCATATTCGCATCCGCCAACAAACAAATCGCCATTTCTTGCAGCGATCTGTTTTTCCGTTCGGCGACTCCGTTTTGTTGGGGTGAATACGGAGTCGTAAACTGGGCTTTTATCCCTTCGCTTTCGTATAATGCTTGCAAGTCACGGTTCATGAACTCGCCGCCTCCGTCGGAGCGGATCACGAGAGGCTTTCTGCCGAATAGGTTTTTCACCCAGCGAACATACTCCTTTATCTTCGAGGCCGCCTCACTCTTCTTGCGAAGTAGATAAACTACAGTATACCGACTAAAATCATCGATTAAAGTCATTATGTAGCGGTTACCGGAAGGAGTGACCGTCTCCATTGGACCGCATAAGTCGGTGTGAATTATCTCCAGGGGACGTGTGGTGCTCCTCGCTTGCTTAGCCGGAAACGGCTGTCTCGCCAGCTTGCCCTTCAAGCAACACTCGCAAGTGATTCTAATCCCACAATCATTAAAATGAAATCCACTTACCGACTTGTCCTTTTCCATGATGTGCATGACTTTGGGGTCGCGGTGGCCGATCCTCCTATGCCAGAGGTGCTGGCAGTTCCCATGGCCGCTGCCAATTTTCTTGGCTCCTTGCTCCACACCAAGCCGGTATAGAGCACCGACTTTGTCTCCCACGACGACAATTTCACCAGCCTGGTTCTTTATTTCACACACTTGCTCCTTGAACTGGACGACGAAGTTCTTCGCGACCAACTGTCCGACCGATATCAGACCTCCATCGAGCTCCGGGACGTATAATACGTCCTTCAGCGTAATCTCAACACTGTCACCTTGTCCGTCCATTCCGAATACGATACCGTGACCGACACCGCCGACGCCGGTCTTCTTACCGTCAGCCAACGACGCTCGAAAAAGCACTCGTATTCAACGCCGCGAAGAATGACCGGTCGCTGGTCATATGACACGTTGCGCCACTATCGATTACCCAACCCGATAGACCGCCGCCCGCCATAAAGCAAACCGCACTTCCAGCTCCGTGAGCTTGTTTGTTCTTCGCACTTTTGTCTTTCGAGCTTCCATCCTTGTTCTCCCGGATTTTGTTCGGATCACTTTTCACAGACAACCACTTCTTACAGTTCTTCTTAAAGTGTCCCGGTTGTTTGCAAAAAAAGCACACTTTTTCCTTCCGCTCACTAGCCACGTCCGTTTTCATCGCTTTCAGATCCCGCGACACACGATCACCACGCTCATGCCTGGTTTAGACTGTTCAATTGAAACGAGCATGTGAGTTGCAAACTTCTCAAACATGTTCAATCCAATGGAATGACGTGTTTAGACTGAGCAAATGACTTGGGTGTCCACTTGCATGCATCATGCCGTCTTGAATGCATCTCAATTGAAGCAAGTGTTTACATTCTTCAACTCGTGCGGTGCGTAAGCAAACTGAATTGAATTCAGCTCATTTGACAGATGACTTGAATTCAACTCACATGAATCGCGTGTTCAGACGGGGCAAGTGAGATGACTTCGTTTGACTTGAACAAAAAAGTTGAACATGTTCAACTTTCGTTCAAGTCAAGTCAGTTGCTCAACTGAGATGAACGGTGATGTTTACACGTTCAATTCGCATTCAATTTGGCATTTTCCATTGACTTGAATCAAGTCACTTGCTTCATGTAAACCAGGCATCAATTCGCTGACTGTATTCGTCCAGCAAACTTGCTTTCACCGACGCGACAGTCCAATTTGCATCCGCCCGAGTTTGCAGGCTCTGTACGAGCGTACGGTACGAGGGCGGAACACTGCGGAAGATCATCGCAATCTGTAGCGGCACATCCAAATTCTGTCCGGCGGCTGCCAGCTTGTCAAATAAATCCTCCATGGAATTCAAATGATCTTCCATGCTGTCACTTTCACTCATATTCGCACCACAAAGCAAACTCAAATAATGTACTATCGTGGACATCGTTGCTTTTTCATGGCTCTCCTTAAGAGCGTTCCACATTCCCTGCGCACTGGTTGCACTCTTCACTAACTTGAACTGACTCTCTTCCAAGAACAGTCCGATATTCGCCCGAGCCTTTCGATCTTTATTCCGCCAATCATCGGTCACATCAGCCGGGTCCGGCTGCACGCCGCTGACCACCTCCCACAAATCTTCCTTTTCCAACAACCACTCCATTCGTTGTTTCCACGAAGCCCAGTTTTGTTGGTTCAACTTGGGGAAGGAAACTTTTGCAGCGTCCGCCATTTTGTTCCGGTCGCGACCGCGTGGTAGAAATTTCACGAAAAAAAGTTCAACCAGATTTTTCCACCGTCACCGCGAATTTTCTTTAATTGTTCACTTTTTCACTATTTCACTTGCTGGGCCACATAACCTGTTGTGGATTACGACCAACAGGGAAGCGAAACGACTTCAGCGAACGTCCGAAAAAGGAGCACCAGCAGAAATAAAACGCGACGACTCAACAATGCGGGAAAGCAACTTTTTATTGACCGCTCTTCTCGAGTGAAAGAAAACTTATGAATAGGTAGCGACGACTGCATCGCCAGCTCGTCGCTGTCTCGTTGTATTGGTGTCAACTTCGGGGATGAATACACTCTAAACTTGGGTTAAGCAGAAGGTGGTCAGTGTATACTTCCACAGGAATCAGACCTCCGAAGATCGCAAAGCGATGCGACGTTCGTGGGAAATGTTATTAAGTTTTACCCGATCAATAAAATGACGAGATTTTATTATTTATTGTTATTCCTTACATGTTAACCCCTTCCCGCCCACGACTTCTTTCAAACTTTTGAATGCTAAAAAATGCTATGAACAAAAAGTGCTCGAACAAAAGTTGTTAGATATCACTTAAATTTATCGAAATTGTAAAAAAGTTTTTAATTGTTTATCAATAGTTATTGATTGTTTATCAATAGTTTCACTATTGAATGAATAATTAGAGTGTACAAGTTCTCTAATAAGCTTATAACCTCTTCCCAAATGCTTTTATAACACATTGAAGTGAATTGGTTTAGGTCGGATTGGCCAAAAAGTGATGGTGCTCTACAGACACCATGAGCGTTAAAGGGTTAAACAGCGTTTCCATGCTATTCGAATTTCAGTCAATAACTGTTTCCCAGGCTTTTTCCACATGCCTTAGATCGCTTTGCGGTCTTCGGAGGGTTGGTTCCTCGTAATATTTCCAACAGAAATCATTCATCGATATATTTTTAGGGGTTAAGTGATTTTCCCCATAGTAAATCGTATGAAAACTGAAAACGGCTGGCGCTAAAATATAGTTTCTCCGATCGCGCTGAAATTTTGCACAGTTGATATGGGGCCAAAATGGAACTCAAAAAGTGTACAGGAGTAAAATGTCTTTTTGTGTCCCACGCTACTAGGTACGCACATCGTTCGACCCATCGTCACATTGATCAATCGTGTTTGTTATTCGGGAATTCGTATTCGTGCATAATCTGCCATAGCTTATACGAACTCACCACCCGTTTATTAGTTGTAAGCCAGTGTGGAATTCAAATAAAATCTGAACTACTTAATAACCGAACATGGTTTTCCAGGAAAACTGTTTAACCACCACCACCACCACGAAGTCACGAAAAATCATCAAATAGGAAAATAAACACATTCGTAATAATAGCAGAAAATGTATATATATTTAATGGAATGGTTATGATAGTAAAATAAATTGCTTTTCGATGTTCTCTAAAACGAATTCAACACAGAAACGCTTACAGCAACGTATGCATTTTAGCAAGTCAGGTATTAATGGCACTTTGGTTGGTAAATAATGTTCTTTGACAAAAAAAATCACAAACAAATGCCCCTTCAAAATTCAGGAGAGGAGAAAAAAAACTTGGTTCATCAAACAAAATATCAAGCAAAATCGGCCTCTTCCAGCGCATACGAAAACGGTTGACCCGACAGGTCGATGTCGGGCTTCTTAAGGTTAAAGTCCACCCCCCGGACGCCCTGGTTTTCCGATATGTATCGCAGCAGGCGATACCAGTGGGGATCGCGTTGCAGTGTGTCCGGATTGCCCACGATGATCATCAGGGCCCGCGCACGGGTAATGGCCACGTTCAGACGCTTGCTATTGGACAGAAACCCAACGTGGTCGCGCTGCGAACGGACCGTCGACAGGATCATGATGGGCTTCTCGCGACCTTGGTACTGCTCCGTCGAGCCCACTTCCACATTTTCCCAGCCGTAGTTGCGGCAACCGTGCCGCAGGTAGGATACCTGGGTGATAAAAAAAGGGAGTCGGTTATGATATGGCCGAGCAAGGGCGGATAACAAAATGAGATAGTTTGATAATGAACTGTCTTATCGGAGTATCAGAACACATTACACTCACCTGTTTGGCGTACGGCGTCACGACGCCGATGTCTTCCTCCCGTATCTGCCGATCGTTGATTCCATCGGAAAGAATTTTCTGGATATACTGCAGAACGCACCGCGCTTCTTCCTTGTTGAACGAACTCAGACACTGCCGGTCCATCCGCGTCAAGCCGACCACCGAGTGCATAATGATCGGGAAGGCCGGATTCGGCAGGTAGTCCCAACCGATGGCCCAATCCGCCAGATCCGGAGCAGCCCGAGCTCGCAGTTCGTTGTCGTAGAACCACTGGTTCGAGTAGTGGATTAAGAAATTGTGTGATCGGTAGTTGTCCAACAGTTTCGTTATGACCTGCGGGTTGTATTGACCCTGCTGCCTTTTGTAGACACCGTGGGACATGAGACGATCCAGCAGCGAAGTGTTGTGGACGGTTTGCTTCAGATACTCCATACGGACCACTGGTCCCAGCTGTTTCGGATCACCGGCCAAGATGATGCTGGCGTGAATTTTGGAACCTTCGGTGCAAACACCCGCTATGGGAACCAGAGCGGATATCTCCTTGGCACTGCCACATTCGTCGATGAAGATATAATCGAAAAAAGTGGGACTTATGCTAGCCTGGGCGAATCTGCCACAGTTCGTTACGGTACTGACGGTCACGCGACATTTATAGACATGCTCATACGAAGGCACTTCGTAAACGCCCGTGGCCAGGTTCGAGATCTCCAAGATTCCGATGTCGATTCCGTCGATATTGCGCTCACACGATCGAGAGAAGAACCTGAAGATTTCCTCTTCCGGTATAAACTGCTTCAGCCGTTTGGTTAACTCGTCGCAGGCCAGGTTGGATGACGCGGCCACCAGCACGTTCGCTTTGGGTTGATTCCTCCATATCTGGAGGACGGCCTCTACGATGGTGGAAGTTTTGCCGGTTCCTGGCGGTCCGAACAGAATGTACGGTGCCGGATAGGCCGTCATGTTGACGATGTTACGGATGGCTGTCATTTGCTCGCGGTTATCCGCGATCGTCGGCTGAAACCAACGGAATCTGTGAAGGCATTGGTAATGGGTTCGTGAGCTTTATATGTGAATGTGCAATCGAATGGTGGTGGTGTTGAAATCAGTCGAAAGTGAAAGGGTAGTATTAAATTGGCAGAGTAGCATTATCGTACATATGTTTTTCTCGGACGACATTTGCTGAATAATACCGTTTCTGAACCACATACAGAAGGTTCTGGGTTCCATTCATAGACCGTTCCTTCCCTCCTACTTTGTATCATTATATCTATTCTTTCCCTTATTTAACAAATGGCAATTCACGCACCAGCGCGAGCCTCAAATACTCCGACATCCGTACACAAAGTATCTTCTTCCACACCTCTATTAGACTCTCATTGGGTTGACATCTAAAACCGGAAGAAGTCATAAAGTTGTAAATGACCATCCCGGTTAGGGTGGCGCTTTGTACCTATCAAGTTTGGCTGCTATTCCATAGAATCGTAACTTGTTCTGTGGCTTAATTGGTTAAAGCGCTGGACTAGCGATACGGAGTCGCGGGTTTGAATCCCACCTAAACAAGTCATACTTTTTTTTTAACAAATTTATCTATTAAACGCACTTTGCCTTCAAGTGCTTCACGTTTACAAGTCTAACACACTAGAATAATAAAAGTTTTTGTTTGCACTAGCAAGTTTCCTCGGTTCGATATTTTCTATTCATAACATGTTGCGGCACTTGCACGTTTGATAAGATTAACTACAAGATTCTCAACGTAGCAAGAGTCGAAGCACAGACAAAAGACAGAAACAAAATCAACCATATGCACAGTACTTACTCAGTTTGCCTCACGGGTTTCTTCTTCTTGGGCAGCGATTTCGGAAAGAGAAACTTCTCCAGATCGACCCGACTGATCAGATTCAACGCGTTGTACTCCAACTTGTACTGGGTGCGGTTCAGCGGAAACTCCACCTTGCACGGCAGATGGAACCGAACCGGCGTCTGCATCGTTACGATGATCTCGTCCTCGGTGATCACGTCGATGTAACCGTTGATGAACTCCAAGTTGGCCCCACGGGGACCGGCACTGCGGTGTACGGTAATCCTGACGTAGCCGTCGATTTCCAGCATGGCCGGGGCCACCTGGAACTGATCCACCCGGATAATGTACCGGCGGTGCTGTTCGGCCGGGGTCACCGTGGCGTTGTGGATGGTATAAGTGGAAAAGATCGTCTGCAGATCGTAGTCCTCGATCATGTTCAGAAGTCGAAGCTGTTCTATGTAGTTGACCGGGGTTAAGCCCTGTTTCATGTATTGGCTGTGATATTTTCGGGAGGGAGGTTAGAGGGTAAAATGGTATGATTCAGGATTCCATTACTTACCGAAGATTCTCCAAGCAAAGGATGGCCAAACGGTTGAAATTGTTGCTGTGCTCGAAATTGTTCTTATACAGGGTTATAAGATAATCAGGTATGTGATGATAAGCCAAAATATCCATTTTGAGAGGTTTTCTATGATAAAAAGTTTTGTCATTAGTTCACCAACAGTATCGTGACGAATTTTGCGTTATCTAGTTTATGCGGTTGGCCACACCTTTGTAAACGACAAATGTGTGATTGTGATATGTGATTGTGAAACTGGCAACGCTGTCAACGGCTGATGAACGAGGAGAATGCCACCAGAAGTCAAATGTTAGTGGCCGGTTCAGTACATGATGACAAGAGCAGAAGAGAAACGAACTAACTGCAGCAATAAACGGCGGCACGAAGAGAGTATGATTGCTGAAGCGTAGGAAAACATGGATAAGAACGATATGCGGAGGTTTTATGCAACTATCAATGGCAAGCAGCACAAGACTGCGCATGTGCGACCGCCATGTTCAATGACCGGAAAGGAAATTTGCTGACAGACAAAACAATGGTGGCGAAGATCTGTAGAATGGTAACAATGAAGGTGTATCCACGAAAAGCAGTGGAACCTAGAGTGGAACCAACTAACAAGGCAGCTGGGAAGGACGAGAATGGATGAAAAATAGTCCACCAGCGAGTTGGATGATTATATGGTGTGCCCAATCTACAGAAAAGAGCGCATAGCAAGTGTGCTAACTATAGAAGAATACAGCGGTCGTTCGCTTGTTGCAACATGTTTACATTGCAACGAGCGAATGCCATTCGCTAATTGCAACGTCACTTTGACATGAAAATGTTTTGAAATGCACTGACAGCATGACTGACAGCACAAATTTGACACTTGATTGCTCTTTAATTGCAATAACTTTTCAAATTTTGCAATTAGCGGACGTGCAACTAAAAAGCGTTGCAACAAGCGGGTTTGCAACGAACGAACGGACGCTGTAATTACTTTTTTTTTTAATTCGGCGTGTTCTGTGCAACAGACTGTGACCCATAGAAGTGCTCTCCGTCGGTGAATACCAAGCTGATTTTCGTAAGGGCCATTCAACGGCGAATCCGTTGTTTAACCTGCGGATGATCCTTGACAAATTCCGGGAGTATGAATAACTTGCAGATGCAGACTCATCATCCTGTTTATTGAGCAAGATATAATTCAGTGCAATCGTGAGCTTTGGCAGACAATGTTGAAACATGGTTTTCCGACAAAACTAAATAAGCTGATGCCTACGCACAACGCTGGATGGATCAAAATCAAGTGTTATTTAGGATCGCAGATGACGTGTCTACTTCGTTTGTGACCTTGGGTTATAATGTTCTAAATTGACTGTTTAACCCTCTACTTCCCATGGTTGCTCTAGAGCACCATCGATTTTCGGCGAACTCAGGACAAATGGAATTAGATGATATGATGCAATAATTTTATGAATATGGTTGTAACCTTATAAGGTTGATCCAACTACTAAGTACTTGTGTTTCAATAGTGGAACTATTGATAAACAATCAAAAACCTATTGATTTACAACCAATTTTTATTCATTGATTTCGAAAAATATAGCCAATTTGCAATAACTTTTGTTCAAGCACTTTTTTCGGAAACGCTTTTTAGCATAGATATAATCGTTCAAAGTCGTGGGAAAGAAAGGGTTAATATTGAAATCGAAGTAGCGATCAGGACGTCTGGCGTGCAGAGGAATGACACTATCATCACCGGGTCTCATATGCTCCTCCGCTTTGCGGACGACATTAGGCCATATGAATAAAGTTGAGTAAATCAAGCATAATTTTTCAAATCGACGTATCTAACTTTTTCACTGATCTGAGTAAATTCATGGTCAATGTTGACGACCATTTCACTAAAATAGTTTTTTATAAAAATACTTTTCATAAGTTTTTTCGTGCTTAACATCACCAGGGATATTGCACGCACTACGTAAGGAACAAAATTTATTCATTCTATATCATTTTCACAATGAATTTTGACAAAAATACACATACACCGGGTTGGTTCGAGATACGTCATGCCAGATACGTCGCTTTTGTATGGTGCCAGTTTGGTGTATCTGCTACTTTTGATTTTGGCTAGATACGTCGTTTGGTTTTCTCATATATCAAAACGGTGTATCTATCAGTAAAGTTGTAAACATCAAAATAGTAAGATACGTCGTTTCGAAGAATATGCTTAGTTAAACAAATTAAACAATAAATCATCAAACAGTGATGTGGATTCTTCAATTTGCTTTATGAATCATGCATGCAGCAGTAAACCCGGATTTGTTTACATTCTCGAGTTACGTCGGATTGAAAAATTATGCTTGAAATACTCTTTACTAAATCTATGTGAAGCCGTGGAGCAAATCTCTGTGAATCTTCACAGAGATCTGAGTAAATAGTATTTACTCAGCTTTATTCATATGGGCTATTGATTTCATCGACATCTTTCGCTAGGCAGTGGAGGATGCTTATGCTCCTCTAAACAGGAAGACAGTGAAGATAAGATTGACGATAAACTCGACCACTCGACTGTACTTCATGATTGCGGGGAGAGACAGAGGCATATATATATACAATAAACTATATATACTATATATATACAATAAACTCGACCAAGATGGAGACAGAGGGAGATCTAGCAGTGTTAGTGATGCATGGGGATGTATTTGCAGCTGTTGAAGAGTTTGTTCATCTCGAACCACTTGTGACATGTGACAATGACAAGGTAGGTACATTACATTTCCAGGTATCGCAACCTTGCTGGCCTCAAATACGTTTGTTATACTCGATCTAATCGATGGGATCATATACGACCCCTTTGGAAAGATGCAGTCTACCGCCA
Organism: Aedes albopictus; assembly: GCF_035046485.1. Taxonomy (NCBI): domain Eukaryota; kingdom Metazoa; phylum Arthropoda; class Insecta; order Diptera; family Culicidae; genus Aedes; species Aedes albopictus. The sequence goes on along the minus strand of NC_085138.1, from coordinate 420,275,776 downwards.
ACTAGTTCGGCGCAAAATTCGTCACATAAATGTGTACCAACCCCCGTAACTTACCCAACAATCTTCGTACTCTTCAACATCTGAACGTGATACTGCTCGATCAGTTCCACTTGACTGCCGGCAACGTCCGCCAGCAGAATGACCGTATAGACGTGGTTCGGAATGCAGTGCTCGATGGTGTACTCTATTTCATACAGGTAGCCCGGAGCCATCCGCAGGGGTCCCACCAGGGTGGCATCGAACTGTTTATCCAACTTCATCAGATACACCGACTTCAGTATCATTACCGCATTCGAGTCGTTCTCGACGCGAATGATCATCCGCGAGTACTTCGGCAAATACTTAATCTCCAGCCGGAAAGCATTGCGAGTAACGCGGCGATCGCCACCCTTCGCAAAGATGGCAAACTCCTTGCCGTGCCCGTCGAAGTGTTCCGATCGGCTTTCCTCCGAGTGGAAATTCACACGGCAAACGGCACACCCCTGCCCGTCGCTGTAGTTCATCAGAAACTCGTACGGATCGGCCATTCTGCCATAGGTCATGACCCAGCGGCAGATGCAGCGGCGCATGTGGCCACCGGCATTGCGGTGACGTTCCACGCGACCAACGATGTTCGCGTGGGTCCGATGCGTCTCGTTGCCGTTCGTGTTTTCCTTATTTGCTGCATTGGACCGACTGGACTTGTGGTTGGTCTTGCTGTTTTTGGCCGAGTATTTCGAATGGTCCAAATTTTCCTGAGAGTTACGATGCGTTACCGGAGGGCGCGATCTTCGTTTATGCACCGGAACTGTGAAATGAGAAAGGAATTGGCTTTTTCAGGAGTTTCAAATTATTTTAAGAAAAAAAAAGGTTATTTCTATTATCTTAAGATTACATTAACTTATCAAGCGTTCGTTTGAATATATAAGGGCGAAAGTGATAAACTATTCAAATTATGGTAGGTATAGAACGTCCGTTCGCTCGTTGCAATGCTATTTAGTTGCAAGTCCGCAGAATCGCAGAAGAAATTCCTAAAATATTCTTAGGAGAAATCCTTGAAATAAAAGCAGGAAAAATTTCGGGAGAAATTTCTGATGAAGACATATGTCTTAAGGGCGGACGGGACGGTCGGGGAAATATCCGCCATTGCTCTGTTGCTACTAAGATGGTAATCTCAGATTCTACTTCATATTTTGCAACAAAAACCTATCACTGTGTATGCTCACTTGCAGTGCATATGCTGATTGTTTTTCAGCATCTTCAGTGCGATAGAACTCGAGATTACCATCTTCAAAATCGCGAGGCAAATTGTTAGAAAGAGAGGCAAGATAGGAAAAATAACACGGCGTCCCGTTTCACCTTAAAGACAGACTTGTTAGAAACCCAACATGGCCGCCACAATGGCCGACTTTGGCACCTACTCACGATTTTGAGGGCACAAATCTCTTCGTAAACAAAACCAGCGCACCTGAGCTTCTCATTTTAAGCTAATTACAAGTGAGCAAGATCAGAATAATAAAATGCATTGTTGTTTAAAGCTTGCGTCTTGAGATTTGTGCTTCTGAAGTTCTGATGCGCTATTGAAGCGGAATTTCAAGACGTTTGTCCTTAACGAACTCCCGGGAGTAATCAATGCAGGAGTGCTGGGATCCTGGGAATAATCCCTGAAAGAAATTATGAACGGATTTTAATGTACGGTAGAAGCATCAGTTTGGGCTGGTCGGGCGTTTTGGCCATATAATTTGATGGGCTTCGTGGCCGTGCGGTTAGCGGCGGCAGTCGTCTAGGCGTATCGTAAGCCAGGGAGTGTGGGTTCGATTCCCGCTCCAGTCAATGGAAACTTTTCGTCAAACGAAAAATTCATCACTGGGCCACTGGGTGTTCTGTGTTGTCCGTTGTCTAGTGTAAGTAATGTGTTCAGTCTGTGCAGCCTCTGGCTGAAGACGGTGTGAATTGTCATTTATAATATGTATATATTGGAGACATATACTTCGATGGAGACTTCGATCAGCACCAGAATGGCGTGGAGAACGTCGGGAGACCACGGCAACGGTGGTAACGACAACACCAGTGCAGCGGAGGACGGAAATGAACCAACTCCCACGCTGAGTGAGGGAAGTTAAAGATGCCATTCACCAGCTCAAAACTAACAAAGCAGCTGAACTCATCAAGATGGGCCCAGAAAAGTTGGCCATCTGTCTGCACCGGCTCAGGATCTGGGAAACCGATCAACCGGAGGACTGGAAGGAAGGGGTAATCTGCTCCATTCACAAGAAAGACGACCATTTGGAAAGTGAGATCTTCAGAGCGATCAAAAATTGTTGAGGAGTTGAGTAGGCGACGAAATACCTCTGCATAACAACCATAAAATTGTTTATCAAAAATAAGAATTAGAAAGTCATGTGGGGGTATAAATATGAGAGCTTACAATAAAGAGAGTCATTCGTTATTGAACTGTTAAACCATCAAGAAGTATTATTTCGATCTACGACATCTCAACCATCTAAGAGGTTATGGGCCTTAACTGAAGTTGAAGATTTTGAAGTTGGAATTCTGGAAATCTCGGAAGATTGGTCGGAACTTTGGGTTCGTTTTCAAGATGGACGCTAGCAAGCTCATGATGGAACGCCTGAATAACGCAAATTACGAAGCCTGGAGATTCAGAATTGAAATGCTGCTGATTCGCGAAGGGTTGTGGAAGCACATCTCGGAGGAGGTACCCAATCCGGTCACGAGCGAATGGAAGCAGGGAGACGATAAGGCCAGGGCGACTATTGCCCTGTTCGTTGAAGATAATCAACATCCGATCATCCGGGATTGCCGAACTGCCAGAGAAACCTGGGAAGCCTTGAAGAAACATCATCAGAGTGTGTCCCTCACGTCTCGAGTCACGTTACTCCCAGTTGATGGTCGCGATGGTATTAAGGAGCTTACCGGAATCATATGATACCCTAACTACAGTTTTGGAGAGTCGCTCGGATGAAGAGTTAACCATGGACCTTGTGAAGAGCAAGTTGTTGGACGAATCCATGAAGCGCCGAAGATTCCCATCGCGAGGAGAATCATTGCTGAGAGTGGAGTCCTCGAGGAAGCAAATTATCTGCCATAGCTGTGGAAAACCTGGACATTTCAAGAAAGATTGTCGTGTGCTATCCAATGCGAAGGTGGACGAATCCCGGCGAAAGTTCAAACCTAAAGCGAGAACTGTGAAAGAAGATGACCGTCCCGAGGGGTGCTCAGCGTTTTGCTTCGCGACACGTAATGAACCGGATACGATTGATTCTTGGGTCGTGGATTCCGGTGCTAGTACCCACATGTGCGCGGACAGAAACTTTTTCAAGCAGTACGAAACATGCTCCGGATTGACAGTAACGCTAGCTGACAGAAGTGAAGTAGGTGTTTCTGGAAAAGGTTCCGGAATACTGCACTGCGTAGTGGACAAGGACGAGAAGCAGGTAACAATCACGGATGTTCTACATGTTCCGAAGTTGGACGCAAATCTGGTGTCAGTTGGAAAGTTAACGGAGAAAGGTGCTGAAGTAAATTTCACTGGAGAAATCTGTAGAATCTCGAAGCATGCACTGGTGGCCGCCATCGCAGTGAAGAAGGCCGGTCTCTATCAGCTGGAATCGTTGAAGAGCAGTGTACCGTTATCTGCTGCGACAGCCAAGCATTCAGAAGATTGCATCCACAAATGGCACCGCATACTAGGACATCGCGATGAAGAAGCTATCCGAAAATTGGTACGTGATGATCTCGTTACCGGCGTGCGAATCCAGAAATGTGAGGTTGACATCGATTGTGAATGCTGCCTGGAGGGAAAGATGACCCGGTTGCCGTTCCCAAAGCAAGCCGGACCACAGTCGTCAAGGATGTTGGAACTCGTACATACCGATTTGTGTGGACCCATGAATACCGTCACTCCAGGAGGAGCCCGATATTTTATGACAGTCATAGATGATTTCACCCGCTACTGTACAGTATATTTCCTACGAAAGAAGTCCGAAGCTGCAGAACGCATGGAGGAGTATATTCGGATGACTGAAACCCGTTTCGGAAAAGTGCCTGCCACCGTTCGGTCCGACGGCGGTGGAGAATACAAGTCACGAAGATTGGACAGTTTGTATCGTCAGAAGGGAATCATCCCGCAGTACACAGCAGCCTATAGCCCCCAGCAAAACGGAGTTGCAGAACGTAAAAACCGAAGTCTCGTCGAAATGGCGCGCTGTATGCTCATCGATGCTGGAATGGGTCACAAATACTGGGCAGAAGCTATAAACACCGCTACGCACATTCAGAATCTACTACCAACCCGAGCTACCGTGAAAACGCCGTTTGAAGCCTGGTACGGGAAGAAGCCGAATTTGAAATTTGCACATTTTCGGAAGTAGTGCGTTTGTACATATCCCAGACCAGAAGAGGACCAAGTTGGAGCCAAAAGGAATGAAGCTTACGTTTGTTGGATACTCAGATTGTCAGAAGGCATACCGTTTCGTGGATCTGGCAACGAATAAAGTGTATCACAGCAGAGATGTACGATTCTTGAACGAGGGAAAACTATTGCAAATCAGTCCGAAGTCTTCTGGAGTAATGGAGTACGAGTCAGTCCTGGAACCAAGTAGTCCGAATGAACCGAATACCGACCACGCTGACGAGGATTTTGAAGCAGATGATATGCAATCCACATCAGAAGAGGAAGAATCATTCTTGGATTGTAGTCAAGGAATCGAAATGGAGGATCAACCAGTGCTGTTGCCAGAACCATCTGTGCGACGATCGGAAAGAAGCACGAAAGGATTACCACCCATCCGTTACAGTGAAATCGTCGATATGGTGAAGCCAAATGTCCCCGAACCACGTACTATAAAAGAAGCTTTGGACGGTCCGGAAAGCGAGCTCTGGAAAGCTGCGATTGAGGAGGAGCTACAATCTCACAAGGAGAATTGCACTTGGAATGTTGTCCCCCTGCCATCCGGACGAAAAACCATTGGCTGTAAGTGGATTTTCAAAAGGAAGATGGATGAAACCGGCAAAGTGGTTCGATACAAAGCAAGATTGGTGGCACAGGGGTTCACGCAAAAATTTGGAACGGATTACGACGAAGTTTTTGCGCCCGTCGTGAAGCAGGTTACGTTTAGAACATTGCTGTCTGTGGCCCACCAACGGAATATGCTGATCAAACACATGGACGTAAAGACGGCATACCTGAACGGAGAACTACAAGAAACCGTATTTATGAAACCACCATGGTGCACCTGGATGCGATTTTGGAAATCAAAACCTAGTGTGCCATCTTCAGAAAGGACTCTACGGTTTGAAGCAAGCAGCCAATATTTGGAACAAGAAACTCGATTCGATTTTACGAAAACTTGGGTTCAAGCCTTCGGAAAACGATCCATGTTTGTACTCAAAGCGCAACAACGACGGCACGATGGCGTACATTGCGGTATACGTGGACGATTTGATTATTGTTTGCAAGTCCGAAGAAGAGTACGAAAACGTTTTCAAAAATTTGAATAACAACTTGAAGGTGACATCATTGGGAGACGTAACGCATTTTCTTGGCATCCATGTTACACGATCACAAGACGGCGTATCACTGAACCAGAAGGCGTACATTCAAAAACTACTGACTAGATTTGGACTTCAAGATGCTAAGCCATCAAAGATTCCACTTGACCCCGGCTATATACAGACAAAGGAGGAGGAAACGGAAGCATTGCCAAACAACCACCAGTTCGCCAGTTTGATCGGAGGATTGTTGTACATAGCCGTGAACACAAGACCGGATATAGCTGTTGCAGTATCGATCCTCGGACGAAAGACCAGCAACCCAAGCCAAGTTGACTGGAATGAAGCGAAGCGAGTACTCCGTTACCTGAAGGGCACCATCGACCACGGACTGGTACTAGGTGCGGAGTCTTCTCAACTGGAAGTGTTCGTTGATGCTGATTGGGCAGGAGATTCCAAGGACCGTAAATCAACATCTGGTTTCCTGTTTCGCTATGCTGGAGGAATGATCGGATGGAATGCAAGAAAGCAAGATAACGTAACACTTAGTAGTACCGAAGCTGAGTACGTAGCCATGGCCGACTGCTGTAGAGAACTCAACTGGATTCTTCGTTTGTTCGATGATTTGAAGATTGAAACCACGTTGCCAGTGAAGATCAATGAAGATAATCAAAGCTGCATCAAACAATTGAGCACGCTCAACGTCAACCGAAGATCCAAACATATCGAGACAAAACATCATTTCATCCGACAGCTGAAGCAAGACGGAATCATCGACCCACAATACTTGCCTACCGAGGACATGATTGCTGACATGATGACAAAACCGCTTTTTGGAGTGAAGCTTTCGAAGTTTCGAGACCTGGCAAGGATACTTCCGTCGAGGAGGAGTGTTGAGGAATTGAGTAGGCGACGAAATACCTCTGCATAACAACCATAAAATTGTTTATCAAAAATAAGAATTAGAAAGTCATGTGGGGGTATAAATATGAGAGCTTACAATAAAGAGAGTCATTCGTTATTAAACTGTTAAACCATCAAGAAGTATTATTTCGATCTACGACATCTCAACCATCTAAGAAAAATGGTTTTCCTGGAAAGCTGACTAGACTGATTAAGGACAAATGTCTTGAAATCCCGTTTCAACAGTGCATCAGAACTACAGACGCACACACCTCAAGAATCAAGGTTTAAATAACAGTGGATTTTATTATTCTGTTCTTCCTCACTTTTAGGGGTAGGCGGGGCAATATGGACACCCTAAGGTTTTTGCCAACTTTACCTGGCAAGATGTCAAAAAAGTTTAGTTTTTTGATACATGTATCCTTTTAAAGTCTATTTAGCATCTATTGCATAAGAATTCTCACAAAGAAAAATGATTTTTTGTAATTGCGTTGTGAATTCCCCTACTTTTCACTCGCGGTTCCAATGATAAAACGGCCTACTTTTCTTCACTGAAGCAAAGGTGCCGAAAAGTACTACTTTTCGGCACTCTTTAGAGTTCTGAAAAGTAGTACTTTTCGGCACTTTTGCCAGCACACACTTTTTGTTGAGTACCGCTACTTCCGTAGATACAGTGGCTGATTCTACCTTGGCTTCTACATGCACTGAGCAGTTCGAATCCGAATCAGGACAATTCAGATTTTGATTTGAGCTGCCAATCAGGCGTAGAAGCAGAAGCTGAACCAACTTTTGCTTTTGCTTATGATGCTGCATGACAACGACGACAGCTTGAAAACTTGCGACAGTTGGCCTACCATAGCCTACCTGATCGAAGAAAATACTATGCACTACGTCCTGTCGCGCATGGAGGTTGGCACGTGGTTGCTGCTGGTACACGTTTGTGTGACTAGAGAGATTATACTGTACGGGTATTTTTGCAATTACAAAAAGCTTTGTATGCAACGCGTTGCAAAACTCGATTTTTTCAGCCCTCGTCGTATTTATCCAACTCGGCAAGCCTCGTTGGATAAACGTACAACTCGTGCTGAAAAAATCATCATTTTGCAACTTGTTGCATAAATAACTATATCCACTTCAAAAAATGTTTTGAAAAATGTTAGTTTTTCACGACTGTCTTCAAGCAAACGGGGCAGAATGGACACCTCCATGGGGCAATATGGACACCATGAGACTTTTACGAATTTCGTACATTATTTACACCTATGAAGTCATTTCATTACAAAACAACTATTAGGTATGGATGAATAATACGCCGAATTAGTTCATTTTTGTTCAGTTAATTTAAATTCAGGCTGTTTTGGATAAAGCTTCGTTTTTGTCGGCATGTACAGCTGTGCCTAGAACAACTATTTTCCACTGCTGTCGTTTTTTGACCAATTTGTTTCACCCTATGTCTACTATAGTGAACATTTAACCGAAAATGTACTGAAATCGAAGAATTTGGTTGGTTTGTGATTTAGGTTATATTTTTCCCTTGCTGCTTCTTTCAAAAAGGTGAGTGTCCATTTTGCCCCGGCAGCAGAAGATATTTCCAAACTTGATTTTTGATATAATAAAGAAGAAAATATAAACATGTTAAGCATGTAGATACAGCAAAACTACTTGCATGTGTTCTAGAAATATCAGGTTTTAATCGACCTGCAATAAATTAATCACTAAATCTTATTTTAGATGGTGTGAAAATTATAATTTTCATGCACAAAAAACGGAGGACGCAACTTTTTCGTGTAAAATCAAGTATAATTTTAATTTCGAATGTTTATTTCCTGAAACTACGTTTTAGACAAATGGACTATATTCTCCATTCATTAAAAATTCAAAAAAGTTCGCATATTTCAAAATATTGAGGGTGTCCATTCTGCCCCGGGTGTCCATAATGCCCCGCTTACCCCTAATAAGCTTGAAATAAGAAGCTCAGGAGCGCTGGTTTTGTTTACGAAGAGATTTGTGCGTTCAAAATCGCGAGTAGATGCCAAAATCGACCGTTGTGGCGGCCATCTTGGGATTCTAACAAGTCTATCATTAAAGCAACGATGGACGCTGTGCCAAACTGCGTAAGGGTTTCAAGTGAACTATCCAGTTCATTTGAATCTCGCCGGGGACTGTGACGATGTGGATTACCCATAGGTGCGGTGTAAGGAAACTAGTTGGCGGTCGTAAAAGAACGCCGTAGGACTAGTTTCCTTTCGCCGCACCCACATCGCTCTCATGCCTACTCTTCAACATCGCTCTGGAAGGTGTGATGCGACGAGTCGGGCTCAACATTAGAATCATTAGCCACAGAAGCCCAATATCGCGACTGTTCGCCACGCCCTTACAGCGTCACTAGCGGTACAGTCCGGATTCGCTGGTTGGGTCACGACTGCGCCCCGATTAGCGAATCGTGTTCGTTCGTTGGGGCAGCTGACAACTGATCAAAATGCTCTAGACACACGCAAGTGACGAGAAATACGTCACGGAACACTCACATACTTGCGTAAACTTTCTGTATAGAGGAGCTGTGATGTGACGGCGGTCAGACGTCAAACTCTTTTTGACATCTATTTTGACATTGACAGTGCTTTTTAGTTGGGTATTGACCCAACCAGTGAACATTCAATCTTCGAGACAGCCCATCTAACGAGCTCTCAACGAACGAATCGTCACTGTACTAGAAATGTTAAATTAATGTTGTTTACCAAAACAAAAGATCCTTTACAAGATGGACACTTTCAAACAATCAATCAATACAATTAAAGTCATCAATATAATTAACTAGGAAAACTGACTACAGCGCCATCGGAGTTCTAGTGTAATTCTATTGACTCAACAGCCGTGGAACGATTTTCACAAAATCCGGCCAATTTGTGTGCTTTGCGGACGACATGGACATTATTGCCAGAACATTTGGAACGGTGGCAGAGCTGTACACCCGCCTGAAACGCGAAGCAGCTAAGGTCGTACTGGTGGTGAATGCTTTAAAAACAAAGTACATGCTGGTAGGCGGAACCGAACACGACCAGATCCGTCTGGGTATTTAGTAATGTTACGATAGACGGGGATACTTTCGAGGTGGTGGAGGAATTCGTCAACCTCGGATCCTTACTGACGGCTCACAACAACGTGAGTCGTGAAATTCGAAGGCGCATCATCAGCGAAAGTCGGGCCTACTACAGGTTCCAGAAGAAATTGCGGTCAAAAAAGATTCACCCTCGCACCAAATGTACCATGTACAAGACGCTAATAAGACCGGTGGTCCTCTACGAACATGAGACGTGGACCATGCTCGAGGAGGACCTGCAAGCACTCGGAGTATTCAAGCGACGCGTGCTAAGGACGATCTTCGGCGGCGTATAGGAGAACGGTGTCTGGCGGCGAAGGATAAACCACGAGCTCGCTGCACTCTACGGTGAACCCAACATTCTAAAAAATGGCTGAAGCTGGACGGATACGGTGGGCAGGACATGTTGCATGAATGCCGGAGAACAACTCTGCAAAGTTGGTATTTGCTAACCATCCGGTTGGTACGAGAAAGCGTGGAGCGCAGAGAACACGATGGGCGAACCAGGTGGAGCATGATCTGGAGAGCGTTGGTTATATCATATTTCCAAACAAAACCAACAGTCCAGTTTGGACAGTGACCTTGTAAAGTGTTACAAGTTGTAGTCTACTGAGTTCTACCGTAGCTGTCAAAGTCCTGTCCTCAGCCTGTAAATCATTCTGTCATTGACACAGATGGCCTTTCAAAACGTTCATTGTTTCACGTGTATGGATTGCGGACTTGAGTTCCGGGATTCAGAAACACGAGAAATACCTCGTCATTGTATATCATGAGATGGCGAGTTTTACAAGCATTCTATAAGAAAGGAAGGAACAACAACAAAAAATGTTCAAATTTGCTTGTTCACCTTCTATTAATTGATCGGAGAAACTACCACTTACCGCTAGTGATTTGCACAAGACTTTGTTCCAATGATTTTGCACAATTTAAATATAAATTTACAAAAAAAAAAACAACAAGGACGTTGCACTCTGCTGAATTTTCATCTGAACTGTTTTATTCGCGCCCTAGTACGTGCTTTATTCAGTTATGGCGAATGTCATCAGTATGTGAAAATATTGTTTAGTTTTCATACTTTATAGAAAGAATATAGAAACAATTCCAAAATTAATTTTAGTATTTATATGTATATTGCGATGTTTGCAACAGAAAATTATATGTAGCAGCTATGGACTCATTATTCAATTTTGGTTCCACTTCGCAATATTGGCATGCATTCCTTATGGGATTAACCGTAACTGGTACATTATGCCAAAATAGGGTACAAGAAAGCCTATGCTTTAAGGAAAATAATCATTACAATTTCAGCAATTTTTTAAGGAAAATATTAAGTGCAATCATCTTATGTGAGCGTGACCTTTTATTTACAAAATGTTTCATGTTGATTTGCATCGGTAAAGTCTGAAAATCAACTATGACCAATGGATCATTGAAGCCGTCTTTTCCGCTACTAACCACCGCATCAAAACAAAAGCGCCACCGTATATGGACGGTCATACAGTGACACCATTCGAGTTACGTCAAACACACAAGGCTACGGTGGCGCTATCTGCTCATTTCATAGCGGCCGTTTTAGTTATTTTAGTGATCCATTTCAAGTATTATCGCCAGAGCATATATGATAAGTGTCTAGCGTTCGATTTGAATAGGTCGAATCTGCATAGGAATCACAGCAAACTTACGACCTATTCAAATCGAACGCCAGGTTTGTTAATCTAAACCGACACCACTCTAGGCAATTGAACAATCGACTTTAGTTGGATGGAACCTGAAACGAGACCAGTCAATAGGTAGCTCGATATGGGGCCAAAACAGACCAGCTGCTGATTGGTTGATTTCATGCTATTAGAAAAAAGCAAAAACCATCCGACCGTTTCCGACCGCGGGTGGACAGTGTTGTCAAAAGCGATTGAAAAAACGGTCCGAATACATTTTCATTATGGTAAAAGTGCATTATAATAATGAAAGAGAATTATTTTTTTCATTCGTAATAATTAATTAAATGTATTGAAAATTTAACAAAAAAATCAACATTCAAAAACTGTTATTACGGAGATTGTTTCAACTGCTCGGGGGGTTGCTTTATCAATTCAATCCAACTCAAAATGAAAAATTGAAGCGCGGTTTGTTATGTTCACTTTTTTTTGTATTTTTGTTAGAAATGAGCACTTATAATAACACCAAAAGAAGGAAATGAATCGGTGCCTTCTCGCTTCTTTTCGATAATGAATTTGGGAGTGGTCCTATTTTGAACAATTTGACCTTGTTTGTTTTGTAGCTGATGCTACAAAATAAAATATTTAGCTTAAATCAAAACCGAAGACGCCTCTTCTCGTCAAAATGTAAGCCTAATCTTTCACCAGGAAGCAGAGTTACAGCATCTCAACGGTGACTATTTTGTATGAAAATCGTGATACGTGATCACGAAAAAAACTTTAATCTTGAAGCAACATAAAATGTTTGGCAACACTAGCCCGAACGACGATCGGAACGAAACGTAAATAAACAACAAACATTTGGGAAGAAAAGAAGATCAATAAGAAGCCAGTTGTCCGGTCTCGTCTCAGGATGGAACTTGAATGGCAAGCATATACGTGTATCGATTTGGTCCATTAAAATTGTTACTGCACTCGAACGGCGAACGTTGAAAAACAATCTATAGGGTAGAAGCTTCAGTTTTGGCCAGTCCGGAGTTTTGGCCATAGTGCGATATTAAGCCTGTTGCGATCTAAATCGGCGTAAATTTATTTTTTAATAGTAGATCCTAATACAATATGATGATTACAGCTGTGAAAACCACACATTTTGATTAAAAACTGGAATAAAAAAATATATTTCCTTAAAAAATCAGCTTGCATATATCTATTTTGGCCAGGGTGCTTCTAATTTGGCCACTCCCATAAGAAATACGCGTGATTGGCCAAAATAGAAACCGAACTTAAGAATATGGCCAAAACTGCGGCAGAGCTTCTATTTTGGCCAGTGCCACTTTTAATTCAAAAATCAAGTATTGGTTTGATTTCTGCATTTTTCCTTCAAAATATAGATTGAAACCTTTCATTTGACACATTGGTTGTTTCCATAGGATTATTGGTTATTTTTATAAAAATGATTTCCCTTAGACTGGCCAAAACCGGTGCCCGCACCCTATAATTAACTCGTGTAGGTCTGGGATTTACCTCTCTGTGATCCTTATCGATGCAATGACGGTACTCAGACCACACCGACCGTCATGCAATTATTTCGAAGCGTGGTAGGGGAACGTTTATAAATTACGTCGAACATTTGGGGGAGGGGAGGGGTCTACGAAAGTGTGTCAGTATACGTGTATTATAGACTGTTTCAGAAATTATAAATACACTTTGTTTATTAAATTAAATGAACTGTTCTAATGATTTTTACCAACTTCTTCCAGAGTATAGCATATTGTACTCCATATTTTTATGTTTCCTTTCAATTGGCTTGATATTTTAAAGAACAGAGTTCTCTAACAAATAACTTAATTTTTCAAATTTGCATTTGCACAAAGGTGTTTTTTAATGATTTCAACATTATTTATCACTAAATACCAAAAATTATCTAAATTTTTATCACATTCGCTTTCTCAACAAGTTGTCTAAGGAATGCCTTGATAAAAGTTTGGGAAAAATCGATAAAGGCATTTCCACAACATTTTTTCGGAGATCAAGTTTCTCATTTTTTAAGGTTTTCTACGGAACATAAGAACTACCACACAATTTTTTAGCTTTCCTGAACGCATTTAATCTAAACAAACTCATTTTTTCAGCTCATTCGATCCTTCAGATGGCAAAGCTTGTCATACCATAAAAACGAATGCAGTAAGCAGTAATTAAGACATTCGTTTGCTTAACGTTTGTTGCTACTTGTGTTGTTGAGAAATTTAAAATAAAAATTTTTGTTTTGAGAAGGCCCGTAATGGTGGTTCTTGATCAAATATTCCAGTGAAAATTACTCTAAGCAATCGAGAAATATCTTTTATTATCAATACAGCAATTTTCATTGTGTTTAGAAATTAAATATTTTATCTGTGAGATTTTTTTCTATTCTACTATGCTACATTTTTTGACTACTTTGTGCAACTTCAAATTTTGATCATCTTGTTTACAGAGCCCTATTTTTTAACTTTTACCAGAAACATCAACAAAATTGGAATTATTTGCTTCGTTGGCATGTTTACTATTAGAGCTATAAGAAACTTTTTTGGATAATGTGCTCAAATTTAAATGGCAGGTTATCGTTAGTGTATTTATAATTTCTGAAACAGTCTATAGGTATAGGGACATAGCTGACAGAGGTGGAAGAGGAGGGAGGGGATCTAGAAATCCCGGAAAACGATGGACGTAATTAATGAATCTTTCAAGCAGCGTGCATGCAAACAAACAAAAAGTTCTAACCCTGAGAACCTGATGTTTCAAATAGATGATGTCTCTACTAAGGGCAGGTAGCAGCAATAATCCGGCGAAATAAAAGTGATCTTAGCCACCCAAAAAAGTTGTCAAACAGTGATTTAAAATTGACCTTGGAAACGTAAAAAAGCGTTCAATGATTGAACTGAACATTTTGTGTAAAGAAGTGCATTATAATTACCAAATGGATGTGTGATTCTATCTTATCAAGCGAAAAACCGTTGAAAAAGTCCAGTTTTGTATTATGCTGAATTTTTACATGCTTAACCTTGGGAGGCGTATCGTCGGCCTATACAACCCTTTCAACGAACAGGTACTTAGCTAGCTACATTTCAACATAATAGTCCACGTGGACATGCAGTACTGCACGAATTTACGCTGGCCTGCTTACTCTCATAGAAAATTTGACGTTTGGGTTGTGCCGGCCTGTTTGTAAAACAAATGGGATGAACGGAAATCGGAACCGAAAAAAAGTTATTGGAATTAGGATTAGAACTAGCCACAGAAGTCCAAATGTCGCGACTGTTCGTGTGACTAACATCTAGTTTGCCACAATGCCACGCCCTTACAGCGTCAATAGTAGTACTAGAAGTGTCAAATAATTTTTTTTTTTTTTTAACAAAGAATCCTCTACAAGATGGACACTTAAACATAGTCAATTATTACAATTAAAGTTCATAAAATAATCGAATAGTACAAGTGATTACAGAGCCACTGGAGTTCTAGTGTATTTCTATTGAATTAGGTTAATTCTGAAATATGTGTGCAAAATCGTAGAATATGTAATGCGAATTACAGTAATATAGATTTTTTATGTGAATTTGTGTTATATGCCATGTAGTTAAGTCACGTGGTTGCGAGAATCGGTTCTGTTGGAGCGCCGGGAGTGATTCAATCACGTTTTGTTGATTTTGGTACACAGTTATGGATCATTTTTTTTTATTCTTAATCACTTAACCTAATTTACAGCTCTATTGTCCACTTGGGCACTACGTGAGCAATTACAATTGACAGCTGCACTTACACTTTCTACAGCGCCTACATCTATTCTATTATATTCTTCTATATCGAGCTGGCTGTCTTCGTGCTTCTTTCACTGTTCTACGCTATTCATGGTAGAATGAAGAGCACGAGGGTGGCTGTTGTTCCTTTTCCAGTCCAATTGGGGGCCCATTATGAGTTGCAGTTCGCCGATGTCCAGGTATGCGGGTCCGTTTGAGCCGAAGGCTCAGAAGAGGGTCAATGTCAGACGCTTTCGGGGAGAAAAGCAGCTGACGAAAAATTGCAAGTGCCGGGGCTGGGAATCAAACCCATGACCATCCGCATATGAAGCGAACGTGTGACCAACTACGCCACGGGCCCCGGCCAGTTATGGATCATTTAGTGATATTTTTTTATCAGTATTAACGAGATTTTAGCCCTAGGCTAGTTTATCTCGGGATCCACGTTTTACTTCCCTTCCGAAGGAAGAACTCACATTTTTCTAGATGCCGGGAGTGGGATTCGATCCGAGGCCCTCGACGTGATTGTCACGTGCTTTAACCATCACATCAGGTCCGCTCCACATTAGTGGTATTTTTTACCTTCAAAATTCAATGAGAAAGAAAAGAAAACATAAACTACGACTTAAAAAGCATTGATGGCTAAGTTTGATTCAAACTTTTAGACTACCGAATCATTTGGAGTGGAATTGCCACTCATTTTCACATGAAACAGGAATATTTAACTATTTTTGGATAACCCAATTATGGATCGGTGCCACAGAGTCCCACATATTATGGATCAATTTGTGGTATATTATGGATCAGTGCGTCACTGCTCAAAATTCCCGCAATAGCATTTAATTTGCGTTGTTATGGCTAAAACACGCAGGAAAGAACTCAAGAAACAACATCAGTTTGACATTAATGAAAATTCGATCGAGTCAAACAAAATGTTTAAGCATTAGTTTTTTTTTGGACAAATATTTCGACACTGATTTTTCATTTAGGCCTAACTGATATTTTCGAGTTCTCCTCATCGATCCTCTCTTTGCGTTATCACATAATGTGTATTGAGTTTTCCAAAGATTTTTAGTTGAAATGTGAAGAAGACGACTACATGTTGCTATAGAAACAAAAAGAATAATAATTTTGTTTGTTTTGATCAAGTTATTGGCAAAAGAGAGAGTCGACGAAGAGAAATCGATCAAGTCAGTTAGACCCTTATGAAAAATCATTGTCGATTTGACCCTGTGTACTAAAGTGCCCCACACAATGCATACGTTTGCGTATGCGTGACAGTAGTTTGACACATTTTCCATGGGAAAACTGTCAAAAAAACGCAAACCTCGACGGATCGGACGCTATGTGTTCCAGGCTTAAGAGTGTGTACTTAGGGTCTGTTCCAATTGGGTTTTTAAGGTGAAGTTATGATGGAGCCAACATTCAAACATTTAATAGTATTGGTGAAATCATCATTTCTCCATACAGTAATGGTATTTGTGTGCGGAGAGAAATGCTACAATTACTCTTGCAAAACAGATATATCAAAGTTTGTTTTGATTTGAAAATGGATCTATTCATCTACCAGACTGGTACTGACTTATCTTATGCATATCTAAGTTCACCAATATGGTCAGCACTCAAACACTTATAGTTCTAATATTTGGAAAAGGCAAATTTTAGAAGCATGCGTCTTCTTCTTCTTCTTTATGGCTCTACGTCCCCACTGGGACTTGGCCTGCCTCGCTTCAACTTAGTGTTCTTAGAGCACTTCCACAGTTATTAATTGAAGGGCTTTCTTTGCCTTTCCCTGCAGGATATTTGTGCGAGGCTGTTAGGTTGCTGCAGATCAGGCACCGAACCACTTTCTTCCACCGATGGATTCCTGATGCAGTCGGGAACATCTTCAGTCACACGAATGGAAATAAGACTACTTGATCGCGCTTTTTTACGGTTTTCGCGGTCGATGGCCGCCTTTTGCCGTTTCGACGGTCGTGGCATTGCGAGAAAACTGATTGCAATACCCAATCTGAATGTTTTCTGTTTTTGACAGACGTGGCTAGTGGAGCAGTGATGCGGGTGTTTCAGATTTAACGTTTCAACTCAAAGGAAAAGTTCATGAAACTAGGGACTCTCAAATAATGTTTATCGACAACAATGTCAAAGTTGTCACGAATACTAAAGCACATTCTGCTTGCTGGTAGTTACCGTCGCGAATGTTTACAGTTCGAAAAATTAAAATCGGGAGTGAAAATTTTATCGCAGAATATCACGTTTTTCTACGATTTTCCGGTATAAAAAGTGATGTAGGTGAAATTTTGAAGTGTTGCGAAAACGGTGAAAACCTTTATAGAGGTGGGGCTTGGCTGAATCAGTGTTTATAATGCTGTGAAAATATGTTCCCCAAAGGTGAGGGTAAATAATAAGTGAGATAGAAGAAGAAACAAAAAGTGCATTGAGAAGCGAATTTTGCACGAGAATGTGTTTTAAAATGATTTCTGGCAATGAATTGGCTTCGGATGAATAGAAGAATGTTTGGCGAGCACCAGGTAGTAATTCTATATAACATCAAAAAAGGTAAGGGTAGTAAAAATTGATTATCATTCCTGCGTTCTCATATACGAATCATAAGCAAGGGATAAAAGTAAGAAGAAGAAGAATGTGGGTGCAGGTAAGCCGCTTCCACATATAGTGTCCTTAAATTTTGAAAAATGTATCGATTTTTTGATTTTATGCGAAAGAGCACCTTTTTCTGAGCCACTATGATTTTTTGCAGATTTTTAGAACGTTATTTTGGTACCTAAAATCAATTTCAAAGAGATTTTTCAAAATCACCTTTTGACAGCTGGGTAACTGTTTGACAGCTCCACCCAGTACGAAATGCGACGAGGGGTGATTCGACAAATCGCTCCCATACAAACTTCAAATTGATTTTTAAACAGGTTCCCGGGCACCAAAATTTATAAAAAATTGGATTTCGGCTCAGTTTGGCATGGAGATTCAGAATATGGAATTATCTCAACGACGCTAAAGAAGCCAATTGGAGAATTAAAATTAATTTTCACTTAAACTTGACAGTTCAATAATTATTTCCTTAGGAGAACTATCAAGTTTAAGTGTCGAACTGTCACATTTAAGTAAAAACTAATTTTAATTCGCCAATTGGAACAGACCCTTAGAGGTACGCCAATGACAGTCTAATAGAGGTGGGGAAGAAGATACTTCGTGTGCGTGAGATCCGTGTCTGGTGCAAAACATGTCACTACTACAAGCAAACTGAGCTCCCATAAGAACGCGTGTCAAATAGTGACGTCACTATTTGTGTTTAGGAGACGAACCAGCCAAGGGCTGAAAGTCTCTCAAATAAAGATAAATCAATCAATCAATCAATATTTGTGTTTACATTTTTCTTTGCTTACTAATACATTAGGCCTGTCCAGCTTTTCAAAAATGTTCTCTGATTCTCAAGTCCACCCCCATATTTTGATTGGCATCCTAAAAGAAGTAACTGGTCAAAATTTCAGCCAAATCCATTGAAATTAAGAGGTGCATCAAATAAATTTTGTGTTTTTCGACTATTTTTGAACTTCAAAAAATCATAACTACACTAAAACATGTCAAAACTTAATTCTTTCGGCAGAAATTGAAAGCTGTATTTGTTTGCTACAACTTCTCCGAACAACGTGTGCCAATAAAATTAAAGGAAACATGTGTAATTATAACATTTGTGATCAGAAAAACCTTAAAAAGTTGATTTTTTGATAGATTTTGTTCTGGAACACCCTAATATACGTAATAAGTTTGACGTTTGACATTTTAAAACGGCATCATATTCTCTCATGTTTTTTGGTTATTTGCTTCTATGACACCAATGCTATAGGAGTTGAGCAAAAAGTATTAAAATTCGGGAAAGTCAAATGTGGCCTAAAAACTAGCTTTTTGGAGGCAATCACGTTGTGGCGCGAAATTGTACTGAACGTAGTAGCTTTGCTTCCTTGTAGTTTGCCTTGGCTACCCCCTACCACGGGTGATAACAAACAAGCGTGATGACAGGTGTTGGCTATCATATCAGTGCTGACGCGATGCCACTTTTTGCGCGCCAAAGCGTGATTGCACCCGAAAAGCTAGTTTTTAGAGGTTTTTAGGCCACATTTGGCTTTCGCGAATTTTAGTAATTTTTGCTCAACTCCTACAGCATTGGTGTCAAAGAAGCAAATAACCACAAAACATTGGAGAATATGATTACGTTTTGAAACATCCAACTTATTACGTATATTAGGGTGTTCCAGAACAAAATCTATCAAAAAATCAACTTTTTAAGGTTTCTCTGATTACAAATATGATAATTACATATGTTTCCTTCAATTTTATTGACACACGTTCGTCGGAGAAGTTGTAGCAAACGAGTACAGTTTTCAATTTCTGCCGAAAGAATTAAGTTTTGACATGTTTTAGTGTAGTTATGATTTTTTGAAGTTCAAAAATAGTCGAAAAACACAAAATTGATTTGATGCACCTCTTAATTTCAATGGATTTGGCTGAAATTTTGACCAGTTACTTCTTTTAGGATGCCAATCAAAATATGGGGGTGGACTTGAGAATCAGAGAACGTTTTTGAAAAGCTGGACAGGCCTACTAATACACTGAGTGTCGCGGACTGACTCAATATGCTCTATCAGCGGGAGCCAAACATTGGGAGCCAAACATTGAAGATAGAGGTTATGTTAAGGCTAAAATGAGAATCGCATATTATCCAAAACTGAAAAAGCACTTTTCTCCAGAATGACGAGAACGCGAACCAAACCAGCGTGTCCGATTGTCATAATTGGCTAAATAAACAATCGGACATTCTTATTATCTTCGATTTGTGGATCATTTTGGGAAAAAGTGCTTTTTTAGTTCTAGAACATTTGCCTTTCTCAATTGAGCCTTAAACCTTGTTGTACCTGTGTGCTTGATTGAAGAGTATTGTTATCTAGGTGCTGCGGATATAATCAAAACTGTTGTCACGATATCTCCATTTGCCGCTATCAATCCGTCGGAAAGCTAGGAGAAGAATAAACATTGTTTTGAGCCCATTTTAGCTAATTTTGTAACAACTATCCTTCCAAATTTCCATCGCGAATGGAAAATAATAAACTTTGAACACGACAACAAAATTGGAATAATGGTGGATTGATCATGTTTACCATTTCCGAACAGCGTCGCGACGGCATGTTTGACAACTGCGCTCAGAGAGGTGTTTGCAAGAAAATTGAAAGCTCGTGCGTGTTTACAAGCTGTGTGACGGGAGTGTGTTGGTGTGTGTTGGCTAGCTTGAGAAATAAAACCGTTTCTATCCGCAGCACCTAGCTAATACATAGCCATACTCTCATTGCACAATGGGTCCAGAGCCGTATTTACGAAGACAAAAATGTTTGTGCCTAAACCATAAGTTTTGGATACATGATGTCTTTGGAAAAGTTTCATCTTATTTTTCGTCCTATTTTCTTATTATTGTGAAATTAGGGTGGTCCCTCTAGTTTAGCTGATCTAAACATCTGCTTCTTAATAGTTTTATGTATGGTTACAAAATGTTCCACAAAGTTGTAAAAGAACTTATTTGGAGCAAGTTTGCCGAAGAAACCATTATTCTATCTCTTATGGTTCCTAACTTATAATTTTTTAAAGGATTCTTGTTAGGGTGATCCATGAAATTCAGTTTTCTTCAAATAACTTTTAATTCGTTCGTTTCTCGTGAATACTTTGTTCCGAGCACTTTTAGTTCTATCAACTACGCATATTTTTTCCAAAGAGCTCAATGTTCTAACTCTCATGGTTAAAAAGATATTGGAATTTTTCTTCGAAAAATCACATTTATGCAAAAAGTCATATTTCAAAAAGGAGCAAATGGATTTTTAATCTCTCGATTGCTTTGGAAAGATCGTACTCTGTTCTATTTATGGTGAAAAAACTGCAGGTACCTTTTTTGTTTGAAGCTTTTTATTGAATTTTGAAAGTTTGATTTTTTTCATGGAAAAGCAGTTGTAACTTTGAAAATCGATGAGATACAAACTTGGCCTCTTCGACAAAATTGTGAGTTTTTGGCTGCTCTAAAAGTGCCCAGAACAAAGTATTGTGAAAAAATCAACACGTAAAATTATATTGAATAAAAACAGATTTTCATATAAAAAACGACACACTCCAAGCAAATTCAACTCGTCTTTGTTAGATATATCAAAGTAGCTTGGTAAATGGTCATCCATTTCATTCTAGAACTAATGTTTTTTTATACTGTCATCACCATTAAGGCACACTGTTGATAAATATTGTAAATCATGCAACTTTGTTAGGCTTTTACCAACTAGAAACTAGAATTTCGCCCGTGACTCCAGTTGCATCAGTTTTCAATGACCCCAATCCCCCAGTACATCATTTTTGAATGATGTTCGGCTGTTTATCATAGTTACCTAGATAGTTACCTTCGTCCGTTCAAAACACAAAAAGTTACATTTCGAAGAATTAAATAATGTTTTGAAATAATTTAAAATATTTTTATCCCTTTTTCTGGAAAGAATCTCTCAGATTTGGCCTGGTCGACTTACCGCAGATAAGGGGAATTTGATCAGTGAGCGCAATAAAAACCCATTGAGGTAATTTCCGGTGGATTTAAACAGAATTAATTGAAATTTAACTGTGCCTTTTTGAATCAGGACATGTCCTGCGGGAAAATGCTCTTACTACTCCGCCAAGGTTCTAGTTTCCAAGTACAACCCGGCGCTGTCGGTTAGCCCGTTACAATGGCATGTCTACAATATGCGCTGTACTACATTCCTTATGGTGATATGAGGCTGAATAGGACCAGAGGTACCAATCACTTCGAACGGGTATATCTGATAAGATTTACAAGAGATATATCAGACAATGATGATATCTCTAAGCAGTACAAGATTTAATTACCAATATCATTAAAAAAAACTAACTATTTTTGGAATTTATTCCTGTTGTTTATAATACAATTTTGGATTACAATGTGTGCTTTTTGCATTATGAGTCGTTTCTTAAAAATACAAGCAATATTCCAAGCTACAGTCTGTCTCCCATCTGTAGTCTACAAAATGCCAACTTCGGTGATTTTTGGCCGGATAAATTCATCGTGGACACTGGCAGCCAACGTTGAGGATTATCCTCAGAAGGACTCTCTTTGGTGGTGGACCGCTTAGAGCTTTTTCGTTTTCACTACAATGTCATCACATCCTTCTTGGCACTTGTCCCATTTCGTGCTTTGCGGGAATCTTAATCGATGCTCTTCGTCCTTACGTCTGCGTCTGTCACCGATAATAGCTTTCTAAACAAGGTTAGTGCGTCTGTGATTATGGTGGCGTGAATTAAATTCAGAGTTGAATAGAGCCTTTTTGTAGTTGATGCATTTCTTTTTCAGTAAATAAACAAATTTTAATAATCTTGTTAACTTGGTTACGAGCTACGAGGTTCAATTTTTGTTTTGTTTGCTTTGATCAAGCCTTTGATTGAGTGGCGAAAAAAGCGCCGCTTCAAGCGAAATAAGAAGCGGGCGAATGTTCTGGGGAAAACTGGGGGAGCGAATGGCGTCATAAAATTGTTGTGATTTATTCCCCACATTTATATCTTGATATTAAATCCATGCTTTTACCTTAATATCAACATATACTAGTGATTGACATTTTCGCTATCCATACATTGAAGTGATGAAATTAAAATTAAATTGATTTTTTTTTTTATTATAGAGGTTTTAAACCTAGGTTCATTCGCCTCTAAAATCACACTTTAAGTTGAGTTCATTGACAAATTATGGATTATAAACAAATTTAAACATTTTAGACATGGTTACTTCGATCTATCTAACATAGACGAGTTGAATTTGCTTGAAGTGTGTCGTTTTTCATATGAAAACCTGTTTTTACTCAATATAATTTTATGTGTTGATTTTTTCGCAATTCTTTGTTCTGGGCACTTTTAGAGCAGCCAAAAACTCACAATTTTGTCGAAGACGCCAAGTTCGTATCTAATCGATTTTCAAAGTTACAACTGCTTTTCCATGAAAAAAATCGTGCTTTCAAAATTCAATAAAAAGCTTCAAACAAAAAGGTACCTGCAGTTTTTTCACCATAAATAGAACAGAGTACGATCTTTCCAATGCAACCGAGAGATTGAAAACCCGTTTGCTCCTTTTTTATATATGACTTTTTGAATAAATGTGATTTCTCGAAGAAAAATGTCAATATCTTTTTAACCACGAGAGTTAGAACATTGAGCTCTTTGGAAAAAATATGCGTCGTTGATAGTTCTATAAGTGATCGGAACAAAGTATTTACGAGAAACTAACGAATTAAAAGTTATTTGAAGAAAACTGAATTTCATGGATCACCCTAACATGAATCTTCTAAAAAATTATAAGTTAGGAACCATGAGAGATAGAATAATTGTTTTTTCGGCAAACTTGCTCCAAATAAGTTCTTTAACAACTTTGTAGAACATTTTGTATACGTAAAACTATTAAAAAGCAGATGTTTGAATCAGGTAAACTAGAGGGACCACCCTAATTTCACAATAATGAGAGAAAAGGTCGAAAAATTAAAAGAAACTTTCCCAAAGACACCATGTATCTAAAACTTATGGTTTAGGCACAAACATTTTTGTCTTCGTAAATACGGCTCTGGACCCATTGTGCATTGGAGGTACGCCACTAGGTTTCAGTGATGTTTTACATCTTATGGTAACGTATCCCGCCGACATACTCACAAAAATGTTAGTAAAGACCTGAGAATAAAGACGTGGGTCCGGAGATGAACTAACCCCGGTTTAAAAATCTAGTTAGTAATGGCCAGTTTACATACCGCTAGATCTGCCCGACAACATTCAGTCCTAGCACGGCATTAACCCTCTACTTCCCATGGTTGCTCTAGAGCACCATCGATTTTCGACGAACTCCGGACAAACGGAATTAGATGAATATGATGCAATAATTTTTAGAATATGGTTATAACCTCATAAGGTTAACCCAACTACTACCTACTTGTTTCAATAGTTGAACTATTGATAAACAATCAAAAACCTATTGATTTACAACCAAAATTTTTTTCATTGATTTCGAAAAATTTAGCCAATTTGCAATAACTTTTGTTCTACCACTTTTTTCGGAAACGCTTTTTTGGCATAGATGTAGCCGTTCAAAGTCGTGGGAAGGAAAGGGTTAACACAATGTCTAGTCCTGTTCAACGACTTTAGGTGACTTTAAATTGAACTTGCTGAACGTTTGCTGACAAATTGGTAGCACCGGATGCAGCCATTTCGAGCGTTTTCAACCTGCATCGTTGAACATAACTAGTGCAAATACGTTATTAGAAGACATAGTGTTGCCAATGTGTTACTGTCAATGAACAATCACATATATGTCCTGTAAACTTGCCATAAAGATACAAAAAAGACCTGGCAATTCCAAGCCTGAAACAATTTGGTTTATGAAATCTTCTGACATTGGTTACAATCGCAACTCATGTAATAAAAACAGTGACGAAAACGAGTCCCGTCGCCTTAAAAGCTGAATTTCTTTAACAGTAATGTTAAGACGAAACCTTGATGAAGCTTTTCGCTTTGGAACCAAAATTGTAACTAGAACCAGCTGCAAAACTGTAACATTAGCTGGTCGGTACTTAGGTAGCTATAGGTACTTACTGAATCCTCCGGAAGCATGATTATCCATGTTTACAAAGTAGCTTCGCCGATTTCTCCACTCAGCCGTCGCACTAGCACACGATACAAGAACAAACTAATAATTGATTCCGATTCTACTCCGATAAGCTACTCAAACACTGAACAACTAAAGCCTAAACATTACACCACAACGCAACTCAATGACTCGGGAAATAAAAATTAAATCACCCAGAAAGTAAACAATCAGCACATTTCAGCCCGCGATACAACAGACTTGCAACGATAATATCGCACAAAAGAGTTCCACTCCCAACAACCTAACGGATCGACTGTTCCACGAAAAAAGTGCGGTCGTCGCCGTCGGTCGGCGGCGGTGAGCGCGCGCGCGACGCGGATGACGGCGTCACGACGCCGCCGGCTTTTTTGAATGCACCGCATGGCGCACCATGCTTGAGCTCCTGCGAGCCCAGCCGTCGCTGACCAAGGAGAATACATTTTACTAAGGTGGCGCAGATAAACATTGCAAACCACTGGTTGTCTCTTCCACTCTTCTGGTGTTCTTATGCAACTAAAATAGTGACGTCACTATTTCAGTTCCATAGAGCTTGCTGACGTTTATCCACCTCTCTCTTTCAAGCATGCAGGCGGGATAGGATTTGTTTTCATCGGGAAACCTTTCCCGATGAAAACAAATCCTATTCCGCCTGCATGTTTGAAAGAGAAAGGTGAATAAACGTCAGCAAGCTCTATAAGAACACCAGAAGAATGGAAGAGACAACCAGTGGTTTGCAATGTTTATCTGCGCCACCTTAGTAAAATGTATTCTCCTTGGTCGCTGACACCAGCCTCCTGTCACGCGGCCATGTTTTTGAGGTCAGCATCAAAATCCAGGAACGATTATTGACTGTGGCTGAATCATATCCGAGATCATACACTGATAAAATTCCAAAGCTAAACTTTATGTAGTTGGCGCCTTTATAGTTTATAAGACTGCTCGAGTGTTATTTTTATGTGTGCGATTATAAACGCCATGTTGAGCTTTTTCCCCTTCATGTTTGTGCAAACATAAAAATTATAATTGTCTGTGTTATAGTAAAAAATTATAGAAGTTCACTTATAAATATAATCTTTGGTCCTATCGCGATTTTGAACCGCTTTGTAACGGTCGTGATAGTTCACCGCTCGATCTCCAACGGAACAACACCGGACTTAGGATATTTGGAGCTCTCGGCGTCTAGGAATAAAAGTAAGTGCGCAGAGATGGTTATTGCAATTGTATTAACTGCGTATTTTACAGCGATTCGGAAGAAATTGGAAATGTGGAGAAATAGGAGCGCTTCCGGCAGCCAACGGGAGACGACAACCCAATCAACCAAAATCATTCCGGTCTACATCGCCAACCAGAATCAACCTTCGACGCCGCCGCTTTCGTCGTTCTTTTGTGCCGCCAGTATTTGCCTACCAAGCAGCGTAATAATGTCCAGCGGTCCAGAAGAAGCCGATGAATCCATGGATGATCCCGAGGAGAATCCCTTAATGACACCGTTCGAAGCTGTTTCCGCCACCTCCAAATAAACTCCCTCTTGGAGATTCAGCAACTGGAACATTCCGTAGTGAACTCTATACGATATCAATGGCAATAAAAGTTAGATTCAAAGATGCGAATTCACGGTTTTATTTAAGAATTGAGAATTTTTTAAGCATAATATTGTATTTTTTACGAATAATCAGACTTTGACGACGAAATTGAACTCGCCCTAATATGGTACTAACCTAACATATATGACACCTTTTCGCCTTCTTTCCTCGATTCAGGCGAAACCAGCTGATTTTGTTATGAAAACATAATCAGCTGGTAGCTGAGAACAATGAGAATGAACGTAAACATCGGTGAACCAGCTGGTTTTGTTGTGTAAACATGACCAGCTGGTGGACCGAGAACAAAAGACCTTAATTGTAAACATTGAGACGGCCGGCGAAAACTAACATTATCGGGCGAGTTGCAAAAACCCTGCGACTGAGATTGACAGCGAAATCGAAATCGAAATCTGAGTACGACGAAATTTATTGCATCAAAGTCTAAGTCGAAAAAAAAATCGCAATACATAATTTCAAATTTATTTGAATACACCTTATAATAACCATTAGAACACGGGTTATGAGCGTTATAAATCTCACACATAAATTTTATTTATCCAGATCAATAAATTTTATTTCTTTTTGATAATGGATTTTATTTGAATCAAAACGTTTATTTTTTATGTTCCCAAACATAATTTTTATTAATGAAGGCTTATTGCAAAAATCTATGTAGTTTCACACATAAAAGATATACGGAAATTATCTTCCGTGTATATAAATAACAATTGGGTTCTTTAGGGGTATCCAGATTATTTCATAATCGGATTCACCGCCCAACAATTAGTCGAAATCCAAAATTTCATAATTTTCGGAGTTCGGGAACTATTTTTAAAATGCATTTAAAGTTTGTCTGGGGAAATTTTTTTGTTCGGGTCGAACTGTCACTTTAGCGATTGAACTGTCATTCTATCCACAAAAATGAAAATTGTTTTGTTAATTTTACCATCAAAATAAAGGTATTGGAATCCAATAAAATCACGTTATACTTAGAAAAATGAGCTCTTTCGATTAGGCTATAGAAAATAGCAACATTTTATTCACTAAACAACCCAATTATAAATTTTATGTAAACTTTATTCCCGTGACGAAGACGAGCTGATACTATTACGACTTAATTTTTAAATAAATAATTGCGAAATTAAAAATCTTGTTTTGCTTAAACTAACGATTTTAAAAGGTGAAACAAAATTTGGTTGTGAAAAAAAAGTTTCGTCGCTTTTGATTTTTGCTCCCGGAATTAAGTTTGTGTACAAACTTTGCGCTGTCATGGGGAACCAAGCCGCCGAGCCGCCGCTATTGTGTTCAACGAGGCGGCTGGAAGTGGGAACCAGAGATGTTGGCTCGTTATTTTCCTGTGGGGCAGTATTGCGGTGACAGGAGGCTGGCTGACACGCTAAAAACACTAAGCACACTAATTGCAAAATTTGATAAATTTTTGCAAAATGTTTACATTGCAACGAGCGAATGCCATTCGCTAATTGCAACGTCACTTTGACACTAATACCCCGGACAGACATGTGATACGAGTGTGATACACGTACAACGGAACTCACTGTCAAGAAAATTCTAACAAGACTGACTTGAACGGAAAGAATTATCAGTGTGGCACTCATTTCAAGCGCAAATTTACAGTGATTCTTGTATCACATGTGTGTCATAAGTATAAAGCTGGGACGGGACGTGACAGCTCATTGGTACAAGCCCTCTTATTCTTTTTGTTACTGTTCATACGGGGGTTGCTCTAGTGTTGCCAACACTTTTCATATGCAAATCAATCCAAATTTTTTGACTAGTTTTATTTAGCATTCTACTTCAAAGAATGAGTTTGAAAACAATCTGATCTTCCTCGTTTGGATCTCACACACAGACCTCCATCCCTTGCCGGCAAACCTTCGGATTCTTCGAAAATTAGTAAAAATGAAGCCCAGAATGATACACATCACTGCGCCCATAATGTATCGTTTTGCACTTCATTTCACCATGTCAAGTTCCGGATAAAAACAGCACAGAAAGTGAGAAAAGCGATTAATGTTGTAAGTTATTAATTATCAATCATACGAGGTTTAAAAAACCCGTGACTACTAGCAACACGGCTAACTAAACAACAGAGTGCCCTCTTGTAAACGAACGTAACGCGGCGCAACGCTGCTTTTGTCAAATCGACCAATCAGAAGTGGTCTTTTTTGACAGGCAAATGATTTCGTATTTGCACTAGCACCTGACGGGTCCCGTCCCAGGTATAAAGTACATCGAAATGCACTGCCAGCATGACTGACAGCATAAATTTGACACTTGTTTGCTTTTTAATTAGCCTGTGCATGCCGGCAGGATCGACATACGAATGACACACTCAGAACAAATAACATATTAAATTTAAAAGTTGTGCACTTATGTCGTTTTCGTTTTTGCGGTAGTGCTACACCGGTGTAGCACTTTTGCACCGAAAGTATTCGTTTTTGATTTTCGTGCTACACCGGTGTAGCACTTTTTCTGCACCGCTCAAGATAGTGCAGCACTCAAAAAATCGAGAGTGTAGCAGGTGCGCACCGTGTCCACCAATCAGCGTTTGCAAAGTTGTCAATATTTTGGTTTTTATTCACGCACACCAACGCAACTGCACCGAAAATGTTCGTTTTTTCAGTGGAAAGTGTAGCACGAAGCGGTGTTCCACCGCCGCAAAAACGAAAACGACATTAGTTTATGACCAGTTGCTTTTGCACTTGAAAACTATGTGCAGCGCTATCAATTTTTTGTCGATTCAATCATGATAGAACTTATGTGCGTAGCTTTTGGTTTTCAATCGTTCAGTATATGGGTTTCATTGGAACGAATAATAAACACTCATTTCCACGTGGGATTGGCTTCAAAATGTAAATAAATGAAAAAAAAAGGAAAAATTTGTCGATCGAGCTAATTTTATTTCACGAACAAAGCACCTCGTACAGCACCATCCACCATTGTGCAGTTACGCCCGTCTGGTATTGTATTTTTTACGAATAATCAGACTTTGACGACGAAATTGAACTCGCCCTAATATGGTACTAACCTAACATATATGACACCTTTTCGCCTTCTTTCCTCGATTCAGGCGAAACCAGCTGATTTTGTTATGAAAACATAATCAGCTGGTAGCTGAGAACAATGAGAATGAACGTAAACATCGGTGAACCAGCTGGTTTTGTTGTGTAAACATGACCAGCTGGTGGACCGAGAACAAAAGACCTTAATTGTAAACATTGAGACGGCCGGCGAAAACTAACATTATCGGGCGAGTTGCAAAAACCCTGCGACTGAGATTGACAGCGAAATCGAAATCGAAATCTGAGTACGACGAAATTTATTGCATCAAAGTCTAAGTCGAAAAAAAAATCGCAATACTAAACGCGAGATTTTTTAGTTTTTCAGTTTCTCCGTGTGTCCGTCATTGACTTGTTGATTTTTACCGTGCACCGGAAGCAAAAATCCGTTATCCTTTCCCGTTATCAATAAAATTAACGGCTGGTGCTGGATGCTCACGACGCTCACTGTTTTTCCAATCGCAACGATCGCAACAAAGCCGAAGCCACCCGCAAAGTGGAATGGGTTTTCCGCAGTTTTGGATCGGGATAAGGAAGCTTGATGTGAAAATAGTGGAAAAAATACTGAATATAGTGATTGCATATATTGTGCGTACTGTGAAACTGGTTAAAGATGCATATCCCGTGTTCACCGGTAAAATGATCAACCTTGTCAAATCCCTCATATCGGTGAGTACTTTGGGTAACTTTGGCTGCGGACGCACAGTGGAGTCAACGAAACAAATTGTTGAAAAAACGAAATTATGATATCATTAAATTTTATTTGTTAATGCTTGTTTACAAATCTGGAGCAACATTTGAAAAGGGCCCAAGAGGTCTTTTGTTAAATGAACACCGTTATCTGAAAGATCGGTGTTCGCTCTATCTGATAACGGTAATTTGTAACTTTTATTACATTCGCAAAACACAAAAAATACTAGGTACTATTTTAATTTTCTCTTAATTTTTGTTTTTCAGTTTGCGCGACAAATCGATCCGCGTTCTCTCCATGTTGCTCTTGTTAATGGTAAGTAACATTATATTTTTACAAAACTAGGGTCACTAGCCGTCACTTTGGACACTGAAGTGCATCAAAATGCACTAACAGCACGAATTTGACATACTTGATTGCTTTCAAATTGCGTTAACTAAAAAGCGTTCCAATGAGTTTGCAATGCGGCCAATGGGTGCGCGTTTTCAATAATCTCTAATTTTTTTAACCAATGCGTGCAGCACAGTTCTCTAAATATGTATGACTATAAAAGGCCTAAAGTACAAAGGGTCAAATATTTGACAAGGAAAGAACTCAAGAAACAACATCTGTTTGACACTAATGAACATTCGATCGAGTCAAACGAGATGTTTGAGCATTGGTTTCTTTTGGAACACAAATTTGACCCTGTGTACTGGGATCTTAAGTTCTGCACAATGGGGCACGTTCGGTGTAGTACTAGATTTGTAGTAATGAACTGAATTTTAGTATGGTGAGAAGGTCAATTCTCCGTTTCTGCAATAAAATGGTGCAAAAAGCGTGGGTATTATGATTCAACAACAACAACACTGTTGCCCAAAGTTTTGCTCAAACAGCATCAAATTAGATAAGGAATCATAATACCCATGCTTTTTGCACCATTACATTGCAGAAACGGAGAATTGATCTTCTCACCATACTAAAATTCAGCTCATTACTACAAATCTAGTACTTCACCGATTTGTCCTATAGGACGCAATCAGTGAAGTACTAGATTGAAAGTAGTGAGCTGAATTTTTGTATGTTGAGATGATCAATAGGACAGATCGGTGAAGTACTATTATAGTATAATAGAATATTATACAACGAAGAGCCAGGTGATCCGGAAACTTCGGCGGCGGTGGATATCACCATCGACCAAATTCGCGGTGCAAGCCCTCCCGTTCCTAACGCTGCCCTGGTAAAGCCGAAAGAGGTGAAATCAATCATCAGCAGGCTGAAAAATCGAAAATCTCCCGGACAGGATGGACTCGGGAACACCTGCCTCAGGCACCTGCCAAGAAAAGGATTGGTCGTTCTGACCAAAGTTTTCAACGCATGCCTGGCCTTAGGGTACTTTCCTACCGGTTGGAAACACGCCAACGGGATAGCCATCCCGAAGGCAAACAAGGACATCACCAATCCAGGTAATTACCGACCGATAAGTCTGCTGAGCAGCCTAAGTAAAGTTTTCGAAAGGGTAATCCTCGCACGACTAAACCGTCACCTGGAAACGGAAGAAGTCATTCCAGCGGAGCAGTTCGGTTTGAGAACGGGACACTCAACGGTGCACCAACTCGCTCGCATCACGCAAAAGGTAAAACACGGATTTCGAACCGGCAAATCGACTGGCATGATTCTCCTCGACGTGGAAAAAGCCTAGGACGCCGTGTGGCAAGACGCTGTCGTGTATAAGCTCTTCCGCTCGAATCTTCAACTCTACCTGGTCAAGATTGTGCAATCGTTCCTTTCTAATCGTACTTTCACGGTTGCCGTCAATGGTGAAAACTCCAGCACCCACAACATCCCCTTTGGCGTGCCTCAAGGATCAGTCCTGTAACCGATGGTTCCAGAATTTGCCTTGTGACTCCATCACAAATAAACAAAAATTATTAACCCCAGGATACAACCCTGGGCTATGCTCACTATGCTCACAGAGAGAATTAAAAAACTCTCCCACTCACACAATCCCAACCCTTTCCAACGGTACCACTCACCAGCCAGCAGTCTTTGAACAGCGGTTTGAGCGCCGGCAAAAGATCTCAGCCGAAGCAGCAATCCAGAGGCATGGCCAGGGGGCGGTGGTACTCAAGAGAGCGATAAATGTCTAAATACGAGCAATTCGGATTTGCTCGTATTCATAAGGGAATTTTCAGGTCGATCTCGGCATGCTAGCACTCGCCAGTTCAATTTCGCTACGAACGTACAGCGAGCAGTAAGTGCGCGCCGGATTAACGTTCGAAAAGGTTCGCTGAAATAGTGATTTTTTGCTAATAGTGATTTTTTCAATAATTTGATTGTCTTATTCTAGATACTATTACAGCAGTAAACTAAACGTCAAAATTAGTGTTGTTAGTAGTGTTAAAAGTTATAAAAAGTGGTTAGTAGTGTTAAAACGAAATCTAAATGTAAAAATGCTTTAAAGTCTATTGTCTTAGTCTAGGGTAGTTGCACCGAGTATAGTGCAACAAACATATACAAGCACAGAACAAATTAAAATCAAGCAGGAAAAAGGTAAATACTTGCACAAATAGTGTTTATTAGTAAAAACAAGCTAAAACAGACTCCCTAATACGACTAAAATGCGGTTTTAAGATAAAAGTGAGAACACGTTGTGGAAGACTAATGGCCGTGGTAGGTCCACAAAGGGCCTTTTTCTTTTATATTATTTGCCAGCTTTGTGGAAGGACGCCATCTTTATTCCTCCAATAAGCCACAAAGGAGTATCGGTGATCCTTTCATTCACCAAGGAAGCCATCTTGTCGCTGATTGGCATACCAAGGATCCTCGGAGACTGAGCGTCGGACGTCGATTGATCGCTGGACGTACTCCGGCAAATCCGTGGACCATATAACGACTGACAAGTTACACCATCGGTCGGGTTTGAGAAAGGTCACGAGGACTAGGACCCACTGACGTCATCTGTTGTCCCGGTGGTCACCAGGCGTTGCCCGCCGTCCCGGATTTCCACTCGATCAGCTCCATCGCTCTGACAGCTCGTCAGTCACCACCACGATCCCAAGCCACAATCCGACAGCCCGCAGTGTACCAACCAGAGTCAAAAACCGCAAGTAGTAGACATAGAATGTGACGTCACAATAGCATTAGATAATAAGCCATGGCCAATTCACAACCAAACAATTGTAAATATTTGTAATATAAGATGTGCACGTAATTTCTGGTTGTTGTGTAAGTTCATTCAGAAAGTTGAAACATTCACTATTAGTTTTGTTTGTGTATCGTTCGGACTCGAAGGGAGTCTTCATACCTCTCTCTCTTTGCGTTTCGTCCAAAATTGCATTGGCAGTGTGGCCTTTGAGTTATGTTTCCCTTAATGAGTTGCCATTGATTGCCACCAAACTACAGCATATCTGTGGATATGCTCTAATGCGAGTTCCCGCTGGAAGTGGAGAGTTGAGTTTTGGTGAGTGTTGTTTACCGGTTTCCCCTCATTCCGACCCTGGAGATCCCCCTTTTCCACTGAGCATAGTCGAGGGGGCTACAGTCCTGAGTCCGATTCTCTACAACGTCCTCACTTCTGACGTACTGATGGTAGACGGTGTATCATACGCATTCTTTGCGGATGACACGGCTTTCCTAGCGTCGGACAAAGATCCGGAAATAGTCGTTACTCACCTCCAAGCGGCGATGAACAATCTCCAGGAGTTCCAACGGAAGTGGCGAATCAAATTGAACGCAGGAAAAACGCAGTCGATTTTTTTCACGAAGAGGCGTGCTGCTCGACACCTTCCCCGTAGGTCGATTACGGTCAATGGTCAGCCAACTACATGGGACGATGAAGTCACATATCTTGGAGTGCTGTTCGACAAGAAGATGAAGTTCGACAAACATGTGAACTACGTCGCCGGAAAGGTTGATCGGTCTACCAAAGCGCTGTACTCCCTGCTGAATCGACGGTCGAAGCTGCACATTAAGAACAAGCTGCTGGTGGTCAAGTGCGTCATCCAACCAATGATCACCTATGCATCGGCGGTTTGGGGAAACTGTGCTAAATCACACCGCAAAAGGCTGCAGGTGAAACAGAACAAGTTGCTCAAGATGGTTCACAACTTAAACCCTCGGTATCCGACCGATGATCTCCACAAGCTGGCCGGAGTCGACACCGTCGATGCAAGCATTGAACGAGCCAAGAGATCCTTCAGGACTTCCTGTGAGATGTCAGCGAATCCGCTCATCGGAGCACTCTTTCCTCAACATCTGTGATACTAGTTTTAAGATAGGGGTAGGCGGGGCAATATGGACACCCGGGGCAGAATGGACACCCTCAAAATTTTGAAATATGCGAACTTTTTTGAACTTTTAACGAATAGAGAATATAGTGCATTTGTCTAAAACGTAGTTTCAGGAAAGAAACATTCGAAATTAAAATTATACTTGATTTTACACGAACAAGTTGCGTCCTCCGTTTTTTGTGCATGAAAATTATAATTTTCACCATCTAAAATAAGATTTAGTGATTAATTTATTGCAGGTCGATTAAAACCTGATATTTCTAGAACACATGCAAGTAGTTTTGCTGTATCTACATGCTTAACATGTTTATATTTTCTTCTTTATTATATCTAAAATCAAGTTTGGAAATATCTTCTGCTGCCGGGGCAAAATGGACACTCACCTTTTTGAAAGAAGCGGCCAGGGAAAAATATAACCTGAATCACAAACCAACCAAATTCTTCGATTTCAGTATATTTTCGGTGAAATGTTCACTATAGTAGACATAGGGTGAAACAAATTGGTCAAAAAACGACAGCAGTGGAAAATAGTTGTTCTAGGCACAACTGTACATGCCGACAAAAACGAAGATTTATCCAAAACAGTCTGAATTTAAATTAACTGAACAAAAATGAACTACTTCGGCGTATTATACATCCACAACAGTTGTTTTGTAATGAAATGACTTTATAGGTGTGAATAATGTATGAAATTCGTAAAAGTCTCATGGTGTCCATATTGCCCCATGGGTGTGTCCATTCTGCCCCGTAAGCTTGAAGACGGTCATGAAAAACTAACATTTTTCAAAACATTTTTTGAAGTGGATAAATAATTTTTCTTCATGAGTATTCTTATGCAATAGATGCTAAATAGATATTAAAAGGATACATGTATCAAAAAACTAAACTTTTTTGACACCTTGCCAGGTAAAGTTGGCAAAAACCTTAGGGTGTCCATATTGCTCCGCCTACCCCTAATCTGAGATCTAGGGTTTTTCGCATTCTTTTCCCTAAAATAGCCGAAAGTAGCTAGTAATTTTTGTTCTGTGTATTTATGTCTCATAATATGAATTGAATTATTCTCTCAGTTGAAAGGTAAACCAAATCTCTGAAGTGTAAATGTGAATAGTAGATATAAGAAAGTTGAATTCTGGACAAATAAATTAAATTGAATTGAATTGCTCAATCAGCATCAAATAAAGCAAAGAATCATAATACCCACGCTTTTTGCACCACTTCATTGCAGAAACGGAGAGTTGACCTTCTCACCATACTAAAATTCAGCACATTACTACAAATCTAGTAAATACTTCACCGATCTGTCCTATTGATCATCGCACTATACAAAAATTCAGCTCACTACTTTCTATCTAGTATTGTGGATTTACCGGCTACTTGTATTCTACCGGTTACTTGAGTAGCCGTTACAAAGTATCCGTTTTCATATAAAAATCAACTTGATTGTCAAAAAATGAATATCGCTGAATAGCTCGTGGCAACGAGGAATAGCGCATACAATAAAAATGTTTAAAAACATTTTTAAGTTACTCTTTTTATAATACGGCTACTTTGGATGCCATACTGAAGCGACCGGTAGAATACAAGTAGCCGGTAAATCCACAATACTTCACTGATTGAGTCCTATTCGATAACGAGCCTGGAACAAAGAGGAGAAACGTCAAAATTGGAACAGCCGATTCAGTGCCATCCCCATAGTTCCAATCGAGCAGGAGACCTGTCAAAACGACAAAGATTCGCCACTTTGGTATACTCGAGACTCTTTACTATTCGATTTTTCCAGTTGAACCACCGAGGGAAACACAAGGACCGGAAGTTGTCGCTTCAAAGCAAACACATGAAAGGGATGTGTCGCGAATTTTACCTGAAATTCAACATGATAAAGTAATCCTTTCGAAGAGGGCTAAGAAAAAAAATAAACAACAAAAAGCGGAAGGAAACCAAAATGAACCCCCCGAGCAAGTTGAAACCGTTGAGACGAAATCCGAAACGGTACGCCCTGAGAAGAACAGGTCGAAGAATCGTAAAGGACCGGCAAAGAAACCGAAGGACCAGCCTCGAAAGGAATTCGAAAAGGTTGAGGTTGTTCTGGATGTAAAACGGGTTACCACGCTGGTTCGATTCTCGTCCGAGCAGCACGAGAGTGAAATCCGGAACCCGTGCCCTCTCTGCTGCACTTCGTTCAAGGAAAGCGCCCTGGAGCGGCACTTGGGGCACGTCCATGGAACGAGGTGTTCCCTAGTTCCGCTTTTGTGTAGCGACATCAGGAACCACGTCATCTCTCGGGAAATCTTCCAGCTGAAACTGGAACAGAAGTCTAATCGCAATGGATCCACGTTCGTCTTCAAAATCACAAACTGCGCCGCGGTAACGCTTCTGCTCAAATCCATCTACACTTCCGACGGCAACGGGTCGTTGTCTTCGATCTTCGCCGGACCAGGGGTTCTGCGGATGAAACCCGGCTTCTACTACGAGGACGAAATCGAGGTGCAGGTGAGCGATGATTGTGTGCAGTCGCTGCTGGTGACGGTGAATCCTATCGAGGACGTACGTTTGCCTTACGACGTTGTGGAGCAGTACCACATCAAGAAAGTGAGTGCTAAGCGCACTCGGATCAATGGGTAATTGAACATTGTCTGTCTGGTTTTTGATGGTTATGATCGCTTACCTGAGTCATCCGTAAAAGCTGTGATTCTTCAGTCGGTTGACCCAGCCAGTTGAAAAAGGGCGGATTCTATTCGGGATGACTGTGAATGATAATTCATTCGTTTTAAGGAGGACATTTTCGTTTAGTGTAGAGTAGGTCCAGTGGTCCAGTGTGCGAACATGTTGCAACAAGTGAACGACCGCTGTATTGTAGCTTGTAGCATGCAGCGACCGTTCGCTTTTAAATGGGGCATGTTCGGTGTAGTACTAGATTTGTAGTAATGAGCTGAATTTTAGTATGGTGAGAAGGTCAATTCTCCGTTTCCGCAATGAAATGGTGCAAAAAGCGTGGGTATTATGATTCCTTGCCTAATTTGATGCTGTTTGAGCAATACTTGGATAATTTTGTTGTTTATGTTTCAAGAAATGGAGAAAACAGCAACACTGTTGCCCAAAGTTTTGCTCAAACAGCATCAAATTAAGCAAGAAATCACAATATCCACGCTTTTTGCACCAATTCATTGCAGAAACGGAGAATTGACCTTCTCACCATACTAATGTCGTTTTCGTTTTTGTGGCGGTGCTACACCACTTCGTGCTACACTTTTCACAGAAAAAACGAACATTTTCGGTGCAGTTGCGTTGGTGTGCGTGAATAAAAACCAAAATATTTACAACTTTGCAAATGCTGATTGGTGGGCACGGTGCGCACCTGCTACACTCTCGAATGTTTGAGTGCTGCACTATCTTGAACGGTGCAGAAAAAGTGCTACACCGGTGTAGCACGAAAATCAAAAACGAACATTTTCGGTGCAAAAGTGCTGCACCGGTGTAGCACCACCGTAAAAACGAAAACGACATAAAATTCAGTTCATTACTACAAATCCAGTACTACACCGAATGGGGCACATTCGGTGTAGTACTGGATTTGTAGTAATGAGCTGAATTGCTACAAGTTATCCCGGTTCACGGTAGTCCTAAACAGTCAACCAATGTTCATTTCCGCTACGTCATGTTGCTCATCGAAGCGATCACAACTATCATTTTAATGCTTGGTTCAAAGTTAAACGCTCATAAATCTACAGGACACGCCTTAATTTGCCGCGTCTTCCCATCTATGATATCCCAACTGCGGTTCGCAAGTTAAATGAGCATAATTTCAAACTCCAAAGCGCTTTCTATGGCCCCTCTGAGTACGAAGTATTGTGCCGTTTGGAGGAAGCCAAGAATCGTTCCTCGCTGACCGTCGGCAACTACTCCAAACAGGTTAATTTGCTGAACCGGGTTGGGGCAGAACACGAGCGCCATGAATTCGAAAGTTACACGATTGATCGACCGAAGCTCGAGCTGAAAAAGAAATTTAAGAAGCACAAGGATGGCACTACATACGAGCAAGCCTTGTATGCTTTGTCGGTAGGATTTTTAAATTTACCTATAACTGAAATTTTATCATTCACAACTTTGTCCCCTTTTAGATTGATCAGTTTAAAAATCCACCATCGTTGATCAACGAGGATGTTCGCGTGGTGCTGAGCATCACCATAAATCAAGTAATAGAAGTGGTCCAAGGAATTGTGGAGTACGTGGAGACGAACGCAATTCTGATTTTGTTAGAACAATCTATACCCGTTGCGAACGTTGTGAACATCAGATTCTTGTTCAACTCGGTTACCTTTCAGCTAGAGCAACAGGCACTTGAACGTTTGGCTGAGTGTCGAGCGGAGGTTATACTTTTTCCAACCGGAACCGATCCGGTACAGCATGGCGCAGAAATGGAAGAGCTCACATCGTAAGTTGGTTTCGATTCATGTTTTACTTCTTCGCTATTCTGCTATTTTGGTATTTTCTATCTTACTTCTTTACTGTACAATCCCTCACATGTACATTGTGGTAACCGTTTCAATCGGATTGGCGATTAAAAGTAGAGGTTGTTGTGAAAATTTGTAAATTTGAAGGGAAATACCAGTTCCATATCAAATTTACCGGGTCTGTGCCATTTGTCATAATGTCATTTGGCCTAAGGCCGTTTGGCATAAGGTCATTTGGCATAACGGTCATTTGGCAAAATGAACACTTGGTATAATAAAGAAGGGTGCATTTCGGTTATGCCAAATGTCCATTATGCCAAATGACCGTTATGCCAAATGTCCCGCTCCCAAATTTACCGGTGAATCGCTTTTTTTTCTACAGTGGCCATTCGCTCGTTGCAAAATGTTTACATTGCAACGAGCGAATGCCATTCGCTAATTGTAACGTCACTTTGACACTAAATTGCATCAAAATGCACTGCTAGCATGACTGACAGCACAAATTTGATACTTGTTTGCTTTTTAATTGCAAAAACTTGTCAAATTTTGCAATTCGGACTTGTAACTAAAAAGCGTTGCAACGAGCGGGTTTGCAACGAACGAACGGCCGCTGTACCCGGTTTTCACAAAAATGATTATCTGCAGATGGAACGATTCAATTACTAAAATACGAAATAGGATTTCACAAAATATAATCTCTCTTCAGGAGGCCAATAGTGGCTTAACACTTCTGTCCATTTTTTCGATTTTTACTTCGACTAACCAAGCTACTAAAAGCTACTAGAAAATCAGCAACAGAATAATACGAACCCAGCAAACAAAAAGGACTTGCGATTGGAAACTCGGTACGTGGAACTGCCGATCTCTCAACTTCA
The DNA here is from genome assembly GCF_035046485.1 of Aedes albopictus. Taxonomy (NCBI): domain Eukaryota; kingdom Metazoa; phylum Arthropoda; class Insecta; order Diptera; family Culicidae; genus Aedes; species Aedes albopictus. The sequence goes on along the minus strand of NC_085138.1, from coordinate 420,236,195 downwards.
TTGGGAGCACCCGCATACTCGCCGATCTACTGAAGGACCGCGGGTTCGGCATCGTAGCGCTGCAGGAGGTGTGTTGGACAGGATCCATGGTGCGAACGTTTAGAGGTAATCATACCATCTACCAGAGCTGCGGCAACACACGCGAGCTGGGAACAGCTTTCATCGTGATGATTGATATGCAGAGGCGCGTGATCGGTTGGTGGCCGATCGACGAAAGAATGTGGAGGTTGAGGATCAAGGGCCGATTCTTCAACTTCAGCATAATAAACGTGCACAGCCCACACTCCGGAAGTACTGATGATGACAAGGACGCATTTTACGCGCAGCTCGAACGCGAGTACGATCGCTGCCCAAGCCACGACGTCAAGATCATCATAAGGAGATTTGAACGCTCAGGTAGGCCAGGAGGAGGAATTCAGACCGACGATTGGTAAGTTCAGCGCCCACCAGCAGACGAACGAAAACGGCCTACGACTCATTGATTTTGCCGCCTCCAAAAATATGGCCATACGTAGCACCTTTTTCCAACACAGCCTCCCTTATCGTTACACCTGGAGATCACCACAGCAGACGGAATCTCAAATCGACCACGTTCTGATTGACGGACGGCACTTCTCCGACATTATCGACGTCAGGACCTATCGTGGCGCCAACATCGACTCCGACCACTATCTGGTGATGGTCAAATTGCGCCCAAAACTCTCCGTCATCAACAATGTACGGTACCGGCGACCGCCACGGTACAACCTAGAGCGACTGAAGCAACCGGATGTCGCCTCAGCATACGCGCAGAACCTCGAAGCCGCGTTGCCAGACGAGGGCGAGCTCGATGAGGCCCTCTAGAGGACTGCTGGAGTACAGTGAAAGCAGCCATCAACGACGCAGCCGAGAGCACCATCGGGTACGTGGAACGGAATCGACGGAACGAATGGTTCGACGAAGAGTGCAGAATGGGTTTGGAGGAGAAGAACGCAGCGAGAGCGGTAATGCTGCAGCAAGGGACTCGACAGAACGTGGAACGTTACAAACAGAAGCGGAAACAGCAGACCCGCCTCTTTCGCGAGAAAAAGCGCCGCCTGGAAGAAGCGGAGTGTGAAGAAATGGAACTGCTGTGCCGTTCCCAAGAAACACGGAAGTTCTATCAGAAGCTCAACGCATCCCGCAACGGCTTCGTGCCGCGAGCCGAAATATGCAGGGATAAAGACGGAGGCCTTTTGACGGACGGACGTGAGGTGATCGAAAGGTGGAAGCAGCACTTCGATCAGCACCTGAACGGCGTGGAGAACGTAGGCACGGTAGCCCACGGCAACGGAAGGAACGACGACGCCAGTGCAGCGGAGGACGGAAATGAACCAACTCCCACGCTGAGGGAAGTTAAGGATGCCATTCACCAGCTCAAAACCAACAAAGCAGCTGGTAAGGATGGTATCGCAGCTGAACTCATCAAGATGGGCCCAGAAAAGTTGGCCACCTGTCTGCATCGGCTGATAGTCAGGATATGGGAAACCGAACAGCTACCGGAGGAGTGGAAGGAAGGGGTAATCTTCCCCATTCACAAGAAAGGCGAACATTTGGAATGTGAGAACTTCAGGGCGATCACTATTTTGAATGCTGCCTACAAAGTGCTATCCCAGATCATCTTCCATCGTCTGTCACCTAAAACAAATGAGTTCGTGGGAAGTTATCAAGCCGGCTCCATCGACGGCCGGTCGACAATGGACCAGATCTTTACCGTACGGCAAATCCTCCAGAAATGCCGTGAATACCAGGTCCCAACGCACCACCTGTTCATCGACTTCAAAGCGGCATACGATAGTATCGACCGCGCAGAGCTATGGAGAATCATGGACGAAAACGGCTTTCCTGGGAAGCTGACTAGACTGATTAAAGCAACGATGGACGGTGTGCAAAACTGCGTAAGGGTTTCGGGTGAACTATCCAGTTCATTCGTATCTCGCCGGGGACTGCAACAAGGTGACGGACTCTCATGTCTACTCTTCAACATCGCGCTGGAAGGTGTGATGCGACGAGCCGGGCTCAACAGCCGGGGAACGATTTTCACAAAATCCGGACAATTTGTGTGCTTTGAGGACGACATGGACATTATCGCTAGAACATTTGGAACGGTGGCAGAACTGTACACCCGCCTGAAACGCGAAGCAGCAAAGGTCGGACTGGTGGTGAATGCCTCAAAAACAAAGTACATGCTGGTAGGCGGAACCGAAAACGACCGGATCCGTCTGGGTAGTAATGTTACGATAGACGGGGATACTTTCGAGGTGGTGGAGGAATTCATCTCAGTGGCGTCTCGTAACCTCACTTTTTACCTGTTCAACGACCCTAAAACTTGTAATTGCGGAGAGTTCAGGTTCTGATTCCAATTGAAAATGGATGGAAACGGCTATTCTCGTCATTCTCTACAAATTACATGCCAATTTGTTGAGAAAATTCAAAAATTTACATTTGTTGAACAGGTAGATTTGAGGTTAGGGAATCGCCACTGATTCATCTACCTCGGATCCTTACTGACGGCTGACAACAACGTGAGCCGTGAAATTCGGAAGCGCATCATCAGCGGAAGTCGGGCCTACTACGGGCTCCAGAAGAAACTGCGGTCGAAAAAGATTCACCCACGCACCAAATGCACCATGTACAAAACGCTAATAAGACCGGTGATCCTCTACGGGCACGAGACATGGACCATGCTCGAGGAGGACCTACAAGCACTCGGAGTTTTCGAGCGACGCGTGCTAAGAACGATCTTCGGCGGTGTGCAGGAGAACGGTGTGTGGCGGAGAAGGATGAACCACGAGCTCGCTGCACTTTACGGCGAACCCAGCATCCAGAAGGTGGCCAAAGCCGGAAGGATACGTTGGGCAGGGCATGTTGCAAGAATGCCGGACAACAACCCTGCAAAGCTGGTGTTTGCAACGGATCCGGTTGGCACAAAAGGCGTGGAGCGCAGAGAGCACGATGGGCGGACCAGGTGGAGTGTGACTTGGCGAGCATTGGGCGCGACCGAGGATGGAGAGTGTGATATATGTATGTTCCATTCGGCCACCCCTCGTCGTCAGGTTTATATTTTGACAGAAGGTATAACACAGTAAGTTGGACTGAAGACATAACAACAACGCGTGTGAACATGTAAAACCATTATAATCGCAAATAAAATGTTTCTTTATGTTTTAATCGAATAAAACATTACATTGGCGACGAGTTGTCGATCGTAACGCGCGCAATCGAGTAAAAACCGACGGAAAAAGGATGGCGCAAGGGCCAGCGTTCCGTAATTTCGACTGCGGCAGTGAGGAATGGGAGCTGTACAAGGAGCAGCTGGAGCAGTATTTTGCTGCTAACGGAGTGCAGCCGGATATGAAAAGGGCGGTTTTGATAAACCACTGCGAAGCCAAAACCTACAAGCTTCTTCGTGATCTGTGTACGCCGGATGCTCCAGCTTCGAAGACGTATGACGAGTTGTGTTCGCTACTATCCAAACATTTCACACCGCCGGTAGTAGTACACAAGGAACGGCGATATTTTTTGCGTGCAAAGAGGGAAGAAGATGAGTCGCTGAATGATTGGGCCGCTCGCTTGAAGAACCTGGCCTCGAATTGCAAGATGGGTAACCACCTGCAGCACAGTTTGTTGCTGAAATTCATCGACGGATTGCAAGGTAAAGCGTACGATAGGATCTGCGAAGAAGACGAGTCGTTGACATTCGAACGAGCGTACGAAATAGCAGTAAAGTACGAGCCGGATTCTCCCAGAGCAACAGGAGTGTTCCAGATCGACCGAACCAAGTCAGGACCGAATAGTAAGCAAGGAGCAGCAAAACGAGGAATGACGACGGGACTCTGCTTGGCGTGCAACAAACCAGGTCACTACAGACGCGATTGCCGTTTTAAGGAGTACGTGTGCAAGAAATGTCACAAGCGCGGCCATCTGCAAGCAGCATGTTCGCAGCAGCGGAATTTCTTCGTGGGACACCAGAAGGAACAGGATGACCATGAGGAGTCGGATGAGGTGACGATGCAGCAAAACTTTATCAGTAAGTGCAATTTTGGTGCTGTTTACTCAGTGAGTGAGGTACAAGGATCTGATTCACCAGTGTTGCTGACTGTCGAGATTGGTGATAGAGAATTTGAGATGCAGCTTGACACAGGAGCCTCGGTGTCAGTCGTTTCGTGGGCCTTTTATCGTGAACATTTCCTTCAGTACAAATTGTGCAATACAGCGATACAACTCAAGGGGTACAGTGGTGAAAAACTCACAGTGAAGGGTATCGTGCAACCAGTGGTTAAGTATAGGGGATTATCGAGTGCACTGACGATTGCCGTGACAGAGAACGGAGGACCACCTCTTCTGGAAAGAAATTTCGTTAGTCAGTTCCAACTGCGCATATTTTCTCTAAACAGTAAGGAGTACTCCACTCAGGAGCGTCTACAAGGTTTAATTGCTCGTCATCGGGATCTGTTTAGTCCGGGGTTGGGCACGTACAAACATTGTACAGTAAATATCGAGTTGGAGGAAAACGCGCAGCCAGTGTTTAGAAAACCGAGGCCAGTTGCTTATAGACTTGTGGACAAAGTATCAGCGGAGTTGGATGAAATGGAGAAAGACGGAATTATCAGCAAATGTGACAATTCGAGTTGGGGAACACCATTGGTGCCGGTGCTCAAAGGTGACGGTAGTGTAAGACTCTGTGGTGACTACAAATCGACGGTTAATCAAAGTGTGAAAGACGTAATTCACCCGTTGCCAACAGTGGAAGAAGTTTTTAGCAAGCTAAACGTGTTGAGAAACAATTAATCATAGTATGCATTGCCCTAGCCTTAACAAACGTATGTCATCCTAGAACTTAATAAATAATTCATTCTGTTATCAACCTTCAACCACTGCAGATGTTTCACTAATAGCTCTGCTAATAGGTTTTGGACCCAGATCATTTCAAGTCATTTTTTCGTTCCGGCAGCTGTACGTAAGCGATAGTCAAGATGGGAGATGAAGAAAAATTCCTGCGAATCAAGCCTTTCGATGGTACGAACTTCAACAACTGGCGGTTCAGACTTCTGGCGTTTCTGGAGCAGTTAGAGGTTGTACACTGTATCGAGAAGGAAGCTTTCGAGGAAGATTTCTGGGAGGTCCTAGAGACAGATTCGGCTGCGGTCAAACTGGAGAAGGAACAGAGAATAACAAGGCGAAGAAAGGAAGATAACAGATGTCGCTCGGTACTCATTGGAGCGGTTGCGGACAGCCACTATGAATATATAAAGGACAAGAAGACCCCGAAACAAATTTGGGACGGCCTACACGAAGTATTCCAGCGGAAGAGCATTACGAATCGATTTATTTTGAAACGCAAGTTGCTCGAGATGAAGCATGATGATCGGTCAAGTCTTGAAGCTCATTTCCTGCGGTTCGACCAACTAGTTCGTGAATTGAAGTCTACCGGAGCAAAAATGGATGAAGAAGATGTTGTCTGTCATCTGATGCTGACGATGCCGGTCTCCTACGATTCTGTGAACACGGCGTTGGAAGCAGTATCTGAAAAGCTGACTTTGGAGTTTATCAAGAGCAAATACCTGGACATTGAATCGAAACGTAGAGGCAGGAAGATTTCACCAAGCCGGGAGCTGGATGAAGTTGCGTTCGCTGGAAAATCCGGAAAGCTCAAGCTGAAGTGCTTCGGTTGTGGCAAGATTGGCCATAAACGAGCAGACTGTCGGGAACCAGGAACTCGGCAAGATTCCGAAAGGTACAAGGATAAGAAGCATTCAAGAACGGGAGCTGTTGCGAAGACAGTTTCGTTCGTTGCGGGTTCTGCAGCTGAGAGGAAGAAATGCTGGTACCTGGACAGCGGTGCTTCGGATCATATGTGTAACCAGAAGGAGATGTTTGAAACACTGGAAGCGTTGGATGAACCAGTCGTCATAGCCACAGCGAAGAAGGGAGTGAACCCCATCGCCAAGCACAAGGGCAGGATCAACATGTTTTCGAGCATTGGAGAACGAAGAATTCGCATTCACATCGAGGATGTCCTGTTCGTCCCGGATCTAGCGTTAAATCTGATGTCGCTTCGAAGGCTGGAGAATTCCGGAAAGAAGGTAATTTTTCACAATGGAAAAGTAGCAGTTGAAGATGAAGACCGGGATGTGGTGGCTACCGGGAAGCAAGCTGGTGTGTTGTACGTAATGGACATCGAGCATCAATCAACGGAAGGTAGTGCCATGGTAACGGGAAAAGTGAGCAAACAGTTGGAAGTTTGGCATCAACGTTTCGGTCATCTTGGACACAGTAATTTGATGAAGCTGGTCAGGAACCAAATGGTAGACGGAATGGAGCTGATGCAAGTGACGGTGACATTGTCTGTGAACCTTGTCTTGCGGCCAAGCAAACACGAGAGCCATTCGAAAATCGGGACGGAAAGCGTACGGTGCGTCCACTGGAGTTGGTGCACAGTGATCTCTGTGGCCCGATATCGCCTGTATCGGTGGACGGAATGGAGTATTTCATCACTTTTATCGACGATTACACGCACATGACCGTGGTGTACCTATTGAAATCCAAGGACGAAGTGATTGATTACCTGAAGGCCTATGAAGCGATGGCGAGTGCGCATTTTGGAATGAAGATATCTCGTCTGAGGTGCGACAACGGTGGTGAATTTGGAAGCAAGCAGCTGAAGGCGTTCTGTAGACAGAAGGGTATCCAGCTGGAGATGACCGTTCCCTACACCCCACAACAGAATGGTGTCAGTGAGCGGATGAACAGGACCATCGTTGAAAAGGTAACAGCAATGCTATCTGGAAGTGGAAATGAAACCCCATTCGAGATGTGGCACAAGAAAAAACCAAATGTGAGTAACCTGAAGATTTTTGGAAGCGACTGTTTTGTACACATTCCCAAGCAGAAACGGAAGAAGCTGGACGATAAAATGGAGAAAGCAGTTTTTGTTGGCTACGCGCCGAACGGATATCGAGTATGGAATGGTAGAAAAGTATTCGTTGCACGTGATGTTGTCTTCCATGAAAACCAATCGGAACAGAAGAAATCCTCTGAAGAGAAGCTGATTATGATGAGACGAGAAGATGCCAGTAAGCTGCTGACGGTACGTGACCATATTGAACAACCCGAGGTATGTCAAAGAGAAGCACTGGACTTGCAAGATGAGGTGACACGCGAGCCAGAACAATCGAATTGTGACGAGGATCTGGATGACACTTTGATCGGTAAAGCGGCTGGAGGTGAAGAAGCTGTACGTGATGTAGCTGATGGTCATTTTGATGAAGAGTTGCGCCGGAGTGATCGCAATCGGTGCCCGCCGGTGTGGTATGATGACTACAAGATATCTGCTTTTGCGTTGAGTGCTGAAGAATTCGTTGATAATATCCCGAGTGACATAGCTGTACTCCGGAAGCGAGATGATTGGCCATTGTGGGAAGAAGCGATCAATGAGGAACTGGCGTCGCTGGAGAAAAATCGAACCTGGACTCTTACGAAGTTACCAGCTGGACGAAAAGTTGTAAGTAACAAGTGGGTGTTCACCATCAAGCGAGACGGAAATGGAGAAGTGCAACGCTACAAGGCCCGACTAGTCGCCAGGGGATTCACGCAAGAGAAAGGATTCGACTATTCGGAAACCTACTCACCGGTGGCGAAGATGACTACACTGCGAGTTTTGCTGGCCATTGCTAATGAACGAGATCTGCATATCCATCAAATGGATGTGAAGTGTGCTTTCTTGAACGGAAACTTGACGGAGGAAGTCTATATGCAGCAACCTGTTGGTTTCAAGATAGGAGATCAAGTATGCAAATTGAACAAAGCGATATATGGGCTGAAGCAAGCGTCAAGAAGCTGGAACATGCGGTTCCATTCGTTCATCACCAAGATGGGATTCAAGCGGAGCGAGCAAGATCAGTGTTTGTACTTCTGGACGGATCAACGAGTCACAGTTTACCTGGTAATCTATGTGGACGATATCCTGATTGCCAGTTCGTCGGAAGCCATGATTGCGAACCTGAAAAAGAAGTTATCCACGGAATTCGAAATGAAGGATCTTAACGAGGTGAGAACTTTTCTTGGTCTAAACATTCAGCGGGACCGGACAAATGGTATTCTGAAGATTGACCAAAAGCAGTACGTCAAGAAAATTCTCGAGCGTTTTGGAATGAAGGATTGCCGACCTGCGTCTATTCCGATAGATCCCCATCTGAAGCTGTTAAAGTGTGAAAACAAAACTCAATTCACGAAGAAGCCATATAAGGAACTCGTCGGCTGCCTGATGTATTTGATGGTTACGTCGAGACCGGACATTTGTGCAGCAGTCAGTTATTTTGCTGGTTTCCAATGCTGTGCTACAGATGAACACTGGACGTACTTGAAGCGAATCCTGATGTACTTGCGAGGCACAGCAGATTACAAACTAATATATTGCCGTTCTTCTACCCCGGAAACATTATGCACGTATGCTGATGCGGACTGGGGAAACGATACGAATGACCGAAGATCTGTATCTGGATATGTCCTGAAGTTGTATGGAGCTACGATTTCGTGGGCCACGAGGAAGCAAGCATCCGTGGCATTGTCTACAACTGAAGCTGAACTGATGGCCCTTTGTCAAGCTAGCTGCGAAGCAATATGGGTCGTTAATTTGCTGAAAGTTCTGGATGTAGAAGTGAAGCTTCCGGTGACCGTCTATGAAGATAACCAATCCTGTATTGCCATCTGCCTAGAACCACGGAAACACCGGAGAATCAAACACATCGACATTCAATACTTTTTCGTCAGGGAGCTAATCCAGAAAAACCAGATACAACTACAATACAAGCCAACCGAGGAGCAGATTGCCGATGCAATGACGAAAGGGTTACCTGCGCCTAGGTTTCGGAAGCTGCGAGAGTTATTAGGATTAATTAATTGAGGCGGGGTGTTGAGAAACAATTAATCATAGTATGCATTGCCCTAGCCTTAACAAACGTATGTCATCCTAGAACTTAATAAATAATTCATTCTGTTATCAACCTTCAACCACTGCAGATGTTTCACTAATAGCTCTGCTAATAAAACGGTGGTCAGAAGTTCACTAAGCTAGACTTGTCGAAATGTTACAACCAATTTCTGTTGGACGAAGAATCTCGAGAAGTGTGTGCGATTTCCACCAACAAGGGGGTTTATAAAATGAACAGGCTACCATTCGGCGTCCGTCCTGCATCTGGAATAGTACAACGAGAATTGGAGAAATTGTTATGTGGAATTCCTGGAGTTCAAAATTTTTTGGATGATGTGTTGGTGACGGGGAAAGATGATGAGGAACATTTGGCGAATCTGGCAAGAGTACTAGATGTTTTGGAGAAGGCAGGACTAAAACTGAATCAGGCAAAGTGTCAATTTTTCAAGAGTGAGGTAACATACGTGGGCCATGTGATTGGACCAGATGGTCTTCGTAAAACCGAGGATCGAGTCAAAGCTATTCAGGAAGCCAAACAGCCAGAAAATGTTCAAGAGGTTCGCGCTTTTGCTGGACTCGTGAACCATTATGCGAAGTTTGTAAATGGTATGGCCGAGATGATGAGTCCTCTTTACCGTCTTTTACGAAAGGGCGAAAAGTTTGTTTGGACGCAGGAGTGTGTGGAAGCATTTGCGAAAGTTAAAAGGGAGATTTGTCGAGATGTTATGCTAGCTCACTTCAACCCAGAGGCAGAACTTGTGTTGGTATGCGATGCGTCGATGAATGGAGTTTCCGCTGTCTTGTTGCAGAAAGAAAAGGAGCGGGAACGACCGATAGCTTATGCTTCGAGAATTCTCCACTCGGCGGAGCGGAACTATAGTGTCATAGATCGCGAGGGTTTGGCAATCGTGTATGGTTTGAACAAATTTTTCCACTATTTGATCGGAAACACCTTCACTATAAGGACTGATCACAAACCCCTCTTGTCAATTCTGAACCCAACAAAAGGAATACCACAAATCGCTGCGAGTAGGATGCAAAGATGGGCAAATTTTCTGGCCGGCTTCAGCTATAAAATTGAACACGTGAGCTCGCAGAACAATATAGCAGACTATCCGTCACGAGTTCCATTCGAATCGTGGAAGCTTTGGAAGGAGGATGATAGCTTTTTGAACTTTTTGAACAGTGGCGAAGAAAAGATGGTGAATTGTGATGTTGTGCGCGAAGCGATGAAGGATGACAAAGAATTGACGATCATTCTACAGAACCTGAAAACAGGCAAACCAATTGAAAAGGATAGTCCTTATCGAAGATTCAAAGACGAACTTTCCGTGGAGAATGGGCTAGTTATGCGGGGAATAAGGTTAGTCATCCCGAGCAGCTTAAGAAAAATTGTGTTTGCTCAACTTCATCGGACACATTTGGGAGTTGTCAAAAGTAAGTCGGTATTGAGAAGTTCTGTGTGGTGGCCAAACATAGATGAAGAATTGGGAAGCTACATCAAAAACTGTTCAGCGTGTTTATCCAACAAACCTTCTCCTGAGAAAGCAAGATTGATTCCATGGAAACCACCCCAATCTGTTTGGAGTAGGGTGCACCTTGATTTTGCAGGCCCAGTGAACGGTATGAGCTTTTTAATAGTGGTAGATGCGCTATCCAAATGGGTGGAAGTATTTCCTACGACCAAATGCGATACAGAGTTTGTGTTGGATAAGCTAATCGATTGTATCAGCAGATTTGGGATCATGGATGAGATCGTTTGTGATAATGGGACTCAGTTCACAGCTGGAAAATTCAGGAACTTTCTAGCCGCGAACGGAATTCAACTACATTTAACAAGTCCGGGACATCCAGCAACCAACGGCCAAGCAGAGAATGCAGTGAAAACATTCAAGGCATCACTTTTGAAAAGTCTGACCGAAGGAAGGCGAAATATCAGAGAGGTAGTTGCAAACTTCTTGATGGGATACCGATCGGCAAGGCACTGTACTACAGGAGTCTCGCCAGCTGAGATGATGACAGGACGTCAAATGCGCACAGCATTAAACCTTGCAAAACCGGCGAAAACGAAACCCATGTCGAAGATGGAAAAGGAAGTCAAATCGAAAATACTGAAGCATCAGACAGACCAAATACATACGTACCGCGGTTCCAGGGAAGCTGTATTCGGCTGCGGTGATAGGGTAATGGTTCGAGATTACTCAAATCCCAACAAAGCAACGTGGAAACCGGCTGTTGTAATCAAGTTATTTGGACGACGAAACTACCTAGTGAAGCTGGTGGCTACAGGTAGAGAAATAAAGCGGCATGTCAACCAGATGATACCAGACACAAGAGAGGATAAGGTGGTTCAGAACGAAACGGAGCACCAAGAACCGGTTCCGAGAGGCATGAAGGAACATGAACCGGTCACGCGACAGACGGTTACGAGGTGCTACCGAGCACCAGTGAAGCGATCGCGGGAAGTCGAGAGCATATCCACCGAGAGATGTGAAGATCTTGAAGTGTCAAACCCGATTCTGGAAGAGGAGGACTTCGAAGAAGCGCAAGAGTCCTTCATGGATCCGCCACTCATACCGGAGCCGCATAGTGGGGGAACGAGGGTGGCAGGTTTATGTGATACAGATAATGGGGCAGAGTCAGTTGATCGACCAAGTTCAGATATAGTTGAGGACGGGGGAGTAAGTGATAATAGTGATGATGGACTAGAATTAGTGGGATTTGAACGAGGCTTCTGGAAATTTAGAGACTACGTAGGCAGAGTATTGAGTAAATGAATGACTAACGCAAGTCTATTTCTTTCAGATTTCAGTATTTGAGACTCTACATCAATACCTACAGAACTCTTATTCGTGGTAGAATTTCTTTCTTTTTATTAAACATTTTGTAACATTGATTTAGTGCGGGGGTGTGATATATGTATGTTCCATTCGGCCACCCCTCGTCGTCAGGTTTATATTTTGACAGAAGGTATAACACAGTTGGACTGAAGACATAACAACGCGTGTGAACATGTAAAACCATTATAATCGCAAATAAAATGTTTCTTTATGTTTTAATCGAATAAAACATTACAGAGAGCGGCAGCCACAAACCGAGTATTGTGGCGTACTATTGTTGATTATTTTCATGTCCGGGGGAACGGGATATGCGGCCGAGAGAAACACTTCCACACGCGGACATTACATAATAAAAACATGCACATTCATTAACACAAGACTACTATTTACATTATGTACACAATATTACAAACGGATTAAAAGTAATCTCGCGGAGATCGCGCGGGCAGCATCTTGCTGCTGTTGCAGATGATGGCGTTCTGTTGTTACTGTTGCTGCCGTTCGTCGTCGTCGTCTATCCGTCGTCGTGATAGAGACGAGCCGAGCCGATGATGCTTGTATAGGGGGCAGTCGTCTCACGTTAGATCCCGTTCACAACATCTCCCCCTTTTAGGATGACGAACGATATTGGACCAAGGTAATTTTCTTCGACGCTACGAAGAAATCCTTGATCGCACGATGTGGAGTGAAGCTCGTTGTTGCCCCACCATTGCTCTAACCGTTGAAACAGAATGATGCGCAGGATGCCGACTATCTGCTGCTGCTGTGTGGCCAGACAGGATGCATCCGATGACGCCGTACATCTTCAGGATCGAAACCGAGCTTACGCAGAAGGACGTGGCCAAGTAAACGTCTGGCTTCTGCTGGGTTGCGTGATCCGAACGGTGTTGAACGAGTGGAATGGTGGAAACGAGCGGCTGTCTATTGGACCGAATCTTGGTGCTGTAGGTGGAAACTGCGTGGATGAGTACGTCTCCTAGCGAGCTGCGATTGCCAAGTCCAAAAGATGTTGGTGATTATGTCGATGCGAAAACGGCCAACTTGAAGATCGACGATACATCACCAAAGGAGGATGCCGTGTGTGGATGGCATCGGACTCCTTGCTATGGTGCATGCTGGATGATGATGTAGGAGGAAATGAGTATTCCGAATCGAACCGGCCGATGTGGGAGGACGCTGACTGGGCGTACGGACTCCCACTGGGTTGCGAGATTCGGCGATGTGCATCTTTCGGAAACAACCTGAACAGCCACAGGAGGACATTGACTGATGATGTGCGACTCCTGCCGGGTTGTGTTTTCCGAATGGCGGCGATGATGCAACTTACTGCGTTACTCCATTTTCCCTCCTGCGTAGATTCGTTGAGTTGGTCGTTTGGAGCTGCGGTACGACCCAACTACGAAAAAAACCTCGTCGCCACTTTCATGTCCGGGGGAACGGGATATGCGGCCGAGAGAAACACTTCCACACGCGGACATTACATAATAAAAACATGCACATTCATTAACACAAGACTACTATTTACATTATGTACACAATATTACAAACGGATTAAAAGTAATCTCGCGGAGATCGCGCGGGCAGCATCTTGCTGCTGTTGCAGATGATGGCGTTCTGTTGTTACTGTTGCTGCCGTTCGTCGTCGTCGTCTATCCGTCGTCGTGATAGAGACGAGCCGAGCCGATGATGCTTGTATAGGGGGCAGTCGTCTCACGTTAGATCCCGTTTACAACAATTATGTATTGTCTTAATGATGTTGAACTAATAAATGTATGTAACCAAGCTACTACATAGCTGGAGAAACGAAAGTACTCAAAAGTGAGTTCGTTCTACCCAACTTCGAGGTTGTCTGCGGGAAGCCAATTTCAAATTGATGGAGTCGATGTTGAGGTAGGTAGTTTGCATTTAGGCGTATAATACGACCAGAGTACCTAGAGTTTTTTTTTACTCAAACGTCAGTTAAAATTACTCAACTTTCGGCACTATGTCACTTATTCAATTTTGGCTTCCCGCATCGGACTCTCAAAGTTGGGTTGTTTTGCTATTCACTCTCTGGCAACAACAAAGAGAGCGAATGAAAGAGGATGCAAAAAGAACTCAAAAGTGAATTTGAAAATACTCAAATTTGGGTTTTCTTGTTTTTTAGTGATGGAATTACAATGTTGAACCGCTTTGACCTGTTGGATGAACAAATTGAGATTTAAACTGTTCGGTAATAAAAAAAAATCCCCAGCAATCAACTTTGCTTTGGAGATGATTTCCCACATGCCCGTAGACCATTTCTTCATCTTCTCGGATAGAGTTAGTTCGATTGAGGCACTCCGGTCGATGAAACCTGTATAACATCCATCTTACTTTTTAAAAAAAATAAGGGAGTAGGGTAAATCGGGGTAATTTGGCCACCTTAAGCAAAATTCGATTGAAGATGCAGAAAACAACGTTGAATCTCTCGTACATCGTATGGTCAGAATGTTTCTGATAATACTATACTAGTTGCATAAAAATATCATAATTTAATCGTGTTTAAATGCCAAAAAAAGATTAAAAAAAAAGTGTTGTTTTTGGGTCGATTTTGATCCGTCGGGGTAATATGAGCACCCTATTTTCAATGAAGAATTTTTATCGCCTAATGCAATACAAACTTAACATGCTTCGCTTGATGTTGAATCATATAGTATCAACTTGAAGTGTGCAGAAAACAAACTAATTTAAAGGTTATCTAAGGTATTTAAACAAGAGAAGTCTTATGAGGTGTTTTTGATCAGCCCTCGTCGGGGTAATTTGGCCAACAATTTTAAATTTCATTTTTCTAATTTACTATGAGACTAAATTACTTCGTTGTAATTTTTCAATCGCTTCAATATCAGGCCAGTATTGGAGCTCCTAGATGGATTTTCAAAAATTACTAGATTTTAGGTGATTTTCCAGTAATGCTCAAATTGGGTTTTTAAATTAAGAAAAATGTATTGATTTTTCGATTTCATACGAAAGAGCACCTTTTTCTGAGCCACTATGATTTTTTTCAGATTTTTTGAACTTTATTTTGGTACCTAAAATCAATTTCAAATAGATTTTTCGAAATCACCTTTTGACAGCTGAGCAACTGCATGACAGCTCCAACCAGTACAAAATGCGACGAGGGGTGATTCGACAAATCGCTTCCATACAAACTTCAAACTGATTTTTAAATAGGTTCCCGGGCACCAAAATTCATGAAAATTTGGATTTCGGCTCAGTTTTGCATGCAGATCAGAATATGGAAGTATCTCAACATCGCTAAAGAAGCCAATTGCCCCATTGGCCAAATTACCCCGACTACCCCTAAATGGGTGCACTGGTCGAAAGATCATACAAGATTACCTCTGTATGGGTCCCCTCACATTGCTCAATTTATGGCAATGAGAAGGCGGACTCTCTCGCAAAGGTGGGCGCACAGGAAGGTGAGATCTATGATAGAAGAATTTCACATGATGAATTTTTCCATTTTGTTCGCCAGAGTTCTCTTCAAAGTTGGCAAAATGATTGGCTAGATGGCCAGCTGGGACGGTGGTTACATTCCATTATTCCTAATGTTTCATTGCGAGCGTGGCATGGCATGGTTTGGATGTAAGTCCGAATTTCATTCGCGTGATGTCAAGGCTTATGTCCAACCATTACTCGCTAGACGCGCATTTATACAGGATTAACCTCGCGTTGAGCAATGTTTGTACTAAGTGAGGTTCCGGTTATGATGACATCGACCACGTAGTTTGGCAATGCCCGGATAATGACGCCTCCAGAGCACTACTCTTGGATACCCTTGAGGCCCGAGGTAGGCAACCCTTTGTTCTTGTGAGAGATGTGTTGGGAACCCGTGATGTCACATACATGGGATGTATTTTCGACTTTCTTCGCTCTGCTGGTATAAAAGTTTAATTCGCTTGTGTTTTCTTCCCCAGTTTTTTTTTTCTCTGTTCTTGTCTTTTTTGTGTTGTTCCTGGCCATCCGGCAGAAGAATGATCCACTGCAATCTGGTATCATTGGCTACACAGACAACGAACATGAACCAGACAACGAACATGATTCAGAGAACCCTTACCCCCAATCCTTTCCAAGTCCAACCTTAAAAACTTTTGTGACATACTAACCTCGAGCTGCCACGAGTACCCTGGCTCCGACCCATACTAACTATGGCATATGTATAAGAATCTGTACATAATATACAACTTTTGATTTTCGGCTCCGCAAAGCGTTAAACGCGATTGAGCCCCAAATTGTAAATGAACTATTTAAAAAAAATAACTTTCTTTTGTATTTTGTTGGTGGTTTGCCTAAAGTAACAGTAGCTGTTTTTCATATTTCTATTTTGCATTCAGCAGAAAGTCCTTTTTACTTGTTTTTGTAATTCTTCTCGATAGAGTGTATTCCCTTCCATGTTCACACGCTCGTTCCCAGGTTCCAGTGGATCAACATCGGAATAGCATCCAACGAGGAGCAGATGGTGGCCGTCCGGAACATAGTGAATCGTACCTCCTTCCCGGCCCCGTACGTTCTCTTCGGGCCGCCGGGAACAGGAAAGTCCTCTACCCTCGTGGAAGCCATTGGCCAGATATACTTGCACCGTCCGCAGGCAAACATGCTGGTGGTGGCCCCGTCGAACTTTGCGGCCAACGAAATAACCAGTCGTATTTTGAACGTTATACCTGAGAAGCATGTTTTCCGGTATTTTTCTATGAGGTGTAGACGTAATGTGGACAACATAGATGAACAAATTCTACAGGTTTCCAACATGGCCGACAAGGAGTTCGAATTGCCATTCTACGAGGACATCTATCTTGCTAGGATAGTGGTGGCCACGTTGGCCACCTCGGGCCGGCTGGTACAGGCCAAAATCAAAGAAAAGCATTTCAGCTATGTAATAGTGGACGAGTGCGGCAGTGCTAAGGAAATAACGTCCCTGGTGGCCATCGGAGGGCTAGCCACGTGTCATGATGAAATTCACGCCAGTATCGTACTTGCTGGTGACCCGAAACAGTTGGGCCCCGTCATTCGCAACGACTATCTCAAGGAAACCAACCAAAGCGTGTCGCTTTTGGAACGCATCATGACGTTAAACTTGTACGAGATGAATCACAACACCAAAGGGTATAACAATCGGTATATCACGCAGCTACGAGACAACTTCCGATCTCATCAAAATTTGCTGAATTTTCCGAATAACGCCTTCTACGCTGGCCAACTGCGCGCAAAAGCGTCCCCCGAACTGACTCACTGGGCGCTGAAATGGCCGCGCCTGCCTAATCCGAACTGTCCGCTCATATTTCATTCTATCGTTGGGAAAACTCAGCGAGACAACAGCAGCTTCAGCTTGTTCAACCGCGAAGAGGCCGAGCTCGTTCTTGACTATTTAGGCGATATTTTGTCGAACGACATCAACGGCCGTCAGGTGGGACAATGCGATATCGGTGTCATATCGCCGTATGCAGCGCAAGTGTTGCACTTGAGGATGCTATGTAAGGACCGTGGTTGGCAAGAGATTGAAATCGGTTCGGCGGAACAATACCAGGGCCGTGAAAAGGCCGTCATCATCTTATCGACAGTGCGATCCCGCTGCAGTAACGTTGGATTTCTGTCCGACGCTAGAAGATTGAACGTTACGATAACTCGAGCTAGGGCTTTGTTGGTAGTCGTTGGGAATCACAACACATTGCAGTTGGACGACAATTGGAAGGCTTTCATCAGATACTGCCAAGGCAGTAAGGCTTTCATTGATGGAGGAACGACAATACTTACAAAAAAGAATGAAGAACTGAAGAAACGCGAGCAGCGTACGAAGCCTAATCCAGCTGAAAAAATGGGCGGTTCAAGTTCACAGAAAGCTAAGATAAGAAATGCTCAAATGAAAGGTAGCTCAGCTCAACGAAAACCATATGTGCCGACGAGCAATTCTAATTCGAACAACAAATCTACAAAATCCAATTCGGCACTCGAAAATCACAAGCAATCGGGAAAAGTAGACCTTGAGAAATGCGATAAAAACTCCAAGAAACTGAAGTCGATTCCTCGCCCGGAAGATACGAAAAAAGCTACCAAGACATCTGGAGGCAAGCAAGTGGTGAACGTAAACACCAAAAAACAGCAAGGTTCTACTCACGCTCAAACCAACAATAAACCGACTAAACAGACACTTCCAACCGCAAAGGGGAAAACAATTTACAACAGGCGTAAATCGAAGCAAACCAAACGCGAAAAGAGTACGAATAAAGCAAAACAGGATGTGCAGACAACTGACGGAAATCAACAAGTGGATGAAGGTGAAGATATGACGAAGCCACAGCTCAAATTTTCAAGAGCACAAATCTGAAGAACCGAATGTCGTATTGCGCTGAAAAGTTGATCGATTGGTCACCACCAGCGGGTAACCAATCGATCAACTTTTCAGCGCAATCCGACGTTTGGTTCTTCAGATTTGTGCTCTTGAAAATTTGAGTTGTGGCTTCGTCATATCTTCACCTTCATCCACTTGTTGATTTCCGTCAGTTGTCTGCACATCCTGTTTTGCTTCATCCTGTAAGCAGCAGTGAGAAAATGCAACATTCCGCAAAACCGGAGCGAAGAATTCAAAGATGGTGGAAGTTCCGGGCAAAGAAACGCAACCAGAGAAACGCTCAACCATAGAACGAAGACGAGGAAATTGAAGAGAGGAAACATGGACGTGAACAGCGGACGTCAGCTGGAAACAATCGTCGTAGAGGAGAATATGGCCCTTCGACCACATTTATCGATTGACATGATAAGCATCGAAAAGCGGCACCGATGAAATCGAGAGTTTGAATGAACTTTTCACTGTATTGTACTTTTTTCCCTATATTACGGTAAGTAATACGCCTTTTTTACGCTCTGAATACAACTAATACCTACTAGATAAGCCTTCGATAAACTCCATTAGTCAGTAAATACAATAGTCGAAGAACCTATGTGTAGTGTCTACCTAATGGTTGTGTGCATAGGATATCTACCTACATGATATACTATTCATGACAGTACCTAAATGTCTAGGTATAATTCATTATATCTACCTAAGGTAGTATAAATACGGGTGTTCATTGGACCACAGAGCAGAGACTGCACAAGCTTTGGACTTGTCAACATCTTTAATATTCTTCTTTTGGAGGATATAAAAGTGGCGACGAGGATCAAGGAACGTGTAATTTCTTTTGAGTTATTCCGAAATTATTTCCTTTTGGTTTTCAGGTTGTTGTAATAACAAATTGTTATTTTTGTGGAGAACGGAATTGTTCTTTTTTTGGTAGAATTGCCAGTATGTTGTGAACAGAATGTTCTTTTTTGTTGACGAAATTGTCTTGTTGTTTTGGTAATAACGAAATGTTATTTTTTGTGGTGAACAAAATTGTTCTTTTGTGGCGGAATTGTCATATGTTATGTTTTGGTGAATGGATTTGTGTTATTTGTACTTTTTTTGTAAAGTTGCCGATGTTGGGATAGCGAAATCGTCCTTTTGTTGTTGTAGTTTTGTTGACGAACAGATATGTTCTTTGAAAGTGACGGACTCGTCAGTTTTTTGTGCTATCATTATTTGGTGATGAATGTTATTTTTTGAAGTTTTCTAAAGGGGAAAGGACTGTAGTGTCTACCTAATGGTTGTGTGCATAGGATATCTACCTACATGATATACTATTCATGACAGTACCTAAATGTCTAGGTATGATTCATTATATCTACCTAAGGTAGTATAAATACGGGTGTTCATTGGACCACAGAGCAGAGACTGCACAAGCTTTGGACTTGTCAACATCTTTAATATTCTTCTTTTGGAGGATATAAAACTATGTTGTCTACAATAACAAATTAATCCACTAGCGGTGATGGCTCCTTTGTCGTGAATTTCCAAAGATAAAAGCCGCCATCTTGGTTTTGGGTTGTGTGATCATTATTTCCAGGCTCCGGACACCTCCCGCTTTCCCCCTTTCTATTAAGGAACATTTCAGATGACTCCAGGATGTTTCAAAGGTATTTCAGGGTGTTTCAAGGGGGTTTAGGATCGGTTTAGGTCATTTCAGGAGACGCTTCTGAAACTTTCCATCACTCTTAAAACCTCATGAAACCATCTGGTGTCCCCTGAGACGTCCCTAAAACCCTCTGACAATCCTCTCAAATCTCCTGCCCAATTACCTACTGTCAGAAGCCCTGGAAAATGTTGTTGAAAAAACTGAACACCACGTGAAAAACAGTTTTGAATTTGCACAACAGATATGTAGCAGGAATGCAGTTTCCCGAGGAGCACGTGCTTTTTTCACTGGACGTGAAATCGCTGTATACGAATGTTCCGGTGCAGAACGCGATGAAGTATATCGAGCCAACAAGGTGAAGCGAGGTACCCAGGCATACGAAGATCGATAAACGAAGTTTCTTGGATGCAGTAAGGTTAGTTTTGTACTCTGCTTGTTTCATCGGTTTACCGATGGGATCTCCGCTGTCTCCACTTATAGCGAACATCGTTGTGGAGCGCTTGGAATATGAGAGCATACAGAGGGTGAGTGCAGAACAACTCGATATAGTACAGCATCCGCTCGATAACTGACTGCTCTTTAACTGGGCGCTCGATAACTGGGGCAAAGTCGAGTTAAAAAGCAGTTATCTGTCAAAAATAAGCGAAATATAACCTCACATTTAACAAATCGGTAAACAAAACAAAATACAGCGGTCGTTCGCTCGTTGCAAACCCGCTAGTTGCAACGCTTTTTAGTTGCAAGTCCACTAATTGCAAAATTTGACAAGTTTTTGCAATTAAAAAGCAATCAAGTGTCAATATCGTGCTGTCGGTTATGCTGTCAGTGCATTTTGATGCACTTTAGTGTCAAAGTGACGTTGCAATTAGCGAATGGCATTCGCTCGTTGCAATGTAAACATGTTGCAACGAGCGAACGGCCGCTGTATAACAATAGCCTCCGGCTCCGGAACAAGCTCCGGAAGCTCAGTCCAGTTATCGAGCGGCGCTCGCTTACTGGACTGTCGACAAAGCCCAGTTATCGAGCGAAAGCTG
The DNA here is from genome assembly GCF_035046485.1 of Aedes albopictus. NCBI lineage: Eukaryota > Metazoa > Arthropoda > Insecta > Diptera > Culicidae > Aedes > Aedes albopictus. The sequence continues at coordinate 420,215,362 of NC_085138.1, read as the reverse complement.
TAAATAATATACATACGGTATGTGCATGACTGCTTTTGTGTTGCACGGACGGAACACGTTGATCGAAGTTTAGAATTTTTCAACGACTTCTATGATAGACTGCAGTTTAATGTGAAAAAAGAGGAGATTCAGTTTCGCAATATCATGGTAACAAAAAAAGATGAAATTCTTGAGAAAACGTGTATAGGGCTATCAAGTTAATTGGTGCTCAGAACCGCCCCTCGGCCATCAGTACGGTGAAGCAAATGCTGAAGTGTAACAATTACCCCTATTGATTCATTTAGAATGTTCTGTAACTGTAAGCATCGGGTCAGTCAATCGGGAGCGTCCAAGAGATTCCTCGACTCAACTGCCTCAGGGTCGGCACCCCTACCCTTAATTTACCGCGGGACAGTGAAATTTCGCACTAGACCCTGAAAAACCACAAGCACCACACTTTTCAAAAACTCCAACTTTATTCTAGCTTTTCTTAATTAAGCCTATATCACAAAAGCTTTGGCTACTCCTTATCCTTCACTTCTTCCCATTTTCTTATGTACTAATCTGACCTTTTTCTTTGTCGGGGTCCCTCTGCTCCTCCTGACTCTGACCACGCTTTTCTCGCATCCTGGCAATGGCCGCCGATGTCCTTCTCAGGTGCTTCACGGCTTCGGCCACGTCTGGCCACTTTCTGCTTCCGCGATGGCTCTAGGTTTTCACGCTGCAGCTTCCTGGGACCTCCCTACACGTCCTAGGCTACCGATATTGGCGGATCGGTCTTCAGCCAACAACGATGCCGGAATTCACCCAGAATGGAATCCTAGGACAGTGTCGAGCGGTAATTGAAATATAGTGGTTTCTATACCAAAAACGGCGGGGTCCTGGAGTGAGTGGAATGGTCAAAACCATGGTAATAGAAAAATAGTCCATGCCAGTTACCTGATGTACAATTTCCGCTCACTTCTTCCTAACCTCTTTCCACTATAGCTTTCGTCTAACCGAATTCGCTCCTAAACCTAGCAAATATTTCTTACAAGCCGACGATTCTGATAAGATGCTGCCAATTCCACGTGGAAGTGAATGAAACAAACTGGTACCTAATTAAACTCCATATAGACATTTCGGTATTAGGATTTTTTCTCTCAGAAATTCCGTCAGGGTTTCTTTCTAGAACTTTTTTAGTATTACCTCCAGGAATATCTTCCAGGATTTCTCACAAAATTCCTTCCGTAGTTTTCACGCTATTTTTCTTGGTATTCATTTTAGAGTTTTTCCAGGATAAGTATACTTCCAGATTCCTTCCAACATTTTTTTCCCGGATTCCTGAATTCCGACCGATTTTTCCTTAAGTTTTTCTCGGGGATGCTAAAGAATTTCTTCCCAAATATTGTTCTCAGAGCCCCTCGTGGGATTTTTCCGGAGTTCACCCAGCGTTTTGCTCAAAGAAATCTTCGTAGGATTTCTACCAGAATATATTCCGAATTCTCTATAAGAATTTCTGTCGGGGTAAATTGTACAATTTTTCTCGGGATTCTTCTTGAAGATTGTCCGGTATTCCTCTTGGGGCTTCCCCAGCAGATCGTCCCAGTAACTCTCTCAAAGTAGTTAAAGAAGGGATTCCTGGGATTTTTACTAGAGTTCCTCCAAGAATTTCTTAAGGAGTGTTCACGAATTTTCAGCAGGATTTCCTCCCGAGAATTATTTCAATTTTTTCCTGTAATATTTTCAAACAATTCCTGTAGGCTTACTTCGAGATGTCCCCTACAGGAATTTCAGTTGGGATATTTCTTAAAAGTGCTGATATTTCTGATATTTCTGATTGAATTCTTTCAGAGCCAGGCTATTCCTCGTAGCTGTATCGTTTTTCTTGCAGTAATCCTCTACGGATTTTTTTACAGATATTCTCTGCACTATTTCTAAAACTCTTCCCGGATTTTTTTTACCTGAAATTGTCCCGAGATTCTGGATACTCCTTTTTTAGAGATTTTTTTAATAGGTACTCCCAATTTTATAGCAGGGATTTTTCCACGAGTTTTCCTCAGAATGTCTCCTGGGATAACTTACGTAATTCCTTATAAGAAATTCCTGGAAAAATATTCGACGGAATTTGAATGAAATCTTGCGAGAAACTGCGCAAAGTCTTGTTGAAGAATGCTCGACATGAACTTCAGGAAAAACCTGAGAAAAAAAATGAGAGACATCTCGGTAAAAAATTCTAACAGTAATTCCTAGAGGAAATATTAAGGACATCCAAGGAGGGATTCTAAAAACCTCATGGAATCCTGGAAGCAGATAGGGACGAAATTCCGCGAGGAAAACAAGAGAGATGTCGGAAAACTATCGGTAAAATTCCCGAGATAAACTATTGGATAGCTATTCCGGAAAACCATTAAAAAGACACGGACACTGTTTTCAGTCAGCGACTGTACAGACTGCACGAAACTTAACACGGATTATACACCAGTGGATACGGAAAAGAAGCTATTCTCGCAAAAGTTTCATCGCTAGGAGCGGGAATCGAACCCTTAGCCCACAACATGGTGCGTGTAGGAATTTGATAATGTAGTCATAAAATAAAGAGTGGATGATTTACATCGGTATCCCGATACATGTGCTGGTTGTTAGGGACAACGTGAAGAAATGATCATAGTAGTAGAGAACCCTCTGGAAAGGGAGAATTTCGAGAGACGTTGTGCAAGACGGTCAGCAGTTAGTAGTTGTGGATTATTACTCTTGATTTGTACAAATGAGAAAGACATGAATTTTGGTGTTAATATTTTCATTCAATGGCTTAGTGCGATCTTTTGTACAGATGGAAATATGGATTGCAAAATACGACCTAATAACGGACTTTAACATAAAAAATGGAAATGTTAACATTATTTTGTAAAAGAGGATTGGAAACCCTATTCCATAGTGGCCAACCACAGAAAAACGATAAGATAGATATAGAACATTAACATTCTGCAAGATGAATATATTCTTGGCTGAATTGAGGTATGGTAATTGCATCCAGTACAAACAGCTTCATGATGACGAATCGAAATATTAGGATTACGAACAAAGATTAGAAAAAAAATGTTAATGTAACATTAATTCAGTGGCATGAACAAATCAAAGCAACGGTATCAAAAGGCTTGTGATAGGTATACGGATATACTTGTAAACGAATCCCGAAGAAAATGACGAAACTTAGGGTCTTGTACCATTTGGGCAGGTGTACCTATTTTGGGCACATGCCACTATAACTAAGTCAAATTCAAACCGAATGATTTGAATTTTTGTCGAAAGTTAGTTACTGTACGTGTCCAACTTCATACAAAAATTCAAATCCATCGATTTAAAATTGACTTAGTTATAGCGACAAGTGCCAAAAAAATAGGTACACCTGCCCAAATGGTACAAGACCCTATAAAATTGCAGATATATCAAAAACTAAGGTCAAATAATCAGAAAGATAATTTGTAACGAGCCATTTAAAACTTAATTTTATAGCAACTCAGTAAAAAAAAGTAAAATGAGGATTGTACGAATTTGATAATGTAATCATAAAATAAAAAGTGGATGATTTACATAGGTGCATCGATACATGTGCTGGTTATTACACTGAAATAAATTTTGTTGTGGAAACTACCGATTACATAGTAAAATTACTAACCGTACCTATGATTCTCAACCGACATCAATTTCCAGTTAATCCCACAAAACACTTTCAACTTAACTAGCAGTGCAGTTAACATTACCAAAAATAATCTTAATATTTTTAACCATACTGTGTTGTAAAATGCATGTCCTTGAAAAATTAACAATGTTTTGTAGTTGAGACGACTATGCTTTTAGTTGAATTTACTACAATGCATTGTAATTTCAAGCATATTTCAGTTACCTTAACAGATTTTGTTGTCGGTTGAGAATCATAGGTACGGTTAGTAATTTTACTATGGAATCGGTAGTTTCCACAAAAAAATTATTTCAGTGTAGGGACAACGTGAAGAAATGATCATAGTAGTCGAGAACCCTCTGGAAAGGGAGAATTTCGAGAGACTTTGTGCAAGACGGTCACCAGTTTGGAAGCCCAAGTCAGCTTCAAATAATTGTTTGTTGATGCTGCGAATCGTCCGATTGGGTTTCCTCTTTATCGTTCCGGACTTGACCCTACACTACCCTACAGTGCGATTAGAAGCTTGGTGATCCTAACCGCGCGCACGACTATCCAGGAAGGAACTCTAGTAGCAATCCTAGCAACCACGCTTAGAAATCTTGAAAAAAAATTGAATAGATGTGTATTTAATTTTGACGAGACGAAAAGAATTGAACGACTCGCTGACCTGGAGAGCAGTCATCACACGAACTACAATGCGTTGGTGTTCAAGCTGCGACAAGTGACGGACAACGACTGACGACGAAGAGGAAATGAGAGATGATGCTAACCACGACCGCAAAGTACTCTACTAGTCAGTGGTACTTGATCGTATTTCTTGAACTTTGTAGTTCTAACAAAATATCGGACATTTTCTTTCTTCAAATATAACGTACATTATCTGATTGAAAAATAAAGGTTTTCATTTGGATTACATCAGCATCAGTCAAAGTCAAGTCACCGTCGATGATTTTTTTTAATCGCTGGACGACCCACAGTCTTCGTCAATATCTTCGCCATTCTTTGGTTCTGGGGTGGGAAAAGAATACGCAACGGCACAATTCCTTCTGCAGTACCGGATGAACGTTTCCCACAGTGGATCCTTCTCTAGGGTATATTCACAGCCAATTACGATCAACAACGAGCATGCTCTGGTCAGGGCCACGTTCAGACGCTTGGGATTGCTCAGAAAACCCACCCGATTGTATATGGATCGCACGGTGGATATCACGATGATGGCCTTTTCACGTCCCTGGTACTGTTCAGCCGAGCCGATTTCAACATCATACCACTTTCTCTGTAAGCACATATGTTTAATGAAGCTCACTTGTCGAGCGTAGAACGTCAAAATACCGATATCGCTTTGCTTCACCGGATTTTCATTAAGTCCATTTTTGAGCAGGTCTGAAACGTACCGCACGACCTGAAGCGCTTCACTTTCATTGAACAAACTGTACGACATTTTGTCCTCTTGCATTGTGCCTGAGGTTGGATGGAAAATCAGTGGCACTTGGCGATTAGGTAAACGCCACCAATCAACGGCCAAATTTTTCTTGTCGGGTGAAGCCTTGGCCCTAAGTTTTCCTTCGTAGAACACGTCGTTACTGAAGTTGATTAACGTATCGTGTGACCGGAAGTTGTCACGGAGTAACGTTAGGACGTTGGGATTGTATTCGTTCGTCACGTGGTCTTTTGCATACAATGGAAGGTTCATCAGTCGCTCCAGCATTGACACACTGTGGGTGGTCTGCTTGAGAAATTCGTACTCGAAAACAGGTCCCAGTTGCTTGGGATCTCCCGCCAATACCACACTGGCATTGATTTCATCTCCATGTGTGGCAAGACCCGCTATCGGAATCAGTGACGATATCTCCTTAGCACTTCCGCATTCGTCGATGAACACGTAACTGAAGTGTTTCGATTTGATGTTGGCCTGAATCAATCTGCCAGCTGTGGTCAGGGTGGCTACGACCACCCGGCACGTGTAGATGTCCTCGTAGCAAAGGCTACTGTACGATTGTCCTGCTAGATTGGAAACGTCCAGCACATTCCAATCGATGTAGTGCGCTTTCTTGAAAAACGCATAGGAGAAAAATCGAAAAATTTGCTCATCCGGAATGACCTCCAGCAAACGACTGGTTAACTCGTTGGCGGCAAAATTGGACGTAGCTGTGACCAGAATGTTAACATTTGGACGCCGGTGGTATATTTGTGCGATGGCCTCCACCAGGGTGGACGTTTTTCCGGTGCCCGGGGGTCCGAACAGAATGTACGGCGCCGGAAATGCCGTTTGATTGACGATATTACGGATGGCCACCATCTGTTCCTCGTTGGACGCTACGCTCTGTCGAATCCACTGGAAGCTGTGAATGTGGATGGGGAAATAACGGTTATTAACGGTATTTCCCACTGTTGTTTTGACATAAAGAAACATAAAGAAATGTCAATTGACGTATTCCCAGGAGGATACTTGGAAGAATTCTAGAAGGTAATCTTGTTAAAGCCTTGAAACTATCTTTGGAGGAAACACTCCAGGTATCCTTGTAAAAAATTCTGACGCGAATACCTAGAGAAATTCTTGAAGAATTTCCCGGAGTTCTTTTCGGATAACTCTTAAATAATGGAATCCTTGGAAAAAATCTTGAATTCGCATGAAGCAGTTCCTGGACGAATCGGTGGAATATATTCAAAAAGAAATATCCAGAGGAATTTAAGAAATTCTTAGAAGAATTCCAGGTGCATTTAAAAAAAAAAATCCAAAAGAAATTTCTGGAGAAATCCCTACATAAATTTCGGAGGGAGATCCTGATGAATTCCTAGTGGAATCTTTGGGAGAACTCCAGAAGAAACACATGGATAATTTCTTGAAGCATTTCTTGGAAAAAAGCAAAGTAATGGAAGGGTTTCTGAAATTCCTGAACGAATCCCTGAATATTTTTTTGAGAAATTTCGAGAGGAATTTCTGAAAGAATCACTAGTGGAATTCCTGAAGCAAACTCTGGAAAAATTCTCGAAGCAATACATGGTGAAATTCCTGAAAAAAATCCTGGAAGAATTCCTGGAAAATCCTGGGGGAATACTTGGAGATATTCCTGGAGGAATTTCTGAAGGAATTCTTGCAGGGATCCCTGGAGAAATATCTGGACAGATACGAAATCCGTTGAAGAATCTGAGGGAATTTCTGAAGGAAGCCGTCGAGGAATTGCTGAATATTTTTTTGGAGGAATTGCTGGAGAAATTACTAGAGAAATGTCTGAAGGAATCTGCAAGGATTTCTGGAGAAACCTCTGGAGAAGTTCTTGGGGGAATTCCTGAAGAAATCCCTGACATAATTACAGCGGCCGTTCGCTCGTTGCAAAATGTTTACATTGCAACGAGCGAATGCCATTCGCTAATTGCAACGTCACTTTGACACTAAAGTGCATCGAAATGCACTGACAGCATGACTGACAGCACAAATTTGACACTTGATTGCTTTTTAATTGCAAAAATTTGTCAAGTTTTGCAATTAGCGGACTTGCAACTAAAAAGCGTTGCAACGAGCGGGTTTGCAACGAGCGAACGGACGCTGTACTGGAAGAATCTAGCAGAATTCCTGAAGGAATGCCTGGAAGAATGCTGGATGGATCTCCTGTAGGAATCCCTGAAGCAATTCCTAGAAGAATCTATGGAGGAATTCCTGGACGAACTCCTGTTGAAAATTTCTGGGTGAATCCCTGAAGAAGTTCCTGGTGGAATCTCTAGAGGAATGGGGAAATTCCTGAAGAAAATCCTAGAAGAATTCCTGAGAAATCCTGGGGGAATACTTGGAGATATTCCTGAAGGAATCTCGGGAGGAATTCCTGGACGAACTCCTGTAGAAAATTTCTGGTTGATTCCCTGAAGAAGTTCCAGGTGGAATCTCTAGAGGAATGCCTGGAGAAATTCTTGGAGGACCTCCTAGAAGAATCCTTGAAAAGATCGCTAGAAAAACCCCTAGAGGAGAAATTCTTGGATTAATTTCTGGAGGAATTCTTTAATAAACTCCGAGATGAATTTCTTTAGAAATAAGCTGGAGAAATCCCTCGATGGAGAAATCGCTGGAGAAATTCCTGCAGACAATTCTGGAGAAATTCCTGGCGGAATCCCAGGATGAACTCTTGAAGGAATCCAAGGAGGAATTCCTGGAAAAATACCTACAGGAATCCCTAGAAGATTCCCTTAAACAATTCCTTGAAAAGTCCCTGAAGGAATGCCTGCGAAAATTCCTGGAGGAATCCCTAGAATTCTCGGAGGAACTTTTGGAGCAATTGCTAGAGGAATCCTTGAAGAAATTCATGGAGACATGCCTGGAGGAATTCCTGGAGGAATCCCTGCACGAACCTCTGGCGGAATTTATAGATTTCTCAGAAGAATTCTTGAAGTAATTCCTGGTGGAATGCCTGGAGGAAGTACTGAAGACATAACAGAAGGAATTCATGGTAAGAGAATGCGGAAATCAACATTTGAGACCAGAAATTCCACGATGTCGGCCCAAAATTCAAGATGGCAGCCTAATATTCAAGATGGCGGCTATTTAACGGTGTTTAGGCTCTAAAACCATGCAATATCGGCCTATTTGGTATGGGGAAGAAACTGGAGTCCAAAAATGACGACCAAAATAACCAAGATGGCTTCCCAAAATCCAAGATGGCGGCTCCAAATTCAAAATGGCGTCTATGAAATGCAGCTTTAGGCTCTAAAACCATCCAATATGGGTATATTTGGTATGGGGAAGAAGACTGGACTCCAAAAATGGCAACCAGAGTATTCAAGATGGCGGTCTAAACTCCAAGATGGCGGTTTTTTAATGGAGTTTGAGGTCCTAAAACCATGCAATATTGGTATATTTGATGTGGGGAAGATGTCCGGAGTCCAAAAATGGTGACCAGAATACCCATGATGTCGGTCTAAAATCCAAGATGGCGGCTCGTTTTTGGTGTTGTAGGCTCTAAACCCATGCAATATGGCTACATTTGGTATGAGGACGCCGTCCAAAAATGGTGACCAGAATATCCAAGACGGCGATTCCAAAATGGCGGCTGTTTAATGGAGTTTGAGGCTCTAAAACCATGCAATATGGGTATGTTTCGCATAGGGAAGAGGTCTGAACTTCAGAAATAACGACCAGAATATCCTAGATGGCTGTATAAATTCCAAGATGGCGGCTTCGAAGTTAAGATAGCGGCTGTAAAATGGAGTTTCAGTCTATAAAACCGTACAATATGGGTATATTTTGTATGGTATAGATGTCCGGAGTCCAAAAATGGCGACCAGAATATCCAAGATGGCGGACTTAAATCCAAAATGGCGTCTCAAAATTCAAGATAGGGGCGTATTCTCAAGATTTTGAGGCTCAAACATCAAAATCCAGATAAACGAAATGATTTCTGGTGCCATGAAATGGATTTCTGTTAAACGTATGGAAGTGCGATACACATCAACATGTAACTTGAGTTTTATTGAAATGGGGCATCGAGAAAGGCACCATCGCCGCTAGGTGGATTAATAAGGGTTTTTTGTTTTCTACTAACCTGCTGATGGGTTCCAGTGGTCCGCCGGTGATGACCTCCGGGAAACAAATGCTCTCAATGAGAGGGGTACTCATCAGCGCCACAGCATTTCTCTCCAGCTGGAAAGTCGTCTTATTCAGCAAGAATATCACCTTCGTCACGCACCTCATGTTGACCAGCCCTTGCATGTGACATGTAACACTTTTAGGGGTAATTTCCTCAATCGTTCCGAACACCTTCGACGTGAGATACCCTTCTTGTGCAATGAAGAGCACATTCCCGTCTTCACACAGGAGCGACGGTTTCTTCTTGAACTGTTTAGTCTGCAAAAGGGTGAGTAAGAAATGTAGTTCATTGAATTCAGAGGAAGGAAACACACGATGGATTAAATTTAAAGTGTGGCAAGTTGTCGAACTCTCGAAAGAGACGAACCAACCAAGGGCTGAAAGTCTCTCTAATAAAGACAAATCAATCAAATTGTCGAACTCTTATGTCTACTCTTCAACAATACTTTGAAAGGTGTAAAGGGGTGAGCTAGGCTCTACAACCTGGGTACGAATTCCACGAAATCCTGACAATTTGTGTGCTTTGTTGATGACATGGACCTCTCTGTAGATTTCGGCGAGTTCCAGGGTTTTATGGGGTTTCATGGGTGTTCCAAGGTGGCCTAGGGGTACAAGGGGTATTCCAGGGGGTCTCAGATTGTTTCAGAAGTTATCAGGCGTTTCATGGCTTTTAGGGGTTTTGAGGGTTGTTCGAGAAATGTTGCGGAGCATTTCAGGAAGTTAAAAGAGATTTTAGAAAAGGTTTCAAACCCTTTCAATGCACACTAAGATTCAGATGTTCCAGCTCAGTAATTGTTTCACTGAATTCAGTAATTTGTCCATCTTTTTACTGAGTTTTCAACAGCAGATTTATCTCGGTACACTCGGTAATCGTATGTATTTACCGTTCACCAGTAACGATATTTACCGTAACTCAGTAACTTTTGACAGTTTCTTAGCTGAGCTCAGTAACTCATGTACAGAATATCCGCAAAATAAACAACCGAGCGTACCGAGTTAAATCTGCTGTTGAGAACTCAGTAAAAAGATGGGAAAAATACCGAGCTGATCTTAGTGTGTCCGAAACCCCCTGAAACGCCTAAAAAACTATCTGAAAAGCTCTTGATACCTTCTTGAAATCCCATCTTAAATCTCTTTAAAGTCCCTGAAACGTCTTGAAGCGCCTTTGAAATCTCCCTGAAACTCCCTTGGAAGCATCCTTAAACCATTGCGAAACCCTCTTGAAACTTCCTGAAACGCCTTGAAAACCCTTGACATTTCCTTTGTCATTCCGTCCCGGGATGGGAAAGAATCTCTTACCGAAATGTAGTAACATCGTGATCCATCCCTTCGCTTGATGCTCGGTTTCGTAAGGGTGTAGTCGCCAAACTGCTCAAGCAAATGTTTAACCTCGAACTGGTTTAGCAACTCCAGTTGCTCCCTGTAACTATCCGGTGTAAGCAATTTGTCCTGTTTGGATCGTTCAATAAGCCGCAAAAGGTCCCTATCTTGCTCTGTGTATTTTCTATTTTCCTTAAAGTTGGTTCTATAGAGCGCCTGAACCGATCGTGAGAGTTCGTATGGATACAATTTTTCCAGTTTGAGCTGAGTCCTAAAAGAAAAAAACCGGATTATTGTACTATCTCCTATAAAATACCGACTATCTGCATATACTAACTTCTTCGGTTTAATTTTCTCGTCTTCGTCGTCTTTTTCCTTAAAATGATACTGTTCAACTATAAACCAATCAAAATCTTCATCCGGAATGATCGGAGTGGCGGAGATAATAAGTGAATAGATGCGGCCTTTAGCTAACATCAGATCATCGAACGTGACTTCTTCTTCAAACTCGTAACCGGGAACCATTCGTAGTTGTTCATCTTGGTTTCCAGTAAAAATAGGAAAAAGTTGGTAGTTTCCATCGAAGATGTAGGCGGAGTTCAGGGCCATCGTTACAGAGGACTTATTTTCGATGTTGATCAAGAACGTGATAGCCGTCGACGGGAGTTGTTGCACGTTCACTTTGAACACCGGACGATCAATGGGATGATTACGTTGGTCGTAGTCTAGTACTGGTACCAGACTGAAATCTCTGCCATGATCCGTCCGTAAATGCCTTCGCAGCTGATAGTTGTTTCTCAGCTCCTCCAGGCATATAGGGCAGTCTTTTGACGGATTGATTCTGCTTAAATAGCGCGGTCTGCGAACAACCGTCTGCTTGTGCTTGATTGTCCATTGCTGGTCTAACTCTAACGTTGGAGAGTTACTGGTTTTCCGTGTATCTCCGGTTCGTGCCAGATCCTCATCTTCATCCTGGTTAGATTCTGTTTGATTTGGCTGACCATTAGTTTTCTGTATTTTGGATTGTGGCTCTTGGCATTCATCATCTTCTACCGGTGACACGTGGCTTTCGGTTTCAACAGTGTCTTCCGCCAGTGGATAGTCGCTCTTTGGCTCTGAAAGTATTTTAGCTTATATGAATAGTGCAATTGGCTTCTCTAGCGGTGTTAAGATAATTCCATATTCTGAATCTGCACGCCAAACTAAGCCGAAATCCCAATTTTAATGAATTTTGGTGCCCGGGAACCTATTTAAAAATCAATTTAAAGTTCGAAAGTTTGAGAAGCTCGTTTCGTAGTTGAAGTAGCAATATGCAATTGTAATGAGCTGTACCACATTACGAACATTTCTGTCTGTGGCCAGCAAAGGAAAGTTGATACTCAAGCAACTGGATGTCAAGAAGTCTGGATTACAATACATTTGTAATTTACGATAATTTATTCAGAAGTTTTATTAGAACTATGCTTCATCAGTTGCTTCAAAGTTGCGTCTAGACAAGTAAGAACAAAGGTCATAAACTACGACGCATGGATCTTGAAAGACTGCCTGCGTCTAGACAGTGAAAAAAGAGGCCCAATAGAATGGCAGGCCTCTAGAAAGAGGCCCAATAGGCAGAAAAGATAAAGCATAGAGAATGAAGCATGAGAAAGTGCTGCTTGTTGCAAGAAAACTCCCATTGAAAGGTTAGGAAGCAGTGTATGAATCTCATTAGTTTACAGGTACGACTCATGTAAGCGAAGTGGTATTTATTTTAAGTGGAGAAATGCAGGCAGATAATTATAACTCTACACATCTAGTATATAACAAACTTATTTGTAAATTTTAGACAGTACCAACTACCCTTTTTTTACAGAACTCACGCTCGGATCATTATTCCGAAACCCCTTCTAAAGACCACATTTTATGGTGGCTCCAGAGAGGAGATAAAAGTTTGTATTCAATCGAAGCGTTGGAAAGTTCCCAAAATAGCATCGTGCATTCGAAACAGTATGCTGTAAGTGCGTTAGCGGAAAATAGTGCTATTCACCAAAGTCATCAGCAACCGGAGCAAAAAAAAAAACAAAATAGTGTTTCTACAGTATGTTGTAAGTGAAATAGCGGAAAAAACTGCAGTTCAACAATAGACCTTACTCTCGAGGATCAAGTTTATCATCGCTTCACTGCATTGGAAAGTGCTCAAGCCCGAAGGTACACATCTCTGGTCTGCCAGAACCCTATCGGACGGGAACTACACTAAATTGGGAGTTTAAACCGAGGTTTAAACTCATCCTGGCGAGCAAATAAATTTCGAGGATCGCCGCATCGAGGAGTCATCAGCTAAGCGAGGAAATACAGCGGCCATTCGCTCGTTGCAACATGTTTACTTTGCAACGAGCGAATGCCATTCGCTAATTGCAACGTCACTTTGACACTAAAGTGCATAGAAATGCACTGCCAGCATAACTGACAGCACAAATTTGACACTTGATTGCTTTTTAATTGCAAACACGTGTCAAATTTTGCAATTAGCGGACTTGCAACCAAAAAGCGTTGCAATGAGCGGGTTTGCAACGAGCGAACGGGCGCTGTATTAATCGAATCGAGGATTCGTCAGTGCATTGAAACAGCAAACCCAAAAAAGGGGTTTCTCCAAAAACCACCTCAAAACGAATTGTTGTTGAAAAGAGGGATAGAGTTACTATTTACAAAAAAAAAAGTTGGGCCGGTCATATTGATTTTGGCCACCATCTTGGATTTTTATACCAAAACATTTTTTTCTCCATAATGCAACCACCGATTTTCAAAGTTTTTGCATCAATTGAAAGCTGAGACATTTATACATAACACATCAAAAATTTAGAGATATCTTTTTTCTATCAAAAGTTATCAACAGTTTTGTAAATTAATCCACGTTTTCTCCATACATTTCCATGCGCACCGACAACGACATGCAATTCGCTCCCAAAACGACGATTCGACCGCTTGGGAGTGTTGTCGTCGTCGTGATGATGCTTCCCGAAAGCAATGTCAAATTCGTTCGGGGTTTCAAAACATTGGAAAGAAATTCATTATTTTTACAGTCAGATTGAGATTTACGAGTAAATGAGTGTGATCCGAAGGTATAACTGTTTATTCAGAGCATAACAGTATTTTTTACGGCAGTGAAAACTAATTAGAAGTACGACTTTTCTGAGTCTGAAAATCGTTCAGGCGAAGTGGATAGCAAATCTAACCTAGAATATCCTACAATTCTAACCTCAACTCCTCACTTGCACAAGCCGGATCTCATTTTTCACGAAAATGGTGGAACAAAATGCAAAACTAATGTACGTGCGACCGAGGGAATTGAAAGTTCTACCATTCCCACTTAGAAAAGTTGTCGGATGTGGGTTGTAAGTAGGAAAAATAAAATAATTCCCCCAACAGATTATGTTGATAGGTATGTAAAAAAAGGTAAACATCATCAGTTCGGTAGTTGCGCTACCGAAACAAAGATGGGTAACAGTATGTTTTGTTTTGCCCCTTGAAAGCCAATAGCATCTGACAATGAGTGTACGCCTGCATGTATACAGCGCCCGTTCGCTTGTTACAAACCCGCTCATAGCAACGCTTTTTAGTTGCAAGTCCGCTAATTGCAAAATTTGACAAGTTTTTGCAAATAAAAGCAATCAAGTGTCAAATTTGTGCTGTCAGTCATGCTGTCAGTGCATTTCGACTTTAGTGTCAAAATGACGTTGCAATTAGCGAATGGTATTCGCTCGTTGCAATGTAAACATGTTGCAACGAGCGAACGGCCGCTGTAATGTATGACGGAAGCCAAACAGCTCAGCACGAAAGCGTGGAATAACAAGTGGATTGTTTTTAATGGGTAGGCAACCATTCAAATTCGACACAATGCTAAAATTATGTACACTGGCCTGAACACAACTACACAACAGGCCAGTCTGTAAAATCCTAGAAATGTATAAAACAATAAACAATATCTCCACGCAGCAGCCCCAAAATAAAATGAAGTCATATTTGAAACAAAATATTCATTGACCTACACCGAAAAAATTTTCTACTCAGTGACTCTTACTCAGAAATCGAAAAATCTTTTGAAATCTTACTCAGTTTCCGTTAAAAGTGGGACAACCCATTGGCAATGGGTTGTCCCACTTTGAGCTGAAACTGAGTAAGAATACAAAAAATTTTTCGATTTCTGAGTAAGACCAACTCAGCCACTGAGTAGAAATTTTTCTCTGTGTATTGACTTGTTGAAACCGCTACATTGATAAGGTTTTTTTAATATTCATTTGAAATTTAACAGTTCTACTCCTGCACCACCATACGTAATTTAGATTTCCAAACTGTCGAAAACTTAACATTGAGCCACTATGTATTAATCGTTACCTGCGTCAGCTTCCCGTTTGTCGTAAGGCTTTGCGAATTCATCTTTTGTAAAAGGCATCTAAAACGAAATGACTGATTTAGAACATAGATTCATCACACATTCATCAATTTCACAATTCTGGATTTCAATTTGAAAAGGTCGTAAGTTCACGGCGAATCTAGGGCACACACGACCTATTCACACCAAACTGCAAAATTTCACTTACCTGTTGAAAGTAGTTGATAAGCTTTGCCACTCTAGATTCACCTATTGCATCCACCTTATCCATGCTGCCAAATCAAACGGTCTTCTCGAGGCGCACAAAATTGTTTGAATTAGTTTTACTTTCACCAAATCACTGCCCGCGCACGCCAATCTTCGACACAACTCGATCGTCAACTGGAGTGTTGGCAAATCGTACCGATCTAGATTCTAGACTACAAGTTTTACCTATTCTACCAGATTCTACCTTCACGTGGGTAGCAAAGCAAAGAGCTTAGCAGTTGGTTGAGTACACTGGTCAACGACAGTGAAAAAGCCATAAGGATCTGTACATCTGCGTATCATAAAAGTAGAGCTTAGCGCCATTAAAATTGAGAACAGTCCACCCGATTTTTTTGATAGGTACCGACAGGGATCGTAACATTGCTAATCGTTCACGGTAACCATTTCTTTCGGTAGCTATCGGTGAACGATATGTATCTAAGAATTCCCATCAATATTATAACACTGTCAAAGTTACATTATAGGTATTTATGTGACCCACAAAGCGATGCTTTTCTGCTTAGCTCGATTTTTTTTGTCGACTGGTGTAATTTTTACGAGATTATTCCCAGGTGTAGGTTCCAGGTAGCAGTTATGCTGCTGTTCTTTCTTCTTTACGTTGTTTCATAGATGGCTGAGATCGCTCATCTCGCAAGAATCTTATATGAATCACTTTGCCTGGAGCTGGGCAGATGCAGCGTCCGTCGGTTCGTTGCCAACCCGCTCGTTCCAACGCTTTTTAGTTGCAAGTCCTCTAATTGCAAAATTTGACAAGTTTTTGCAATTAAAAAGCAACCAAGTGTCAAATTTGTGCTGTCAGTCATGCTGTCAGTGCATTTCGATGCACTTAAGTGTCAAAGTGACGTTGCAATTAGCGAATGGCATTCGCTCGTTGCAATGTAAACATGTTGCAACGAGTGAACGGCCGCTGTATTAGAGTTAACACTCGATGTCTCAATGAGAAAATCTTCTTTGAGTAGATTGGTTTTACTCCTTTTGGAATAGGGTAGGGCGGGGCAAGATGAGCACCCTAAGGATCTCGTTGAGTTTATTGAAAGTTAAACGCAATTTTTCAAAGTACGTCTCAATTGTTCTTTTCTATATAATGTTTTCTATCACCCATAAACATGGGAGGGTTCAAAATTCACAATAAGGATGATTTGTTTGACTAAACAAAAAAGATGTTTTACGGTCAGTTCGAACATGCTACGGGGCAAGACGAGCACTTCATTAAAATCCCAATATTTTAACAATAAATTGGCCATACAGTGATTGATATAGTGAACCTTGTTTATAGCTATAGTATCACGTTCTAAAATGCCCTGGCCAAGTTCGCAGGGTTTGACGGTATTAAAGTGAAGGAGTTTCATTTTGATTATTGTAATGTAGTGTTCTTTAGTGAAACATATCACCTTTTTAACACTTTAATGCCTCCAACGGTTCATCACGAACCGGCTGCTGCAGATGGAGTATGGCTGATCATATGCATCAGACATGCTCAATAAACATGGAGGGACCGCCGGGGCTCATTAGAGTCTATTCCCAAGCAATAGTTCCAAGTCGGTTGAATTTGAGAAGGTTTTGATGATCGTTACAAATCCTCATAAAAGTATTATAGGATTTGTGACAGGTTTTTTTAACCTTTTACAGTCATTTTTTAGGGGTTTTCGGCCTTTTCAGTCGGTAAAATCAGCGAAAACTATTTTACCTCTACATCCGACGGTTTCGGTTGCTTTATTCAACCTTTTTCAAACTTTTTCAAACCGAAAACCCCTAAAATTGCTGAGAGCTACAGTCGTAAAGATCTTTCTTGCTTTTACAGTCAGCTGACTTCAAAATGTTGTTTGGGCTCTATTTCCCACGTTTCTCCGTTGATTTTGATTAGTAATTTATTAATGTCATAGTCGCTTTTTCGATTTTTTACAATATTAGTTGGTCATATATTTTCTTTAAATAAAGCAATTAAAATCGACCGAAGAATTCATAGTGGGAAGGAGATTTGCAGTACTTAATTGTGCTGATAGATTCGAAGCTAACGTGCGAACACTTAAACGCATTGTTGACGTCAATGCGTTCGACGTGACGTTTTGAACAAAAACTGACTGCGTTTTATTAACTGAACAACGTCCCGAATAAAAAATACAGTAGAAAAACCGAACGTTGTATTGTAACAGTACTATTTAAAACCATATTTTTACAATAGACACCACTGTAAAAATAAAAATACAAAAACAATAAAATGTAATGTAGAACCCAATACAGTAAATTGTAAATACGATTTTTACAATATACTATACGGGTGGTTAAGTATCGTAACAATATAAAAAAATATTTTTCTCCATATATACTTTTTTGCAAAACCATACATTATATTGTAAATGAATTGTTCGAAATACTGATACGTGGGTTTTAATAAACCGTACATTGTATGGTACACATATGGTTTCAAACAATAAAATGTACCGTAAATATATTGTTTTTAATTTTAGTTTCACTACTGGTTATACATTTAATCAAATGGTTTTGGAATGGTTCTCTTTTGTTATGTTGTATTGGTTTACATTACATAAACCATATAATGTTATATTATCTTGTCATTTTCCTCCTGTTAATGGCATCTTAGGCTTACTAGCATTATGAGAATGCGCTTTGGGAATTCTCCAGAGCGTTTTGGATAACCCTTCATATTGGATCGCCCACGTCTAAGTCTGAGTCGAGGTCTGAGTAGTCTCTGATTGCATTAACAGTTGAAGCTTAGGCTCCCATGCCCCACCAGCCAGATAACTGGGTTTCGCAAACAGCATTATTTGTGGCAACACTTTGAGCGGCATGATGGAACTATGCCGAGCGCGCTAAGTATTATTAGACCACTAATGTAGTTGCATGAAGTGGGTGACGAGGTACATAAGTATCATTACAGCGTGCTTAACCGTTATTGCAATATTGAGGCTCCAGTTTGACTAAGGTTTGAAATACACGGGGAAATACATAACAACTCAAGAGAAAACTGTCAAGTTCGATTCAAGTATAAGTTAGGTTAAAAAGCGAACCCACAGACGAACCTATATTAGAATTTCTTTCAGTATTCAGTCCAGTCCATATGTTAAAGATGGCTCTACGATAAAGTACGTCAATCGTATTCCTCTCATCGCACTCTACATACCTAGTCCACCATATCTCTTGGATCTGCAGTTCTTAAGAGATCTGGTTTACTACTTATTTAAACATTTTATTGACTTTAAATTAATGATGATGATTAACCTGGGCTTGTTAGGGGAATATCCGTAAGTAAAAAAAAAATCGCGTTAAGTACTGTTCTTTTGATTCTTAGTGGAATTCAAAGGAACAGTACTTAACGCGATTTTCTTTTTACTTTTAAATTGATGTTTCAACTTATTCACTTTTTTTCTTCCCTTTCCTTTGCATCAAAAAAGTCACAAACATCAACAAAGCACGGAAAAATTCTAAAACTGAATAAATAATTAATAATGCACGGAAAAATAATGTTTCGGAAAAGTGAATGGTTCAAACGTAAGAAAAACAGTATAATATATTGTTACATAACAATCGAATGTAAATGTATAGTAGCTACAATGTGCGAAGCTTTTAGTGAACCATTTCATTACAATATACATTATTGTAGCTGGTACACTGTATGGTGCAGGAATGGTTTTCACCAAACACCCTATGGTTAGTTTTTATCCGGGGTTACTTGTGTATGACTTGTGTATTTCTAGGCTATGCTTGAGAAAATGACATGGTTTATCTAGGTAGGACCGATAATACAATTGAACGAATTTTAATATTTTTCATAGGTGACAAGCAATCTTTATTATTTCAAAATTTTATTGCAATCAACTGACCAACTTGGCGTATTTTTGTTTATCTCTTAGATGGTATTATGACACCAACAGAAGTTCAGTTACATATTTCTGTGGGTTTTGGATCGATGACAATTTAAGGGACACAAGAGATGAACACAGAAAAATTGAAAACGATCAGTGAAATCAAGAAAACAATTTGACACAGGATCGACTATATTTTAACATACGAGGTTCGATTGATTCGATGAAAAAAAAATAAACTAACGACAACTGACTTAACGAGGAGAAATACATATTGAACCATACCACAAAATCAAACAAGAAGACAAACATAAACCGTGTGACCATAACACTACATAGGCAAATCCTAACTGACTGACCAATTGAAAACTTTCCAATCTTCTACCGTAACTTTCTGAGTCAGTTGCAACAGTGTCTTAATGGATATCATTTTCCGCGTACGGCTGGCAAACTGCTTCTGAAAGATTTCGTACTCTTTTCTATCTTCGGGTCTAGTGTAGAGGTTTCAACTCTATTCAGAGTGCAGCTAGAAACCTAGCAAAAAAAAAAAAAAAAAAGTATCACGTTCTAAAATTATCATTTTTTCGATTATTGAAAAAAAATGCGGTTTTATAAAACTTTATACAAAATGACCCGAAAAACAATAAACGATTATTAAGTTGCTTATTTTAAGGAATTTACGCAACCAAATAGTTGCAGAGGTTACGGAAACCTATGTTCGGCACTATTGAGCGGTTTGACTAGTTTGACGATATTTTTTAATTCGTTCATTATGAAGTACCTTATATCAGGTTTACAAACAGGATAAACATTATTCTAACGGATTATGAACTTGTTTGGGCAAAATTCATCATAAAAGTAGTAAAACGGAGGGGTGCTCATCTTGCCCCGGGTGGCCATCTTGCCCCGTCCTACCCTACATACAGTTAATCACTGTCCAAGTATCATTACTGGGTAATGCATCGAGTTCTTCTTGGATTTTGGATTTTGGCTTGGCTTGGCTTTTCTCCATTCTTCCCAGTCTGCCAATTCCTTCAAATCCTTGATGTTTGATGGAACATTAACATTTTGAATTCTGGCCCTCTTGGTTGAGTCGCAGACAGACGTTCTAGCTCGAACAAATTTATTCAAATTTTCTATGTAAATTTTCACTAGCGACACCTAGGCAACCGATTGCCACAGTGCAGTCGCGTGCAGTTGACAGTTTGAGAAACCACGTGCTTCCAGCCGCTTACTTACCACCCAATTCACCACCTACCGAAAAATAAAATCAAAATAAACACTGTCAACATCATTCCTACATTTGCGTCACATTCACAAAGATTTCCCCAATGCGAGTGAAGTTCATCCAAATACAGTTTTATTCAAGCAAATCTATGTAAAATAAAAGTAATAATGTGTAAAATATTTTACAAGAGTCCTGCGCTAATTTGTGCAAAAGATTTTAGATTTATATATATAAAAATGAGTTTGAAGTCCCTTTGAGGCAACAAAAGTCACGAACGGCTGAACAATAGAGATAATAAACTATAGAGGAAGAATGTCGCTGGCGTCGCTGCCGAAACATCTCTTGCTGGCGGAGATAGGCCGGGCTATAAGTGTCAAAGCGAAAAAGTATGCAGTTTGACAGATAGATACCCGACATGTTTCCGAACGAGAACAAAGGGAACAGCAGCGACATTCGTCCTCTATAGTTTATTAACTCTATTGGCTGAACTGATCAGCATGACTCTTGCACGGTTCGATTCGTATTCGTGGTGGCTGTGTTTATATGTAATAAAAAGTTACGAAAATCAACTAAAAAGTAGAACAACTGTGAAAGTAATGATTTTTCATGAATCGAGAAGAAATTCAACAGGATCGAAATGAAACCAAAGTGCTGCGCTAAAATGACCTCCACAGTTGTCAAACCACTTCAACCTGGCAAGACAAAGTTTGCCGGGACAGCTAGTATTAAATAAAAGTCATTTACTCTGCACAAATTATGTGGAAACATTATTAGCGTGCAACACATGCGGTCTTTTCCCGCTATCCGGCTGGAAAACGACCGTGGTGACAGTTGTTGGTCGCAACGCACATGTGAGGCAGCGATTGAATATGCACGTCGCTAACGCCATCTGTTCGCTGATTGCCACTTGGCAATTTGTGGCGGGCATGTTTTATACACAAGCTGCTGAGTCAAACTTGAACGTCTGCCTGCGGTTGAGTATTCAGAAACCCACTCTTACGCCGTAATGTTTGGTCATCGTCTACATTATCTTCGCCTTTGTCAGCTTGACTTTCGTAAGTGCTTTTGTAATCGGTTTTGCCAACTGATTCCTCCAACGAATCTTGGTGATCTTCTTGGTCTTCATGGATAAGAGTATCATCATGTCTTTCCTCTTCCTCGGAGACTTAGCCATCTTCAGCATTCGCTTGCACGGGTTGTTCATCTGGACCTTCATGGTGGTCATGCTTCTTGTGTCGTACTCGCAGAAGCTAATCCATGTACCTCAGGTTCAACTTAAGTTATTGTATCAGCACGAGAAAGTATGTCGGATTCTTCTAACACAAAATTTTTTTGCCAATTTCAATTGAATTCGATGGAAGTATATTCTTCACCATTATCGCATCTGAGCATCGAGATTCTTGTTTCAAAATGAGCTGTTACCATGGCTTCGTACTCCTTAAATTTCTCGTATACTTCGGATTTTTGCTTCATCAAGTAAACTACTAGCACAGACAAACAGACGTATCACTTGGAACAAAGTGCGTTATCATCGTCACCAAAGTATAATCACACAATGCTAATTACGCTGTGTTTCGCAAACCCACTGAGTAGATGGCGGTAGTGGGCAAACGTCAAACAGGAGCAGACACGATGCGAGCGCCATGAACGAGAGATTTGCGAACTACAGAATACATATTTGAATAGTCCGTTTAAAAGTGAAACGATGGGAAGTGAGTAGAGTGAGACGTCCGTTTGTCTGTGCTACTAGGAAATACGTGTAGTCGTCCATAAAAGTTACAAAGTATAGCGCGGTAGCCGTCGTATTTTTCTTTCTCCATGCTTCCACAGACGACTGAATGTATTAATTCCAATGGTCGTTTTGATCTTGGCAATTCCATATCCTGAAACTTGGAAGCAGCCTGCTTTCCCGCCAAGCAACCATTACACAGACCCGATTGATTTTCCTCATTGGAAGATAGATTGTTACTCTCAACTATCCCCTTTCTAATAAGTTTTTTTTTCCAAACTAGTAACATTTAAATGACCGAGCCTTTTATGCCAAGTATCAAGGCTCACTTGTTTTCCAACATATGTTGTCCCGGATAGAACAATCCATCAGCGAATTTTCCTGTACAGCGGCCGTTCGCTCGTAGCAACATGTTTACATTGCAACGAGTGAATGCCATTCGCTAATTACAACGTCACTTTGACACTGAAGTGCATTGAAATGAACTGCCAGCATGACTGACAGCACAAATTTGAGACTTGATTGCTTTTTAATTGCAAAAACTTGTCAAATTTTGCAATTAGCGGACTTGCAACTAAAAAGCGTTGAAATGAGCGGGTTTGCTACGAGCAAACGGCCGCTGTATGTACCTAGGGTCTGGGACCATTTGGGCAGGGGGACCTATTTTGGGCACTTGCTACTCAGTCAATTTTGAACCGTTTGACTTGACCTTTGGGACACGGTGAGATATATACAGTAAGGATTGCATCGTTAATTATGAGTACACCTTTGAGGCTCTGTATTAAAAAGACTATGCCTTATTTTGTTAACTGCTTTGTGTCTATGTGTTGCTAACGTTGTAAACAAACGATAACCTTCATTAAAAGTTAAAGTTTTTCCTCAAGTGGAACAATGCGAGGTTTTACGGAGGAGAAGCGAAAATCGATTGTGACCAGGCACTGCAAGGAAAAATGATCATCGGTAAGAAAATTAGCAAAAATTGAATGTGTTAGGGTTTTTGTTGTCCAAAATGCTATCAAACGATTCGGTATGCATAAAACACTGAAAGACTTACCCGGACGCGGCAAAAAACAGGTGCGTCCAAGTCAAATTTGGACAGCAAAACTTGCAAAATCGTTGAAGGAAAATAGGAGGTATCCATTAGAGATTACGCAAAAAAGTGTGAAACGACTGTTGGTATGGTTCAACGCGCCAAGGAGCGTAATTCCCCGAAGACCTACCCAAAACAGAAATGTCCAAAACGCAGTCAAATTCTGGCGGATTATGTGAAAACTCAGGCTTGGAAGCTGTACGACGATGTTTTGAGCAAAAATTGCATGTGCATATTCATGGATGATGAAACGTATGTCAAATTGGACTACAAGGTACTTCCAGGGGCACAGATTTTCACTATTACCCGGATAAAAAATTACCATTCTTTACATGGTAAATATTATTAACAAATGACTGGTTTTATTGTTCACAATAAAACACATAGTAGATATATTGTTACTTTTTACAATAGAAATCAAGCCCATATAGTTCTTACAATAAGTGAACATTAGCTTTATTAGTGACTGATTGATTCGGTTGTTTTTCAATAGTTCTATAATAATTTAAAGTTACTATCAGTAAAAATTAATTTAAGTCGTTTTTAAATAGTTGCAAAAGTGCCTGCAAAGTTCTCATGGACTTTTTATTAAAAAAGAGTTTATTTCTCAATTACACTTAAAAACAATTTGTAACAAATGAATAACAATAAGTATTATTGTTGCTTGGATCATGTTTGTATAATCAAATACAAAATCACTTGACACATTTTTTATAGTTTTCGTTTTAAATTTGAGTACAGTAGATGTTTCGGTTATCGAATGTTATTCGCTAAAACTGACAGACGTCAAGCCGTGTTGGCAGAGGAAGCTATCAATGAATAACTGAGGAAGTACTTATAGAAAACTAGCTGAAAAGCAGGTTTAGCCAAGTAAGGATGTTAAGACAAGAAAAAGATGAACAATGATTTTTCTAATGTTTTCCAATAAATTAAAGGAATCTAGTAAATAGTAAACTGCCATTGATAACAATACAAATACAATTAGTTTAATGGGGTCAATTGAACCGATGTTAAAATAAACATGCAATAATATTTGTTGTTATGTAAACAGATTTCGCCTTTGAAAAACCAAAGAATTCATATTTCTCGGTAACATTTTTCTCCAGCATTTACAGATACTAATGGCCACATGAATTGTGAACGATTTATGGTATGGATCATACGACCTGAGGTCTGACTTGTGATATTTGGCAGTTATTTGAAAAGATTGAAGATAGATCTTATCAACAGCTGCCAAGCAATACATACCAGACATACATCAGAGTGTTTGATTCTTATCATAAAATGTGCATATCATTCTGGCGGACGTTAGTGCTCGTAAATGCTGGATATAAATGTTAGCGGGAAATATAAATTCTATGCATTTTCAAAAGCGAAAACTGCTTACAAATAACAACAAATATTATTGTATTTTTATTGTAACAACGATTCATTTGACGCCATTCAATTAATTGTATTTGTATTGTAAGAACAATGAAAAAACATTAAGATATATTGTTATCTTTTGAAAATTGCCCTAAAAATGTCTCAAAAAAACACAATACATTCTATTGTTTTTCGCGAAAAAGTGTATGAAAATTTTCTCAAAATTTTATGGTTAAGATACATAACGACCACCATTTGTTATTGTAAAAGTGTCATTTACCATTCACCGAATGGTATAGAACAATAGGGGTGATGGTGAGTGTGTTGTGTAAATTACAATATGTTTAATGGTGAATATTTTTCGAAAAAATGGTGTTGTAACAATAAAATTTATCGTATTTTTATGATACTTTTTATCAGGGTAAGCATGGCATGGATGTTACGAATTAGGAGAAATCCATTTTTTCGAAAAAAAAATGAGAAATGTGTTGGTTAGGCAAGCAATTTGTCAATGTGGTATGAAATCGTCACCTTTCTTCACCGTCCCAGGTATGAACGTCGAAATATACCGGAAGGAATGTCTCCCGAAACATATTCTGCCACTCATCTTTGGCCGGATTTGGCATCCTGCCACTAATATGCGCGTGACACCTTTGACAGGTATGAAGTAAACAATGTTCAATTTGAGGAAAAGGCAATGAATCCTCTGAATTGCCCGTAAATAAGGCCCATTGAGAAATAGTTCACTTTGATGAAAGGGAAACTACGGAAAAAGGATAGAGGAGCAGAGGACGTCACAAAATTCAAGAAAAACTGGGTCAACGTATGCAAAACCATCGTCGGAACGGTTTTCCAAAACCTTATGAAGCACGCCAAGAAGAAAGTGCGAGAGGTGACAAGATCCACGAAAAATTAAATATACAATCATGTCATGGGCTTTTCTGATGGTCAATGAACAATGTAATTGAATTTAATTTACAACATAAATAAAACATTTTGAAATACAGCAATTTTAAGGTGTACTCATAATTAACGATACAGTCTAGCCATGAACAAAAATTTAAGCCAATTGGATAAAAATTGACTGAGTTATAGCAGCAAGTGCCCAAAATAGGTCCCCCTGCCCAAATAGTCCCAGACCCTATTGCTTCGTCTTCATATTCAAAGATGACCTCTTTGTTGGTAAAAGTAACTCTTTTCCCATGAAGACAAGCCTTTCTAAAGAAGGTTTTCCTGAAGTCCAGGTTCTCGCCAGACTCCGGCAGCTCCTTAACGTCCTCCAAGTGACCTTCGTTGTTGATCATATGTATGATCGCTCGCTCCAGACTCCAGAGTCCACCACGAATCGAACTAGTTTTTCCTTCTCCATGTCTTCGTTATTAGCTTGGTCATTAACGGACATTCGTTTTTGAAATGGCCGGTCTCGTTGCACCCAAAACAACGCATTGTGTGTCTCTTTTTGGCTTTGAGGCCAACGTTCTCAACCGTTTTCTTCTCTCTTCCTGAGTGATTCCGGACCGCATCCGTTCTAACTCCCGCGCGATTAGATAGTAGGGTAAGAAATCAAACTTTGAACTAGCCAAATTGTAATCTTAATTTGAACCATTTCGAAATTCATTAAAACGACGTACTTTTAAGACAAATATTGTCCCGAAAAAGATGTTAAACAGCTTTCCGTAATATAACCTGATAACGTTGAAAAAAAAAACGTTTTTGTCATGGAAAACAGGCAATTGGGTTTTTAAATTTTGAAAAATGTATTGATTTTTTGATTTCATACGAAAGAGCTCCTTTTTCTGAGGCACTATGATTTTTTTCAGATTTTTAGAACTTTATTTTGGTACCTAAAATCAATTTCAAAGAGATTTTTTGAAATCATCTTTTGACAGCTGGGCTACAGTTTGACAGCTCCGCCCAGTACAAACTGCGACGAGGGGTGATGCGAGAAATCGCTCCCATACAAACTTCAAATTGATTTTTGAATAGGTTCCCAGGCACCAAAATTCATGAAAATTTGGATTTCGGCTCAGTTTGATTGATTTGATTGATTTGTCTTTATTAGAGAGACTTTCAGCCCTTGGCTGGTTCGTCTCTGGCTCAGTTTGACATGCAGATTCAGAATATTGAGTTATCTCAACAGCGTTAAAGAAGCCAATTGAAAAACCACTGTGATTTCACCTATTCCCCCCCCCCCCAGAGAAAGCACATTTTTGGTGCACTCGTACAGCTCATGCATTGTATCACACGCAATATGTGAACACGTCAAATGAAAGCATAGGGTGCGGGCACCGGTTTTGGCCAGTCTAAGGGAAATCATTTGTATAAAAATAACCAATAATCCTATGAAAACAACCAATGCGTCAAAAGAAAGGTTTCAATCTATATTTTGAAGGAAAAATGCAGAAATCATGCCAATATTTGATTTTTGTATTAAAAGTGGCACTGGCCAAAATAGAAGCTCTGCCGCAGTTTTGGCCATATTCTTAAGTTTGGTTTCTATTTTGGCCAATCACGTGTATTTCTTATGGGAGTGGCCAAATTAGAAGCACCCTGGCCAAAATAGATATATGGGAGCAGATTTTTTAAGGAAATATATTTTTTTTCTTCCAGTTTTTAATCAAAATGTGTGGTTTTCACAGCTGTAATCATCATATTGTATTAGGATCTACTAGTAAAAAATAAATTTACGCCGATTTAGATCGCAACAGGCTCAATACCGCACTATGGCCAAAACTCCGGACTGGCCAAAACTGAAGCTTCTACCCTATTTATCGTAGAATCCACCAACCGAATAATCTTCCGCATTATTTGTCGTAAAAAATGATCGAATTTAAGTAATTCTTACTTGGAGAATGTTATCTTAAGTTGAACCATTTGTATTGCAGATTTTGCCCCAAATTGGACTATCACACTATTTTTGGTACCCCTAAAAAGTGTGATAAAAGTGCACAGTTACATCGGATCGTCTCGACGGCTTCGGTGCACTTATTCATTGATTTACAAGGAATAAGTGCACCAAAGACTTCAACTCGATCCGACGTGGTCCTGCGCCGGAATCACACTTTGAAGGTATGTGCACACTATTGTGTCAGTCCAATTTGGGGTGAAGTCGGCAATAATCTAAATTTGAACTACACTCAGCGAAAAAAACTAGCGGAATTCATCGAAATACCTTATGAAATTTTGCTATAACTCTGGAGCTCGATTTGAATAGGTCGTATGTACATTTTTCGATATAAAATTCGATCAGTTTATTTAAGTTATTGTAGCAATATGGAAGATATTTTGGAGACTTTTAATGATGGAACGGAAAGCCTGTTTTGTGATGATTCTGCTGTATGTATCAACTTTGTTCAATTTCAACGGTTTTTGATATAATAAGCGAATCCAACTGATCGAATTTTTAATCGACAAAAGCACATACGACCTTTTCAAATCGAGCTCCAGAACTAATTCTTATGGATGACATAAGAATACATTATGAAAATTGATTGTGCTTGCTATGACAAATTTCATAAGATAGACTTATGAAAAGAACAAAAAAAAATCCTAAAATGATGCAGACTGGATTCGATCCATGAACGTCGGGATCACCGAACCTGTGTTTTATCCACACGGTTACCGACGCTTGAGAATACCATATTGCTAAACATGAATAAAAGCCAAGCTGTGAGACGATTTTGCGTCATAGAGTGACCTTATGAAATTTATCCGAATCGTTTCATAAGTTGGGCCTTATGGAAACCTTAAGGTTATTTGGCTAAGTGTAGTATACGGGGGCGAGCTTCCAGTGTTGGCCTGCAGACTGCGCTAGTGGTTGTTTTGTTTACTCTTGGGGGATGAAAATTTCCAAATTTGGTTTCCAAGTTCCTGAAGAGTTTAGTACATTCTTAGTTGAAATTCCACTGCCTAATGAAAAATAGTTATGGGAATTAGCAGATCCATGTGTTTTTCTATTGTTCAGCACGAAATTGGCTGTTGTGGGAGATGCTCGAGCAGCTGCGGCCAGTAGTTCAAATTAAGATTAAAATTGGTTCAAATTATGATTACGATTGTTAAAATTAAGATTAAAATCATTGTTGATGAATAATCGAATTGTTCAATGAAAATCGGTGCAAATACAAACTTTATCATAATTAATTTGATTCATATCACCGAAAAAAGCCAATTAAAATTAATTATGATAAAGTCATGCGGTGATTAAACCTAGTAAAAATAAATACAAACTTTTTACCACTTATTAGAAAGCTCACAGACAAACAGATGTAACACTTCGAACATTTTTCGATTCAAATCATAGTCACGGAAACAGATTCGCCCAATGCTAAAATACCTATGTTTGGCCGACCACCAACTAGGTGGCGGTAGTGAGCAAACGTCAAACTCGAACAAAAACGATGCGAGCGCCACGGTTGGGCAGTTGGTCAACTATCAAATTTTGAAAAAGACCGTTAAATCGGTGTACGATGTGAATTATCAGAGTGTTACGTCTGTTTGTCTGTGGTTCTAGTGCATGTGGATGTAAAATAAATCGAGATTTTAAATGATATGCGCAACGCGTTCGTCGAAGTGAAAAATGTGTTGAGTGCTACATTTTGGCAAGAGTAAGTGAAATTAATGTGAATATTGTGGAAGAAGACTATTCATTCAAGATTAAATGTAATAATCTAGCACAAGTAGAAGTTTCAGAGCATGTAATACAGGTAAGCTAGCAGAATTCAATTAATTTGTTCGTCAAGCTCTTCGCTCATCGAAGGTTAGGGTTAGGGGAAGAAGGGGGACGGGAGTCAGTGACTGCCATACTGCCTGCCATTTTGGAACTCTAGCAACCTCGTCCTTAAAATTGACCGATCTAGAGGTATTTTTCTGAATAAGCTTAGGGTGGTCAAGAAAAACCGGTTTTCTGGCGTTAACTTTTCCAGTTTCGATTTTTCATCAAAGTCACCCGAGAAATACTTGTAGAGCATTTGAAGACGCGTCGTTTCGCTGAGATGGTCGTTATCTCTTTTGGTTCAAAAGTTACAGGCGTTTTTCGTAAAAAATCATAGTGTTTTAAAAAGGTGTTATGATGGGTTGGGGCAAACATAAAAAATATATTTTACCCACATTCACAAGAAGAAATGTTGTTATAAAACATTTCAAAAAATTAGAGGGGTGTTATTTTTGTAACTCAAGTGAAAAATACTTGAAAAGTTCCTATTTTTTTCTAGAAAATCATCAATATCTTTTGAACGGAATTACGTAGCAACATTCTCAGCGCACGAAAATGCGCGTTTTTGGAAGCTCTAAAAGTGATTCTTAGGAGACTGACGAGAAATTGGAAACAAAAAAGATAAAGCCATAAAACGATTTGTTCTAGCGTCACCCTATGAAAACTATGGGAAAATGCTCCAAATTTGGTCAAAACAGTTTAAACGCTTTATCTTTTTTGTTTCAAATTTTTCATCAAAGTTGTCTAAGATAAGAATCAGTTTAAGAGCTTGAAAAAAACGCACATTTTCATGCGCTGAGAATGTTGCTACGTCATTCCGTTCAAAAGATATTGATGATTTTCTAGAAAGAATAGGTACTTTTCAAGCATTTTTCACTTGCGTTAATAAAATAACACCCCTTTATTTTTTTGATATGTTTTATAACAACATTTCTTCTTTTGAATGCGGGCAAAACATGTTTTTTTACGTTTGCCCCAACCCGTCATAACACCTTTTTCAAAAGCTATGTTTTTTAAATGAGATGGCCAAAAATGAGTCCACGTAGTTTATGGACAGCGCCTAGCGACTCTCTTTGGCGGTACATATTTGATCGAGAATAACCTTTTCCGCATGTTTAACATCTCCGCCGTGCCCGCTTTCTTGTAGCTTTTGACAAGCACGTCCATTGCTTCCTTAGCATACGACAGCCCAATCAGCTTGTTCAACACGTAATTGGGTTGTTTAGTGAATAGTTCACGATCATGACAATTTCGTCCAGTGGTTCCAGTTTTAATCCACATGTCGTCTGATACATATAATGATGAATGGCAAATTAATATGATTTACTTTCCACATCTCGGCATCTGGGTGTAATGTTTGTTTCAACATTTTATTCCAGAGGTCTCTGGTTCCTGTTTGTTCGCGGTTTATTGAGTTGAGAAACTGTTTCTAGTTTTCCGTTTAACTTGCTTTATTGGCCGTTCTGCTTTCTTTCTGGCCTTATAGAGTTGCCGTAGCAAACTTCATCTGGGTATTATCATTGACTAATTTCAAGTCCTCGGTGTACCATAGAAAACAATCAAATAATTATTTTGTGTGTCTAGTCGGGTACCCAATAATATTCATAACCGTTTATTTTTTTCCGTGTAAATTATATTTAGCGTGTTACACTGATTTGACAGCTCTGACAGTAAAGGCCAAACATAAACGTAAATTGGGTACCGAGGAATGTTAACAATCTGCGAACTTGACTGCGGAAAAAATCGCGACCATGACGCCGCTGGTATTATCGTTCTGTGGGTGAATCAAATTAAAATCGAGACGGAAAAACGCCTGTTTGTTTTTTTTTACTTGTGTAAACTTACTCCATTATTATTAAGGACAAACGTCATTATTATTAAGGACCCGCTTTAACAGTGCATCAGAACTTCAGACGCACAAATCTCAAGAAGCAAGCTTCAAACACAGGTGGGCTGGTTTTGATTACGAAGAGATTTGTGCTTCCGAAATCGTGAGTAGGTGGCAAAGTCGGCCATTTTGGGATTCTAACAAGTCTGTCCTTAAGGTTGAAGTTCTGGCGTTCGATTTGAATAGGTCTTATGTTTGCTGAATGACATATTCAAATCGAACGCCAGAGTTAAATTATATGTAGAAGTTTACGAAGAATTATGGACAATCATAGAAACAATCAATTTGGTTTGTTGCAGATTGTTGAGACATTTCGGTTGTTTTAGATATAAATCAAGAAATTAAGTAAAAGTTGTTATGGCAATTGTCTTTAATTCGCGTAAAGTAACAAACATACTTTTGGCTACTTTGTACTGTAGTGACGTTTAAAATGATACATCATTCTCACTCTTATTGGATCGAAACGTGAGGCAGAAAGACTTTGATATGTCTTACGCATTTCGCTGTATCATCGTGTCTGGCTGTAAAAATACTTTCATCCTTTTATTGTATTATTCAAAGTCAAGGTGATAAAAATCCTGAATCATTTTCTGAATCATCAGTTCGGCCTGATTGTTGAGAGGAGATTCCAATGTTGAAGATTTGGTTGGTTCTTTGACCGAATTATTAGAATTTTTCGCGAATATCTTCCGCGATTTAGAAGCCGTTGTAGAACTGTCATTTTTCACTTTTTTCATGGCGTTTCTCGTGTTCTTTTCTTTCTTGTTGCTTTTCTGAACAATGGCTCCATGGTTTCGGCAGTATTCGACGAACTTTGCCCACAGTGGATCCTGCTGTAGAGTTTCAGCATTTCCTACAACAATCAGAAGCGAACGAGCTCTAGTTAGAGCCACGTTCAGTCGTTTGGCATCGGCCAAAAAGCCTACATTGTCTTTGCCGGAGCGTACGGTGGATATCAACATGATGGCTTTTTCACGTCCCTGGTACTGTTCGGCTGAGCCGATTTCTATATCAAACCATTTTTTTGTTCTCATCAATGTTTTAATAAAACTAACCTGCCGAGCATAAAATGATAGCACACCGATATCGCTTTGGTTCACCGGTTTCCCGTTCAGTCCGTTCGTGAGCAAATCCGAAACATAGAATATGATTTGCTCAGCCTCGGCCGCATTAAAAAAGCTGTGCGACAAATTGTCCTTTTTCATTTGCCCAATGATCGAATGGAAGATCAGTGGGCAGTGCCTATTGGGCAAACGCCACCATCCGATGGCCAAATTTTTAACGTCATGGGAAGCCTTTGCCCGAAGTTGTCCTTCGTAGAACAGATCGCTACTAAACTTCATCAATGTGTCATGCGACCGGAAGTTGTCACGGAGTAGCGTTATGGCTTTGGGGTTGTACTGTTTAGTCACGTGGTCTCTTGAATACAGAGGAAGATTCATCAGTCGCTCAAGCATCGAAAGACCATGGGTGGTCTGCTTGAGAAATTCGTACTGCATAACAGGTCCTAGTTGCTTGGGATCTCCAGCCAATACCACACTGGCGTTGATTTCATTTCCAGTTGTGGCCAGACCCGCGATCGGAATCAGCGACGATATCTCCTTGGAACTTCCGCATTCGTCAATGAATACGTAGCTAAAGTGTTTCGATTTTATGTTGGCCTGAACCAATCTGCCTGCTGTGGTCAAGGTGGCCACGACCACCCGGCACATGTAGATGTCTTCGTAGCAGAGATTGTTGTATCGCTTCCCTGCTAGGTTGGATACGTCCAGGACGTCGCAATCGATTTCGTCGATTTTCCTAACACATGAAAAGGCAAAAAACCTGAAAATGCTTTCGTCCGGAATCACATCCAGCAGACGGCTGGCCAACTCGTTGGCGGCGAAGTTCGACGTAGCTGCAACCAGAATGTTAACCGTCGGGCGCAATTTGTGTATTTGCCCGATGGCTTCCACCAGGGTGGACGTTTTCCCGGTTCCTGGAGGTCCGAACAGAATATACGGCGCCGGAAATGATGTTTGGTTGACGATATTGCGGATGGCCACCATCTGTTCCTCGTTGGACGCCACGCTCCGTCGAATCCACTGGAAGCTGGAAAGATGGATAAAATGCTCTGGTGATTTTAGAACTGCAGATATGTTACATGGCTGTATCTGACACCGTCGAGTAATAGGACCCAAAAAGGAACTGCTGGACTAAATTCTAAAAAAGGTCAGTCGTGGAGCAATGGAATCAAAAAGGAAGTTCCTGTAGACCTAAACACCACAAAAGGCCATCCCAAAAACAGGCCGATGAACCGCCAATCGCAAAAAGCCACGTCATCATTGCAATGACCAGCATTAAAGCTGTTCAGGCAAATCTTTAATAAACTATGTCTGATCGCCGATTGATTGTTCCAACGCACGGAAATCGCTTGTCCTCGAAGAACTGCGACTGGAGATTGCTCCACCACATTGCTGCCTCGGGGATAGTGCGGGACATAGCAATATACTCCGCCTCGCACGACGAAAGGGCAACAGTAAGCTGCTTCTTGACGTTCCACGAAATGGCACCTCCTTGCATTAGGAAAACGTAACCGGTCGTGGATTTCCGGTCGTTCACATCTCCTCTCCAATCGGCATCGCTGTAACCGGTAATCTCCGCAGAACCGTTTGCACTGTATTCCGGCTTCTTGCAACATCCGCCATGCCGAACCGATCAATGATGTCTTTGATGTAGGCTTGTTGATCCAACCATAGCTTCCTGTCTTCACGCTTCCTCGTGATCCTGATGCCAAGGCAATGTTGCGCCGCGCCTAAGTCCTTTATCGTGAACCGCTGTTGTAGATGGGACCGATATAGGGTTTGGACTACGCTCGACCGCTGCAGACCAAACTCCTGAAGCACCGCATCCAACTGCGCATTCCATACGTGGCTGGACTGCTTGAGGCCGTAGAGGGCCTTCTTCAGCTTACACACCTTCCCGTTCGACGCATCAAATCCCTCTGGTTAGAGCATATAAATTTACTCGTCCTGCAGCTCGCCCTGCAGGAATTCAGTAACGGCATCTATCTGGTCGATGTCCAAGTTAAAACGCACCGCCAGAGCCATCAAATATCGAACGGTTGCGTACCGTACGACTGGCGAATACACCTCGTTGTATTCCAGCCAGACCGGGTCGTTGAGAGCAACTCTTCTCGACGAGACGGGCCTTGTACTTCTGGATGCCTCCGTCGGGACCTCTCTTCGTCCGGAACACCCATTTATTCCGAGCCTTTTTTCCTTCGGGCAAATCTGGAGCAACATTTGAAAAGGGCCCAAGAGGTCTTGTGTCTTCTTTCTAAAACGCTCCGTAGGGCATAACAGCAGCCCGCCCACGCAAATGAACATCGTTATTCGAAAGATCGATGTTTGCTCTATCTGATAACGGTCTTAGTTTTCGTGAATAAGCTGAGGGGGGCTCAGGAGCGACGTGTGAAGTCATTGTTTACCAATGCTTGTATGCCCTTTTCAAATGTTGCTCCAGAAATCCGCGAATTTGCTGAGGGACGCGATTTCCTCTCGCATCGCCGCAATCCATAGATTGCGGTCTAGCCCCCGCAGTACCTACTTGTAGCTCGTCGGATCATCATCGCTCGCCATGTTGGATGATAACTAAGGGGAATGGACACCACCAGAAAAGGAACTACAGCGTTAGTTCGCTCGTTGCAAACCCGCTCGTTGCAACACTTTAGTTGCAAGTTCGCTAATTGCAAAATTTGACAAGTTTTTGCAATTAAAAAGCAATCAATAGTGGCAAATTTGTGCTATCAGTGCATTTCGATGCACTTTAGTGTCAAAGTGACATTGGAATGACATTCGCTCGTTGCAATGTAAACATGTTGCAACGAACGAACGACCGCTGTATGTATAACTTATAAAATCATCATACTTGCCTAGGTAACGGCGCTCCCTGTGCCTTAACCTTTGTTGCCTATCATCAGCTGGTCTAATCAATTGCGGTGGGAGCGCAAGGTCGGCACTGGCATCCTCGAACTTTTCTACGTCGCTGTCGTCAACGACCGCTTCATCCATCGGTCCGCTCCCGATCGACTGATCAATATCTGCGGCATCGCCAGACACAGCATTCCCGAACTGTTGATCGAGTTCTGGCCGCGTTACCCGTTCTTCTGGTACATGGAAAGCGATACCTTCTTGAAGCACCACGACATCTCGACTGACGTGGATCATAGACACGATATCCCTTCGTGTCATCACAATATACGACGAAAATGCCCTTCTCGGATTTCGGATCGAACTTTCTCCTCTTCGCTTTCAGTACTAACGTCATCACACTAGAGCCGAAAATCTTGAGATGCCCCAGGTCCGGCTTCTTGCCGGTCCATGCCTTTTCCGGCGTTTTGTCCTCCAGGCACCGTATAGGACATCGGTTGACCACGTGGGTTGTGGTTGAAATAGCTTCTGCCCAAAACTCCTTCTCTAGCTTTGTGTGCGCTGATCTGCTCCGGCGTATGGGAACACGTCGTTTGATGTTGGATTCCGTCGAATTCCAACACGTATCGGCGTTCACGTATTCCCGTCCATTGTCTGAAGGCAGAATTTTGAGCTTCTTACCTGTTTGCCTCTCCGCTCTAGCCTTGAATGATTTGAACGCTTCAAAGGATTGATCTTTGTTCTTCAGGAAATAAAACGCTACCCACGTGCTCGCATCATCCAGAAACGTCATGAAGTAGCGGCTTCCGCCTAGCGACGAAACCTTCACTGGACCTCCGCAGAGGTCGAAGTGTACCAACTCCAGCAGATCTTCCAACTTAGACGTACTACTCGGGAACGGCCGCCTTGCGTGTTTGTCTTCCAGACAGGCAACGCAACCCGCCAACGATCCTCCTCGGAAATCGACTCCGTTCGCAATCCGCTTCAGCTTCTTCAGGCCATCTTTGTGCAGATCCCCAAGCCATCGATGCCGCCCGCCAAGATCGACTGCTCCGAGCGATTGACTCTGTATAAGCCACCTTCCTCGACTCCGCTAACAACCAGATCGCCTCTTTCATCCAGAACTTCGCATTTGTCCTTCGCGAAAATTACGTTCTTCCCTTTCTTGCAGAAAGCACTCACCGTTCGTTGCCAGATCCTGGATTTTCAGTACTCCGCTGGCATCGATTCGTCCATCGGTGCTGTCCAATACGACGGAACACTTACTTTGCTACGGCCTGCATGCTGGTATTGTTCGCCGTTCCAACAATGTGCTTTATCTGGGCCTCCTCGACGAACTTCTGACCCATGGCAAAAATGGAACAAAGATCCTTGTGCTTGCTCGGTTTCTTCGACTGTAGCTTCTCCGGGCACTTAGCAGTAAAATAGCCAGTCTTGTTGCAATTGAAGCAGGTCTTTCCGTCACTTTTTGTCTAACCTGCCGCTGGCTTGCATCTCCTAGAACCTTGCTTGCTGTACAACGCACCTTCGTTGCTACAACTGGTCCACCCTGCTCAATCTTGACGTGCAAAATTTTTGATTTGACTGCAACCGTCGTCAGGGCGATACCGGACGCCTCGAGGCCCATATTCACAGGCTCATATTTTATGTTCCGGTAACGGTAAACCCATCAGCAGAATAGCAGCCAACCAGGAACCGTCCACCTTGAACCCCATCGAGGCTAACTTGTGGCTTGTGCTCATCAGCTCATCAACGTAGGCTTCGACGGTTTGACAGTTGACGAGGCGTATCGAAGTGAACTTCCTTAGCAACCCGATTTTCCATGTCAGGCCGCTGTCCTGAAAGGCTGATTCGAGCTTTTTCCAGGCGGCTCGTATATCGGCCGCATCCAGCACCAAGCTGCAATTGAAGCTTTCCAGGCTCAAACAGATGGTAGCGAGCACCCGTTACTTCAGGTCCTGTGGCACTAACGCTTGAGCTTCGACAGTTTCAGCACTCACGGCTTTCCAGCATCGTTCGCGAATGAGAATCATCCCCATTGCGAACACCCATATTGTGTAGTTCTCCCTGCCGCGTAGCTTCTCGATGGCCGGCAGCGCCACGGAACCTCCACCAACTCGAGCGCTTCTTGCTTCGGCTGCGAATCTACCGGTTCCTCCACTTCCGTCAGCAACGTGATTCAGCGACATTTCTACTTCGGGTTTACTGCTTGAGGTTTCTTGAGGTTGAAAAAATCTTCAAGACTAAAGTGTCTCGAGTATACCAAAGTGGAGAATCCTTGTCGTTTTGACAGGTCTCTTGCTCGATTGGAACTATGGGGATGACACTAGATCGACTGTTCCAATTTTGACGTTTCTCCTCTTTGCTTTATCCAGGCTCGTTATTCAAGACTACTTCCGGCTACGGTTCTCTTGTTGGGCTCGTAACTTATAGCAGAGTAACTACTAAATCGACTGACTTCGTTGAGTACTAGCAATAGAATAAACATTAAATTAAATAAAATTTTTATTCACTTATCTTATGGCTATTTTCCACCTGGTACGTACTGTGCACAAAGATAGGACAAGTAATGATGAAGTAATGATTCCGCTTCAAAATTACTTGAGCTGTTCGCAGATGGCAAGTAAGGAAAAAAGTGTAACACTCGTAACACCTCCCGTGCGAATCAAATGGAGCTTTCACTTTTCCTCGCGGAAAAATAGTCCGCGCTATTATTCCGTAAGAAAAAGTAACGTTTCTCCCCATACTGGATCAGTTGTCAAAATTACTTGCGGAAAAAGGTGGAATTTTACTTGAGCGCTCTACTTGGCAACAAGAAACTAAGCTTTAGAAACTAATATTGCGCATAGCGCAGTTAAAAGTGCGACGAGCAAGTGCGGAAACTCAAATAAAAGTGCGATTTGGTGTCAGATCGTTCGGGTGTCTTCACCGCACTTATTCATTAGCTCATGACGAATAAGTGCGGTGAAGACACCGGAACGATTTGATGCAATATCGCACTTTTATTCAAGATTCCGCACTCTGTCGCAGTCCAGTTAGCAATGCAATAAACTATAACAAGTCTATAGCGACGCGAATTACCGAGCTACTATGATCGCAACATTGGTTGTCCTATCTTTTTACACAGTATACTCACCAGGTGGAAACTAGCCTTAATTAACAGTCGCAAGCTTTTGAGCAGTACAGATTATGCAAATTCAAGGGTTAATATACGATCTGCTTTACGGCTTATTCAAAGGCTTAGTGGTTACCTGGGTAGTGTTACAGTAAATCAGTGTTTACATCACCAAACAGCTTAATCTGCCTAGATAGAGTCCCCAGAGAAGTTATTCTGTCCCCGTTGAAACGTAACTACAGCGGCCGTTCGCTCGTTGCAACATGTTTACATTGCAACGAGCGAATGCCATTCGCTAATTGCAACGTCAGTTTGACATTAAAGTGCATCAAAATGCACTGCCAGCATGACTGACAGCACAAATTTGACACATGATTGCTTTTTAGTTGCAAAAATTTGTCAAATTTTGCAATAAGCGGACTTGCAACTAAAAAGCTTTGCAACGAACGAACGGACGCTGTATTCCATAACTGTAGCGCTCTGTATTTCCATTTCACTTACCTGGCAATGGTCTCCAGTGGGCCTCCGACGACAGCTTCCGGAAAACAAATGCTCCTGATCAACGTGCTACCCATAAGCTGCAAAGCGTTTCTCTCCAGCTGAAACGTCGTTCGGTTCAATATGAACATCACTTTGGCGACACTTTTTTCATCGACAAATTCCTGCATGTGAAACGTAACGGTTTTGGCGCTTATGCTCTCGATGACACCGTACGCCTTTTTCATGCTAGAGTTTCCCTGCGAAATGAAGACAACCTTCACGTCTTCGTCTAGGAGCGACGGTTTCTTTTTGAACTGGTTAGTCTGAAAATATAAAACATGTGTTAGACATATGCAAGTCACATGAAATTCAGCAAGCAATTCATCAAATGTTTTTCAGGAAAAAAAAATCTGTTACCGTAAC
Source organism: Aedes albopictus (assembly GCF_035046485.1). Classification (NCBI taxonomy): domain Eukaryota; kingdom Metazoa; phylum Arthropoda; class Insecta; order Diptera; family Culicidae; genus Aedes; species Aedes albopictus. The sequence continues at coordinate 420,176,427 of NC_085138.1, read as the reverse complement.
GCTATAAAGACGCGTATTCTTCTCTGGCACGAGAACTGGTTCCAGAATGGTGTAGCTGAAATACTCCTGGAGCAGATGTTGGGCTTCTATTTGGTTCAGCACAGTCAGTTGCCTACTGTATCTGTCCAATGTTAGTGAATCATCCTGTTTGGACCCTTCGATTAGCCGCAACAGGTTGTGCTCCTGATCTGTATACAGGTCATTTTTCTTGAACTCACTCTTATATAGTAGAACAATCGATCGTGGAATATCGTATGGAGGCAATTTTGTCAGTTTCAGCTGAGTCCTAGAATAAAAATCAGATTTAAGCCCAGTTTTACAAGTAATGAGTCAGCAATCGGGTATACAAACTTCTTTCCTCTATTTTTGACCTGCTTCTCCGAGAAATGGTACTGCTCTACAATCTGGCGTCTGAAAACTGTATCCGCAGTTGCCGTAATAATGAGGGAATAGCGGCGACCGTCGACCAAGATCAGATCGTCGAACGAGGCTTCCTCTTCAAAAACATAACCGGGAACCATCCGAAGTACTTGTTGTTCCCCAGCGAAAACCGGCAAAAACTGCACGTTTCCATCGAAGATGTAGACCGAGTTCAGCAGCACCGTGACAGAGGCCTTATTCTCGATCGTTAGCGAGAACGTGGGAACCGCCATTGGTAGTTGTTCGAGGACTACTTTGAACGCCTGGCGATCGATACGTCGATTACGGGGATCGTGGTCTAGTAGTGGATCGAGTTTGAAACCGCTACCATGCGCGATGGCCACATGGCTTCGGAACACCCTCTCGGACCTGAACTGCTCCAGGCAAATCGGGCAGTCTTTGGTCGGATCGATGGTCGCCAAGGTGCGCGGCAAACGAACGATCGTCTCGACAGGTTTGATCTGCCATTGGCGGTTGAATGTTGGTCGGTTTCTTGCTTTTCGTATATTTTCGGTTTGGCCTTCTTCATTTTCATTCTGCTTTGCTTTAGATTGTTTTGTTTGACCATTAGTGTTACGAATTCTCGTTTTTTGGCTTTGGCTTGTATCATCGCTTATCGATGCAACGAGGTGCTTAGGATTAGTCGGTGCTTCTGCCAATGGATTATTGTTTTTATGTTTCTTGAAGTTCGTATTCTTTGTATTTCGATTGTTTTTCTGAGATTCTGGAAGTATTTTGTCTTTGAGTAAAAAGAAAAAAGTTATTGGATAGTTGTATTTATCATATTTTTTGTATAAAAACCTAGGGGCAAGACACTGTGCAAGCGAATGTAATTCTGAGAAATCCAGAGTTACTCTATTACCAATATCGATGAAATTTGTCGAAAAACATCCCTAAAACCACAATCCTGAGGAATTCTGAGCAATTCTGAAAAGAAAAATGTATTCTTCTGCACAGTAGGCTGTGGCTTATTTTTCAAAAGTTGTTGAAACCTGGAATTCGTAAGCTCTTCTGGATTCAAATGACATAAAAAGAGAAACCTCTGAGTATGAGCCAAAAATATTGAGATGTAGAGGTGGCGCAATCGCCTCAAAGTTGTATTTTCGAGTAATAAAAAGGTGTTTTCACTTCAAGTGCCATAACTTTTTCAATTTTCAACCGATTTTCAATCTTTATTATAAATCTCTCACAAATTGAATTTCAAATAAACTTGTAGAACATCAAATATGTCCAAAGTCACGCAAAATATGAGTTTTTAAAGATTTATTTTTTTCATTCTTTTTACATTTTTTTTACTTCAGAGTTCGATAACTTTTTAACCGTTTGGTCAATTTCAATTTTTTTAGCGTGCTGTTGTAGATACAGCGGCCGTTCGCTCGTTGCAAAATGTTTACAGCGGCCGTTCGCTCGTTGCAAACCCGCTCATTGCAAAGCTTTTTAGTTGCAAGTCCGCTAATTAAAAAGCAATCAAGTGTCAAATTTGTGCTGTTAGTTATGCTGTAGATTTCGATGCACTTCAGTGTCAAAGTGACGTTGCAATTAGCGAATGGCATTCGCTCGTTGCAATGTAAACATGTTGCAACATGTTGCAATTAGCAGACTTGCAACTAAGAAGCGTTGTACAGCGACCGTTCGCTCGTTGCAAAATGTTTACATTGCAATGAGCGAATGCCATTCGCTAATTGCAACTCCGCTTTGACACTAAAGTGCATCGAAATGCACTGACAACATGACTGACAGCACGAATTTGACACTTGATTGCTTTTGAATTGCAAAAACTTGTCAAATTTTGCAATTAGCGGACTTGCAACTAAGAAGCGTTGCAATGAGCGGGTTTGCAACGAGCGAACGGCCGCTGTACTTTAATTTTGTGTGTGTTCTGAATCAAAAAATATTTTCATGCTCTAAAGGCGAGGAAAGAAAATCAAAAAAAATCCTCCAATGTACTATAGGGATATCCCTAAATATGATGCTAAGTATCTGGTTTAGAGTAAAAAATTGCAAATAATCGTCAAACTCCAATTTTACATAAAATACAGAATAGAAATATCTAAGAAACCACGCTAAACGATTTGAAATTGGTCAAACGGTTGAAGAGCTATCGGACTCTGAAGTTAATTTTTTGTAAAAAGTAGGAAAAAAAATAAATTAAATCTCTAAAAACTCATATTTTGTGTGACGTTGGAAAAAAATGATGTTCTACGCGTTTATTTGAAATTTAAGAAATTCATAAAAAATATTGAAAATCGGTTGAAAATTGAAAAAGTTATGGCACTTGAACTGAAAACACCACTATTAACTAAATACTAAAAAAAATCAACTTTGAGGTGATTGCGTCACCTTTAAATCTCAATATTTTTGGCTCAAACTCAGAGGTTTCTCTTTTTATGTCATTGAATCCAGAAGAGCTTACGAATTCCAGGTTTCAACAACTTTTGAAAAAATAAACCAAAGTCTACTGCAGTGTCGTGCCCCAAGGTTTCTTATACAGCGGCCGTTCACTCGTTGCAACATGTTTACATTGCAACGAGCGAATGCCATTCGCTAATTGCAACGTCACTTTGACACTAAAGTGCATCGAAATGCACTGACAGCACAAAATTGACACTTGATTGCATTTTGATTACAAAAACTTGTCAAATTTTGCAATTAGCGAACTTGCAACTAAAAAGCGTTGCAACGAGCGGGTTTGCAACGAGCGAACGGACGTTGTAATAATAATGTAATACAGCGCCAGCGGCCGTTCGCTCGTTGCAAACCCGCTCGTTGCAACGCTTTTTAGTTGCAAGTCCGTTTATTGCAAAATTTGACAAGTTTTTGCAATTAAAAAGCAAACAAGTGTCAAATTTGTGCTGTCAGTCATGCTGGCAGTGCATTTCGATGCACTTTAGTGTCAAAGTGACGCTGCAATTAGCGAATGGCATTCGCTCGTTGCAATGTAAACATTTTGCAACGAGCGAATGGCCGCTGTACTAGCGTGGGTCATCGGAACCGTTTTTTCAGATCAAAGCTTTTTCGATTCCATTCCCGGTCCTGAGTATCTCTGCAAAATTTGAGCACGATCGGTTGCGTCTACACTTGACGCATTGCAATTGAAATTTGTATGGGATTTTGTATGGGAAAACATACTTTTTTGCATTTTCGTCATAAGTTGAAAAAGTTTGTTTGAAACTTTTTAACCAATAATATGAAATGACAGTCTAGGTTGTTCTGAAAAACTTTGTCGAAGACCGCACAGCGATCGGTTGCTTGTAAAAAAAGATATACAGCGCCCGTTCGCTCGTTGCAAACCCGCTCATTGCAACGCTTTTTGGTTGCAAGTCCGTTAATTGCAAAATTTGACACGTATTTGCAATTAAAAAGCAGTCAAGTGTCAAATTTGTGCTGTCAGTTATGCTGGCAGTGCATTTCGATGCACTTTAGTGTCAAAGTGACGTTCCAATTAGCGAATGGCATTCGCTCGTTGCAAAGTAAACATTTTGCAACGAGCGAACGGCCGCTGTATTCAACAAACCGCATGCATGTGTTTAACTTTTCATGTAAAGGAATAACAATACAGCGGCCGTTCGCTCGTTGCAACATGTTTACATTGCAACGAGCAAATGCCATTCGCTAATTGCAACGTCACTTTGACATAAAAGTGCATCGAAATGCACTTACAGCATGACTGACAGCATCAATTTGACACTTGATTGCCTTTTAATCGCAAAAAATTGTCAAAATTTGTAATTGGCGGACTTGCAACTAAAAAGCGTTGCATCGAGCGGGTTTGCAACAAGCGAACGGACGCTGTAGTAACAAAATCATGCTGTTTCGGCAAGCAATGCCAACGCTATAACATTTTTCATAAGCAATAGATCACTTCGTGGTCTTCGACAAAGTTTTTCAGGACACCTCAGACTATGTTTTCACATAATCGGTTATAAGTTTTTAGAAAACATCGAGCTTCTTATATGTACAGCCATTCCATAGAAAAACGATATAGTGCATCTCAGATTGTCGTGAAACTTGGTGCGCTTGTAGTTATTCGGAAATAATTAGACCCGTATCTTTTTATTTCGTCATTAGGGTGACCAATTTCAATATAGGGTGGTCCAAAAAATTAAGGTTTTTCAAAACTATTTTTTTTTTTTCAAAAAATCGTAACTTTTGAACCAGTTGACCGATTTTAAACTTCTTTTTTTTTTGTTTGAAAGCTATTGAATTGTAGTTTTCAGGAAAAATACATTAGAGGGGCAAAAATGTAAAGAGTACTATAAAATATGCAAATATATTAGTTTTTTCACGTTTTCATGGTCTCGGGACCAAAGAGGTACCCTGGTTTTATATTTTTATCAGAAAATTCAGGAAATTTGGCGTAACATATAAAAAATTTGATTATATTTTGATTCCTTATAATATTATGGATACCAAAACACCAGGAATCACTTTAAAAAGCAATACTATGCATAGTTTTATGAGAATTTGCAATTTCAAGCAATTTTAGAGTAGCTAGTACTAAAATATATGACTCTATATTCAAAAAAATCATATCTCAAAAACAAAACAACATACATTTCTGATTTTTTGATATGTTACGCCAAATTTTCTGAATTTTCTGATAAAAATATAAAACCAGGGTACCTCTTTGGTCCCGAGACCATGAAAACGTGAAAAAAACTAATATATTTGCATATTCTATAGTACTCTTTACATGTTTGCCCCTTTAACGTATTTTTCCTGAAAACTACAATTCAATAGCTTTCAAACAAAAATAAGAAGTTTAAAATCGGTCAAATGGTTCAAAAGTTACGATTTTTTGAAAATTTGTAGTTTTGAAAAACCTTGATTTTTTGGACCACCCTATATGAAAATTGGTCACTCTAATGACGAAATAAAAAAATACGGGTCCAATTATTTCCGAAGAACTACAAGCCCACCAAGTTTCACGACAATCGGAGATGCACTATATCGTTTTTCTATGGAATGGCTGTATAAGAAAAATGCAAAAAAGTATGTTTTCCCATCTAAAATCCCATACAAACTTTTAACGCGATGCGCAAAACGTAGACATAACCAATCGTGCCCAAATTTTGCATTTGGGCCCTAAAATGAGACCTAACAAAACTTTGATCTGATGGGATTCCATTGAATTTTCCATTTTTTCATATAACGGATGACCCACTATAATGTAATACTCAATAAATTAAATGAATAGCTGTATACAAAATTCAAATCAATTTGATCAAATTGACTTAATATTAGCGGAAGGTCTTGTCCAAATCTGCACTTTTTATAGATAACATTGAAAGTCAAAATTTGAGCATTTTGCGCTATACAAAAAGTTACAACTGTTAAACATTGTTTGTAACCAAAGTTTTGACTGTCCCCTTCATTTTTCGGTAAAAAATACACGTCTATTATAATAACTAAGTACTAACCTGCACCAGCTTTCTGTTTCACGTGAGTCCTATTTATTTCGTCTTCATGCAGCCTCAACTATTAGGAAACAACCAGCGTGAACGAATGTAACAGTTAAAAGTATTTCACAATTTCACCTACCTTTTCCAGTAATTGAATAATATCCATGTTGCCAAACCAACGGTTTTCTCAGGGTACAACGATTATTTTTTTGAATTTTGTTCTCGCAAATCACCCTAATCACTAGGCTGCTTTCACACCAGCTGTACTTAGTCAAATAACTTGATCGATCATCCATCGATCGATACGGAGGCGCAAATCTCATCCCGCTCTCCTGCGATGCATATTTACAACTGAAGTCAGCAAATCGTGCCTGCCTGCCGATATAGCTTTTGTATAAATAAACATACAGGCCCTAGGTATATGACTAATATACAATCGATGCTTCTGATTGCGCCGCACTGTGGTGATTCAGGTGGCCAAAAATCGATCGTCCGTCACATCACAAAATGCTTCTTGTGCTCGTTGTTCTAGCATCGCGATCCTGACAATCGTGAAGTCTGTGGTTCGAGGTCGGATGGCCGCAAAATACTTCTTTTAACATGACGTGTTGCTATGGTAAAATTGAGAATTTTACCCGACAAGGATTCCATGACCAACGTTTTTGTGTGAATATGTGAAATAGCATATGCCCGAAATCAGTTACCGTCTACCCCTGTTGGTTTGACCTCATCTAAACTGAACACTTTTTAATTTGACCCCCTCTAATCTGCACATCGTTCAAACTAAAAATGGTACGTTGTGTTTCAATAAAAGTGATCCATAATCTGCGAAATTAGTATTGCGTAAACTTTTGATATTGGTCTCACAAAGAAGTGAAACAAGTACAAAAATGACCACGTTTTCGTATTGAGTCACCCCATAGTGATAGCCCAGTCGTTGATTATTTTTACGAGATTATTCCCGGTATCCAGGCAGTAGTTGTATTGCTTGACACGAACCGCCCTGTCCGCCCGCTGGCTGGAGCAGGTACTTACTGGAGGGTTATGAACGAGCAGCTTAAATGCAGAGAAACTGATCGACTTTGCACTTTGGGGCGATATCTTCATGCTTGACTCAAGTTTTAACAGATAAGCTTTTAAAAGACTTCCTGGGCCGTTATCAGGTATCAGGTATCAGAAGGCCGGCTCCAGAGGCACGTTATCCTCCATTTGGGACATTTGTGCCATCGCCAAAATAACAGCCTATTTCATCATCTACCTGTGGGAAAAGGAAGGAAAAAGGATTTGGATGGGGATAGGGACAGGTAGGGAAATAGGAAAAATACCCTGGAAGAGGGTACTAACGCACAAGCGTACCACAATGGGTTCAAACAGCGCCCTGAAAAGGGCACTGTAATAACGCATAAAGCGAAAGAGAGCCTATAGCTCTTTACCACAGCGGGTTAAGAACAACAGAATATCCTGAAGATTCAAGTTTCTGAAGTCAGTTTCACTTAATAAGTGTTTACCGAATACTCGGAAACGCAGTTGCGCGAAAACTGGACAGTTACATATCAAATGATACGAAGTTCCATAATCGGATTCACAGCTATCACAGGCAAATGAATCAGCTTGCTGAATATTCGCCATGTGATAGCTGAGTCGGCAGTGGCCAGTCAATGCTTTGACCAGCATGCTGCAATTCTGCTTAGACAGATTAGTTAGATACTTCGCCACCCGTAGAGATGGCTCAGCACTATACAATTTGGTTTGACGACATGACTCCAAACTATTCCAATATTGTCTGTGTTGAGTGACAGCCCAGGTGTGAATCTGAAGCTTAATCCAACACTTCGATATCGGAATAGCTGGCTCAGGGCCAATGAAGTCATGTGATGCTCCAGAGCGAGCTAACTCATCAGCCAATTCATTTCCAGCGATGGAAGAATGACCAGGTACCCATAGAAGGTGAACAGCGTTTGCTGAATTCAGCTCCTCGATTTGAGTTCGACAAGCGATAACTATCTTCGACCTGGAGTTGGCCGAAGCAAGTGCTTTAATAGCAGCCTGGCTATCTGAACAGAAGTATATTACTTTGCCCATTACATGCTGCTGAAGTGCTGATTGCACTCCGCACATAAGAGCAAAGATTTCGGCCTGAAAAACGATACAGTGTCTACCAAGTGAATAAGAGTGATACAGCCTTAGCTCACGAGAATAAACACCAGCACCTGCTCGACCTTCGAGAAGGGAGCCATCAGTGTAACATACGATGCCGTCTGAAATACTTCTTTCCAGATAACCAGATGTCCACTCTTCCCGGGAAGGGAATTTCGTGGAAAATGTCCTATATGGAAAATTACAAGCAATTGTAAGATCACTTGGAGCAAGGACAATTTTGTCCCAATTTACCAAAAGTGGAAACAACGAGGTGTGTGTTGAACTGCGGTTCACAGGAGTTTCCTCTAGTAGACCGAGTACCCGTAACCGGTAAGTGCAAGAAAGGGCTTCTTGTTTGAGATGAATGTGTAGTGGGGCAACGTCAAAGAGAACTTCTAGCGCTGCCGTAGGAGTTGAAGAGAACGCTCCAGACATCGCCATTAAGCACATCCTTTGGAGATGGCCTAATTTTGATTGGACCGTTCTCACATCACCCTTTTGCCACCACACAAGACATCCATAAGCCAATATTGGCCGAACCACAGTTGTGTAAATCCATTTGATATACTTGGGTTTTAGACCCCAAGTTGTACCAAAAGTACGCCGGCATTGCCCGAAGGCCATACAAGCTTTCTTGATTCTGAACTCAATGTGAGGTGTCCAGGAAAGCTTGGAATCAAGAATGACTCCAACGTACTTTACCTGTTCAGTCACATCGATTTCAGAATCAAAGAGACGCAAAGGTCGAACGCCATTACGGTTTCGCCTTTCCGTGAAAAGAACAATAGATGTTTTACTCGGATCAACCGAAAGACCATATTGGCGATACCAACCCTCAACTACCCGAAGAGCGTTTTGCATCAGATCGAAAAGGGTGCTGGCTGATGGACATACCGACTAACAATGTTAGGTAGTCGTCGGCAAAACCATAAGTAGGAAAACCGCTATTATTGAGTTGCCTCAATAGCGTATCTGCTACGAGATTCCACAAAAGCGGTGATAAGACTCCCCCTTGGGGGCATCCACAAACACTCAATTTCCTAATCCCTGCTAGACGCAATGTCGAGAAGAGATATCGGTTTTGAGCATTTGGTGAATCCAATTGGAAATCATTGGACATATACCATGACCCCGTGCGGCTTCCAATATGGCATCGAAAGGCACGTTGTCAAAGGCACCCTCAATATCTAAGAAAACACCCAAACAAGATTGCTTTTGAGCGAATGCTTTCTCGATATCGTAAACAACCTTGTGTAAAAGAGTCACAGTGGACTTACCAGATTGGTAGGCATGTTGGTTCACATGAAGAGGCACGTTGGCCAGATGAACATCACGGATATGATGATCCACAATGCGTTCTAAGCATTTCAGAAGAAAAGAGGTCAAACTGATAGGTCTGAAACTCTTTGCTTCTTCATACGACGCACGACCCACTTTCGGAATAAACTTTACAGTAATATCCCTCCAGGATTTGGGAATATACCCTGTAGCAAAACTGCAAACAAGTAGTTTTTTCAAAACATGTTTGAAATAATCAAATCCCTTCTGAAGCAAAATAGGATAAATCCCATCTGCCCCAGGAGATTTGAAAGGAGCAAAGCTATTAAGAGCCCACTCAATCGATTCTATAGTTACAATACTCCGAGCCGAAGCTAGAGAATCATAACTACAAGAAAAGACATCAGGATCATCCGAAGATGTAATATCCACACATCCAGGGAAGTGTGTGCTGAATAAGCATTCCAGAACTTCCTCATCAGAGGAAGTCAGATCGCCATTTGCCAAACGAAGTTCGTTCACCCGGAAATCCTTAGATTTCGCAAGGATTTTGTTTAACCGACTGACTTCACTCAAGCTGGAAACATTTGTACCTGAGTGTCGCGGACTAACTCAATATGCTCTCTCATCGGGAGCCAAACATCGGGAGCCAAACATTGAAGATGGAGGTTATGTTAAACCTTGTTGAACCTGTGTGATTGATTGAAAAGTATTGTTATCTAGGTGCTGCGGATATTATCAAAACTGTTGTCACGATATCTCCATTTGCCGCTGCTTAGCCGTTGGAAAGCGAGGAGAAGGATAAACATTGTTTTGAGCCTATTTTAGCTAATTTTGTAACAACTATCCATCAAAATTTCCATCGCGAATGAAAAATAATAAACTTTGAACACGAGAACAAAATCGGAATAATGGTGGATTGATCATGTTTACCATTTCCGAACAGCGTCGCGACGGCGTGTTTGACAACCGCGCTGAGAGAGGTGGTTGCAAGAAAATTGAACGCTCGTGCGTGTCTACAAGCTGTGTGCCGGGAGTATGTAGGTGTGTGTTAGCTAGCTTGAAAAATAAAACCGCTTCTATTCGCACCACCTAGATTTGTACAAAGGTTTTTCCAGCCGGATCGTTCAGCAGACCGGAGAGCTTTCCTGTAGGCCTTGCGAGCCGACCTGAAAGCCTCCGAACCAGCCGAACGTCGTCTGTTCCAACTCTTTCTACATTGTTTCCTGAGTTTCGCCAGATCAGAGTTCCACCAAGGGGTTCCTCTTGTGATCTTCACAGACCGTAGAGGGCATGCTTCTTCAAAAGCTTCCATGATGAAGGTCGTTGTAGTATCAACGGCATCATCTAAATCACTTGGAGTGTCAATGGATGGTGAATATCCATGAAATTTGGCTGCAACCAAATCAGTATAAAGATCCCAGTTTGTTGACCGAGGATTCCTGAAACGCAATGTTTGCGAAGTAACATTTAAATGTTCAAAAAAGATATAGCGATGGTCAGATAAAGATTCTTCATCTGACACATGCCAATTGGTCAGCTCGTGACTAATTCTGCTAGAGCAAAGCGTTATATCTAACACTTCCTCTCTAGCAGATACCATGAAGGTTGGGCGGTTGCCTATGTTAAGTAATGCAAGATCTGTACTACTTAAGTACTCCATCAAACTGGAGCCTCTCAAGTTAATGTCTGAGCTGCCCCAGATGATATGGTGAGCATTTGCATCACTGCCAACAATTAGCGGAAGGCCTTTTGAAGTGCAGTATGCGATGACTTGTTTGAAAGCATCCGTAGGGGATGGTTCATCATGTGGTAAATACACAGAACAATAGACGTATTTCCTGTTGAGGTTTCCAACAGATACATCAATTGTGATAGCACATACATCTCTGGTGGTTAGTTCAGAGATGAGTGTAGCAACTATTGCGTTGTTGACAAGCACGCAGGCTCGAGGCATGACACGCGAGTTTGCCATTTCATGTTTACTGAAAGTGGCAAACACCGGATTCACAAGGTTTCCTAGATAGAAATTTCCCTTACGAAAGTAAGGTTCTTGTACCAAGGCCACTTGGGCTGTACCATTTTGCATAAGTCTGCAAAGATTGATCGTTGCTGTTCTTTTATGCTGAAGATTGATCTGAGCTATCCTAACCGTAGCCACTACCCAAACTAGGTAAGATTAAACTCTTCGCAACAGCAGCACAACAAAGAACAGCAACAATAAAACCAAATCGGTATCGATTGGAAAACGCCAAAAGGCGAGGATACACAGAATACACTGTGTAAATCGCATAATGCGAAACCATATAGGTGAAAATTTAAACTAATTAACAACATCTTCATAATCCCGCCCTTATTTAGCCTCAAGTGAGACTAAAGAAGGGCAGCTGATTGTCTCGGAGAAACACAAGGTCCACTGCACCATTGCTCCGGTTAGCGCAGTAAGGGCTACATACTGTGGAGGGCGCCCTGGTACTCCACAGGCTCCGTTAGCGGTTAGGTTTTTATTAGACCCCCCTAGCCATTCATTCCTAGGCACGGTAAGCATAAAGCCGCATCACACCATGAATTAGGGGTCACCTGTTGGTGGATTCTTACCACCGGAACAGGCGGTCCGTAGTGTTATTCTTAGCCAATTGAGACAATCGCTACCGACACTACACAGCTATCTAGGCTGATCGAGAAAAGAAGTTAATATTGATGATCAACTTCATACGGACTCGAACAGCCACAACATAGCTTTTGTATAAATAAACATACAGGCCCTAGGTATATGACTAATATACAATCGATGCTTCTGATTGCGCCGCACTGTGGTGATTCAGGTGGCCAAAAATCGATCGTCCGTCACATCACAAAATGCTTCTTGTGCTCGTTGTTCTAGCATCGCGATCCTGACAATCGTGAAGTCTGTGGTTCGAGGTCGGATGGCCGCAAAATACTTCTTTTAACATGACGTGTTGCTATGGTAAAATTGAGAATTTTACCCGACAAGGATTCCATGACCAACGTTTTTGTGTGAATATGTGAAATAGCATATGCCCGAAATCAGTTATCGTCTACCCCTGTTGGTTTGACCTCATCTAAACTGAACACTTTTTAATTTGACCCCCTCTAATCTGCACATCGTTCAAACTAAAAATGGTACGTTGTGTTTCAATAAAAGTGATCCATAATCTGCGAAATTAGTATTGCGTAAACTTTTGATATTGGTCTCACAAAGAAGTGAAACAAGTACAAAAATGACCACGTTTTCGTATTGAGTCACCCCATAGTGATAGCCCAGTCGTTGATTATTTTTACGAGATTATTCCCGGTATCCAGGCAGTAGTTGTATTGCTTGACACGAACCGCCCTGTCCGCCCGCTGGCTGGAGCAGGTACTTACTGGAGGGTTATGAACGAGCAGCTTAAATGCAGAGAAACTGATCGACTTTGCACTTTGGGGCGATATCTTCATGCTTGACTCAAGTTTTAACAGATAAGCTTTTAAAAGACTTCCTGGGCCGTTGCTAGTCTATTCATTCATCATGCTTTAATTTGGCCATATAATGAAGAACGAATCCCTGCCGAACTGAGTAGGCTTGTAACAAATTGTTAAGGTACACAAGCGTTCCTTATGCATAGTTACTCATTGTACTACTGCCTATAATCGCATATCAGACCCATCTTTAAAAGCAATACGACTACAGGCAGCGTAGTCGTAGCTAGCTATAGTAGTTCACAGTTTTTCTTATCACACCGTATTTATTTTACTTACACTACACGTCATTAGTGAGGACTCGCATAGAAAAATTATTGCAAAAATAGCTAATCATTGAAAAGTGTTCAGAATTGGCTCAGTAGGTGGTGTAAGAGTTGCTGCAAAGATTACATATTGTCGGAGATTCGTTCACCGAGAAATATCAACAATAAAGAGATATACTCGTTAACGGTGATTAAATCCAACAAGTGAAGGAGTTTGTGAGAACAAATTCAAATGCGACGTTAATTGGTTTTCCTGATATTTTAAGGTTATTATAGAACGAAGCCACACCTTGAATTGTCAAAAGCACAAATCTAAAGAACTAAATAACGGATCGCCCAGAAAAGTTGATCGATTGATTACCATCAGCAGAATCTGAATCTGGATGGATGAGGATCCTTCCACTAGTGGCGCTACTGCTCCATTGCTTTGACGTTTGCTAGTGTACACGTTGCTGAATGATGAAAAGAAAAATACAGGCGATTTGGGTGGTAGTGTGCGTGTTAGGAAGCCGTCAAATCGCAATACATCATGGCCGACAGTTTTTCGCGCGTTTCTATCAATAGGTGGCAGCGTGGATATAAAAGACATCGACAAATTTTTCAATGAACTTCCTCTAAGGCCTTCAAATATTTGACAAGCCGTAAACCAAAGATCAAACATCTGTTTGACACTAATGAAAATTCGATCGAATCAAACAAGATGCATTCACTTCATTTAAGGCGAATCCACACTTATCGTGGGTAGTGTGCCTGCAGGCTGCAGCAAAACACTTCAACAACAAAACGGTACCAACGAATGTCGGGGTAGCTCTCGATGACTAATCGAGGTGTGCATCACAGCCGAACCAATTGCATCATCTTGTTGAAACTGGACGGATTTTGCGCGCAGCTGACTGGCGCATTCAAGCCATTTAGCAAACAACACTTCAGCACATGTTATCATAGAAGAAATTCATATATGTAGATTGTCACACTCCGCTGTTCGACGATAAAGAAAAACGCAACTTAAGCCTAAGCAATTTCCTGGAAGTTGAACTGGATTACTGAGATTGCAACCTCGCTGGTCGTCGCGCCAGATCTAACCTGATAATTTGTCCAAATAAAGTCGGGGGACCATCATCGATGCCCCTTCAATTTCGGAAAAGTTGCATTATAATTTCTGCATAGGCCGTATAGGCCTAACATTTGAACACTCGACTTCTCACGATGCTGTTCTTCAGCGTTGTTATCATTGTTAAATACCATAAAGATGTGTTAAGTCGAGTTATTGAAATCTGTTGGGCTACCTAAAGACAAACTTGTCTGTGTATAGACTTTTACAATCTTATCATTCCATTGTCTATCTGTTTCAGTAAATATTGGCAGGTACTAACTGAAGTGCAGCGGAATAATAAATAAATCAGCATCAAAAAGTTTCTTCGCAGATGACGTGGATGAACCGCAAAAGTTAGACAGAACTCGAAACTGATTGGTGCCGTAAGCCGAAATGCGCATAGATAAGAACGCAAATAGTTTGACGACCGGACGTCAGGTGATTGAATGGTGGAAGCAGTACTTTGATGAGCACCTGAACGGCGCCGAAACGCATGATATCGATAGTATCGCAGCTGAATTCATCAAGATGAGACCACAAGAGTCGGCCACCTGCCTACATCGGGTGATAGTCGGGATCTGGGAATGTCGAGCGTACCAGGTGGGATGGTTAGAACACAAGTTTTTTTATGCTTTCAGAAACTGAGAATGAAATTAAGTATACTTTTTAAGTGTTGCAACGTGTAAATGAATAATACGGCCTCAATTACCTGATACCTTGATACCTTGTTGGCTAAAAAGTAACTTTACTCCAACGCCGAGCGTATAGTAGAGCACCATCTTCGTCGGTCTTGGGCGATGTTCCTCCAGTTTCCCCGGACGTGTAGGGATCGTAGATCTTCTTCAACCGCGTGCAGCCAGCGAGCTCGCGGCCGCCCACGAAGTCGCCTACCTCTACCGGGTTCTCTGCTGATATTGTTTTCGCTATTCTTTCTTCCGACATTCGCACTACGTGTCCAGCCCACTGAAGTCTGCCGTATTTTATACGGCAGTGTACGGTCTTCGTACACTTGGTACAACTCGTGATTCATGCGTCTGCGCCACACTCCATTTTCTTGTTTCCCACCGAGAATTGTCCGCAGCACTTTGCGCTCAAAAACTCCAAAAGCTTTTCGGTCGGTCGACCTCTTTTAACGTCAACGCTTCGTGACCGTATAGGGCAACCAGAAGAATCAGCGTCTTACACAGAGCAAATGTTGTTTGCGTTTGCAAGTTACGGGACCTAAGCTGGCTACGCAATCCGTAAAAGGCCCTATTCGCAGCTACAATATACGCCTTTCCACTTCACGGGAAACGTCATTGTCACATGTCACAAGTGTTTCAAGATAAACAAATTCTTCAACAACTTCAAACACTTCCCCATCAATCACTACTTACCTTACCGATCAGGCTAAGGCCGGGGTGGCCTCTGCTGTACATAGCTGCCGTGAATCGCATATCAGTCCTATCTTTGCTGGATTTCCTATGCAAATGGGACAGATATGCGATTCACGGCAGATAGTAGCCGCCTCCATTCCACTCGGTCCATGGCTGTTTGTCTCCAGTTCCGCACTCTGCGTAGGGTCCGCAGATCGTCCTCCACTTGGTCGACCCACCTAGCTCGCTGCGCTCCACGTCTTCTTGTACCCGTCGGATGACTCTCGAGAACCATTTTAGTCGGGTTGCTATCCGACATCCTGATGACGTGACCCGCCCACCGTAGCCTCCCGATTTTCGCAGTGTGGACGTTGGTTGGTTCTCTCAACAGCTGATGCAGCTCGTGGTTCATTCGCCTTCTCCAAGTCCCGTCTTCCATCTGCATTCCGCCGTAGATGGTACGCAACACCTTCCGTTCGAAAACTCAAAGGGCGCGTTGGTCCTCTGCACGTAGGGTCCATGTTTCGTGCCCATAGAGGACGACCGGTGTAATCAACGTTTTGTAGATGGTTAACTTCGTGTTACGGCGAACTTTATTCGATCGTAGAGTTCTGCGGAGTCCAAAGTAAGCACGATTTTCTGCCACAATGCGCCTCTGAATTTCTCTGCTGGTGTCGTTGTCGGCGGTCACCAGTGAGCCTAAGTACAAGAATTCTTCAACCGCCTCGATTTCATCACCGTCGATATAAATTCGGGGTGGCGGGCGCGCTGATTCCTCCCTGGAGCCCTTTGCCATCATGTACTTTGTCTTCGACACATTTATGACTAATCCGATTCGCCTGGCTTCACTCTTTAGTCGGATGGACGTTTCCGCCATCGTCTCAAATTTACGAGCAATAATATCAATATCATCGGCGAAACCAAGCAGCTGAACGGACTTCGTGAAAATCGTACCACTCGTGTTAATCCCCGCTCTCCTTACAGCGGTCGTTCGCTCGTTGCAAACCCGCTCGTTGCAACGCTTTTTAGTTGCAAGTCCGCTAATTGCAAAATTTGACAAGTTTTTGCAATTAAAAAGCAATCAAGTGTCAAATTTGTGCTGTCAGTCATGCTGTCAGTGCATTTCGATGCACTTTAGTGTCAAAGTGACGTTGCAATTAGCGAATGCCATTCGCTCGTTGCAATGTAAACATGTTGCAACGAGCGAACGGCCACTGTATTACACCCTCTAACGCAATGTTGAACAGCAAGCACGAAAGACCATCGCCTTGCCGTAACCCTCTGTGAGATTCGAAGGGACTCGAGAGTGTCCCTGATACTCGAACTACGCACATCACTCGATCCATCGTCGCCTTGATCAACCGTGTCAGTTTATCCGGGAATCCGTATTCGTGCATAATCTGTCATAGCTGTTCTCGATCGATTGTATCATACGCCGATTTGAAATCGATGAACAAGTGATGTGTGGGCACGTCAATCACTACCTCAGCACTAAAACCACTAGGCCTGCTTCTGTCTCTACCCGCTATAATGTACTTCGTCTTGGTAGAGTTAATCGTCAAGCTTATCTTCAGAGGAGCATAAGCTTCCTCCACTGCCCTACGATCGATGCCGATGAGATCAATATCGTCCGCAAAACCGAGGAGCATGTGCGACCGTGTGATGATAGAGCCATTCCTCTGCACGCCTGACCTACTAATCGCTCCTTCGAGTGCAATGTTGAACAATAAATTTGAAAGAGCGTCCCCCTGCTTCAATCCATCCAAGGTCGCAAACGACGTAGACACTTCGTCCGCGATCCGAATACTTGATTTTGATCCATCCAGAGTTGCGCATATCAGCCTAATTAGTTTCGCCGGTAAACCATGTTCTGACATTACAGCGGCCGTTCGCTCGTTGCAACATATTTACTAGTGTGGGTCATCGGAACCGTTTTCTCAGATCAAACCTTTTTTGGTTCCGTTTCGAGTCCTGAGTATCTGTGCAAAATTTGAGCACGATCGGTTGCGTCTACACTTTGCGCATTGCAATTGAAATTTGTATGGGATTTTGTATGGAGGAATTCCACGGAGTCATGTCAGTCGATCCTGAGCGACCATTTCAAAAATATCTGAAACTTTGCACAGTTTTTTAATTTCATATAAATCGCCATTTTTTGATATTAAACCTTCATATTCACTCACGACTAACTTTTCAAAAGGGTGTATGCGAAAATAGTTCTAAAATATTCTAAAAGCTGTACAGCAAAAACGGATTGTTCGATTGTTATAAATTTTTCAGCAAAGTTAGATAACTAAATGATGATTCCTTAGAAAATATACACTGTAAAAAATTTCTTTTTCTACTTTGAAAAAAATATGATCTTTGTCACAAAAACTCAAATATCTCAAAACCCTATCTTTTTACCAACTTCAATTTTTTAGGGGAAATGGCCCATTATATCAGCTATCTACCATAAAATTTTGGTGATGGTAAACTGATAAACAAAAAAGTTATGACATTTCAAACATTTCACAATTTTTACATTTAGTAACAAAAAAAAATTTTTTTCTGTGTAAATTATTTCGAGAATTATATTTTGATGCTGATTTTATTGTAAAGGCTACCGCCTGAATTAAACAAGTTGTTTTCATGATACTTTAGTTTGATTATTCGTAATTACTATAGTATTTATTTGAAACTTAGACGCGATCCAGTGTTGTGATCAAAAATATTGAGATTGTCATACTTTTTATTGTACGTGACTGGTGAAAAAATCCCTTGATAGTGTTGAAAAGCTGTTGATTATAAGAAAAATGGAATTGAATTTATTTTTAAGACAAAAGCTGTATAATAAAAGTTTTATATACGCGTATACGTCTAGTTTATCCGCAAAATAAATCCCTCTTACACACTTATTTCTGAATTGCCTGTTCGGTACTTTTTTGACGAGATTATAACAGCAGTACGATCTCGGTAGTTTCGATAATCGATTTTACTGAGGCTCAGTAAAACAACTGTCAAAATCGTATGGAAAAGGTAAACAATGCATTTTTGCTGAACGAGTTCGGTGCTCAGCAGTTTTAATCTCGTCAAAAAATTACCGAACTCGGTAATCAAAATTAAGTGTGTAGAGAACAGACTTTATGATCGGAAGAATGCGAGTAACTTCAACAACAACAAATGCATAAGAGGTACATACCACAGACAAACAGACGAAACGCCTAGAACAATTTTAGTGAAAATTCATCGCACAGTTCACACTATCACCACCTGGTGGAAACGTCAAACGCAAACGCAAAGAAAAACGATGGGCGCTCTTCTTGTTATCCCGCATAGAAAAATACTATTCATGGCATCGTTCATATTATACGATATCCATTGGTGCAATGATAACAATACAATCTGTAATCGTTTTATGATAAAATGATAAGGATTGAAAAAATCAAATTATTCAGAATTGTTCAAGTATCATTGAACAGATCATAATGATTCGTTGAATGACGAATCAATATTTTTTAATAATCGGGTGAAGCAAAATTACAGCGACAAAAATACCATTTCGGCTATTTTTTCACTGTATTTGGTATTTAATGGCTAAATTAAGACATCATCATGTTATTATTCATTGTTATCTTATTTTCAATGCCGTAATTTAGCAGTTTTGGCACAAAAATGTGTATTATGTTTCCAGTTCAAAACCGAATTACCGACATTTTTTCTTTGACTTCCGCTGCTTTTGCCTTGCGTTAAACACAATGTCGGAAGTGGGGAGCTGTATTGTACACCTGGTGCTCTATACAGCGCCCCACTTCCGACATTGTGTTTAACGCAAGGCAAAAGCAGCGGAAGTCAAAGAAAAAATGTCGCTGATTCGGTTTTGAACTGGAAACATAATATCACTTCTTATCCACCACGATTACGTGCATGTACTACCCCTTCCCCGACCGCGAGCGTAGCTCCAAAACCCCTTGGCAGCAGCAGGTTCTATTCATCAATGCCACAATCACAAAACTAACTGTAGCGCTGGCAGTTTCAGTACCTAGTTATGACGACTGATAACTGTTGCCGTTACTGGTTTCGGTGAGCCGTTGCAACCAGCTAATCACTACAGGTCACTTGATAACTTACCTCCCGATGCGGTCAATGCTGGTGAAACGTAATCTAGGAAGATCCTTTCCTCTTGTTCGGCCTCCCACGTACAAGTCCATAAATTCGGAAGTGTTTTGATCGAGGTTTTCACTTCTAGAACCTGTACTACTTTAATATACTCGCGACCACCAATTCAATTTGGTCTAGTATGTAGACACCGAGGCAACGCGCGAGGAGCAAGCACCAACAACACGGTTCGATTCCCGATCCAGCAAACTAAAAATCACCACGAATGTAAACAACGATTCATATAATGATACAAAAACTTGACAGTGCCCAGCAAATGCTAGCAGGGGTGTATTTTTTCTGGTCGACAGAAAATTTCATGAAATATTTCCATTTTGTTTTAATTATTCACTGTATCGTAAAAAATATGATAAAGCGATTATAGTATGAATAATATTGCTAAAATTTTGTTCGAGAAAAATGGCATTTTTGAATGGTAACGATACTTAACAACCCATTGGGTCTATCATTAAAACTCCATAAATGATAACAGGTAGTATCGATATGATTAATTGTATCATCGATTTATAATCCAGTTTATGATTACACGAATAATAAGAAAATGATATCCCGTATAACTTATGTATGATACCGTTTTATTCGGGATGAAAGCCACAACCAAGATTCAAAATGATTGTTGAAGGCGTGGTCAATGAAAATTTCGCCAGTGTTACGTTTGTTTGTCTGTATACATACCTGACAATGCTCACGAAAAAAACAAAAAAATACTACCGCTATGAATATTAAAAATTGTATAGTATTTTTTTTCCTCAGCCACCAACACCAAACAAGTAAGTTAAAAAATCTCGCCGAAATCTCACCGAAAGCACCATAGATAAACTGAAAGAGACTGGTTATGCCCAAATGTCCACATTGTGTACAAAATTACGCATTTGCACGTCCTGCCGTCTAGAATTTGACAAACGAGCCATCTGTATATCATCGGTAAAGCAGGGCGCAGGAAGTTCGAAAACGACAACAACTGAGAAATTGCCATCAGCGACATCTGTTTAAACAATTTAATTACGCCCCTTTTCAAAAATGCCCTGTAATATTCTTCAACATCTATACCCATTTCAATATTATTAACGTTGCAAAACACGCTTTCAACATTCATCTTGAAGAAGAGGGAAAACACTTGTCCTCAAATGTAACAGCAAATTAATGAATAAACGACTAATGCGCGGAGGGCGTGATAAATTCGGAACATTACTGTACATAGTATATTATATGTAAATATAATATATAATAAAAACAACTTGTTTTACTCACGCAAGGCCATTAACAATAAAATCAGCATCAAACTTTAATTTCCGGCCGAAATAATTTACACTAAAAAAAATTATTAATAAATGTGAAAATTGTGAAATGTTTGAATTGTCATAACTTTTTTGTTTATTTTCATGGTAGATTGCTAATACAATGGACCGTTTTCTCTAAAAAATTACGTTGGTAAAAAGATAGGGTTTTGAGATATTTGAGTTTTCGTGACAAAAATGATATTTTTTAATGTTAAAAAAGATTTTTTTCACAGTGTATATTTTTTTAGGAATCGCCATTTAGTTATCTAACTTTGCTGAACAATAAAATCAGCATTAAATCGCGATTTCCGGCCGAAATAATTTACACAGAAAATTTTTTTTACTAAATGTAAAAATTGTGAAATTTTTGAAATGTTATAACTTTTTTGTTTATTAGTTTACCATCACCAAATTTTTATGGTAGATTGCTAATACAATGGACCGTTTTCCCTAAAAAATTCAAGTTGGTAAAAAGATAGGGTTTTGAGATATTTGAGTTTTTGTGACAAAAATGATGTTTTTCAATGATAAAATAGATTTTTTTCACAGTGTATATTTTCTTAGAAATCACCATTTAGCTATCTAACTTTGCTGAAAAATTCATAACAATCGAACAATCCGTTTTAGCTGTGCATATTTTTGAATGTTTTTGAACCATTTTCACATACACCCTTTTGAAAAGTTAGTCGTGGCTCTAAATAAAAATTTGATATCGAAAAATGGCGATTTAGATGGAACTGAAAAACTGTGCAAAGTTTCAG
This sequence comes from Aedes albopictus, assembly GCF_035046485.1. NCBI lineage: Eukaryota > Metazoa > Arthropoda > Insecta > Diptera > Culicidae > Aedes > Aedes albopictus. Next base: position 420,154,795 of record NC_085138.1, on the reverse strand, counting down.
TTCAATAGAAAATCATGAATTAAAAATTTTCCTTAATTTTGATGCTGTTGCTTGGAATCGCTCTCCTGTAGAATATATTCGGGTTTGACATCGATAGAAAAAATGGTTTCAAAGTAATAGTCGATAATTCTCATGTGTTGTACAAAGTACAACAGCGCGATTAACGGAAGGTTAAACTCGCAAAAGCAGACCGGACCTTGTGCTCCTTTGTCTCTTCGTGCATCAGCCGTGTCAAATCAAGACTTGCCGCCGAGGAGGAGCGATCGGCAAGATCATCGAGCTTACTCTGCATATCAGAGCGCCGCTGTTAAGTTAAGAGAGCAACGTCATCAGCCATTTCGAAGCCATTTAGATGCTCCATAAGAAAACAATGTTCTGACTTTGTCTGGGGAAGATTATTTCCCCTGAATCATACCTACTCTGCATCAAAATAATCGAAGAGATGATGAATCTGCGATTTATTTACTGCCGGAATTTGGTTGTCACCATCAGTGGATCGTTGAAGAGGTCTGAAAGAACTACGGATCATGATATAAGGGACTTGATAAGGGGATTCACCAAACCGATTAAATAATTGCATTGCGTGAGTCATGATTCACTCATGATTATCTGATTATTGATATGTTTCACAAAATTACGAATTAACTAATCAAATCTGAACGTTTAATCAGGATAATATTTAGTCAGCCGTTTACGCTGTTTTATTGACGTATTTTGTCTGTAAGACTAGCTATTAAACTCGATATGTTTTACCAGTGGCGTAGCTAGGAATTTGGGGGCCCGGTGCGGAACAAAATTTGTGGGCCCCCATGAAAATGACAGATGTACATATTTTACAATGATAAATCTCTCGAATGATCGCCTGTTGTATTTTGTACAAAACGATAAAAAAATGCAATGAAATCCATCAATGAACGTAAGATTTTTTCTAAGAATTATGTCGAATTTTTTTAACAAATTATTTGGGAATTGTACCAGGTAATCCTTAAGGAATTCAAAGATCAATTCAAAGATTGCTTTACCGCTTTCTTTTAAAAAAATCTCTCTTGAATAACAATTTGTCTTCAAGAATCTTTCAAGTCGTTAATGCAAGGATGTCATTCAGTATTTTTATAAGCACTCCTTCAGGAATTCTTACAGTGTTGTTTCCGAGAATGTTTTCAGAAATACTTCAAAGTACTTCAAAAGATTCTGGCAAAGGCTTTATCGAGTATTTCTCGAAACATTTGTTCAGGAAGTCCACCAGGGTTTCTATCAATAATATGTCTGAGGATTCATTTAGAAGATTCCAGAAAAAAATGCTACAAAAAATTCTCCAAAGATTTGTTGGAACCACATATTCTTCCGAAAAAATAAAATCGAAATCGGGTTCTGTAGGGGTATCCAGATTATTTCCGTCCAAAATATAGTCGAAGTCCAAAATTTCATCATTTTTTGGTGCCCGGGAACTATTTTTAAAATCCCTTTAAAGATTGTATGGGGATTTTTTTTGTTCGGGGCGAACTGTCATTTTATCGATTAAATTGTCATTCTATCCACGGAAATTAAAACTGTTTAGGTAGGTAATTTAACCGGCAACACAAAGGAATTGGAACGCAATAAAATCACGTTATGCTCAGAAGGATTCCAAGGATTCCTTCAGAAATTCCTAAGTTCCTCTAAGAAAATTCTCAGAGGAGCTTCGTAGGAGTTTTGTAGAAATTCTTTCGAAAAATCCTTCTGGAATTCCTCCAACGAATTCTTTAATATCCATCAACTCAAGGACATTTTCCAAGGATTCCTACAGGAATTTTTGCTAACATTTCTCTGGGAACTATTTAAAAAAAATCTATTGTGATTTTTCATAAGACTCCTTCAAAGTTCTTTCGAGACCTTCTTTACCAGGTTATTAATGATTCCGCTAGAAATTCCTCCGAAAAAATCGTTTAAAAAATTCTCTGAGAATTCCTGGTAGGGTCAACATGCCCTAATCCTACAGTCGCAAATGAATCCTATTCGAAAACAAAACGATTACGGAATCGATGATAACGTAATTTTTGTTATCATTCATGCTCACTTCTAAAAAAATACAAAAAAAGAAACAATACAAAAAGCGCTTCATTCCTTTGATTTGAGTAGGATGAAAATTGGAGCGTACATATATGCTTAAATAGTAAAGGAACAGATGCCCTATCTTATCGAATAAAAAAAAATATTCTCATGTTACTCCAAGGATTCCTCCTAAGACTGTTTTGCTACTTTCTTCCGGAATTCTTTAAGAATGCCTAGAAGCATCTTTTAAGCGATTAATGCAAGATTAAGATTTCATAGAGGATATCCATAGGGAATCCTTCAGGAATCGCTTTAAGAATTCCTACGAAATTTTTTCCAAGGATTTCTTAAATATTTTTCCAAAGCAAAACTTTCGAAAATTATCAAAAAATTCTTTCAGAATTCCTTCAAGGATCTTGTTAGAAACTACTGCAAGGGAATCATCAATCGGATAAAGCTTTCCTTGTTTAATTTATTTAACAATTTCTCCAAGAATTCTACCGAGGATTACTTTTGGGATTTTTCCAGGACTCGCTTTTGGAATTCTTCCAAGGTTTTATTCAAAATTTTAAAGAAATTCCTTCAAAGAGGCCTGTGGAAATCCCTCCCAAAGTTTCTTCAGGAATTTTTCTAAAGATGTCTTTAGTAGTTCATCCAATAAATGCTCTTACGATTTCTCCAAAGATTCGTTCAAAATTTATTAATTATTCTCTTAGAATTTCCTCAATTGATTTCATTCATTCTTACTTAAACTTTCAGGACGCGCGCCTGTTCGAGCCTAAAAATGCACTGTGCTTGCGCTGTATACGACGAGCGAGGTTTTTTATTGGCATTGTTGTACTTTTTACAACGGCGCGCGTCCTGAAGGGTTAAACTGATGTCCCCAAGTATTTCACAAATTATTTTTTTTCCAACAAATCTTTCGGGCATTCTTCATGCAAGGATTTCTCCATGTATTTATATAATTACTTCAGCAAGATTTTTTCGAAGATTATTACACAAATTCCTCTAGAGGATTTGAGTGTTTTTGCTAGAAATGCTTAAGAAATTCCTCTAATAATTTATTCAAGGATTCAAGAACTCCTCATGAGAAATTAAAAAAAAACATAAGATTTTTTTTTTCAATAAATAAAAAAAAACATTTTTAAAAATTCCTTTGCGATTTTTTAGGAAATTGTTTGTAAACTTCTCTGATAATCACCTTATTTTTTTGGAAATTCCTTCGGTAATTCCTTTGCGAATTTCTTCGGCCGTTCCGTTTTAAATTCTTGTTTTTTTCCAATTCGCAAGAGTGTATCTCATAGAACTGCAAAACCAGACAAAAATCAGCTGCATAACAGACGTAATTCCGTATAGAATTCCAGAGGTATCCAGAGGAATTACCAAAGGAAAGGAATTACCGGAGTCAGTCAAACGAATTGACTAAGGAATTGTAAAAGTACCTATCGAATGAATTTCTAAAGGAACTATTGAAAAAACGTAAATTTCATGTATATTAGCAAAGGGACTGCCGGTGTAACTTTCAATGAAATTGCTGAAATCCCGTAGGAGTTTCCTGATAAATTTCCAAAGCAATTGCCCAAAGAATATCGAAACTTCAAAAATAATAACTAAAAACCAATTTTAAATATTCTTAGAGACGAACCAGCCAAGGGCTGAAAGTCTCTTTAATAAAGACAAATCAATCAATCAATTTCGAATATTATTGCCGAGAAATTATCAAAAGACCTACCAAAACAAAATCCAAAGGGATTGCCGAAAAAATGCCAAATGAATAAACCAATCAATTTCCATATGAATTGGCGAAGAAGTTTCCAAAAGAGTGTTAAAGTTATTCTCAAAGTAATTATCAGGTGATTTTTCAAATGAATAGTAAAAAAAAAACAGCAAAAGGTTGCAGACAAAATTTTTAAAGAAGTTTTCGTAGAAATAAAAATTTGAAGATCGTGAAGTCATTGCTGAAGCATTGCCGTGAGTTCATTAAAGAAGTTTTCAAAGGAATTGCCTAACAATTTCTCAAAAGATTTGCCGCAGAAATTTTCAATGATACTTCTAACAGAGATCCTAAAAAAAAATTGAGAGTTTTTACCAAAGGGATAGCGCACTCAATTTTCGACACAATAGCTAGAACAGTTTCCAAAATAATAGCCACAGAAATTTTCTAGAAATAATGCAGAATGATATCAGACAAAAAATCCTTAAGGAATTCCCAAAAGGAATTTCCGAAAAAAATTTTGAGTATTTGCTGAAGGGATCAAGATATTCCTTAACAAATTGCTGCACGGATTTCCAAAGTAATTGGTGAAAAAATCCAAAAGAAATTTCCGAAGAAATACATCAGAAATTCTAATAAAAAAATAAATTCTACTGTGATTCTTTCAATGAATCCTTCAGGTATTCTTACAAGGTTTCCATCAGGAACACCAGTTTCGTCCGGATTCCCTTCACGAAACTTTTAAAAATGATTATTACGATTTCATGAAGCATTTGTTCCAAGTGAGGAACTCCAAGAACTTTTTCTTGAATATATTTTACGACTTATCTAGGAATTACTTCAAGGACTTCTTTACAAATTTCTCTAAGATTTCCTTCGAAAGTTGCTACAAACTCCTCCATGCGTTTCTGAAGCAATTCCTTCAATTATACAGGGTGTTAGGTTCATGAGTGCAAACTTTTTAAGGAGCGATAGAAGATCAAAAATGGTGAAAAAAATTGTTCTACGCATATGGTCAAATCTGAACTGTTACGTAGTTATTGAACTTTACATGTTTTGGCTATTATTGCCTTAAACTGGCTATAACTTGAAAATGATCAAACTTATTGTAATTTTTATACTCTTATTTGAAAGATTATTGAATTTTCTATCAAATCACATCTTTGGATTTATTGATTGATTGACGATAAGAGCTAGAAGTTTGCTGTCAAAAAACGAACTGTAGAGTTGAACAAGGGCCACAACTTTGCCTAAGTAAGAATTTAAAATTATTACGCTTTTTTTCAAAGATAATTGACAAAAACAAATTAAAACACACTACTTTCGAGCTATTTGCTCTAGAAAACTTATTTATTTAACTAAAACAATCGATCCAAAGATGTGATTTGATAGAAAATTCAATAATCTTTCGAATAAGGGTATACAAATTGAGAAAAGTTTGACCATTTTTAAGTTATAGCCAGTTTAAGGCAATAAAAGTAAAAAAAAAATGTAAAGTTCAATAACTACGTAACGGTTGAGATTTGCCATATGCGTAGAACATTTTTTTCCAACCATTTTTGATCCTCTATCGCCTCTTAAAAAGTTTGCACTCACGAACCTAACACCCTGTATGTATGCCCATAAATTCTATAAAAAGTTTTTTTTTTAAGATTTCCACAAATGATTCTTTTGGGGCTACCTCAGATAATAACTTCAGCAGTTTTGGAGAAGAGTCCTTTAGGAATTCTTTTTTTTTTTTAATCTCCAAGAATTTCTTTTTCCAATGCCTCAAACAATTTTTCTTGAAGTTCTTCAAAGGATTTCTTAATAATTTGTTCAAGCATTTCTTTAGTTATACCTGCAGGGATTTCGTCAGAATTTCTTCAATAATTGCTGTAAGAAATCGACCAAAAATTCCTTATGCAATTTTTTCAAGTTCTTTTTCACAATTCATTCAATAATCCTTTGTGGAAGTTCAGTGAAGATTTAATCTTTTCTCCAACGATTTTTTTTTTCAAGCTACCTACAATACAAAGATTCGTTCAAGGATTTTTTTTTAATTTTCCTTCAGATAATCCTACAAGTATGACCACATTCGTCCCCAAAGAATTTGAATATACAGAATTTCCCCCAAGCCCTCCTGCATAAATTCCTCCAAATATACAGGATCTTTTTTGTTTTTCGATTTGCTCCAAAGAATTTGAGAGGAATTCATTGAGGTTTCCGCCATTGATTTCTTTGAGAAATAATAGGCATGGCATCATTAGTTCTTCCAAAAATCTCTTTGCTTTCAAAATTTCTTCAGGAACTCTTTACCTAAGTCCTCAATGTACTCATTGTACTTCTAGTACTACTACATAGTACTGTAGTAATCCTTCAAGAATGTCATCAAAGATACCTGTAAACTCAACCCAATGATTCTTTCCGAATACGTCTTGGAATTCATCAAGATAAAGATTCCATTAAAAATTCCTCCAAAAATTCTTGCAAACATTTCTACAAGAATTCCTTCGGGAATACCTCCACAATTCCTTTAGAAAATCTTCCAAGGAGCATTCAAGTATGGCTCCAAGCATGATCTCCGAAATTCATGAAAAATAATTCCCATGAGGAACTCCTACAAGATTTGGATAAATATCTAATGGAATCCTATTAGAAATTCCTTAAGGTTCATCTGAGGGACTTCATAACATAATCCTTGTAAGATTTTATGAAGAAATTCGAAGAGGTAATCCTGAACGAATGTTTGAAGAAATGCCGGAAAAAATCCTTGAAGGAATTCCTGAAGGATTTCTTGAGAAGTTTCTGTAGGGATGATTGGAGGAATTCCTGAAAGAATGCATCAGAAGTACTCGATGAAATAGTTGGAATACGTTGATTGCATTTTTTATACGAGAGTAAAACTTATCAACAAACTGTTGTTATTACAGTTTTGACGTGACATGTGTTCAGATCTTAACTTTAATAAATGAGACCCCTGAATTTCGACTGCTACCTTAAGCTTAGTGAACAGCTATGTTTGGTCCTGTAGTTAGGATGATACTTATTATGACATTTTCATTATACTCATGAATTTTACTTCCATATCGGTACTGAATTTCGTAAAATTATATTTTGATTTCTAGCATTTTGTATTTCTTGTGTTTTGGGACCCCTGTAGGTTCAAAGAGCAATCATCGAATTGTTAATGATAGGACTTCAAATAAGTCATCTGTGTGCCCATTCCAGAATTTCACGAAGGGGCCCCTACATACCTATCAGCAGATCTGCAAGTATTGACTTATACTTGTAGCAAACTTTCGCTATTTAAAGAACTTCATTCAAACTAGTGTAAGAAACCTTCACTGATTTGGAGGCCCTTTGAATTCGGGGGCCCGGTGCGGACCGCACCTCCGCACCCCCCTTGCTACGCCACTGTGTTTTACTCTTATCTAATAAGTGCTACAGGGTTCTTACTAACGATCGTCTATTCTTTCATTGTCAATTGGTATAATTAGATAACTGAAATAATCAAAACCTGTAGTATGAAATGAAGGAATTTCATCGATCAAAATTATAATTGAAACTCAAAACATTAAACACCTCACTTTTACAAAAAGAAAGGACAATTTTACACATATAGGTCGTTAAGATCACACCGAACGGTGACAACATATCATGAACGATATCAATTATTACACCAAAACATTAAACAGAGCATCGAACAAGGCATCGCGGTTGGTCCGTTCGACAATTCGTTTCTCGTCCAACCCAAAGCACCTGCCCACAATGGCGTGGCTCGTGGTGCAGTACTTGATAAACTCGTACCAATTGGGATCCGTTTGCAGCGTGTTGCTGTTACCTACGATTATCAGAAGGGCTTTGGCTCTGGTCAGAGCCACATTCAGCCGTTTTACGTTGTTCAGAAAGCCCACGTCCGGCGTATGGGACCGGGCGGTAGACAGGATGATTACGAGTTTCTCTCGGCCCTGGTACTGCTCGACGGAGCCAATTTCGACGGTTGGCCACTGCTTGGCCACGCACATTTGCTTCAGCCGCTGGACCTGCAGCTGGTACGGGGATATTATTCCGATGTCCTCCTGGGCGATTTTCCGATCGTTGATGCCCGCTTTAAGGAGGAAGTCTAGGTAGAACTCGACCGTATCGATCTCGGTTTGATTCATGAAACTTTTGGTTTTCGAGGATCGCTCATTCGAACCGAACACGGTGTGCAGTATGATGGGAAAGGTTTTGTTTGGTAACCAACGCCAGTTTTCCGCTAAGCAGACTTCCTCGGTGGGTGCTAGGCATTGCAACTCGCCGTCGTAGAACTGCTCATTGGAGAATTTGATCAACGCTTCGTGGGATCGGTAGTTCTTCACCAGTTTGGTTATCAACTGGTTATTGTATTTCTTCGTGGTGGGATCCTTTTGGTACACGGGGAGATTCATCAATCGCTCCAGCATGGACATGCCAAGGCCCATTTTGGCCGCTAGTTCACTGCGAACTACCGGCCCAAGTTGATATGGATCTCCAGATAAAACAACGCTGGCGTGCAGCTTTCCCCGAGAACTGACCAACCCAGCCAGAGCCACCAAAGCAGCCGGCTCTGAGGCACTCCCGCATTCGTCAATGAACACATACCTGAAATGATTGCTCCGGATTTTGCTCTGCACCAAACGGCCGCAGATTGAGAGACTGCAGATCACAACTCTGGTTCCGTATACCTCTTCCCATGTGGGCCACCGATGTTTACCATTGGCGAGGTTGGAGACCTGTCGCAGGTTTTCCGGAATTTCGTCCAGACGCTTTTCACTGGAACGGGAATAGACCCGAAACAGTTTGTTCGGAGCAAGGTGCTTCAGCAAACGAATGGCCACTTCGTCGCACGCGGAGTTCGATTGGGCCGCCACTAGGATGTGAGCCGTCGGACGATGGCTACAGATCTGGACAATAGCTTCTACGATTGTGGTGGTTTTACCAGTCCCCGGTGGACCAAACAGGATGTACGGCAGTGGATCCGAAACGCGATTCAAGATGCTTCTGACGGCCGTTTGCTGCTCCACGTTGTCCGCCAAGCTGGGGTTCGTCCAGGCTGTGCTAAAGAGAGACGGGGTTTTATTGATGGATCAAACTCAAAGTCCATCTACCAAAGTACTAAATGTAACCAGATAGAATTATAGTACAAAGTTTCAAAGAAATTCTCGCAATTCATACCCAATATGTACTTACATCATTTGAATGCTCTTGGGTGCCGTCACCTTCGGGGCTTCGGTGGGAAAGAACAGCGGAGCTAGCTCATGCCGCCGTACAATATCCAAAGCCTGCAGCTCCAAGCGACAAACGACCCGATTGGCCTGTAGTTTCACCTGGCAACGACAGTCAGCCTGCACCCGGACGTCCAACTCGACGACGATGTGATCGTACAGGATTTGGGCTATGGTACCTTCAATTTTGTTTCCGCTGGACCCCGGCTGCGCGATGGTCAACTGAACGATGTCACCCTCTGCGAGATTCACCGGCAGTGAGGTAAAATGGGCCGTATCGATCCGATACAGTCGTTGCATTTGCGTCGGGGTGATCACGGCATCGTCAGCTCGGTACTGGGCCAGGTCACACTGGACGTTCAGGTCCTGGATGTGGGTTAGCAGCTCCAGCGTTTGGCAGTAGTTGGAGGCGTTCAGGCGTGTTTTAGGGTTGGCGTGGTAGAATGCCCTGGTGAAAAGGGAGGGTTAATAAGGCTGGAATGGAAGATTTCGTGGCCAGGTAAGTTCAATCTTACCTTATATCGTCGTGCAGCTTTTTCTCCGCAGGCGTGTAGGATGAAACGAGCTGAAAATTGTTCGCAACCAAGGTGCACAGGTTTTTCGGTGGAAGATAATCGCCAAGCATACCCGGTCTGATCGATTTCAAATCGTTCCTGAAACGACATAGAGTTTGACGACATTCATTGGAGAAAACACCAGATCTTTTTCAGAGTCGTGCCCAACATACCTTCCGCGGTTGCGTCCCCTCGAAGAACGTTTGACCTCGTAAACCCGCAGATAGTGCTGCTCCAGCAGATCCCACTGGTCCCCGCTTCGACGGTACGTGATCAGCAGTGAGTACTTGTCCGGTGACTTCACCAGCATACGATTCTGAATCAAAAATCCCTGGTTCATACCCGGCTCCAGCGTGGTCGTTTGTAGATCAATAGGAAACAGTTCGAAATGCTTGTGGTAGATGTAGACACCGTTGATAATCACCTGAGTGCCCTCCCGATTGGCCAGCTTAAGCGTGGACATTAGCTGACATTCGTCGTAGAGAAGCGTCACGTTGAGGGCACTTTTGGTACGTCGTAGGATGCCGTTTGCTTCGACGGTCAGCGTGGATCCGTGGGAGGAAATGTGATGCAGATAGGCCATTGCGCTTCGGAAGTTCTCCCGGCAAATCAGACAGCTGTAACCTTGTGCCGAATAGGCCGGATCCGCCGGACGACTGACGGTGATGGCATAGGTCATCTCAACGCCCGTCGTAACCTTCTCCAGATACACTTCATCACGTATCAATGAATAGTGCTGCAGACTCGAGAGGAACGGATTCATGTTGAATGGGTTATTCTTCTGAGGGCCACTTCCAGGTTCTGTAAAACAGAAACGGGATCTTTAATATACCTACGCTCATCCGTGCCAACTTGTTACAAAATTGATGTTATTTCCCACACGAGGGACTCTATGACCACTTTCACAGTTATTAACTGAAAGCTTCCTCTGTCAATGACCGTTTTGCATGTGCTTATCGTGTGGACCGACCGGGAATCGAACCCGTCACCCTCAGCATGGTCTTGCCGGACACCCGAGCGTTATCAGCCCTCACAAGTATCATTTCTCAATTTCTCCCATCTCTACAAAGACAAAATCCTACCTTTCACCGCATTTCGTTCTCTTTCCACCACACCAGAAGGTTCCTCCTCCGGCTTCCGTTCCGCAACAACCTTCTCCACGTTTATCCGGTACTCCTTGCGATCGGCCAAAGCTTCCGTCACGAAGGTGGACCGTCCCATCAAAGCTTGGAATTCGCGCAGCCGAACATCCTGTCGATATAGCCGAAACACTTCGGCGGTGAAGCGTCGGAATACCACCTCGGACGGCACGGTACCGTCCGGCGAGAGTAGACCTTCGCCGTGGCACATGTCCAGCACGCCCCGGAGGATTTCGTTTACTCCGGCTGTTGGTTGGTTCGATAGAGAGGCAAAGTATTTTGTCACACGAACGTTATGAAAACAGTTTCAAGATTACTAAAAAATGTTTGCATACCTTTCTTTACGTTTTTCTGCATATTTTGGAGAAGTTTTCAGCGGTTTTGGTAATAATATTCACAACTTTTTGCAAACGAAACACCATCAAAGAGCTTCACCGACTTCACCGCATCCGCACCACATCGACAGTGCTCAGCGCCGACGCCAAGCTGAGCGGCTGGGCGGCTGGACATCAAAACAGCCACTTGTCATCCGAATACTACCCCACAGTAAAAAAGCGAGCCAACATCTCTGACCAAGGAGAATACATTTTACTAAGGTGGCGCAGATAAACATTGCAAACCACTGGTTGTCTCTTCCATTCTTCTGGTGTTCTTATGGAACTGAAATAGTGACGTCACTATTTTAGTTGCATAAGAACACCAGACGAGTGGAAGAGACAACCAGTGGTTTGCAATGTTTATCTGCGCCACCTTAGTAAAATGTATTCTCCTTGATCTCTGACCCCCATTGTGCGTTGAACCCCATTTTGACAGCAAAAGTTTGTAAACAGTACACTTTTCTGGACCAACACTTGAAAAGCGCGTAATATTGTCGCGCTTATCTTAGATTCTCAGCAAGCTGCGTTCGAAACGCGCAGCCTCAGATCGCGCCAGACCGCGCACGTATGATTTGTACACGGTGTGCACCTTGGCTAAAACTGTTTTGCAGCCGCCGGGTGGAGCTGTCAGCCGCCGTGTATAAATCAAACGGGCGCAATCTTATGGCGGCTGACTCAGATCAGCAGGATCTGAGTGATTAAGCTAGGATGCACAATATTTTCCACAACAAAAAAGAAAATTTTCGAAAATACTAGGAGAATTATGAAAAAATCTAATTCTCTTAGCTGAAATATGTTACAATAAATAAAAACGTGTTCAAATTAGGCCGCAATTGGGGATGCAAAGAACTTTTTTGTTAAAGAAAAAAATGTCATTCGTAAACTACGCCTAAATCAAATGTTTGACCTGAAACAGATGATGACTTCAAAAACATGGCCGCATCGCAGCCGGTTGCATCAAAACGTCACCACAGACAAACAGACGTAACACTCATAAAAACGGCTTGGCCGGCTTGGCACATGTATTTAACGATCAATTCAAATTTCATGTGATGGTGCGATTGTTCCACCAGATGCGCTAGTGTTCGATCGCTTTGACGTTTGCCAGTGTACACGTTGCTGAATGATGCAAACTTAAATTACATGCAATTTGTGTAGTAGTGTGCGTGTCAGCAAAACGTCAAATCGAAATCCATCATGGCCGACAGTGTCGCGCGCGGTTCTACCAACAGGTGGCAGTGTGCTCATGAAAATGACACCGGGCAAAACTTTTCGATGAATTTCCTCTAAGAGTTACGTCTGTTTGTCTGTGACGTCACTTTAAAGGGATGTCACAAAAGTCGATGGAAGCGATTAAAAATTTTGATTACATACAGCGTCCGTTCGCTCGTTGCCTTGGGGCAAGACACTGTGCTGGAGAGTACATTTTCCTTCACAGAGTTGCTCAGAATTTCTCCGGATTGCTCCGAGGGGGACGACACAAATCGATTCGAGTCCATTGTCATGCGATAAGACGTCATTTTATTTCAGTTTCCCAATTATTATCGACTTGTTTCATTATGTTGGATATTAAATCGATTTTATCGGATATTCTCCATTTCCTAAGCTTTGGTTAAGTTTTTAGCGGTTTTATGCCTTCCATTCTCAACAAAATGGTAAAAATCCGAAATATCTGAAAAAATCGAATAAAATGACAACAATCACTGAAAATCGCCCAATACCGACTCAAAAGCGTTACAACGTCGCGACGCCGTTTGACAGCAGCTCTTCCAATGCTTCCAACTGAACATCAACTGCGTCGGCCCATCAGATCAAAACAAATCGAATCTCCCAGTCTGCAGTTTTTTTTTCTTCGGATCGGAGACTGTCTACAGTTCGTCAGGATTGAGGGTGAGTTTTTTTAAATACGATGGAGAAAGCACTGAGATGAGAAACAACGTTTTATGCATATTTTTCTATTTTCGGACAGGAAAAACGATACAAAGTGGAAGACGTTTTGGGACTCACATCGGCGGTGGAAAAGAAACGGCGCTGGCCAAGTCAGCAGACGAAATCGACAGAATCTCATCTGATGCGGAGCTCCAGACCATCGGTAGAAAAAATCGCGGAATGAAAAATACCAGGAAACCGAAATAGGTCTCCGGAGCATAACGCAAGGCAACTGCAGCGGCCACACATTTTGGAACAACAAAGAAACGACCCCAGTCAGGCAGTCGGTGCCGTGTTCGAATCGTTACAATCCGAGATGGTTCTCGGAAACCTATTCTGAGTTACTGACACAGGTTTTGGGTTTGGATAACCCAACACTAGCACTTTGGGAGAGCTCATAGTCAGCGAATCGGCATTCGGAACAATAACCGGACTTGCAAAACCTGTAAAGGTCTACTTTCCAAGACGTCGGTGCCTAGAATAAAATGCTGCCTCGTATACCCAAGCGTATACCAAAGATCCCAGTACACAGGGTCAAATATCAAAAAAGAAACAAAATTGAATGCTCAAGCATCTTGTTTGACTCGATCGAATTTCCATTAGTCAAACAGATGTTATTTCTTGAGCTCTTTCCTTGTCAAATATTTGACCCTGTGAACTTGGGGCCTTATTTAAGTATGTTTATAGTTTTGTTTTCTTCAAATATATATATTATTTTTGTCACTTCTTTCTAAACAGAACGTGTGTACTTGATTCAATTTCAGGTAATAAGAAATAAATAATAGAAAACATCTGGCCATAATCAAAACACACAAAAAAAACGAGAAAATTTGACATTTTGGTCTAGAGATGCGCATTGATTTCAATCGATTCGATATGGGTATGCGCCATTAATAATCGATTTTATCGGATTTCTCGGATATGGCTGATTTTAATCGATTTTTGCCCGTTCCTCAAATTTCATTGTAATTTTGCATAGATCTGTTAATCCTTGTGAGATATGGCCTCAAATCGAGATTATCTGGATGTGTCGCCCCCCTCGGATTGCTCCCGTTTTGCTTGAGTATTGCCTGATACTATCGCAAAAACAAAACAATATTGCCCGATATCTCGCTTTTTTGCAGTTTTAGGCATGGTTTTAGGCTAGGGGCAAGACACTGTGCAAACGAGAGTAACTCTGAGAAATTCTGATTAACTCTTTTCACCAATGATCGACGAAATTTGTCGAAAAACACCCCTAAAACTGCAAGAAAAGCTAGATATCGGGCAATATTGTTTTGATTTTGCGATAAATCAGGCAACACCAAAGCAAAAACGGGAGCAATCCAGAGAAATTCTGAGCAACTCTGTGAAAGAAAATGCACTCTCCAGCACAGCACAGACAAACAGACGTAACACTCATAAAAACGGCTTGGCACATGCATTTAACGATCAATTCAAATTTCATTTGATTTGCGCGATTGTTCCACCAGATGCGCTAGTGTTCGATCGCTTTGACGTTTGCCAGTGTACACGTTGCTGAATGATGCAAACTTAAATTACATGCAATTTGTGTAGTAGTGTGCGTGTCAGCAAAACTTCAAATCGAAATCCATCATGGCCGACAGTGTCGCGCGCGGTTCTACCAACAGGTGGCAGTGTGCTCATGAAAATGACACCGGGCAAAACTTTTCGATGAATTTCCTCTAAGAGTTACGTCTGTTTGTCTGTGAGCACAGTGTCTTGCCCCAAGGTTTTAGGGGTGTTTTTCAACAAATTTCGTCGATCATTGGTAAGAAGAGTTATTGTCGCGCTTATCTTAGATTCTCAGCAAGCTGCGTTCGAAACGCGCAGCCTCAGATCGCGCCAGACCGCGCACGTATGATTTGTACACGGTGTGCACCTTGGCTAAAACTGTTTTGCAGCCGCCGGGTGGAGCTGTCAGCCGCCGTGTATAAATCAAACGGGCGCAATCTTATGGCGGCTGACTCAGATCAGCAGGATCTGAGTGATTAAGCTAGGATGCACAATACTCAAAATTTCTCAGAGTTACTCTCGTTTGCACAGTGTCTTGCCCCTAGCTCGTTGCAAACCCGCTCGTTGCAACGCTTTTTAGCTGTAAGTCCGCTAATTGCAAAATTTGACAAGTTTTTGCAATTAAAAAGCAATCAAGTGTCAAATTTGTGCTGTCAGTCATGCTGTCAGTGCATTTCGATGCACTTTAGTGTCAAAGTGACGTTGCTATTAGCGAATGGCATTCGCTCGTTGCAATGTAAACATGTTGCAACGAGCGAACGGCCGCTGTAGGGCAGTGCATTGTTTTGATTTTGTATGAGATTTTGACGTTTCTTGGCCTTGTTGTTTACAAAATTTCTGTAAGAGTGAAAGAGAAGAAGAGAATTTCTTCTTCTTCTACTCCTCAGGGGTGGCCAGACTGATGTGTCTATACTGCCAAGGGTTGTCAAGTATCATGAAGCGTGTTAAGGGCATCTCCATCACCCTTGTATTTAATATCGGTCGCGTTCTATATTGATCTTTTTTGTCAAGCAATTAATAGTGGAACTGATCTTTTTAGTCAGTTATTACTGTAATTAGTTTAGATAGAGTAAAAAACCGTTTTTTGTGCTAGGTTAAATCGTAATGTTGTTAATTTTAACAAATTCTGAAATTTCTTCGTAGTCTTTAGTGGCAGCTTGGCTCAGTAAAGTTTCTATGTTGTTGTGTAATGTAAGTATTTTGTATTTGGCTCTTGATTGTGCATATTTTGGGCATATGAGTACACCGAAGATATTTTCCGTATAACTATTATGTGTGAAACTACATAATTTTTTGCAATTTGGCATCACCTTTAAAAAGTATGTTTGCAAACATAAAATCTATAAAACTGCCCGCATATAAAAATTATGGCTATCAATAAATGAAATTTATTAAGGTGATGAATAAAAATTATGTGTGAGATTTTTTAAAAATTATGTATGCGTAGTTTATAACAATTATGAGTAAATTTCAAATAAAAGCAAAACCATAAAAAAAAGAAGAAAAACAATGTTTTTGTTGTAGATTAAGTCAAGGATTTAATGAACTTTTAATTTAAAAATGAAAACGCAACGGTTGTTGCGAGATGGGGCCTCCGTCTGCGCTTGCTGAAACTCGTCACTGTGGATTTGTCGTTGTGTCGCGGCCGGGAATTCTTGATCGATCCTGAGTGACATCTCTCATCATCGCGGTTTCCCTTGAATAGCGTCTGATTTCCCTGGTCGTCGTCATCATCCGTGGGGGTGGCAGAGGTAGATTCGGGTTCTATTTTTGTTGGCGGTTCAACTTCCGGCTCGCTTGTTGTTGCTTTGTCTTGGCCGCACTGCAGACTAAGACGAACGCCATCCGGGGCCATCCTTGACTCTTGTATTTTGCATTTCCTCCTGCCTTTTAATATGGTGCAACTGAAATTGATGAAAAATAATGATTTAAATAGATATTTTATGGAAAAAAAATAAAATAAAACATGCATACTTTCACTCAACTCAGCAGAAGACTCTCCGACGCTTTCGATTGGCGCGAACACTGACGTCGTTTTGGTCCTGAATCAAAGCGGGCAAACTTTAAATTCATAGGTGGATACACATAATTTTTAACTATAGCAGGATAACTTTACTTTTTATGTTTGCTCACTTATAAATTAAATCAATGTGATAATAAGTGTTATGGTTCACCGCATAAGAAGGAATACAATCGTTATAATATTTATGTTAGCACATTTAAAAATAACTTCTGCGAAGTCTTATAAATTGAAAAGGTTCAACATACATAAACATTACGTTTGGAATTTTATCAGTGTAGGATATGGTTGGAGTCTTCCTTTACCCCACACCTAGGGGCAAGACACTGTGCAAACGAGAGTAACTCTGAGAAATTCTGAGTAACTCTTTTCACCAATGATCGACGAAATTTGTTGAAAGACACCCCTAAAACTGCAAGAAAAGCGAGATATCGGGCAATATTGTTTTGATTTTGCGATAAACCAGGCAACACGCAAGCAAAAACGGGAGCAATCTAGAGAAATTCTGCGCAACTCTGTGATGGGAAATGTACTCTCCAGCACAGTGTCTTGCCCCAAGGTAATCGTATTTACCGTTCACCAGTAACGATATTTACCGTGCTTCAGTAACTTTTGACAGTTTGTGAGCTGAGCTCGGTAACTCATTTACAGAATATCCGCAAAATAAATAACCGAGCGTACCGAATTAAATCTGCTGTTGAGAACTCAGTAAAAAGATGGGGAAAATACCGAGCTGATCTTAGTGTGCACCAATCAGCGTTTGCAAAGTTGTCAATATTTTGGTTTCTATACACGCACCTTGACACGCACACCAATGCAACTACACCAAAAACGTTCGTTTTTTCGGTGTAGCACTGCCGCAAAAACGAAATCGACATCAGAGTTACTCTCGTTTGCACAGTGTCTTGCCCCTATTCTTCTGATTCATGCAGTGCGTAATAAAATAAATGCAAATTTTAGTGCGAAAAATTCAACAAATTCGTACTGTATTATTAGAGAATCAAGAAAATGTGTCAGAATTATGCAAGGATTTGTGTCATTTAAGCTTGTTCATGTTGAATTACTCTGAATATCTCCTAAATAGGAATTGAAATTCTAGATCGAGTTTAAATAAGGGCGAAAGTAACATGAGAGAGTTCTCTCCATTGACTCTCTCTTCTGCAAATTAAAGTGACAAGATGCAAATTCAATCGAACTTTTTTACACTTAGACGCCAGATTACATCGCAATCTAGCGATTTATGACCAAAAAGTGCAACCATACTTGCATCTTGTCACTTTTATTTGAAGAAGAGAGAGTCGATGAATAGAACTCTAGATTGAGTTTAAATAAGAGCGAAAGTAACATGAGAAAGTTCTCTTCATCGACTCTCTCTTCTTCAAATTAAAAAGACAAGAAGTTTAAATAAGGGCGAAAGTAACATGAGAGAGTTCTCTTCATCGACTCTCTCTTCTGCAAATTAATGTGACAAGATGCAAATTCAATCGAACTGTTTTACACTTAGACGCTAGATTGCATCGCAACCTTGCAGCGGGGCAGCGCGGACGTCAACCACGAATAGATGTGCCGTAGTCCACATGAATTTGACATGTTTGGGAAATTGACACTTTTGGGCACTCTGACAGCTCTGGGATGTGTACGACTTTTGCGAAATAGTCATTACCATAAGTTATTACTTAAGTAAAACGTGTAAAACTAGCAAACCAAAAGTTACCAAAATTTTGGCGTGCAATCGTTCTAAATTACACGACAACGCGAAGGTAGCAAATAAATCAGTAAGAAATTGTGTAATGCATCAATTTTCAGCACAAACAATTTTGAACGTGTTTTTGTTGTGAGCTACGGTGATTTTGCCTTTTGCTGGCCCCCTGCAATCTTGCGATTTATGACCTAAAAGTGCAACCTTACTTGCATCTTGTAACTTAAATTTGAAGAAGAGAGAGTCGATGAAGAGAACTCGCTCATGTTACTTTCGCCCTTATTTAAACTCAATCTAGAGATGCAAGTATGGTTGAACTTTTTGGTCATAAATCACTAGATTGCGATGCAATCTAGCGTCTAAGTGTAAAAAAGTTCGATGGATTTTGCATCTTGTCACTTTATTGTGCATCCTAGCCTTGGGGCAAGACACTGTGCTGGAGAGTACATTTCCCATCACAGAGTTGCGCAGAATTTCTCTAGATTGCTCCCGTTTTTGCTTGCGTGTTGCCTGGTTTATCGCAAAATCAAAACAATATTGCCCGATATCTCGCTTTTCTTGCAGTTTTAGGGGTGTCTTTCAACAAATTTCGTCGATCATTGGTGAAAAGAGTTACTCAGAATTTCTCAGAGTTACTCTCGTTTGCACAGTGTCTTGCCCCTAGATCCTAGCTTAATCACTCAGATCCTGCTGATCTGAGTCAGCCGCCATAAGATTGCGCCCGTTTGATTTATACACGGCGGCTGACAGCTCCACCCGGCGGCTGCAAAACAGTTTTAGCCAAGGTGCACACCGTGTACAAATCATACGTGCGCGGTCTGGCGCGATCTGAGGCTGCGCGTTTCGAACGCAGCTTGCTGAGAATCTAAGATAAGCGCGACAATAATTTGCTGAAGAGAAAGCCGATGAAGAGAACTCTCTCATGTTTCTTTCGCCCTTATTTAAACTCAATCTAGAATTATCAGCAAAGTTCGGTTGTTGTTTTCGCTTCGTCAGTTCGCCCTTTTCGCGAATTACTCCGGAGTTGACCGACCGTGGTGGGCAATGAGAGTCTAATAGAGGTGGGGAAGAAGATTCTTCGTGTGCGTGAGATCCGTGTCTGGTGCAAAACATGTCACTACTACAAGCAAAGCGAGCTCCCATAAGAATGCGTGTCAAATAGTGACGTCACTATTTGTGTTTACATTTTTCTTTCCTTACTAATACATAACCCTCTCTTCTTCTTCCCCACCTGTAATATACTCTCATTGCGTGGTGGGGGTACGCATCGGGTACGCGAGAGAAAAATTGCGCCTCTCTCTATCGCGCACGTGTACGTTTGTTTTTGTTTATACGCAACCACACCATATAAGCTCAAAACCCCCGTCAAAAATAACGAAAAGTATTTATCAAAAATTTTACGATATTTTCCTCTGATTTTGTTAAGTATTATTAAGAAATATCAGCTAATCATTGCAATGGTGCTTTCCAAAAATGCCGAAAAGAAGATTCACAAAAAAATCAAACGCTGCCAGCAGTTGCTAGCTCGGGAAGTGGATTTAAAGTTCAGCGAAGCGCCAACCGAAGTTTGTCCAATCCAATCCGACCTCAATCAGAACAGTGTTTTACTTCCAATCCTTACCTCTTTCAGTGCATCGTAATCTGCAACGCCGGTTTATCAACCGGTCTCCAGCAGGAGGTTCTGCTCGGTGAGATCTTGCAGCATGGGACGACGCCGCCGACCGTGGAGGACGTGGTGTTTCCAGCCGGTAAGTCGTATTGCTATCTTCGCTTCGGGTCGACGGAAGAGGCCAAAACCGTCTACGAGGGTATGAACGGGATTGCCACCCTCGGTCAGGATGGTTGCGTCCTGCTGATGGCGTACTGTGTGGGGCTCCCAGCAGAAGGTGCACTGTCCGAGGAAGACGGTCTTCCTCCGGGGCTGATACTGATTCCGGCCTTTGTTGATGAGGGGTTTGAGGCGGAGCTTCTTGGAGCTGTTGATTGGGCTGAAGAGGAGGAAATGAATGGTAGCTTGAAGCATCGGAAGGTTAAGCACTTTGGGTATGAGTTTTTGTACGGTACTAATAACGTGGACCGGAATAAGCCACTGCAGAGGAAGATTCCTTCTGTTTGCGAGAAATTGTGGGTGAAGCTGAAGGAACTCCATCCGGAGCTGGGGTGGCACGTTCCGGAGCAGATGACCGTCAACCGGTACGAACCTGGTCAGGGTATTCCTCCGCACGTTGATACTCACAGCGCCTTTCAGGATCCAATCGTTTCCCTTTCGCTGGGCAGCGCTATCGTGATGGATTTCCGTAACCCGGAAGGACGGCATCTGAATGTGGACCTTCCTAGAAGATCCCTCCTTGTAATGACTGGTGAAAGTCGTTTGGGATGGACCCACGGCGTGACGCCCCGCAAAATGGACACCCTGCGTTTGAACAACAGTCTTTCCATCCGAAAACGCGAGCTTCGAGTATCGTTCACGTTCCGGAAGTTGAATGACGGTCCCTGTCGGTGCCAGTTTAGTTCCCTCTGTGATACCTATCAACAAGAAGCTCGGGATAAAACCGATCGTATCAAAGAGAACGCTGCCCAGCTTGAACTGGAAAACGTTCACAAAGTCTACAACGAAATTGCGAAACACTTCAGTGAAACGAGACATTCGCCATGGCCGCGAATTTCCGCTTTCCTGGAATCACTACAACCCGGCTCCGTCCTCTTGGACATCGGTTGCGGCAACGGAAAATATCTTAATCTTAACCCGAACCTTATCGCCCTGGGATGTGACCGAAGTGATGGACTGCTGAAAGTTTGCACGGAACGGGGCTTCCGCGTGGTCCAGTGCGACTGTCTCGCGTTACCCTTCCGGTCGGAATGTGCCGATGCTTGCATCTGCATCGCCGTCATCCACCACTTGGCCTCGTTGGAACGTCGAAGGCAATCCATTCAGGAAATGGCCCGAGTTCTCCGGCCCGGAGGGCGGGCCCTCATCTACGTCTGGGCCAAGAATCAGGAAGCCAATGCCAAAAAGTCCAGCTACCTCCGGCAGAATAAACAGAACAATAAACCTTCGGAAGAGAGCACCCGATCGGAGAAGTCGGTTCCCATTGAGCATCGAGTCGTCGTCGGTGGGGAGGGGAACGCCAGCTTGCCGGTGCACACCAATCGGACGCAGTTTCAGCATCAGGATTTGCTGGTACCGTGGAAGCTGCGTGACGTCGAACAGCGGCAGCAGGAGAATGAGACGAAGGTAACTTTCCTCCGGTATTACCACGTGTTTGAGGAGACGGAATTGGCCGGGCTGTGTCGGGAGATTGCGGGGATCAGTGTCGAAGATAGTTACTATGATCAAGGGAATTGGTGTGTGATTTTTAGAAAAGATTGAAACGTTTCTATGGAATTTGCCAGAGTCAGTGGTTGTCACTGTATCCGAAATGAATCCATGCAGTAGTCTTTTGGTGTTGAATGCATACGTGGGATTTCATGGCAGGTGCCATTAGCGCATCTGGTAAGAATTCTTGTCCTAATTTCTAGCAAAAACATACTATTTATCAAGTTATAATAATCCTAGAATGAAATCCAGGAACTTTTCGAAGAAAAAGAATCTGTTGAAAATAAATGATATTAACTTCTTCCGATCAGCTTGGACAGCTGTGTAGGGTCGGTAGCGGTCAGGCCCCTGGCATGAATGAAATATATCGTAGCCAACATCTAACTGCCTTATACTCATATTCGAGCAAATTGAAACGAGCGTGTAATCAACAAACGCAGCTTTTGTTTGATGTTGTGAGCCACACACGAAATCACATTCACAATGCGTGTTTGTTGGGTTGCTTTATTCAACTAATCGCATGCTCCTCTTACCGTACATTAATAATAAAGCGAGTTTGAATTGTTTTGTGATCATAACAGGTGGAAAAAATGATTCCAAAAACTGATCAACAAACCAAAATAAACGTTAAACAAAAAATTGTTGATGTTCTTGCATTTGACAGTGGGCCCTATTTATTAGCGCCCAGGACATCCTGTCTACCATGATTCCAATGCATTGATATAGGCCGTGTCAGGGGCCTGTGTCTACCATGATTCCAATGCATTGATATAGGCCGTGTCAGGGGCCTGGTAGCGGTAGGCTGTCTCTGGATAAAACCTGGAAAACCGGGAATCCTCAGAGAATTTTATTTATCAGGGTAAAACCTGCAATACTCAGGGTATTTTCACACCGATAAAAATAAAACATGAATACTAAGTAGTGAACTATTCAGAAGTAGAGTCCACATAGTTTACTACATTGTTCGTATGAATCTGAAATCAATCTAAAAATACTGTTACAATGATTTTTTCCAGAAATCCTGTCAGGGTTTGTTTCTGGAACTACCTACTATTGGTGAAGAATGTTATTCGTAGTTTGTGAAAAACTATCGTATTTTACAAAACAACTTCCATGTGCAACCACCTGTTGTTGAACTATTTTTCTTCGCTGTATAATTGTAACAGTTGTTTGCTAATTTTAACGGTATCTTTTTGTAGATTTTTAACGAGAGCCTCGGTGACGTTATGTAGGGTGGGGTGGGGCAAGATGGGTCACCTAAGGATGGATCTTCATAACTTTGTAAATACAAATCGTATTGGTTTGTATTCGTCCGCTACTCTTTAATACACTAGTTAGCTATGCTAAAAGTCGATAAAAAGTTCATTGAATACAAAATATGATGGAAAATAAGCAGTTTTAAAAAGTGATCGATTTTGCGCCGTGGAAAAAGTGCGGGGCAAGATGGGTCACCTTTTAAATAATTCACATTTTCTCAATAAAAAACGTCAAAATTTAAGATTTGTTCGCGGCATTCATATATGCTCCATATCCATACTGAGTAAACAAGAGCTACTAGTGAACATTTTATAAATTTACTAGCTGTACCCGGCAAACTTTATCTTGCCTACTGCGTTTTTTGACGTTTCATGTTTCTACCCAAGATGAAGTCCCCGGTCATAATGTATGGAAATGGATTTTAAAAAATTCTCTTTTTCCATGTTTTTTGCCTCATAAACCTTCCTTGGGTGAAAACTAACAGAACAAAACTAAGACGATCAAAATCGGTCCTTCCGTTCGCAAGTTATGCGCGGTCCCACGTATGCCACTGCATTTTTATACATATAGATTTGGAATATAAAAAACTTTACGATTTGAGTGGTCCTAAGGCGACTTGAAAATCGACGTTTTCACTAAAAAAATTATCATTATTTTATGTTATAATATTGAGCGTTCATTCCGCTTGATAGAAATCATTTATGAGATAGTCTTGTAATAAAAAATAAATATCTTTTGAATGCTCTAAAAATACGTTCAAAATTGAAGGTGACCCATCTTGCCCCGCGGCCGTTTATATGGAGATTATATGGAATGCATCGCATAAGAAAAATGGCTAAAAACCATTTTATTTTTTATTTCCAATGAGAGTGAATAATTTTTCAATCAATGCCCCAAACTTTTGTTTATTCATGCTGGTTATCTAACAAAATTATTAACATAAACATAAACATGAGTAATGTGCCCGAAAATGGCACTGACCCATCTTGCCCCGCCCCACCTTAAATAGGGTTGAATGTTTTCTAGTATGTAAGTTTAAATTTCATGCCAGGTTCTTTATTCCTTTCCAAAACTTTGTATGTTACTGACGACATGGTTTTTTGTATACCCATTCTGGGTTTCTTGACCAACTTACAGGGGATACTCAAAATAACTGGGACAGGTAAAATTTCCACATTTCGAAAAATGTTCAACTGGCTGTAACTTTTCGAAAAGGGCATCAATTATTCTCAAATTTTTACTGTAAGTTCATCAACTAGTTGTGTATCAGTGGTCCAAATTTGGAGAAGATCGGGCTATTCTACACGAAGTTAGAATAATTCTAGAAAAGGGTATAATTATCCGATAGCCAACTTTGAGCTGTTATATCGCCAGATTCAATGAACCAAATGCAATGAAATTTTGATCATTTATGACTTATATAATGAACTTTGAAAACCATTTGACTTAATTAAAAATTATTAATAAGAAAAAAAGTAATAGCGATTTCATTTATTATATGTTCTTTTAGTACATTTATCTATTCCTCATATGCATCCCAATACTTTTACAATTTAATGCCGGCCATTTGGTTGCTGCTTTCCTTCGAAACATAAATATATTCAAGTCATTTAGAGAGAATTTAAATAAACTATAAATACTATCTCGAATTTTGAAACTATGATGAAGCTTTAGATAAAATGGTGTTATATTAGAAAAATTATCTAATCGTTATAATTTTCTTTCGTGCGAAGAATTATAAGTTTAGTTAAAAGTTTTTAATAGCTCATTATACTAGTAATAAATAATCAAAATTTCATTACATTCGGTTTGTTGAATCTGGAGATATAACTCAAAATTGGCTATTGGAAAATTATACCTTTTTCCTAGAATCTTTCTAATTGGCTTCTTTAGCGGTGTTGAGATAATTCCATATTCTGAATCTGCATGCGAAACTGAGCCGAAATCCAAATTTTCATGCATTTTGGTGCCCGGGAACCTATTTAAAAATCAATTTGAAGTTTGTATGGGAGCGATTTGTCGAATCACCCCTCGTCGCATATTGTACTGGGTGGAGCTGTCAAACAGGTACCCAGCTGTCAAAAGGTAATTTCAAAAAATCTCTTTGAAATTGATTTTTGGTATCAAAATAAAGTTCTAAAAATCTGAAAAAAATCATAGTGGCTCAGAAAAAGGTGGTCTTTCTTACAAAATCAAAAAATCGATACATTTTTTTTAATTTAAAAACCCAATTTCGTGTAGAATAGCCCGATCTTTTCCAAATTTGGACCACTGATACACAACTAGTTGATGAACTTACAGTAAAAATGAGAAATTGAGAATATTTGATCCCTTTTTCGGAAAGTTACAGCCAGTTGAACATTTTTTGAAAAGTGAAATGTTCAACTGTCCCAGTTATTTTGAGTATCCCCTGTATGAGGATATCCGAAGCAGATTTTTTGTAAAAATCATAAGACATATTTCAAAACATTCTTCGAGGGCTGCTTGCGAGGTCATTGAGTTATCTTCCTAAATTCAATGCGAAACCATAGAAGAAGTTGATGAACCATTTCGGATGATATTTTTGTTAGATTGCACAAATCATCATTCGAATACTTGGATTCTGTTTAAATGATTCCTGGAGAAAATATTTTCTTAGGAAGCTTTTGGAACACCTTGAAATACTTTTGCCGTGCGCTTCCCTCGTCCTCATTTTCACATAAAGTGTGCTGGTTATTTAGGAAATTGAATTTCGAAGTAAAGACATAATGTTTATGTATCGCGATTCACTTGTAATGACTTAGTGGTACACCAAGGTTCTTGCGGGATGTTTTTACCATTCTTACACCCATAAGGGTATAAATACCGCTCGAAAAACCGACTTTCGATCCGAGGCCCGCAGGGCCGAGTCTCATATACCAATCAACTCAGCTCGACCAACTGAGCAAATGTCTGTGTGTGTGTATGTGTATGTGTGTGTGTGTGTGTGTGTATGTGTAAGTGTGTGTGTGTGTGTGTGTGTGTGTGTGTGTGTGTGTGTGTGTGTGTGTGTGTGTGTGTGTGTGTGTGTGTGTGTGTGTGTGTGTGTAAGTGTGTGTGTGTAAGTGTGTGTGTGTGTGTGTGTGTGTGTGTGTGTGTGTGTGTGTGTGTGTGTGTGTGTGTGTGTGTGTGTGTGTGCGTATGTTACAAAAAAAAAGTCACGCACGTTTCTCAGCCGTCTGATATCCGATTTGGATTCTCTTAGTTGCAAATGAAAGCTATAACATGCTAGTAGAACCCTATTGAATTTTATTACGATCGGACATTTGGTTACCGAGATATATTTCGATGAGTACTTTGAAGTCATATAGGTTAGCTTTTTGAGAGATTTTTGACATTTAGCATATTGATGAATATCTCAGCCGTCTGTCAACCGATTTGAGTTCTCTTGGCAGCCAATGAAAGCTACAACATCCTAGTAGAACGCTCTCAAATTTTATTTCGATTGGACATTTGGTTACTGAGATATCTTTCGAAGAGTACTTAGGACTTAAACAACTAAACTTTTTGAGATTTTTAACAAAGTGTATCAAACTAAATATCCCAGCCGTGTGTCAATCGATTTGGGTTCTCTTGGCACCAAATGAAAGCTACAACATTCTAGTAGATTGCTCAGAAATTTTCTTAGGATTGGACATTTGGTTACAGAGATATATTTCGAAGAGTACTTAGGATTTATACAACTAAACTTTTTGAGATTTTTGACCAAGTGTATCATAATAAATATCTCAACCATCTGTCAACCGATTTCGGTTCTCCTGGCACCAAATGAAAGCTATAATATCCTAGTAGAACCCTATACAATTTTATTAGGATTGGACATTTGGTTATCGAGATATCTTTCAAAGAGTACTTGGGAGTAATACAGGTTAAACTTTTGAGAGATTTTTGACCAATTGTATCATAATAAATATCTCAGCCGTCTGTCAACCGATTTGGGTTCTCTTAGCACCAAACGAAAGCTCCAGTATCCTTGTAGAAGGCCCTGAAATTTTATTTCGATTGCACATTTGGTTACTGAGAAATCTTTCGAGGAGTATTTCAATAAATTCCTTTTTTATTATTATTATTATATTCGTTTGTTATCTTGCATAAGCTTTTGACCAGTCTATGGGAAATTATTTTTCAATCAATAATGCTGACCTCATATGATGTGTATACTAGCAGATTATTGTTTTCAATAAAATTATAAATAACAAATTACAAATAAACAGGATTTCTATGAAAACTAACAATATATTAAATGAGAGCTTTGAATTTATATATTGTGGGAAAAATGCAAGAACTGGACAGCCAAAATAACTAGCTAATTCCAAAACTGATTAGCATAGTAGATATATTATTTTTGTCCTTTTTACACCATAACCATGAATACCAAGTACTTCGGAGCTAATTTATTCGACTGATTAAGAGCTGAGAGAGAGGAGACAGCTCACTGACAGCCACGATGTTTACATGTCTTCTTCTTGCTTATTTTTACAACTTTTAGCGCCGCACAATGGTTTGAAAAAATATTTTTGGTCAAAAATAAATTGCATATTGAGTTCGTTGCGACAGAGCATGGAAAATAAATGGATTCGTTGCGCTGGTCGTGGGAAACTGATCATTATTATTTTATCTTTTTTAAATACAACAAAGGGAGCAAAATTTTGATTAGATCTTTTGGATATTTGGCCACTCCACACCATCAATGTGCAATTTTCAGCTCGGTTCGCGGTGACAGTTTGTGACAGGTCTTCCTTGACATTAAGTAGCACGCAATCGAAGCCAGCTGTCTCCTCTCTCTTAGATTAAGAGCTGAGAATTAAGAGATATTAGACAAAGTGTATCTCGCTTATTTTCTTATTCATTTGTTTATCGATTCAAAATCTTTTGGCAGTTGACAAAAGATACATAATTTCAGAATATGCAAGCTATTTTTTTTAAATTTCACACAAGATTCTAGAAGGTGTCTGGAATTTCTGGTAGTTTAGTCCATGGTCCATGATGCTATTTTGGAAACCAATCCACTAGATGCCAAATCCACAATATTTTCTAGAACTTCTGGTCCATCACAAAAAAATAAATATGTTAAATACAAATAATACAACAATAGTTTTAATAAGTGTAAGAAGGGAACTGTTCACCATAGGTGGATTAAATCGGGTTTTTATTAGTAGATTCTAATATAATAATATGATTGCAGCTGTTAAAACCATACATTTTGATTAAAAACTAGAAGAAAAAAATAATATTCCTTAAAAAATCAGCTTCCATATATCTATTTTGGCCACTCCCATAAGAAATACAGGTGATTGGCCAAAATAGAAACCAAAGCTAAGAATATGGCCAAAACTGCGGCAAGGCTTCTATTTTGGCCAGTGCTACTTTTAATACAAAAATCAAGTATTAGATTGATTTCTGCATTTTTCCAATAAAGTTTAGATCGAAACCTTTTATTTAACACATTGGTAGCACAGACAAACAGACGTAACACTCTGATATTTTGCATCGTACACCGATTTAACGGTCTATTTGAAAATTCGATAGTTGGCCAACTGACCACCCGTGGCGCTCGCATCGTTTTTGCTCGAGTTTGACGTTTGCCCACTACCGCCATCTAGTTGATGGTCGGCCAAACTCAGTCCTTTTAGCATTGGGCGAACATGTTTCCGTGACTATGATTTGATTCGAAAAATGTTCGAAGTGTTACGTCTGTTTGTCTGTGTTGGTAGTTTTCATTAGATTATTGGTTATTTGTATAAAAATGATTTCCCTTAGACTGGCCAAAACCGGTGCCCGCACCCTACTTCTCTCAGATGATTACTTCCGGCGTTTGTCCTGGGATATCTCTCAGAGTTTTTCCAAATTTATCCTGGGCTTTCTTCTTAGTTTTTTAAGTGCCTTTTGGGATTTCTGCAGAAGCTATTTCTCATGAAATTCTTCCCGTGATTTCTTTCAGAGCCTTTTCCAGGCTTTTCCTCGTAGTTGTTCACCGCACTTCTGGCACATGAGATTGTTTTGCCGATTTTTTTTCGGAATGTCTCCAGTGATAACTTACAAAGTTTCTTGTCAGAATTACCCAGAAAATATCGGAAGGAATCCAACCGAACGAGACACCCCTCGAAAATCTTTTGGAAAAGCTCGAGAGGTAGTTTTGACAAAAAAAAAATCCAAAGAAATACTGGAACATTTCGGAAAAAAATTTGGATGTAATCCCGACAGGTAATATTAGGGAAATTTAGGGAGGAACCTTGGAAACTGTGGGAATTTAGCTGATGGTTCTCGATGAGAATCGCCCAGCGCAGCGACACGATACACTGCACGTCCGACGTGGTCGAACGCTGACCAAAGAAAGAGGCAGAGTCGTGGCCTGCTGTGATGTCGTCAGCAACTATCACTCGATAGCGTGGGCGTTACCCTGGGTGGGGAATGTGCGTGCGTTATCAGTTGTCTGTTGACATATTGGGGGATAAGACTCTAAACACACTGAGAGATGCTTATTGTCAGACATATACCACACATTCCCCTTCTTCCCTCAAGAAAAACGAGAAAAAAAATGCTCCTGCCAAGGGATTTCACAAAAGCAAAGCATTATTGCCTTTTTCACTGAAAATTTTCTTTGCTTCGCTGAATTACATGAGCGTTTTAACGAAGGTTTACGCGGTACAGCACATCTTAAATTCCTCAATAACACACCAAGAAATCTGTCAACATTAACTTATAGCACAAAGCAAATGCTCTATCCAGCGGGGTAGCGCGGACGTCAACCACGAATAGCGGTGCCGTAGCCCACATGAATTTGACATGTTTGGGAAATTGACACTTTTGGGCACTCTGACAGATCTGGGAAGTGCACGACATCTGCGAATTAGTCATTACCATAAGTTATTACTTAAGTAAAACGTGTAAAACTAGCAAAAGGTTACGAAAATTTTGGCGTGCAATCGTTCGAAATTACACGACAACGCGAAGATAGCAAATAAATCAGTAAGAAATTGTGTAACGCATCAGTTTTCAGCACAAACAATTTTGAACGTGTTTTTGTTGTGAGCTACGGGGATTTTGCCTTTTGCTGGCCCCCTGGCTCTATCTGCATGACATTAATGCACTCACACAACTAACGGGTAACCGCCGTCAAATATCAGAATAACCAACTGTCCGGTAACTGCTGTCATAGTTATTTCTTTGTCAACGGATCTTGCGTCGGATCTTTGGCGTAGAAACCCAAAAGTGGGCTTAAAGCTTTAAAGTTAGTGAACAATATAAAGTCATCAACTAAAAGCGCCATCATACTGCATTACCTTTTTCCGTGTTTGATAACCAATTTTATACGATTTGCAATCAATTTACGTATTTATTTCTTCATGCATCAATCCATTTTCTCACATTATAAGTGCAGGAAACTTTGGAAATCGATCAGCCTAACGATCCAACTATATATTTAGTTGATAGTGAAGAATAGTCTATTACGCGATGTAAGTGATCAAACATATGACTAAGTTACAAATTCATAATACAACTAAACTATTCGCATCTTACTAGCAAAGCGATGACGAATGATATCACTGCTGTACCGTTCTGTCCAAATCCTGTTTCACAAAACGACTAATTTGCCCATTATCATTCGTACACAAGTACTTCAGGAAGTTTATTCTTGACAAATGAAAACTCCAGCTTGAGCATGTTCGGAGTGCTATTGTAACGGTTTTGGGATTCGAACACGGTCGATGATCCAAATGTCATGGAATGTATCTACTAGTCGATTACATTTGTCCTTTTGTCTCTTTATGTCCTAAACCAAAGATTTCTCACGAGTTTCCTAGAGGCGTCGTCCCATTTCGCAAAATAAACACTTAACATTTCGACGGCTCGTCCGTCGATTCCTTTTTTATTATTCCAAAACAAAGTCAACCCAACCTGCGGCTTTTGAGGCAAATATAACCTCGAATACAACACATGTGATTGTAACGATCTACGCGGTGAAACTTCCGGTTCTTCAAAACCATTTCATTAAAACACGACGTTCTTCGAGACACGTTCCTCATTCGCTATTTTGAAGTTCAAAATCAATTCGACGGCCTTCAAGGCACGTCTCTTTTTCCTCGATCCTCTTTTGAATTTCTCGACCGCCTTCGAGGCGCGCCACTCTTTTCCTTCTAGGGCTGTTTGCAGTTCAGAAGGAATTTTTCGGCCTATCTTGTTGCATGGGAAATTCCTTGCCTGAATCGCCCAAGAAACCGTTTTTCTTCGATCACAGTACGCAGTTGTGAAGAAATGACAAATCAAATGGCAGTCACTGTACAAACTTTCTGCCAGGAATCGGCCAAGAAATTTCTTGATCGATTCCTTTTGAACACGAAACTGGGCTTTTCTCGATAGCCTCCGAGGCGCATCTTTCTTTTCCATTTTTCGACGGCCTTCCAGGCACGTCCCTTTTTGCATTTTCCGACGGCCTTCGAGGCGCGTCCCTCTTTCCTTTTTCTCGACGGCCTTCCAGACACGTTCCTTTTTCGCATTTCTCGACGGCCTTCGAGGCGCGCCCTTTTTTTCATTTCTCGACGGCCTTCGAGACGCGACCTTTTTTGCATTTCTCGACGGCCTTCGAGGCGCGCCCTTTTTTCGCATTTCCCGACGGCCTTCGAGGCGCGCCCTTTTTTACGCATTTCTCGACGGCCTTCGAGGCGCGCCCTTTTTTTGCATTTCTCGACGGCCTTCGAGGCGCGCCCTTTTTCAGCATTTCCCGACGGCCTTCGAGGCGCGCCCTTTTTTCGCATTTCTCGACGGCCTTCGAGGCGCGCCCTTTTTTGCATTTCTCGACGGCCTTCGAGGCGCGCCCTTTTTCAGCATTTCCCGACGGCCTTCGAGGCGCGCCCTTTTTTGCATTTCTCGACGGCCTTCGAGGCGCGCCCTTTTTCAGCATTTCCCGACGGCCTTCGAGGCGCGCCTTTTTTTCGCATTTCTCGACGGCCTTCGAGGCGCGACCTTTTTTGCATTTCTCGACGGCCTTCGAGGCGCGCCCTTTTTCAGCATTTCCCGACGGCCTTCGAGGCGCGCCCTTTTTTGCATTTCTCGACGGCCTTCGAGGCGCGCCCTTTTTCAGCATTTCCCGACGGCCTTCGAGGCGCGCCCTTTTTTGCATTTCTCGACGGCCTTCGAGGCGCGCCCTTTTTCAGCATTTCCCGACGGCCTTCGAGGCGCGCCCTTTTTTCGCATTTCTTGACGGCCTTCGAGGCGCGACCTTTTTTGCATTTCTCGACGGCCTTCGAGGCGCGCCCTTTTTTTGCATTTCTCGACGGCCTTCGAGGCGCGCCCTTTTTTTGCATTTCTCGACGGCCTTCGAGGCGCGCCCCTTTTTGCATTTCCGACGGCCTTCGAGGCGCGTCACTTTGTTTTCTTTTCCTCGACGGCCTTCGAGGCGCGTCTTTCTTTTCCAAAAATCAAACATAACCTATCCGACGGTCTTCGTCGGACACGTCTCTTAACATGGGATACTGGAAAATCAGGTCATTCGGACGGTCCTCGGGACGCGTTTTTTTTTATATTTTTCCATCCAAACTTCAATTCAGTAAACGACGTGACACTCCTTTGCACATCTTGAACGAAAAAAAAAAAAACAAACTCATACCTGCCGCTTCACCACTATACTGCATTTTTCAATCATTTTCACTTTTAATTTCACACTTACTGGCTGAGCGATTCTCACCTATGTTTGAGTTTATTGCAAAAATAAAAATCGCAATAAAGCCTGGCAGGATTGCCATTGTGGGAATTTAGCTGATGGTTCTCGATGAGAATCGCCCAGCGCAGCGACACGATACACTGCACGTCCGACGTGGTCGAACGCTGACCAAAGAAAGAGGCAGAGTCGTGGCCTGCTGTGATGTCGTCAGCAACTATCACTCGATAGCGTGGGCGTTACCCTGGGTGGGGAATGTGCGTGCGTTATCAGTTGTCTGTTGACATATTGGGGGATAAGACTCTAAACACACTGAGAGATGCTTATTGTCAGACATATACCACACAGAAACCTCTAAGAGAAATCCTGGGAGGAACTTCCGGCGAAATCCCATGAGGATATCCAAGAAAAACAACGGAAATTCTCTAGAAAAAATCCCTGGAGGAACTTCTGCAAGAACCTCGCAAACATCCTGAGAGAAACTGTTGGAAAGCTATCCCGAAAAACCACTGAGGGAAATTCATGAAGAAACTTTGGATTAGATTTTGAACAATCACTGGGAGAAGTCCAGTGAGAAATTTGGGTATACCGCTGAAAAGGTACCCCAGCAGAGACCCCATCAAAAACTCCTGCAGAAATCATGCTTCAGTCATTTGCTTTCTGTTGTGTAACCATCGAGTAAAAGCAGTCAACGCTGAATAAAAGGAAAGCTAGTCAAATATAAATCATAAGCTAATACACGACTGCAAAACAAGCACCATATAGCTACCAAACTCAGAAACTTTTCAGAAATCCATTGCTTGTCACTGGGGCTGCCTTTACTCCACTCTATTCCATTTCCGGGAGATTTCCCGGAAGATGTGAAAACTTGAACACATCGAATAGGAGTTCCCACTAACAAAGCAGCTGCTACTATACAGTACAATTCGTTATACTGACAAATCCCCAAACCAGCAGCGCTTTAAAGGCCGTTATGCGATTTCATTATGGCTAGAAGCTGTAATAAAGCAACTGTTGGTTTACCAACACGGCTTGTCGAATATAAACATTATTGTCAAAACAAACTTTAAGCGGGATATATAGCTACTACACAAATTTTTTACAGCTATCCATGTCTGTGCTGCGAAATTATTTGGGTTGCTTTTATTGCACTTTAATTCAATACCGGAAGATGTGCAAATCGAGTAAGAGTCCCAGCCACTACAACAGCTGCTTTTATACAGTACGTTTTGTAATGTTGCCAAAACACAAAACAGCAGCGCTTCGTAGCCGTTTAAAGAACACTCTTTCAGCTAGAAGCTGTGAAGAAGAATCTGTTGGCGCAACCACACAGCTTGTTCAATGTAAACATTATTGCGTTTGACGTTTCACAAGGGCTTGTTCACAAATGTCATAACGCTAGAGGGGGTGGGTGGGTGTCCTCCATGGTGTTACAGCCCGAATAAATAAAATTTTTCCCCATACGAACAGTGTTACAAAGGGGTGGGTGGGTGTCAGGAAAGGCCAATTTTGGCGTTATGAAATTTGTGAATGAACCCCAAGCTTTTGCAGCAAGATGAAGTTGGGTAAGGTTTCTTGTGGCACAATTATGAAGCCTTGTCTGGAGTAAAACAAAACGGGCTATTTTCTACGTTATTTATATATAGCAGTGTGGCAGCAAAGACATCATCGGGACCAGTGGATACGGAGATCGGGAGTTCGATTCCAAGTAGCGGCAAGTATTTTAATTATTCAGTTTTAAAAGCGATAATTCCACTTTTACATGTATTGTGTCACGGTATCCATAACCTAATTATATTTAATCGATAAATTTGGGGATGCCTTATAATTATTATTTAACAACTGCAAAAAGGCTGAAAAAGCGCCTTCTCATGATGTTATTCAATTAGTGGTTATATAGGAGCCGAGAAAAGAGCTATGACTTGGTGGTATCCAGCTTTCCACGCTCGCCATAATGGCGGATGCTATAAAACAATTTGACAGCATCTGTGCCCCAGATAACGCAACGACTTATTTCGTCCATAGCAAACTTTGATGAACACTTTTTTCCTTGCCAACAGAAAATCAACAGGCAAAAATTCGGAACTTCATTTTTCTAGCGAGAAACAAATTAAGCTTTTTAATAATCGGTAAAGCTAAAACAAGTTTATTGGTTTCTTATATTCTTATAATTATTATTCTTCTTCCAGCCTGAAAATTTGCAATATGCCCTAATCATCATATTATGCTCCCGTCCAGAAATTTCGGTGGGTGACCGGTTAGTAGTTGCCTGAGGCATCGACGATTGCGGCCGATAGATGATTGGAAGACAGCTACGACAATGGTTTGAAATAATCCGGATGCTGGAATGGCGGCTCTATATGTGGTATTTCGAGCTGTGGACAGTCCTGTCGGCACGTCGAGATACAATTAGCTTTCTACAGGGGCGTTTTTTGCGGGAAACCGATCGGCTCGGTTTCGAAGAGATACCGGCATAAATCCCCAGGCCACTGGTGTAAGCCGACGGCAGTCTACGGTGGGCGCTCACGGCCTCTTCTGGATCTCAGGGCGAACGGATGAAAGGCTTTCGGAGTGCTGATTCCTAACTACTCGCAGTACTCACGGTTGAACAGTTTATTGAAGATCCGTATAAGTACCGAACCGCGTCTACACAGGCGATGCTGGTTGCCTCAGTGGCGTGGTGGAATCTTCGGTGACGAGCGGCGAGGCAACGTCAGTGGTAGCTGGGAGCAGTGGCGGTAGCAGCGACGGGGAGAAGTCTTAGCTCGAGGAAATGCAGCCAGGTGGCCGGGATCGGGAAAACAGGCCTATCTGGTGGGGCTTCGAACAAACGGACCGACATTGGACTGCCGGGCGTGAAACGTTTAGCCGAGATGGTGATGGCTTCGCCTGGAGGAAATGTAATCGTGTCCGACATATCCGAATGTCCGAGATGGTGATGGCATCGGCCTGAAGAGATGTTCACGGGGTGGAATTGGTCGGGCTTCAGTCCTAGACGGACGAGATGGAGGCGAGGACTAGCCAGAAGAAGACCTGCGGAG
This sequence comes from Aedes albopictus, assembly GCF_035046485.1. Lineage (NCBI taxonomy): Eukaryota > Metazoa > Arthropoda > Insecta > Diptera > Culicidae > Aedes > Aedes albopictus. The sequence goes on along the minus strand of NC_085138.1, from coordinate 420,119,299 downwards.
GCCGGGCGCCTGATGTGTGACGATTAGGAATTAGGACTTTGTCCCGATCGGCCGTCAGTGTACACTGACCATTGGTGTAGTCGGTCGTGATCACGGGTCACGAGGTTTGGGGTTGCGCCGAAATACGACGACGCTTGGCAAAATCTTGAATCCGTTGTTGGTCGTGGTACAAGGGTTGTCACGGGTATCCAGTCGATTGGTTAAGTCAACTGTAGGGTAACTAACTGACTTTGGCTGGTCAAACAAACTTCTTGCGCTCACAACGTGGCGGATTTACGTAGGACAACAGTATCCAATCTAGGTCACCTCTTCTCTTTACGACTATCTTCCAACTGTCTCGATGATTTTCTTGCCGAGCCTAACGCCCCTTCGAAGGGACGCTCACTTTCTCGGGTCATCCTTTTCCGCTCAATCTCTATGCGAATGCGCGTCGCCGCCCAGGCGCGGAAAAACAAATTGACTATTGCGAGCTAGCGCCAACCAAGGCGCCAACTTCACACTAAATTCCCGCATTCCACAAAATAATACGTTACGGCAAATATTATTCGCCGGTAACAGAGTTCCCCGCGGCGACAATGAGAATTTGACTGTCCAACAATAGCATGGTTCGGCAGATTCGTAGATGTTGTAGGCTATGAGCACTTGCCCGTCGCAGCAGTAGTCCGGTATCCCAATAGCGGTAGCGGGTTTTTCATAGTGATGATTACGTAGCGCCCACGAGTGGCCAGAAGGCGGTCTGCGTTGGAGATCAATGGAAAGTTGCGAGCACCGAAGTGTTCCCGGAGCTTGGGCAACTGTCCTCAGATAAGCTACCAGTAACAATGTATCAGTCAATGTCTATATTCAAACTTAACCCAATAAAATATGATTATAAATCACTTCAAAGTTTTGACAATGTTTGGCGAAGAAATACTATTACACAAATTCAACAATGTTCTAGAAACATTCGCGCTCGGTCGTCATTTTTAAATAAATACAGCTTCACGTTTCACGCCCGGCCGTCCAAAGTCGGTCCGTTTTGACTGAAGCAAGGGCGCATCCACGCGCCCGAAGCCCCACCAGTTAGGCCTGTCTTTCCGATCCCGGCCGCCCCAGCTGCATTTCCTCGAGCATGGACTGCTCCCCGCCGCTGCCACCGCTACTGTTCCCAGCTACCACCGTCGTTGCCTCACCGCTCGTCACCGAATATTCCACCCCGCCACTGAAGCCATAAAATGATCAGGACATATTGCAAGTTTTCAGGCTAGAAGAAGAATATCAATTATAAGAATATAAGAAACCAATAAACTTGTTTTAGCTTTACCGATTATTGAAAAGCTTATTTGTTTTCTTGCTAGAATAATGAAGTTCCGAATTTTTGCCTGTTGACAAGGAAAAAAGTGTTTATCAAAGGTTGCTATGGGTGAAATAAGTCGTTGCGTTATCTGGGGCACAGATACTGTCAAATTGTTTTATAGCATCCGCCATTATGGCGAGCGTGGAAAGCTGGATAGAAGCTACTCGCACAGCATAAACATGTGGATTAAGTTCGCCAGATTCATTGGTATAGGGCTTGCATAGAAGCTTCCGTCCATATGTACAGTGACCCCACAATTTATGAATCGGTAAAAATGACCACAGTTTATGGATCACTCCATTTGATCAACATGGTGATTCATAAATAGTGTACAAAAATTAAGGTGATTCATCGGTGTGGGGTCACTGTACAACACAGTAACTCAGCCTCAAGCCGTATTGAGGACGCTTTGTTGACGTTTACATTCACAATAACTGTTAGTTGGGCTGAATCTTCAATGCAGAATCCCCATTCCCCAATGCTCGTCATCGTCGACTTGATGCACCTTGATGTGATTGTTGGCTTTCTCCTTAGAAACTTTCGTTGTCCTCCTCTGGGTTTCTCTCCAAAACTTGAATTTATGACAATCTACTTTTTGATGACCAAGTTTCTTCCAAAAAAAAAACATTTGCTTTGGACCGGTTTGAAGCGCCATTTCTGAGTCTTTAATGCTTCCATGATTTCTCCGCCTGCTGCACTCCATTAGTTTACCTTTTACAAGATCCAGCGTCAAATCGTCTTCAGATCTGACCTCCAATGTAGTCGAGTGTGTCGTCACAGACAAACAGACGTGACACTCTTCAAAACTATTTGGCACATGCAGTTAACGATCAATTTAAATTTCATTTGATTTGCGCGATCCTTCCACCAGAGGCGTTAGTGTTCGATTGCTTTGACGTTTGCCAGTGTACACATTGCTGAATGATGCAAACGAAAATTACAGGCGCTTTGTTTAGTAGTGTGCGTGTTAGATAAACGTCAAATCGAAATTCATCATGGCCGCAGTGTCGCGCACGGATCTACCAAGGGGCCATCCATAAACCACGTGGCCATTTGAAGGGGGAGGGTTCGGGCATAGACCACGGTCCATACAAATTATTTTTTTTTGTATGAACGAAAGACTACGCGGAGGGGGGTGGGGGGGGGGGGTTTCGGAATCTCCCAAAAAATGACCACGTGGTTTATGGACAGCCCCCAACAGGTGAGAGTGTGCTCATGAAAAAGACACCGGACAAAAATTTTTGAGGAATTTCCTTCAAGAATTACGTCTGTTTGTCTGTGGTGTCGTATTCTTCAGAGAGACTGCTGAACATGATTACTACCAGCTAACTTTCATCCAGCACCTTGTCGGGCTCAGTCCGTTGAGTTTGTCGAAAATTTCACCAATCTTCCGACATGGATGTCGGAATCTATGTGTTACGTCCTGGAGTTCGGGTAGCCGGGAGACATGACTGTCTATTCAAACTCACAGGTGTAACGAAATAACACATTAAAACATAACTTTATTTAGGGGAAATTACCTATTCTCGGCCGTTTTGTTCACTTCGTCTTTGGGGGTTTTTTGAAACCTATTGAACTCAGAGTTGGTCTCAAATCCTTCCCAACTAAGCTGAATTATGTGGCCAAGTTTCAGGCAATTTGGCTGACAAAAACCCCCATGACGAAGAGAACAAACCTGCCGATAATACCCATTGTCACCCTACATAAAAATTACATTACAAGACGAAACGTTACTACACTACACGGCGATTACAATTCTTCTAAAATTTATAAAATGCTACACCATTGATTATACGTCGTTTTCAAAATTTGGTACTGAAATAATATCTGCGATTGTGCATCGACCGAAGGCATATTACAATGCTATCGGCGAGCACGCAGAACGGCGAGAGCATGATAGACTATCCATTCCAGTGGTTCTCAACACTATGTCACCGTTGTTCTCCAGTCGCAACGCACAAATCCTACTCATGATCGAAACCTTGGTGCTCAGCGTCCGCTTCACAAATAAATTATTCTTCAAACTTTTTTAGGCTTCAGCTTCAGTCTTCTTCTTCTTCTTCTTTATTGAAGGGTTTTTTGCCAGTCATTGCATGAATTTGTATGTTGTGAGGCAAGCACTATGATACACTATGCCCAGGGAGTCGAGAAAGTTTTCCCAACTGGAACGGGAATCGAACCCGCCATCTCCGGATTGGTGATCTATAGCCTTAACCACTAGGCTAACTGGAGATTTAGCTGTAGTCTTATAGTGATGGTTTGAATCAGAATGAAGAACGGAATGAACATTACAAATGTCTTCGAAAACAGGCAGCACCGAATCCGATAACCAAAGTTTGGATGAGTGAAGGCGAAAAGGCACTGGCTATAATACAGGCAAGGATGGGAACACTCACTTGGAAAGAATTACACTCACTTGAAGTTTTCTCAACTCAGAAGCGTGCAATCAAGAAACGATGTATGGACGACTTTTATCTTGTGATTTCGTCTAAAACTTTGCCGAATAGAGTAGGGGTCGCACACGCATACCGAAGTCGTGAAAGAGCTGCGAAGGCAACTCTCCACAAGGTGAATGTAAATTACACTCACCTCGTGGAGAGTCGCTTTCACAGCTCTGTCACGACCTTGGGATTCGTTTGCGACCCCTACTCTATTCGGCAAAGTTTTAGACGAAATCACAAGGCAAAAGTCGCCCATACATCGTTTCTTGATTGCACGCTTCTGAGCTGAGAAAATAGCAAGTGAATGTAACTCGTTGCAAGTGAGTGTTCCCATCCCTGAATACAGGTAACTCTGGAGAAAAGCCAGTACTGCATTGTTCAAGATAAAACGACTGCGAAATCTATATGGGTAGCGTTGAAGGAGCATCACTACAAGGCTTCGCTAAAAAAAGATGACTCTCCTGAAGCTGATCACAAATCAGAACTACCGTGTTGGAGAACGAATGGAAGCGTATCTTGCGGATATGTATCATGAAGATCTATGCAAGGCTGGTGAACTCCGGATTTCAAACGCAAGAATGTCTGAAGGTTTCAATTTCCATAATCTAGGAGAATCTTGAGTAGAATTAAAAATAAAAAAAAAAAAAAAAAAAAAAAAAAAAAAAAAAAAAAAAAAAAAAAAAAAGAATCAAAAGGTACAATCTTGAAACATGAAGAAATAAGAGAAGTTCGGAGATCTGAGAATCGATCGGATAGTTCGTTGATGACCAAATTCTGGTTCGGAATTTGTTACTAGACTTAGACCTGTGTAGTAATTTTTCTTACAAATAAAAAATACTGTAGCGATTTTGAAAAAAAACACGCAAATTTCATTACAAACATAACAACAAAAACAAAACTTTATACACGAATGTATACAAATCAACAGCAAACCTATCTGCCCTTTATAACGGCTTCGATCCAAGTGACTCCTTGGTCGGCGATCAACGCCAACAGTTCCCGCTGTTTGTGATCCAGTTTGATCACCGCAAACCGTTTACTGCTGGTCCGCAGGGCGTTGCTCGTCAAGTACTCCCGGAATCCGGCCACACCCTCGTACCGGTAGATCACCAACGGGTGGAACGGATTCTCCGTCAGGGTGTACAGCATCAGTTCCGACGTGGTCGACAGGACCGAGAACTGGATCTGCTTGGGAACCTTGGTCAAGATGGTCTGGTACTTGGTGAATGTACTGTTCCGATGCTGGGGTCGCAGATCGCGCCAGATTTCTATCGATCCATGATGAGCGGAAGCTTCCGTAAGGGCTTGGTCCGAATTGATGGCGATGAAGAGCTGTTGCTCGAACTTGGCCACGGTCAGGGAAGTTGGGTGGGCTATCTTGATTAGTTGGAAGAGACCGAGCTTGTAGTCGGCACGGGAGCGCCAGACTTGCAGCAGATTATCTCTGCTCAGTAAGATCAGGCGTCCGTCCAGGAAAAGGGCCTGTTTGACTGCTGGTGTTGTGAGGGGTTGGTGGAACTTCAGGTAGTACTCCAGGCTCTCCAATTGAAGACAGTACACATTCAGACCGTCGATGTGTGTTGAGTACAGGCCTACGCAGTCCAAGTCGAGTATCTTGAGTGCAACAATGTCTTGGGGATGTGTGCTGTTGAACTCGTAGATAGAAGTGAATTTGGGAGTCTTCTTGGGAGCAGAAAAGTCCGGTGCTTCAAGGTCAAGGATAGACTGTCGATAGAGTAGACGGCTGTGGTCGTAGTATTCGACGAAGAGGTTCTGGATTCCACCCAGGACGATTCGTTTCATTTTGGTGATCCGTAGAGTCGGATAACTGATGGATGGAAAACCTGGGATAAGACGGGCGAGATTTCATGAATGACCAGAAATATTATTGGGATGTAACTGCATACCTTTAGCAAAACGAAACTGTGAGTCCTTCTTATTCCACCTGTAGAACTCAACGGCCGTTCGATTTCCATCATCCACATGTGCCGCCAGTAGTTCTATTGCTGCAGGTGATAACGGTAACGTAATGGTTGCTACACTACGGAAGTATCCCGGCAGGGCCTTTATCGGTTGATAGTGACTAAGATACGGAGTTTTGGCTGAAATTCAGAGAATACTATTAGCTGTCTAAAACCAATAATCTGCAATTCAACGTACTACTGAGTGTTTCCACCAAGGATTGTCCAACCATATGCAGCCTCCGCAACTTGGTTTCATATTTACTCAACTGATCACCATATTCCACCTCCTGCAGAAGCTGATTGATATTCACACCAAATACCTTACTATCGCTGGTACGCACATTCTTGGCCTTCAAATTCTGAGCCAACGTAACCGGTGTCCCAATCGTAATCGTACCCTCTTCATCACGTGCCAGATTGTCCATGAACTCGTTGAAATCTTTGCCGTTGATTGTGTTCACCTCCAAAGTTTCGATCGACGATTGATAGATCAAGTTGTGCTCTGGGAATTTGGTTTTCAGGTAGAGAGTGCCTTCCAGCGTCTGATTAACCGACTTGAGCAGTAAATGCTGTGGGTCGAACGTAACGTTGTTGACCGGACCGAGGGATTCGATGCCTCCCAGGATGGTGACCCCTTCTAGGTAGGTGACGCCTTCCACGGTATGGTTTCGGTCAAGCCGCACGGAGTTGCTGAACCATTCGCTAAAATCCACCCCTTGGATGATGCACGGCTCCGGGCAACGAAGATTGTGAACCCGAAGGTTGTCGATCCGTTTGGCACCGGTAAAGGTCACCTGCTCGGCGTGGTTCAACAGGATGTCGTGTCGGATGTCCAGACCGTTGAGGGTGGTCAAGTTGAGGTTGCCTGGAATGTGAAATGATGATCGTTGAACGAAATGCATGCAAGGGTTAATTGGGGTGACCTACCGTACACTTCAACATCGTGGAAAACCCATTTTCCTGTAATAGTTTGGTCTACGTTCTTTTTCAGCACAAATCTATCGAAGTCTACGATGTTGATTCCTCGGGATCTAGAAGAAGTGTTCAGTTCATTAACTGTAAGCAATTCTGTTACTTATGATATTTGAACACTCAATATACGGGGATGAACCAGCCTCGGGCAGAATTTCCCCGTAATTCGAAAAGTCAATAATAATAATAATAATAATAATAATAATAATAATAATAATAATAATAATAATAATAATAATAATAATAATAATAATAATAATAACATTCAATATCTGTAAATGAAATCCCGGTAGAACGTCCAGGCACGAATCTCCATTAATCCAACCACTAGATTCTTATGAAAATATGGGAGGCTGTTCATTAATTTCAAAGCAGCGAACGATGCAGTGAAATAAAATCCCAGACCTACTATAAGGCCTCCAAAGTACTCCGAAGTTTGTGTCACAAATCTAACATTTTAAACCAAATTTTATACACGATGAATGATCCCAGAACATAGTCTACGGTACTCAAAAAGCCTCAAAGCACCCCTAGAAAATCCATGGTACATGAATTGGGTAATGTAGGTCATCCAAACTACTATGGAATTCATTTTTTCAAGATCTACTGGATCTACCATCATTTGTGTTCACTTTGTCCAAGAAATTTAATCACGTTGATGTCCATTAGACCTCGCAATGCTACGAGCAACTCGATGTTGTGGTAGTTGGGCATTCCCTGAAATAGAAATGGCCTTCAATACACTTTGAAGCTTGAATTATGAAATCTATATACTGTATCACGCTTTAAAACTGTAAAAAAAATATTCGTGGAGTGTAGTCTATACTGCTGATGGAGCCTCAGTGCAAAACTATAATGCTTTTGGTACATTCAGGGATTATTCCAGGCTTTCCAAACTGTTCTGGAATTAGGACATGCTTGTAGAGTCTATAGGCTTTACTCTTGTTTCTCTAAACTCTATCGGCATAATTCTTTCACGATTGTGTCTGTTGCACCACCTATTATTACGAGTATCTCTATGTGTTGCGAGGTGGGTGTCCGTCCACTGGCATATAAATGGACCCCAATATATTTTGGAGTAACACCATTCACTTGGTGATCTAGGTCATCCAAACTATTCTGGAATTAAGACGTTCAAGGTCCGCAGGCTTTACTATTGTTTCTCATTATTCTATCAGTATAAATCTTTCAGGATTGTATCCGTTATACCTCATAACATTACGAGTATCTCTTTGTGTTGCTCTCTTGTGATGCGAATGCTCGCGGAATATAATCTACGCCACCCGTAGAGTACATGTCACTTGGTCATCCAAACTATTCTGGAATGATAGTTGAAAATTCCACGAAGAATAACTTGCAATATTGGTATACTCTGTACTATTTTCTTCGTTACGATTGTTAGTGGAATGTAATCTTTGCTACTGGTAGACCATCATATGCATTTAAATCACGTTTTTCTCCTCGTTGTATCTCAGGAAATTCTCCAAGAATTCCTCCAGCAATTTCTACAAGAAATACTCCAGAAACCACTTCACAAATACCTCCAGGAATTCTCCAAGGAATGCCTCCAGGAAGTTCTCCAGGAATTTCCCAAAGATTCCTCCAGAAATTGATTTAGGGTACTCCAGGAATTCTTCCTGGAATTACTTCAGGAAATACTCCATAAAGCTCTCAAGGAATTCCTTCAGAAAATCCTCCACAAATTCCTTTAAAAATTGCTCCAGAGATTCGTGCAGACACTGCTATTGGAATTACTCCGAGAATACTTCCATGGATTTCTTCAGAATTTTCTCAACAAAATCCTCCAGAAATTACTCCAAAATTTTCTCTAGCAACTCCTCCAGAAATTATTATTGGAATTTCTCCAAGCAGAATTCGTACAGGAATTCCTCCAGGAAATTCTCTAGGAACTCCTCCAAGACATCTGCCAAGCATTTTCTCCAAGATCCGCTCCAGGAATTTCTCCAGCAATACCTCCAAAAATTCCGCCATATATTCCTCCAGGATCCACTGGGAAATTCTCCCGAAATTCTACTAGATATTATTCCTGGCATTACTCTAAAAATTCCTTCGGGAATTCTCTAATAGTTTCTCCAGGAATTCCTTTATCAATTTATCTGCGAAATCCTCAAAAGTTACTTTAGGAGTTACTGCAGGAATTACTCCAAGAATTTATCTCTGGATTTCTCCGACAATTCCTCCGGTGACTTTTTTTTGGATTTTTTTTACAAGGACATTCTAAAAGAAGTTCTAGAAATTGCACCAGAAATGTCTACAGGAATCCCTCCTCTAAAAATACCTCTAAAAATTCTTCCAAGGATTTTTCCAGGAATTACTCCAAAAATTTCTCCAGGAATTCCTCCAAAAGTTCCTCCAAAAATTCCTTCAGGAATTCCTCCTAGGTTTTCGCCAAGAATTCCTCAAAGAATCCCTTCAGGTATCCCTACAAGAATTTCTGCCAATAATTCTTCCAAGAATTCCAGGAATTCCTCCAAGAATGCTGCCCAAATTTTCAACATTCCTCCAGGAATTTCTCCAGGAATTCCTTCAAGAATTCCACCAGGAATGTTCTCCAAGAATTTCTTCGAGTATTCCTCTAAAACGTCTTCCGAGCATTCCTCACAAAATCCCTCTAGGTAATCTTCCAAGATTTTTTCCAGGAAGTCCTCCAAGACTTCTGCCAAGCATTTTCTCCAAGATCTACTCCATGAATTTCTCCAGCAATACCTCCAAAAATTCCTCCATGAAATCCTCTAGGATCCACTGGGGAATCCTCCCGAAATTCTGCTAGAAATTATTCCTGGCATTACTCAAAAAATTCCTCTTTAAAAGTTCCTCCAGGAATTCCTCCAAAAGTTTCTCCAAAAAATTTCCAGAAAATTCAGAATTCCACCAGGAATGTTCTCCAAGAATTTCTTCGAGTATTTCTCTTAAACAAATCCCTCTAGGTAATCCTCCAAGATTTTTTGCAGGAATTCTTCCAAGACTTCGGCCAAGAAATTCTCCTAGCATTTCTCCAGGATTCCCTTCAAGACTTCCTCCAGGAATTTCTCAAGGATTCCTCTAGAAACTGCCCTCGGGTACTCCAGGAATACTTCCTGGAATTACTTCAGGAATTACTCCATAACTTCTACCAAACATTCTTTCAATAATCCCTCCAAGAATTCGTACAGGAATTCCTCCAGGAAATTCTTTAGGAACTCCTCCAAGACTTCTACCAAGCATTTTCTTCAAGATTCCCTCCAGGAATTTCTCCAGCAATATATCCAAAAATTTTCCCAGGGATCCATGGGGAAATCCTCCCAAAATTCTACTAGAAATTATTCCTGGCATTACTTTAAAAATTCCTCCGGGAATTCTTTGAAAGTTCCTCCAGAAATTCCTTCATAAATTTATCTGTGAAATCCTCAAAAGTTACTTCAGGAATTGCACCAGGGATTACTCCAGGAATTACTCCAAGAATTTATCTCTGGATTCCTCCGAGAATTCCTCCGGGATTTTTGTCGGATTTTTTTTTTCAAGAAAATTCTCCAATTGCTCCTGAAATGTCTACAGGAATCCGTCCTCTAAAAAATTTTCCAAGTATTTCTCCTAGAATTCCTCTAGGAATTAGTCTCTTCAGTTATTCCTACAAGAATTTCTTACAATAATTCCTTCAGCAATTCTTGGAAAATTCTTCCAGGAATTTCTCCAAGAATGCTATCAAAAATTTCAACAATCGCTCCAGGAATTTCTCAAGGAATTCTTTCAAGAATTCCACCAAGAATGTTCTTCTAAAATTTCTTCGAGTATTCCTCTAAAACGAATCCCTCTAGGTACTCCTCTAAGATTTTTTCCAGGAATTCCTCCAAGACTTCTGCCAAGAAATTCTCCAAGCATTCCTCCAGGATTTCCTCCAAGACTTCCTCCAGGAATGTCTCCAAGGAATTTCTGCAGAAAATACAAAAAAAGCCACGTATTTTTGGCTACCAGCAAAAGGGGGGAGGTACCACCCAAGTAACAATTTTAATTTTATCAAAGTTTTTTAGCGTTTCAAAAATCCTAAACGTAAAACCATTGATGCCGACTTGAAAATGCTCTCGAGTTCTTGTATGCCTCAATAAGCCCACGTTCTGGCTAGTTGGCCCAGTCTTATTAGGGTCTACAGGACTTCGTATGCAAACCGGCTTAGGATTTCAGGTTGTATCATAGTTTTATCAATCTTCTAAATAAAACCATCTTCTGACTTGTCAAATAATTGTTTTGATTATTTCTCACTCTCAATGTTCGATCGTCAGCATAAATTTTGTTGGTTGTTTATCCAGCCATCAATTGGAAAGATGCAGATATGGAATTCAGATTTGTTTTCCTATTTAATACGTGTCAGGAGACATGCCACGGAAAATTTGTGGTGAATGTGACTGTGATAATGACAAAAACTAAGTGCGCCACACAAACAATGCATAATTTGGTAGTTAAATGCATTCAATTTACTCGGTGGAATTGGGTGCAAAAAAGGTTTTTTCAACACAGCGGAGTTTAAAAGACATTATGTAATTTTTCTGGCAAAATAAAATGACGGAAACGTATTATATGTTAAATTTGATCTTAAGCTGTACGTGAAATCATAAAATTGAGTAATAATTTTTCTGTATTTACATGAATTATCCCGGCTAGGCGACATATTTTTCTGATAAAACTCTGTGTTCCTGATGATTCCTCCAATAGGGCTAACCCTCCTGAGGTAGTCATAACTGAGCTCATGATAGAACTAGCGGTTTTATCACAGCATTTTTTTGGTTTATGTTACGGCCACGAAATCTTTTGTTGGTTTTATGCATTGCCTCACAGTTTTGTGTATTTGTTTACAAAAAAAATCTCTCCGACAACAACCGCAAATGCAAGTTTTATTGGAATGATATATAATAAGTGATAAAACCAATTCATGTCTACTTGCAAGTCTTAAACTGAAGAAGTTTATAGCAGAAGTTATATGATAGTTTTATGGAACGCCAAAGGTTTAAAGTAAAAAACTACCACATAAAACTAATTTAGAACAACGAGCTTTTTGACATGCTCGTATAAAACCAGGATAAAACATGAATAAACCTTCAAGGCATGCTGATTGTTACTTGGGCATGCAACTATTCCTCTTGACTAATAAAAAAGACTCCAGGGTAAAATGCTATAAAACAGAGAAGATATTGCATTTCTACCAAAAGAAGATCGCCCCGGATGTTATCTGATTAAACAGGGTATTGCACTATTAGTTGTTCAATATCGCTCTTGAAGGTGTCATTAGGAGAGCTAGCGTGAAAAAGAGCGTTACCATCGGCATATGGAAGAGGCATTAGTGCACTCAGCCAAATAACCTTAAGATTTCCATAAGGCACAACTTATGAAACGGCCTTTGAATAATTCATAATGATTCGGATGAATTTCATAAGGTTACTCTATGACGTAAAATCGTCTCACAGCTTGGCTTTTATTCATGTTTAGCGACATGGTATTCTCAAGCGTCGGTAGCCGTGTGGATAAAACACGGGCTCGGTGATCTCGACGTTCATGGATCGAATCCAGTCTGCATCATTTTAAGATTTTTTTTGTTATTTTCATAAGTCTATCTTATGCAATTTGTCATAGCAAGCACGATCAATTTTCATAAGGTATTCCTATGCCATCCATAAGAATTAGTTATAGCAAATTTTCATAAGGTATTTCGATGAATTTCGCTAGTTTTTTTCGCTGAGTGTGTCTTTTGTAAGGGAGACAGCAAGAAACAGTCACGACGAAAAACATTTTCGCTGGAAGACAACGTAGATCCAATAGCGAATGGAAAGGGGGAGAACTTGTGTACCTTGGAACTTTTTTTTTGTCTGTATTAACGAGATTTTTAACCCTAGGCTAGTTCATCTCGGGACCCACGTTTTACTTCCCTTCCGAAGGAAGAACCCACTTTTTTTGTGAGTATGTCGGGAGTGGGATTCGATCCCAGGTCCTCGGCGTGATAGTCAAGTGTTCTAACCACCACACCAGGTCCGCTCCACTTGGAACTCGGGTGGCGTGACCCGCGAGGTAAAATGGCGTTTACGACCTTTCTAGGACCTCCGTTACCAGTTACTAGTTTCGTGTTGTAAACACTGAGGTTTCCTGTTGCTCTAAATCCCTTTCGTGACGAACCAGCATAATTGTGCTGTTTAGTCTTTGTTTCATGTAATGCAAACTGTTTAATAATTGGTACATAATGTATATATACAAGTAACAATGCGGAATCATTAATAAGTATGCCAGATTAACAAGTGATCTACGAAAGCGCCGACAGTTGAATAAGAGTATGTGTTGAAAAAAGAGTCGATTAAATATTTCAAACAGTTTAAATAGCACTTTTGTTCATCATATTTATGTAAATTGAGCAACTGATCGTACAGAAGTTTAAGAAAAGTTGTTTAGGAATTTCCATCTATAGCTTAATAATGTGTCACAAATGTACGAAGACAAGCTGTTTCCGACGTATTAGATGACATTATTCCACATATCATTTACAGCGAAACAAGTAGCTTAAACATAGGTTAACAAGTCTTGCTTAATCGTTCTGTTCAGCTGCTGATTAGCAGTGCTCTTAATTGGCATTGTTCACCATGTTTACATTTGTAAACACAGTTGTAAATTATTTAACATCAAACAGAAGCCTTGCAGCAGCTTTTAATAATTGTATCCACTTCAAAAAACATCACGACTTACCTTTAAACTATACTGATCAACGGCAGCTTGAACCGAGCTTGAAAACGGCAACTGGCTCCTTTAACAAGCAGCGTCTAGGTACAGCGTTCGTTCGTTCGTTGCAAACCCGCTAGTTGCAACGCTTTTTAGTTGCAAGTCCGCTAATTGCAAAATTTGACACAAGTTTTTGCAATTGAAAAGCAATCAAGTGTCAAATTTGTGCTGTCAGTCATGCTGTTAATGCATTTCGATGCACTTTAGTGTCAAAGTGATGTTGCAATTAGCGAATGGCATTCGCTCGTTGCAATGTAAACATGTTGCAACGAGCGAACGGCCACTGTAGAAGTTTTCCCCATGGTTTCTTCTTCATGACACGGATCAAGCCTTATTTCTATCTTGACCGGGTTTAGGATCCACTTTTTGTCAGGAAATTAACAGCAGGTGTTCCGAATGTTCCGAAAACTAAACACAACTTACTTTTTCGGGTATGAGAAACGATAAACATGTTTGAAGGATCACCAAATTTGCAAAACAACATCGCACCATAGCGAACTGACTTCACAGCTACTATTGAGCTCCAGTAGCGCTGCTGATGAACAAAGCTTACATAAAAGTTTATTTACACCAACAAACGTTGCGGATACGATTAATAAATCATTAATCAGCTTCAAAGTTCATTTCGACAACTAGTCGAATAACAAAACTTAAGCGACGTTTAAGCAACGTATGAATGGCAACGTATTCGATTCAATGTTCAAATACTGATTTAAATCTTCCAATTCATGCAATCCTGATTGGAGAAAAGCAGATGCAGACGACAGTGAAGCAGTAGGTCCCGATTTCGAGTCTTGCCAATGATGTGTGTTTTTTCATTAAACTGTGATTAATGTAGGTAATACGGCCATAAAAAGTTGTTTCAAATTATTAATATGAGAAATATGTAAAATGAAACATCTTTTTGCTTATTTATTTATAGAGCGACATTGAAGAAACGTTTAAGAAATTTTTTTACAGCATTTGTTCAATCAAATATAAAAATTGAAATTGTTGCCAAATTGTTATTGTATTGTGATTGTGGTGGAGTAATTGTCGCAAAAGCTTGTTATAATGAACGCAGCTGCAAATTCGCTTTGTTTATTAAACCTTTGTTAGACGATTGTACAAAAAGGCATCATACAACTTGGTTTGATAAACTTTGAAGAAAGGTTGCTGATATATTTGTAAATAGCAAACGGGTTGAACGTTGGACGGCTGTATAACGAAGCAGCAGATTCTCCATTTCTGGGCTAACAAGAGTTGAACAACAGTTTCATCTCAACTAAACCAAATGTAGTTCGGCTTTAGGCTTAATAACGCAGCTTTGAGAAGCTTTTCTTAAAGTTATAATTGTTTCTTGGGTATGTTATGTACTTGTATGTGTACAAACCAACTTTTGTTTACATTGTATGTACAAACAAACTTTTGTTTACATTGTATGTGAGAACAAGTTGAACAAAAAGTGGACAAAATCCGTAAAACATGAAAAAGTTCTATGTGTCGCAATTTATTTTATTTCTGATTTATCAAGGTAGTCAAAGCTAGAAATTGAAAGTTGAAGAGTAATTACGAACAACAATTGTTGTTTTGTTGGGAAATATAAGAGTTCTGGAGAGTCAAAGTGAAGCCATTTGTATGGAAATTTCACTTTTTTGCGCTCCATCCCGAAAGGGATATACGGCCACGAGACTTGGACGTCGAGGAAAGTAGACCG
This sequence comes from Aedes albopictus, assembly GCF_035046485.1. Lineage (NCBI taxonomy): Eukaryota > Metazoa > Arthropoda > Insecta > Diptera > Culicidae > Aedes > Aedes albopictus. Next base: position 420,104,137 of record NC_085138.1, on the reverse strand, counting down.
GGGTACGTTAGATGGTTCAAGAATGTTCAATAGACCTATCGAAGAATCTCAAAATCGAACTTGTAACAACTTCAGCTATCATTAGGCAACAAAAAACAGCGGCATGTTTACATTGCAACGAGCGAATGCCATTCGCTAATTGCAACGTCACTTTGACACTAAAGTGCATCGAAATGCACTGACAGCATGACTGATAGCACAAATTTGACACTTAATTGCTTTTTAATTGCAGAAACTTGTCAAATTTTGCAATTAGCGGACTTGCAACTAAAAAGCGTTGCAACGAACGAACGGACGCTGTATTTAAACTTTCATTGAAATACTTCGCTAAGAAGAATGTTATAGTGATGCAAATCAATTGTACTTGGCCTTGTTTGTACCCGACTTGACCCAGTGACCCACTGGCCTTACTCCATCCAGAAGTCCAAGAACATTTTAATCCCGTATATTTCCAAAACTAGGGTGTTGTGCGAGTTTGTATTCAAAAGTTGGTCAAATTCTGTTGAAAATGAGCTGTTTGCGAAATTTTGAACTTTTATGTCGCAGCTGGAGACAAACGGGTTAAACTGAGTAACGTTGCATAATAAACCGCAGTTACTGGAGCAATCTGAAGTCTACCAGCTTATTGTAAACCTTCGGTACATTCAGGGTCGTCCAAACTGCTCTATAATGTAGTCTTTCAAATCTACAAGAATTACTTCATGTGTTTTCACCATAAATAATAGTATTGCATAGTCTGCTGGGGTCCACGAAGCTCTTGAAATCTCAAATGTCATTTAGAGACACTGTGGGAATGTTTCCGGTCAGCCAAACTATCTTTGAGTTCAGAACTTCAGATCTACACTCGTAACATCAGCTATAATCTGACATACTGAGTAACGTTTCATAACTAATGGCGGAGACTGGACCAACCTGAAGTCTACTATATACTGTTATGAACCTTTGGGACATTGAGGGTCGTCCAAACTATCCAGTAGTTATTCTCACAATGACCTTTAAACTGTGATCTGTAATTTCCCTGGCATATCATGAATCATTTCAAGATAGTTTTGAGATATTCCAGATCAACAACACTACTCCGGAGACCATAGCTTCAGGTCTACTACACTTGTGATTATAGCTTTTGCCACTACGTTAAGTAGTGTTACATAATCCACTGTACTTACCAAAGCAGTTAGATGAACAAGAAGCGTTGTTATATATTTTTGGGATATTATGGGCTTTCTTACTGTTATGAAGCTTAGTTGATAAAAACAACCACTGTAACTTTCAGAAGAGTTGCTGGACGTGATAGATAACAAATCGTTGCTATTAATGAAAGTTAATGGTTACACCCGTAGACATTAGAATCTAAACTCAAGAACAGTGTGAATGACGTGGTATATCCCGACTGATCTGATACTGTCTATTGAGCTTTCATAAAACTTACTGAACATGATAGATTACAAATCGTAGCTTTGTATAATGAAAGAAGTTACCGTTACATTCGTAGACTTTAGGATCTCACACAAGAACAGTTTGGATGACCTAGGATATCCTTACTGAAGGTGGCCCACACTTATATGAAAAACAAAAAAAAATCGAAAAATACCAAGTCTTACCCCCTAAATTAGTTGTTTTGGACTCCCAGAAGCTACGTTCAAAATTTGAGCAAAATCGGTTGAGCTCAAAACGCTTGAAGTTTGTATGGGGAAATTTGGCCAAATTTAAAGTTTTCGAATGTTGCAGAAATTTAAAGTTTTCGAATGTTGCCGCTAGGTGGCGCTGTAAGTATTCAATAATGAAACCCTTTGGTATTATTGTAGGTGACTATATGCCAAACAACTTTGTCGAAAACCGCAAAGTGATCCAACGTCTGTGAAAAATAGGGTAAGTGTACCAATTATGGCTATAGTACCAATTATTCGCCATAGTTGATTTTCACCCTTTAACGATGTAAATCAACAAGAAAAAAAATTGTGAGCAACAGATCACGTTCACAAAAGATGGTCGAACTCATTTAAACTCCACATTTTGCTCAAATCATGGTAGAAATAAATCATTTTCCTTAAAATTTCGGCTTCCTTGCACCCTTTTTCGCCATAGTGTTCCAGTTATGGCTAACCCCATAAGGAATGCATGCAAATAGTGCGAAAAGGAACCGAAGTTAAAAAATGTAACCATAACTGGTACAGGGTTCCTATCATTGGCACACGCTGTAATAAATACTAAAAGTAGTTTTGGCTCCGTTTCTATATTTTTCCTGTGAAGTATGAACACTAAGCTGTCTTTTAACCTATTGATGACATTTGTTGGTCATCTCGTTATTTTTATATAAATAGTTTTCCTTAGGTAGTGCCATAATTGGTACACGCACCCTACCCTAGGTAAGGTGAGGTGAAACATTATAAATATTTTTCCAGTAGGGTGCCTGTACCAGTTATCGCACTACCTAAGAAGAACTATTTCTACAAAAATAAGAAGAAGACTGTCGAATGTCATCGATATGTCAAATGATTGATTAGTTTTCATAGTTTACAGGGAAAATATAGAAACGGGTCCAAAACTAGTTTTAGTATTTATTACGGCGTGTGCCAACGATAGGAACCCTGTATCAGTTATGGATACATTTGTTAATTTGGGTTCCACTTCGCACTATTTACATGCATTCCTTATGGGATTAGCCATAACTGCTACACTATGGCGAAATAGGGTGCAAGGAAGCCGAAAAATTAAGGAAAATTATTTATTTCTATCGTAATTTGAGCAAATTGTGAAGTTTAAATGATTGCAATCATCTTTTGAGAACGTGATTTGTTGTTCACAAATTTTTTCTTGTTGATTTGTATCATTAAAGGTTAAAAATCGACAATGGTGAATTAGAGGTACTATAGCCATAACTGGTACACTGAGCCTATATGTAAAGGAATAATATCAATAATGAAATCTTAATTCTTTGCCTCACTTTGCCTAGGGTATAACTTTTTTCACAGACGTTGGATCACTTTGCGGTCTTCGACAAAGTTGTTTGGTATATAGTGACCTACAAAAATGCCAAAGGAATTATTTTTTGAACGCTTACAGCGCCACCTAGCGACAAAATTCGAAAACTTAAAATTTCTGCATACATTTGGCCAAGTTTTCCCATACAAACTTCAAGCGTTTTGAGCGCCCCCTTAGGCTCAACCAATTTTGCTCAAATTTTGAACGTAGCTTCTGGGAGTCCAAAACAACTGATTGAGGAGGTAAGACTTGACATTTTTCGAAATTTTTGTTTTTCATATAAGTGTGGGCCACCTTAGTGAGCATGTTATGAAAATGGTTGCAAACTACCAATTCATTGCTTATTTAAGCAAAATTAACTATTTTTCATTCACGTAAGCTAATTCTTTAATATGGCGACGACCATAATCAGCGAAAATAAAACGAAAGCAAGTTTACTTTTATGATGACCGCAATAAACCTAGCAGTGTCGTAGTTTCTGCTTTTCCACCAACAGATGTCGTTACTAATCGAACGGATCTCCATCTGTTGAGAGTTTTAACAGTTTTATTGCGGTAATAATGATTGCCAGAAGGTTTACATATCGGAAAGTTTTGTTTACTCTTAAAATCTGTCTTTATGGATATCTTCAAGTATACTATAAAACATTTTATGAATGGTTTTCATAAAAGCAGTCATAAAACTGTGAGTTTTAATTATTGCTGTAATAAAGCATTAATAAAAATCAAACAAAACCAATCAGCGATGGAACTGTTACTTGGATTACTTGGGCTAGGATATCCCGACTGATCTGTTACTGTTATTGAATTTGCAGAAAACTCACTGAACATGATAGATTACAAATCGTACCTTTGTATAGTGAAAGAAGTTACCGTTTCAACCGTAGACTTTAGGATCTAAACTAAAGAACAGTTTGGATAACCTAGGATATCCCGACTGATCTGATACTGTCTATTGAAATTTCATAAAACTTACTGAACATGATAGATTACAAATCGTAGCTTTGTATAATGAAAGAAGTTACCGTTACACCCGTAGGCTTTAGGATCTAAACTCAAGAACAGTTTGGATGACCTAGGATATCCCGACTGATCTGATGTTGTCTATTAACCTTTCAGAAGACTTACTGAACATGATAGATTACAAATCGTAGCTTTGTATAATGAAAGAAGTTACCGTTACACCCGTAGACTTTAGGATTTAACTCAAGAACAGTTTGGATGGACTAGGATATCCCGACTGATATGATACTGTCTATTGAACTTTCAGAAGACTTACTGGGCATGATAGATTACAAATAGTAGCTTTGTATAATGAAAGAAGTTACCGTTACACCCGTAGACTTTAGGATCTAAACTCAAGAAAAGTTTGAATGACGTTGGATATTCCGACTGATCTGATACTGTCTATTGCACTTTCAGAAGACTTACTGGACATGTTCGATTACTACGACATGTTCGACATGTGTTACTGGACATGTTCGAAAGCTACGATTCTTTGTATAATGAAAGAAGTTACCGTTTCAACTGTAGACTTTAGAATCTAAACTTAAGAATAGTTTGGATGACCTTGGATATCCCGACTGATCTGATACTGTCCATTGAAATTTCATAAAACTTACTGAACATGATAGATTACAAATCGTAGCTTTGTATAATGAAAGAAGTTACCGTTACACCCGTAGACTTTAGGATCTAAACTCAAGAGCAGTTTGGATGACCTAGGATATCCCAACTGATCTGATATTGCCTATTAACCTTTCAGAAGACTTACTGGACATGATAGATTGCAAGTCGTAGCATTGTATAGTGAAAGAAGTTACCGTTACATCCGTAGACTTTAGGATTTAACACAAGAACAGTTTGGATGACCTAGGATATCCCAACTGATCTGATATTGCCTATTAACTTTTCAGAAGACTTATTGGACATGATAAATTACAAATCGTAGCTTTGTATAATGAAAGAAGCTACCGTTACATCCGTAGACTTTGGGATCTAAACTCAAGAACAGTTTAGATGACCTTGGATATCCCGACTGATGTGATATTTTCTATTAACCTTTCAGAAGACTTACTGGGCATGATAGATTACAAATCGTACCTTTGTATAGTGAAAGAAGTTACCGTTTCAACCGTAGACTTCAGGATCTAAACTCAAGAACAGTTTGGATAACCTAGGATATCCCGACTGATCTGATACTGTCTATTAATCTTTAAGAAGACTTACTGGACATGATATATTACAAATCTTAGCTTTGTGTACTGAAAGAAGTCACCGTTACACCCGTAGACTTTAGGATCTAAACTTTTTTTTCTGTGTATTTTAACTTATGCAAATTCTACACTTAGGATCTAAACTCAAAAACAGTTTGGATGATCTAGGATATCCCGACTGATCTGTTACTGTTATTGAATTTGCAGAAAACTTACTGAACATGATAGATTACAAATCGTACCTTTGTATAGTGAAAGAAGTTACCGTTTCAACCGTAGACTTTAGGATCCAAACTCAAGAACAGTTTGGATAACCTAGGATATCCCGACTGATCTGATACTGTCTATCGAAATTTCATAAAACTTACTGAACATGATAAATTACAAATCGTAGCTTTGTATAGTGAAGGAAGCTACCGTTACATCCGTAGACTTTAGGATCTAAACTCAAGAACAGTTTGGATGACCTTGGATAACCCGACTGATCTGATACTGTCTATTGTACTTTCAGAAGACTTACTGGGCATGATAGATTACAAATAGTAGCTCTGTATAATGAAAGAAGCTACAGTTGCACCCGCAGACTTTAGAATCTAAACTCAAGAACAGTTTGGATGACCTAGGATACATATCCAGAAAAAATATTCTGCATAATATTCTATCGTTATTAAAACTACAAAACTACAGAAAATCGTGGAAAAATCTCCATAATAACGCATGGAAAAATTCCGGCTTCAAAGGGTTAAGGTTTACGCTTCAATCTACATACTGTTACACGGATGTCCTTTATAGTATTTTGCAGCAAAAAGATCTCGATTTAATTCAATGCATAAACAATGTCATCGCTTGCTGTAAATCAATCGAGAAGTTGAGATCAGCTAAACCGTTTGATGATTTGTACGATTCTGCTGTCGAGGTTCACGAAGGCGAAGGCGCAGCTTCAGAACATGGTTTTGCATAGCAATTTATTAGCGTGACTGTTCTCACTCCTCTCTTTTTCTTCGTGCGAAACTTTTGACAGATCAGCACGCGCCTCTCTCAAACAGACTCTCTGTTTATATTTTGTTTCCATTTGTAGCGAAACGTTTTTATCAGTGCCTAATCAATTTTTACATTATTTAATGTGGTCATAATTTTTGCTACTGTTTATGATAATCATCAAAATCTGCACTGAAGCGCAATAATTGTATTATACTGCCAGTTTAAATCGGCCAAAGTTTATAAAAAGAAAAAAAAGTTGCGAGCGTCATTCGGATTGCAACCGATTCAGAGTATCATAGGTAAATATTCATAGATTCTTATGTTGTCAACTTTAGGCAGGCACGATTGGGCACATAATTCAATTAAACGATAACTATTATCGTGCACATTTGATCACAATCATTAATAGATGAGTTCAATCGTATCAGATAGTTTCGAGAGTCTTTTGTGTGATTATTCCCTAGGGAATTTAACGTCAGGGCATACATTTAGTTACGATTGCGTTCAAATTTGCGCGCTAATTTACGTCGAAACGCGGCATACACGAACTGACAGAGATTCGTCCACCGAGAAATATCAACAAAAAAGATATACCTAGGTATATGAAATTTCTTAGACAAAAGTAAGATGAACGACGCTGTCACTGCCTCTATTTTTACTCTCCTTGTGACTGAATTGAGTGCGTAGATATTCTCAAATTCCCATTCAATTCGAAGATACCATGGGACTGTAGATTTTGAAATTCATAAAAATTGTCATGTTTGATATTACACGTGGACACGAATCAGATCAAGGACAGACTTAGCTCCCGGCAATAAGATATGAAACAACCTTGGGCTGAACATCTTTATAATAAAGACATAATAATAATGTGTCCGGCAATAATAGGCAGCTATGGCGTGTCAAAACCTAAAGCATTGCTTCTGACGTACATACTGAACTAAATAAGTGGAATTTAACGGATAGTGTGCAAGGAATCAGCTATGATACTACCGGCTCCAACAATATAAATTTTAGAAAGATTCCAGCATAATTGGGCTGTGTTCTATTTAGCATAGTAGAATGCAATCGGAAATTGCACAGAATTGAAGAATTAGTAGGTAAAAAATATATCTACTTACTCCTTCGATCCCTTGAGGAGACCTTCCAGGGCTATGTTGTCGAACGTGGCCATTTTCTGGAACTCGACAGGTCCCTTAAAAACCAGCGGCGTGGACACGTTTTGTGGCTTTGACACACTCAAGTAGCTGTGGATAATCTCCTCCAAGTCCAGTTGGTTTACGGGACCCTAACGAAAGAAAAAAAAAGTTAGTCCAAGTTAAGTCGCTTGTCCCCGTAACTTCCACTTACCTTGGTATGGACATAGTTGGCGAAATGAACATTCTCAAAGCGATAAGACCCAGTTAGGACTTCGTCCCGGTTAGTTAACCAGACGTCCCGATGAAGCTGTTCCAGATTGTAGCCGTTCAACTCGGAAACGTCCGGTTGAAGGTGGAAGTGAACGTTCCCCTGAACGTCCACGTTCAACGGCCGTTCTTCGCCACTCGAAGTCGCATACTCTCGCAGTTTGGCGTAGTTCATTCCGTTCAAAGTGTGCTCAACGTGTATTCGGTTAGTCACCCGCAGGTTACCATCGATTCTCACGTCTTTGAGATATTGACGATTCGGAGAGTAGTTCAACAGAACGTCGGTGGCCAGATTCAAACCTGACACAAGTCCCTTGACGATAATTGGTTGGTATGACACGATCCCTTCGTCTGTAAGATATGAAAATTAAAGAAAGTTATCCCCCAAAACAGAATTCAAGGCATCCTTACGGAATACCGCTTCCGGTAGGTGTTCACTGCGATCCAAGAAGTAGATATCCTGAACCAACTCCTCTAACTTGACTCCATTGAAGTACCCATCGACGACCATTCCCTCCGCCGTAACGTGTTCGAACACCTGTGGAGCCGTAAACGTTTGGTTGTACTCGTTCAACAGCCACGAGTGTCCAAATTCTTCCCGCTGTACTCCGTTGATCGATCCGTTGAAGTACACGTTGCGAACGTGCAGTGGATTCTTCAGGATCAACGTTTCCTCCACGATAACATCCTTCTCCAGGGGGTCGTTGATCTTCTTCAGCCCAATCAGGTCCACTCCGTTGATGGTTGCCTGATCCAGTAGGATCAGTTCCCCAACGCTTACGTTGTAGAAACCCTTTCCGCCGGTTACCGCGATCGATTCATCCGGTGCGCGCCCTTTCCGCAGAGTGTCGATAAAGAGAAAATCCAAGTCATAGCCGAATACCCTGGATTTGTTGTACGACTCCAGTCGACCGACGCTCAGATCACCGTGAATGGTCAGCTTGCAGTTCACGCAGCGTACCTTGGACTTGATACGCTGGTTGGTATTCACGGTTAGGAGCGTACTGAGAGGTCGTTCTTCGAACAAGGTCTTCTTCGCCACCACGGTCGATGCGATCAGCTCCTTGAAATGGATCGTTCCTTCAACGACCTGATCACCGGTCTTTTTGAGTACCGTTTGATTCAGTTGCTTCAAATCGATTCCGTTGATCTTGGTAGCATCCACTCGATCGCCGCGGATGGTAAGGTCACCGTTGAATATCTTTCGCCCGGTTATACGTTGCAGTTTGCTGGACGGGAACGGAATGAAGTCTCTCGGATTGACATCGTTAAGGTTGTTGGCGAAGGCATGATGCGCAACAAGCGGTTGTTTGAAGACGAAGTTCTGGTTTGCAAAAGCTGCACTTAGCGGAAGGCCGTGGTGATACAAATCATAGAAATTGAAAGTTTTGCTTGCTCCATAGATATTCGTAGTGTTCAAAAGGTGTCTGATCATGACATCACCAGTTATTTCAAAGTCGCCTTCCAGGTATACGTCCTGAGTGATCGTGGAAACAGGGTTCAATTTGCTCAGACTGCTGCTGTTGACTTTGCCCTGCAGGTAAATCGGACCCAGAAGCTGGACGTTATCGAAGGACTTGGTCCCGGTAATGAGCTGAGGCTCCTTTGGATCTTTCAGCAGAACCTGAAGTTGATCGTCGATCACGTTGATGTGGTTAATCCGCTCATCGACATGCAGATGTTCCATGTAAACCGGTTTGATGAATTGTACATCCTGTCGAACTGTGAAGTCCTGTTGATCCGGCGTCGGCTCGGTCATCACTAAGTAGTTCAAATCTACTCCAGATAATCTTTTGTTGGGGGTTTCAAGTTTCTTCGTAACAATATTATCAAAGTTTACGCTACCGGTAATAACTTGATCTCCCACGATCTTCAGAGCATTCTTGTTGATATATTTGATGTCAACATCATTCACAAGACCGCTGATTTCAAGATCTTGAACCCGGATTTCCTTGAATTTCTTCGGATAACTTTCAACCGTTCGTTTTTGTGCGTTATCATACTCCGATGCTCGATCGAGGTACGACATAACCGTGCCAACATCCGTCGAGTTGAGTTTCTTCGCCATAAGATTACCTACCGTAAGGTTTGTGGCCCGTAGAGTCCGTCCTGCAAACACTTGATCCACGCCACGAAGTAAAACATTGTCCACTGACACATGAATACCATCGATCAATTTATCTACGAACAATTCTCCGCGTATTTCAACACCTTTCACATGCAGGTCTGCGCCTTCCAAAGATCGTAAATCATCCGTAGTATGCAGTAGCGTTTCACTGGCATAGCCATTGAGAAACTTCACAGCCAACCTGTCCTCGATCACCAGTCTGTCTACGTTGATAACATCTTCATGCTTCGTTTGATTCGCCACCCTAGGAACCACCCGCTCATCGTTGACGTTCTTCGCCTCAAGATCCCTTATCAATCCATCGGCTGCAATCACCTGCGGTACCCTGACGTCTCCACGGACTTCCATCGCTTCACTTAGTTTGAGACTGTCATCGATCTTACTACGTAGCTTCTTTGCCTTCTCCTTTAGTTCTTGCAGCTTTCCATGTACGCTGTTCAGATAGTCAAACGCTTCCTGGTTGAACATGAAGTGCTGCGTATGCAACACCTTAGTCTTCAACGTTTCCACACTTGAGTCCTTCACTTCCACGTCCTTCTCGAGCTTAGCCCCACTTCCGGAAACCTTCGGCAACTCAACCAGCTTGTTGTAAACTTCTTCCAAGTTGACGTTCTCCAACTGATGGGTCGTTTCGCTGCACCACGATATGAACTGCCCGTAAACATCCCGCAGGTTGTTTTCCACTCCGTAGATCGGCGAGAACAGATTCGCTGTGTTGCCGAAGCTCTGCTTGTTGGCAATCACGATCAAGCTGGTGTTCAGGATGTGCCGGTAGACACGCATGAACGACACTCCCGTACTGAAGGCGTTCCGCGTGTAGTCGATTCTCGAGGGAACAAATTTGTAACCGTCGTACTCGTAGATCAACAGGGGTTTGCCTCTGCAGCGGATCAGTAGCAGGAATTCGCCGTTTTCGTGCTGTAAAGAGATAGATTGTTCACACTCAGACTCACAGGCTTCACATGACTTCTCCACAATACTCACCATAACCGGAAGGAACATCTTCACCTGGTGCAGTTCGATCTTCTGCACCGGCACGAAATATCCCTCGACGAACTTGTACACGATCGAATGCTGATCGTAGTCCAGTTTATCGACGGCGGTCTCCTTCCCGGCTCGCGAGTTTCCCGTGATCAAGTAATGCTCCCGCACGTCACCCAACTCCAGAAAGAAGTACGCTATGTCCGACACGGAGTAGATGTAGATCTTCTGATGGAACTCGAACTTCTGCTGCTCATAGTTGAACCGGAAGATGTCCGAGAAGGTGTCCTCTTCGACAGATTTATCGTTCATCTGGTTGGCGATGGCGATGTACAGTGTCTGTTCGATCGAGAACGGTTCTATGTAGATCGAGTTGTAGCACGGCAGTTCGTCGATCACGTCGAAGTGGTACCCGGTCCAGCGGTACAGTGGGCAAACGTTTTCAACGCTTTCGTTCAAATTCGTGTACGTGTGCGTTAGATAGAAGTGGTTTCCGGCAGTCCACATGTGAACCGTGTTCTGGTTGGATTGGCGGAACTTCTGTATTATGTCGGTGGTGCCATCCTCACGGATTTGAAACACGGGTGATCCTTCGTCGAACCCAGGATGAGCTTCCGGGAAGTCTTGGCTGCCGGAGTTGTCGTAGTAGTTAACCACGGCAACGAATCCTAGCGAAGCGTGCGAGGTGCAGTCAAAGTTACGTGCCTGAGCTGCCTTGTACTCCATGTACTTGTGGAACTGCCCCTTTTGCCGTTTGTAAAAGGTGACGATAGTTTGGTTCTTGTAGTTCTCTTTGGATTTTCGTAGATGTAGCGATGCCGCGAAAATGGATCGGCCCACTTTTAGTAGGCAGATATCGATGGGGAAGCTTACCGGTACGGAGCCTCGCTCGCGGAAGCCCTTTAGGTAGCGATGCTCGGCTGGAACATGTTCAAAAATAAGGGGTCATGCTGGTATCTAAACATGGTTCTCGGGCGAAACTGAATAGTTTGACAGGAGTAGGTTGGTTCAGATTGCAAATTTAATGTCAAGATTGTGGAGTTTAGGATTTCTCTGGGAAGGAATCACCCCTCACGTGCAGCACACACAATTTACCCAGGCTGACGTTGGTTCGCAAGTGGCAAGAGTGAACGCGGTTGGGTGACGCCTGGAGTTGTTGCTACGCAAGCAGGGATGCTAACATTGTCTGCTTGACAGTTCGCATCACATTCAAATGCGCTATATCGCCTGCTGTGATCATTCTCTTTATCACAGCTTTATTCAGTACATCTTATATCTCACAAAGATCATGCCGCATGTGGTATTGATGGGATTTTCATGGTTTCTTGGGTATCTATAGCTCAATAACCGTTTCATCAAAATTGGAGAAAAAAGACAGTTTACTCTTAGTCTTGGAAAATTGCGCATTCCCAATACATATCAAGGCCATTACTCCATTTCCCCCCCAGAATGGACGCCCAAATACTCCAGGAACAGATGCTCCTGAACTGCCTCCGCCAGCAGTTGGACGAATTCCACATGTTGTCCTCAATCTTCTGCAGCCCTGGCGAACTGCACGTCGACGACTACAGCTTCGTGGACAACATCAGCGCGTTCATCGAGGGCGAAACCAAGAGACTGAACGCCAAGCTGGACTACCAGCTCAACCTACCGTTGCTCGGAGCGGCGGAGAAGGTCCAGATTCGCATCGAACTACCTCATCTCTATCCGGGCATAGAGATTCCGTTGTTTGTGGTTAGGGCGGCGCGATTCCCTCGGGACCAGGAGCGGCTGATTACCGAGAGAATCGAGCGGTACATCGATCGAGAGGTGGTCGATAAGAGCGAGCCGTATGTGTTCCAGATCGTTTCCTGGATTCGGGATAACTTTGGAGAGCTGACGAAGTTCGAGGAAGCGATCAAACCACCAGATCAGCTGCTGAATGTGTCACAAGACACGAAAAGCGACAACTTCGAACGGTTATGGATCTACTCGCACCACCTAAAAAGTAAAACCAAACGGCAGACCATACTGAAAACGGCGCGGGACTTGGACCTGTCCGGGTTTTCGAGACCCGGAAAACCAGCGATCATTTGCGTTGAAGGACGCCAGATGGATACGCAGGAGTTTTGGCGGACGATAAGACCGCTCAAGTGGCAAAAGATTCAAATCAAGTTGGCCGAGGTGGATCCAGCAGTGGAATCAACGGGTGGTTGCGATGCGGTAGGTAGTAGGCGACGCTTTCAAGGTTTTCGCGAAGAATTGTTCACCGAAGTGGGCGACCAGAACGACGAGGAAGTGCCTATGAGTATGAGTTTATTTATGAAGTTTTTAGATAATCACGACAGTGGGTACATTAGGAAGGAAATTTTTGGATTCGATCAAGTGGAGAATGTTGTGTAACTGTTTGCAATAATGTTATTATGTTAGAGATTTTTTTTTTCTAAATTTATGTTGAGATGTATTTGTATTATATTTTCGCAATAAAAAAATTTAGTTACATTAAAAAAAAAATGAACGATGACATCAAGTTATTATCGAAAGAAATTCAGAAGTAAACATTACATCAAGGAAGTACCTAATGTTTGGGTTTCAAAAACTATTGCCGTTTTTCTGTATTATTCAGTTCCAACCTGGGTTGGAACTGGATCAGATCACAGTTTTAACCTCAACCCGACTTCGGTTTCGCTTGTACTAAAGTTTGTTTGACGTTGTTTGTTTACACATTTTCCGCCAATCCAGTTCCAACCCAGGTTAAAAAAGAAAAACGGCATATGTTATCGGTAAAATAACCACCTTGCTAACTCGTCAGTGCCCAAGTATTTTCGTTTGAAATTTTCCATCAATTTAACTATCAATAATGAAGATCTAGTAAAATTATGGAAAAATATGAAACTCTATGGCGGGGTACCAAAAGAAATCTGTGTGGGTTCTCAAAATCTAAAATTTTATTGTACATAGTTTTATTTTAGCACTAATATCATGCCACAAAATCATTTCTGTAGATTTTTCAATGTTTTTTTAATGTTTTTTTTTTGCCCAATTGACAAGCTAGTTAGCTTGTAAAGTTTATTAGTTTTTCCCTTTTTATGATGAAAAAAAAAATGTACTTCGGGAAATATTTGCAGAATTCTTGGAAAAACTCTTGACGAAGTTTATGTTGAAGTTTCGTTGAGAATCCCAAAGGTCGGGATTTAGACGAAAATCACGAAAAATGTATTGAAAACTTTCATCGTCTGGCAAATTCTTATAGTCAAATTCTGGTAGTTTTGCTGTAAAATGTTCTATGATATGTACTAGTTCAATTCCTGCAATAAGCTTGATTTGGAATAATAATTGTGAAGACCGCTTAATTATATGTTTTTTTTTTCAGGCAGTTTTTGAGGATATTCAGCGAGACTTAGATGCGTTACATGGGATCCAAGAGAGTTTCAGGGGGTTTTCGGTGACATTTCAAGAAGGTTCAGAGGGGTTTTTGGGAGCTTCGGAGGCGTTACATGAGCGTTTTAGAGGGTTTTAGTGGTTCTCTGGTTCGGAGTATGAGGGGTTTTTGGTAGCCTTCGGTGGCATTTCAATAAGTTTCAGGATTTTTAGCAAGTATCAGAGGCGTTTGAAGTTGTGGATGAATTTGTTTATCTTGATACTCTAGTGACGTGCGATAATGTTGTTACCCGCGAGGTGAAAAGACGGATTGCGGCTGCAAATCGGGCCTTTTTCGGTCTGCGGCTGAGGTCCCGCAGACTGCAAACGAAGACAAAACTCGCGTTGTACAAGTCTCTGATTCTCCCGGTCGCTTTATACGGTCATGAAACGTGGACGTTGAAAGAAGTTGATCGGAGAGCTTTTGGAGTCTTCGAACGTAAAGTGCTGCGAACAATACTCGGCGGTAAACTGGCGGCGTCGCATGAGCTACGAATTGTACCAGGTATATACAGAGATGGATATAGTGACGCGAATACAACACGGCAGGCTGCGGTGGGCTGGACACGTAGCTCGTATGCCGGAGGAACGACAAGCTAAAATTATATTCAGCAGAGAACCAGGAAGGGGTCGTCGGCTTCGTGGAAGGCCGCGTACACGTTGGCTTTTTGCAGTTGAGGAGAACCTAAGGACTCTAAACGTTCAGGGCGACTGGAAACGATTGGCCCAGGACCGAGGCCAGTGGAAGCGGATACTTCATTCGGTGTAGACTCACCGCTACGAGTTGTAGCCCATCAAGTATCAAGTAAGTATCAGAGGCGTTAACGATGAGTTTAGGGGGTTTCGGAGGATCTTAGGTGCGTTACATCGCATCCAAGGGAGTTTTAGGGGATTTTCGGAGTCATTTTCGAAAGATTAAGAGAGTTTTCTGCGGATTTCGAAGACGTTAGGAGCGTTTTCGAAGGTTTCAGAGGTTCAGAGGTTACAGAAGATCCGCGATGGTTTTACTGGTTTTCGGACTCATTTTAGGAATTTTAAGAGGCGTTTCGGCGGGTTTCAGAGGCGTATTGGGGGATTCCGGAAGGTTTCAGGGACATTACAGGAGGGTCTGAGGCGCTTTAAGGGGCCCTACAGTTTTTGAAAATACATTTTGGATCACTGGTTTTTTCCAGGCGATTTCAGAAGAAATTCCCGAAATTGCAGATTCTTAAACAAACATTGAATTCACCACATAACAGCACACATAATTGCATGGGGCTCTGCAAGCATGTATTTCATTCAAACCAGAGTTTAAAATTTTCATTTTCAATGAGTGAAATTCAACGTGAATTTTGAAAATTCTCAACTGAGGGATCAAAATAAAATTAGACGGGCTTGGGGGTCTAGTGGAACTCATGTATATTCATATGTTCATAGCCATCGCTAGAACCAGAAACGAATTGAAAAAAAAGTCGTTTCCCTCCCTTCCAACTTCCACTCACAGCACAGTGTGAGTATATAACGCCTACAAGTTATGCAACCGAAGCGTGCTGTGCCGCTTGACCTTATTCACCTTATTCACCACATAATGTATCACCTTACAAACACTATAAATAACCCCCAATCCATGGATCGCATCACCGACCCAACGGAGACTCCCAGATCTCCCATCCTTTCCATCTAACAAATACCCCAGTCCGTGCTGATTGTGGGGATGCAGAGGTGATCTCGGTCTTTAGTAGCAACAACCAGCACACTCTAACATTCCTTTCCCTTCCCAACTGACTATAAGGACGTGGCCGGCGCCGTTATTGATCCAAAATGTATGAGCTGCTTAAATTGCACTTTGAGAATAAGTGGAGTGTCCCAGCCCTTATTCATTTGGATCTCAGTGCAATTGGAACCAGCTCAGATCAATCACGGAGTAGCAACCATTGACATGTATAGTCAGATTTGATCGTTGATGATGATCGTGAACTGAGGGATCAAAATAAAATTCATTTTGATGAATGAATTGTCTCACTTATTCATTCATTTTTCTGTCACTGACAATTTTTACTGAGAAGATCGTTTGACTCGAGCGTAACTTCTTTTAAAAAGAGCGTATATGTTTTTATCATCAATGTTTTTTAAATTACTGCAACTCGGAAACCATTCGTTATAGAGAAACAATGTCTGAGCAGGAATGGTAGAAAATCAAATACTGTTAAGAAAATCAAATACTGCTAAAAATGTACACAAAACGTTTATTTAAAAAAAATATTTGTTTACAGATTTTTTTACAATGCACACTGGTATAGGATTTAGCTTGAGCTTTAGCTAGAGCTTGATTGACCGGTTATATATATATAAGTTAACCCTCCTTTGGCATTAAGGTCATTTTTGACCCAAACCATACTGTACATCAGCGAGCTGTTCCCAACGTGATGCAAAAGGAAGGTTAAAGTCACTCTAGGTTTGCGTACCCACTGAGTAGATGGCGGTAGTGAGCAAACGTCAAACAGGAGCAAAAGCAATGTGAGTGCCATGAGCGAGTGATTTGCGAACTACGGAATATTTGAATAATTTGTTAAAAAGGGAAACGAAGTGAGTAGAGTGAGACGTCTGTTTGTCTGTGCTTTAAATGTAAAGAAAAACTATGCGTGCCTCTGGTTGTGAATGCCACAACTATGGAGAGTTAACATGATCGTTAAGAGCGTGGTCGATGGAAATGCTGCCTGTGTTAAGTCTGTCTGCCTGTTGCTGTGTCTGTCTGTGTCTGTTGCTATATAATGCTAATTTATCGCCGACACAAATGAGATATTTAAAGATTAAAGAAAGATTAAGATTAAGACTCCTCAGTTTTTAAAGATTTATTCAAATATTCGGTAGCTGGTCGATTGACCACTCGCACTGCCGTAATTCTGCAAAGTGACGTAAGCGACATTGATCGTTTTGGTCAATTTTTTGATTATTATGCATAAAACTCTTGGTCATCCTCTAAGTTTCTTTCCATAGGTGATAGATAACGAGTAGATCTAGCGTTCTTATACAACATGCATACCACAGGGTTATTGTTACACCAGATATTTTATATAATATACCAAAAAAAGTCGAAATTTTGAATGGCGCTTACGTCACTTTGCAGAATTACGGCAGCGCAGTTCTGGCATCGTTTTTGCTCCTCCTTGACGTTTGCTCACTACCGCCACCTAGTGATGACCCGGCCAAAAACAGTGCATTTAGCATTGGGCGTTATCTTGACGATGTTTTTTTAATGAAATTTGTTATGAGTGTTACGTCGGTTTCTCTGTGGCGTCAACTTATCATAAGAATTTCCACTAAAATATTACTCAATCAGAATGATTGGTGGATCAGTGAAGACAAACGTCGATGTTTCTGGGGAATTTCTGGCGGTATGTTCTGCAGAACCCCCAAAGTACTTTGTCTAATCTTTGACCCTTTGGAGGCGGATGGGCCACATTAGACCAGCCGAGAAAACTGACCATTACAAACGTGTGCTAGACCAGCGAGGTTGCATCCAGAAAGAAGAGAATACCGCCTCCAAGGGGTTGAACCACCAGACAGTCACACACACAGTCTGTGTTTAGTTTAACCCCTCTGCTTCCCATGGTTGCTCATGTAGAGCACCACTAATGTTACACGTGAAGGAACTTGATAATTACCAATGTAATAGTTTTTCCCAGAACTTCCCAGAAATTTTCCTCATTAAACCAGAGTTTCTTCAGAATTTTTGCTAAAAATTTCATTAGATTGCCATTTAAAAACTTACTAGGATCTAGAGTTGTACTGCAGGATTTTTCTGAAGATATCACAATAAAATCTTTAAAGCTGTTTCAGTTTTTTTATAGGTATTCAGTGAGGTGCGTTGAATATTTCGAAAATTACAGTTTGAAACTACATATGCAGTCCGAATTTAAAAGGTCTTAAGCCTGTTAGTAGATTTCGTGCAATCGCTTATGAAGTGAATGTATGTACTTACCATCAGCAGTGTCAGCGTAAATTTCCTCATGCGAAGCCATGCTTGGACCCGAATGGTGCTCCATTTCGTTACCCATGGGTCCACCGTGCATGGCCTGTCGCCGTCGACGAACCCAACCCGTCGTCGACCCATCCGTAGCGCTCAGAAAGCTTTGAATCCGTTCCTCCATGCGGTTTTCTAGCTCCGGGGTGATGATCGGCTGTCCTCCCGATTCCATGCGCATGTCCGCCATTAGGTTACGGTAGAATACCTCCTTGAGTCCATCCAGTTCATCGTCACCGGCTGCTGGTGACTGGGGGACATCCCGGTCGTCCTCACATCGCACAGCATAGCTGGGCAGTTTTATGGCCGTTAGCAAAACAAGCACAAGCACAAAATTTAAAAGAAATAACATTTTCACGGTTCAACAAGACATTTTTTCTCGGAAGGATAAAGATCGACTGAAGCAACGTGGTTGGCATGCAAGACTGCTACTGACCTTGAACTTGCAACAATTGCCTATCGTTGCGGTGTATGGGTCATTGTTCGGTGGTGATAGCTCTCACCAAGCACAGGAACAATAGAGTGTGTTGTGAATGTACTTAACAGCCATAGGGGAATTGAGACTGAAATCAGACACTGCTTTTGACTGGAGTAATGGAATCATTTTGATTGAGAAATATTATTTTGTTTTCCATCTATTTAGTCCTCATTTAGCTCAAAACAAAAATCAGAAAAAAAAACGAATCGCTGAAGTTTCGTCAAACTCTCAATGAATTCTAGCATAATTTTGCTGATGATGAGTAGCAAATCATTGAAACATTACAATTCATTTGAGCAAATTAGACCTAAATTCAGAAATCCCATTTTTCTGAAGGCTATTTTCAGCATAGAAAAAAAAAAATACAAAAATGGTATACGCGCGGTTGATCAGTAAGACCATACCAAAGGTGACGGGTATGGTGGGTCCAGGCAAGTTTCGAACTACACTATATTCTGTTTTTTTTTCGCGATACAGTTTTTAACACTTTTTTTTATCGGATCAGACAATAAAAGAGATATCCGGTAGAAATTTGAGCACCATCGGAAAGAAATAGCGACCAGGACAGAAGAGTCTTTCCAAAAGTACATCGCGTAATTTCGAGAGATTTCTCCATGAATTCCTGCAGAAATTCCTGCGGAACTTCCCGGGAATCCTGTATTATTTTTTCAGTACTCCTCCATAGATTACTTTTGAGATTCCTCCAGGGATTACTTTTGAGGGAGTCATCCGGGGATTTCACCAGGGATTTTTCCAGGGAACACTAATGGATTACCCTCACGATTTTTTTTCTCCAGAATTCTTAAAGGTTCATCGCGGATTGAAGGAAATTTTATTTGACATATTTTTTTCCGAGAACTAATTCAGTGCTATCTTCAAGACTTCTCTCTGGATTTTTCCCATGGATGCCTCTGGAATTCCCCAAGGATACCTCCTAATGTCTCTTCCACAGATTCGTTCTGGAAGTCCTTCATAAGGAAGTCCAGCATGTATCTTGATATTTTTTTAAAGACTTCTCCTAGAATTCTACTCTGCGTTCCTGCAGGGATTTTTCCATGGATTCCGCAAAGATACTCCCCGCGAATCCTCCATTGGTCAAGCGTCTACCGTGTGCCGCTTGAAGCGGAGTCTCTACGGGCTCAAGCAGGCTGCGCGGGTATGGAACCAGCGGATTAATGCAGCATTGAAAGGCATGGGGTTTCATCAGTCATCGGCTGACCCGTGTCTCTACTTGCGAGTCGTGGACGGCGTCTGCACGTACATTTTAATCTACGTGGACGATATCGTTGTGGTGTGCAGAACGAAGCAGGAATATCGGAAGCTGGCGGAATCTCTGAGCAAGTCCTTCAAGATAGATATCAACGTTCGACGAGATGAGGACCGATTCACGTTAAGTCAGAAGTCGTACGTGCACAAGATTTTGTCGTGGTTCAACATGGAGAACTGCAAAGCATCTCGTGTTCCGATGGCGCCAGTGGATTTGTACAACAAAAGGAGGAGGATAGTGACTCATTGGCAGATGGACAACAGTACCAAAGTCTGATCGGTTCTTTGTTGTACATCGCTGTCAACACGCGCCCGGATATTGCGATCTCGACCTCTATTCTCAGGCGGCGCGTCACGAAACCAACAACACCGGATTGGAACGAAGCAAAGCGGGTTCTACGTTACCTGAAAGGAACAGCAAACTACGAACTGCGTCTGGGTGCTGATAGCAACTTTCAAGTGGAGTGCTTCGTCGATGCGGACTAGGCTGGTGATGTCGACGATAGAAAGACCAACACTGGCTATATTTTCATGTTCGGCGGAGGGCTCATCGGCTGGGGAAGCAGGAAGCAAACATCCCAAGTAACCAAAAGTTCCGCTCCCCATGACAAAATGCACTTTCAAGTTCCGCGAAGTTCAGATAAAGTTCCAAATGGAACTTTCTGGCTGCTTAAAAGGCTAACGATGAGCCTTGCCGGAACTTCGGTCGCAAGTTCCGGCAAGGCTCATTGTTAGCCTCTTAAGCAGCCAGAAAGTTCCATTCGGAACTTTATCTGAACTTCGTGGAACTTTAAAGCTGCTTAAGATGGTACTCGGAACTTTGTCGGAACTTTCAAGTTCATAGAAGTTCAGTTCAGTAGCATTGTGTTTCAATGAAGATAAAATTTATTTCTTTTACAGAAAACAACTGTTTAAGCATAAGCGAAAATAGACAAATATGTGTTTATGAAATCAATGAATACTAGGCAAGATACTAGGCTTGAGCAAAAAAAAAATTGCCGCGCATCGGATTCGAACCGATAGTCGCTGCGTGAGAACCCCACGCTCTACCACAGTACTACAGCTGCGATTGAGTGAATAGCAGGTAAAGTCTGACTTGAATCGATTTTCTGTCGGCAGCTAGTTTTGCACATTTGTACAGTAGTGAAGTTAGCTTGACTTTGTCAAGTGTCTTCAGCAGCGCAGCGGTAAGTCGGCAGGCAATCACGCAGGAGGATCCAGTTCAAATTGTCGGGGCCCGTGGCGTAGTTGGTCACACGTTCGCTTCATATGCGGATGGTCATGGGTTGGATTTCCAGCCCCGGCAATTTTTCGTCAGTTGCTCTTCACCGAGAGCGGCTGACACTGACCCTCTTCTGAGCACCATGGCTCAAACGGACCCGGATACCTGGAAATCGGCGAACTGCTACTCATAATGGACCCCCAATTGGACTGGAAAGGAACAACGGCCATCCATCTTCCTTGTGCTCATCATTCTACCATGTAGTAGAAAAGTGAAAGCAGCAGAAAGGCAGCCAGTTCAATAAAGTAAAATAGAATATATCTAGGCGCTGTACAATACTGTAGGTGCAGCTGTCAATTGAAGTCGCTCACGTAGTGCCCTAGTGGACAATAGAGCTGTAAATTAGGTTAAGTGATTAAGAATAAAAAAAAAAAGATCCAGTTCAAATCTACATAGCATAGTGTGAAAATATAATTATAATTAATTATCAGAAGCAATTTCCTGACATGAATCATAAACCCCACCACAGGGTGGGGTTGTGATTCAGAAAAACACATTTTTGTTTCTGCATGAATTTTGTCAAAATTCTGTCAGAAGCAGGCTATCCAGCGTGCTTATGTAAACTTTCAAGTTCCAAAATTACTTAAAAATGAAGCTGCTTAGAAGGCTAATGAGCAACCTCGAACAAGCTGCTTAGCTTATAAAGTACCCTTTTATCTGAACTTTTGGTTACTTGGTATGCGTGTCCCTGTCGAGCACTGAAGCCGAGTACATCGCAATGGCGGAATGCCTACAGGAACTGCAGTGGCTGCGACGACTGTTGGGCGATTTGGGCATCCGTCTGACGTTGCCCATAGTGGTCAATGAAGACAACCAGAGCTGCATCGCACTAACCGCGGCGGACAGGACGTCTTGAAAGTCGAAACACATCGACACCAAGTGCTGTTTCGTTAAGGATCTGGTAGCAGCTGGTATCGTCTTCATTCGGTATTGTCCCACGGAACAGATGGAAGCGGATCTCCTCACCAAGCCTTTGGGAGCGGTGAAACTGAACCAGTTACGTGAAGCCATCGGGATTCTACCACATGATGTTGAGGAGGAGTGTTGAAACATCGAAGCAATCGGTGCAAATTTGAATTTGGCAACATCATGCCGTTGCTATGTATTTACCATAGCAACCATAGCTGTAGCACATACCCGGGTTGAGGCGAAGGACAAACCAAGGACAAAATAATAACAAATTTTGCCATCATATCTCATTTTATCATTCTCATGATATTTATGGATAACACTAAATAACTCGCTAAGAACAAAAAATATAATCATTGCAAAATTTGTTATTTCTGAGTTATTATTGAATAACAATAAATAACTGAATAATAACAAAATATGCAATCATAGCAAAACAAGTTATTCTGAGCATCCTAAGTAAAATAACATCCTAATTGCATATTTTGCAATCATAACTTGTTTTGTTATTGATGAGTTATTTAGTATTCATTTTATTTTAAAAAGAATATTGATGAAGGGCAAATTTTGTTATTGGTTTGTTAGGAATAAGAGCTAAAAGAATAAAAAAATTCACTTTGTTCCAGAAAAAAGTAAATAATAACTTATTTTGTTAATATAAGATCAAACCAAGGACAAAACATTTCATGTAAGTTTCTGTTTACAGTTTTTTTTTTCAATCATAAAAACAAAATTTACAATTATGATGATCTTATTTGAAATAACTTATCGTGTTCTTATTTTGTTCTCCATAACTGATAATAACTTATTCAGTTATTCTCCATTTTGAAATATTTTGTCCTTGGTTTGTTCTTATAAGGACAAAATCAGTTATTATTGAGTTATTTTCCGATACAAAGTCAGTTATTATTTTTGTTCTTTTAGCTCTTATTCCCAACAAACCAACAACAAATTTTGACCTTCAGCTATTCATTTTTAATGGCGAAATTTGATCTTCGTTAGTTATTTTCTTCTACTCTATAGAGCTGTAATAAAGAATTTTCATTAGAAGTTCAACCATTAACTGGACCACACGTGTTCAATTCATTTTCTTCCGGAAAAGTATCTTCCTTGCAGCCGAATCTCCAATACTCAGGAATTCCTCCAGGAGTTCCTCGAGATTTCCACCAGGAGTTCCTCGATAATTCCTCCAGGACTTCCTCGGAAATTCCTCTAGAAGTTTCTCTGGAATTCATGCAGGAGTTTCTCGGGAATTCCTTCTGCATTTTCTTGGAAATTCCTTCAGTATTCTTAGAGATACTCGGAAAATTCTCCAGGAGTTTAACAGAAATGCATCTGCATGTATCATATGAAAATTCACAGGAAATCCTCGGGAATTCCCAGAGAACTCCTAGAGCTATTTCCGGGGAAATCCTTAGGGAAACTCCTGGAAGGATTCCCGAAGAACTCTTGGGTGATTTTTCGAGGAGCTCTCGGATGTATTCATAGGGAACATCTGGAAGGAAGTCCCGAGGAATTTCCGAGGGACACCTGGAGGAATTCTCGATAAAATCCTAGAGGAATTCCCAAGGAACTCCTGGAGGAATTCTCGAAGACTTCGTGGAGGAATTCCTCAGAAATTCCCGGAAAATTTCTAGAGGAATTCCCGAGGAACTTCAAGAAAAAATCTGAGGGATTTTCTGGTGGAATTTACGGGGATTTCTTGTGGAACTCGTGGAAATATACCTGAGGAACTTCTTTAAAAATTCTGGAGAGAATAATGCATTATTGCTAGGGGACTTCTTAGTGAACTGCTGAAGTAAATTTCATGGAAATCCTGGGGAGAATATCGATAACTTCATAGGGCATTCCTGGAGGGATTCTACCACAAATGCTGCAGGAAGCTCCAGAAGCAATTCCCGAGGAAACTCTCGAGGAATGCTTGAAGAGCTCCTAGACTAATTCTCGAGAAACTCCAGGAGGACTTGGAGGAATTTCTCTGGAAATTGCGGAGACATTTTCAGCAAGGGGAATGACATATCCTTTTCTAACCGGAATATCCGCATTTATCCGTTTCTAACCGTCGCTAACCGTGTCTAACCACTGCTCACTTAGCAGCTCGCTAAGCAACGGTTAGCGACGGTTAGAAACGGATAAATGCGGATATTCCGGTTAGAAAAGGATATGTCATTCCCCTTGATTTTCAGAGTCATTCTAGAAGTATTCCCGGGTAATTCTCGGGAAACTCCTGGAGAAAATGTTAGAATTTTTCTCGGATGTACAGAAGAAATTCCGGGAGAAACCCTGACGAAGCTCCTGAAGAAATCCTAGAAAGTTTTCCTTAAAGAATCTAAAAAAAAACACTAGTATGAATATCTTAAGAAAGGATTAGAGAAATGTAATAATCCCAAAACACAAAAATGGTTCTCGAGGGGAATCCGACCGGTATAAGACGACGTGGTGCGGACCTGCGTGTGCATGACTAGAGACGCACAGCTATGGATCGAGTCGAATGGAGGCGACTCCTACTATCCACCTATAATGATTTATTGATCTCAGATTACAGCATGATACCTAATTACTAGTAAAGTTGAAATTTTTATATCGACCAGATAGGGAGTAAAAAAAGGAACGTTTTCAAAGCTCTTACAATCTCTGACCTGCAGTTCATCGTCTCCCAGTATTTATTGTACTGAAGGTCTATTAGGTAAAATAAATAGTTATACCTGTAAAATGAAAATTAAAAAAAAATCATATGCTCAATCACTATCTTACAAATATAAGTAGGTATGGATATGATATTCACGAAAAATGAATCGAAAACGTGTAACACGTTGAATACGCCAACGGAACTGGCATTGCACATGCGCACATGTGCTGCCCGCGATTCTCACGGTCGCCAATAGCTTCCAGTACCATCAACAAAACAGTGCAGAGTCGATTCCTACGCCGAAAAAGTTCCCCCCGAACGAGTCGAAATGGAGCTGGAGCTAACCCAAGTGGATTACACGACCGTGGGCCTCACGGCATCGAACTGTCTCCAGCTGCTACCAGCGTCATCGGCCTCTGGAAGTGGAGCGGACCGGAATGGCAGCCGGCAGCAACAGAAGGTCGTCGTCGGCGACCAGGACGGAGTGCTTCAGGTATTTTCCATGAAGAAGGACGAGCTGCAGATCCATTTCAAAACGCTGCCGCACGATAAGATCGCTTCGGTGAAGCTGGGTGGACAGGCCGGATCGGTGGCGGACAAGATCTTCACTGCCGCTGAGAACAAGGTTCGGGGCTTTAACAAAAAGGGTAAGATGTTTCTGGCTTTTGAAACGAACCTGACCGAGAACATCCGGTCGATGTTTGTGAGCGGAAGTGATCTGCTGGTCTGTGGCAATCACGTGTATAACCATTACAAGGATTGCAAGGAGCATGGTTCTTATCTGTGCGGCGATGCCATCGTCGATGTCGCAGCACTTTGTCCGAATAATGTGAGTTCTATCGTCTAAGGTCAAGCTATATGTTGATGTAAACCACATGTTACTTTGTAGACGAGCCGGTTGATCACCGTTTTGGCATGCTCGGGTCGTGTGCTACGTATCCTTGAACACTCGCGTGTCCGCCAAACGTTAGAGCTGGAGAGTGTTCCCACTGTTCTGCACGTTCCGAAGTGTCTCGGCGATAGACTCCTGTGTGGCTTCGCAGATGGCAAGGTGGTACTTTTCCACATCAATCTGTCGATTAGCGAAGTCAAGCGGGAGACTTTGGTCGAGGATACGGAGAACGGCAGTGCGGTGACTTGCATCGGGACGTACGATCTTTCCGGAGATGGCAAAGACGAGTTGGTCGTTGGACGGAGAGATGGAACGCTCCAGGTGTTCACCATGAACTCGGACGAGTATCAGTTTGAAATGGAATGCACCCAAATCTATCGGGAGAACTTCAACGAGAGCATTTCTAGCGTCCAAGGAGGTTGCGTAGGGGCTAATAACTACGCGGAGATCGTTGTCTGTACTTATTCCGGACGGGTGTTCGGTTTAACAACGCAATGCATTAGCAAAAGCCTCAGCGATTCGAACAAACGTGGATCGGTTAACATGGCACCGGATGCGTCGAGCAAGCTACACAAGCTCAGAGCGGAAATATATGAGCTGGAGCAAGCGATCACTAGGGAACGGGAACGGTATCAGCTGTCGACGCAGGCTCTGTCCACAGGGTTGTCTGCCATACCGATGCTCCCGGTAAATGATTCGATGATACTTTGCCAAGAAGATGCGACCTACTCGTTGACCATAGAGCTCCCAACTCCGATTGAGCACGTTCTTTTGCAGTGCGACGCCCCGATCAATCTGATCGACGTAGAGAAGAATTCGGCTGTGGTCAGCTTCAGCGAATGCGACAAAATGGTACGTAAAAGCTAGCTATTCCTTGAACTCTATTTTCAGTTGAACAACAGTTCGCCTTTTCATGATCAAACATTTCAGAGCGGCAACAGTCTTCTGGCGAGCTATCGCTGCCAGTCCAACACCAATCGCGTAGACTTGAAGTTCCGCACAGTCGAGGGACAGAACGGTACCCTCCAGGTGTACACAACCCCCAATCTGCAACCCAAGTGTTGCCAACTGAAACGCTACTCGATCAAGCCGTTGTCGCTGCACATGATCGTGCACAACCTTTCGGACGAGGCACTGTCCCGACCGATGAACGTTCTTGTTCTGAAGGGCGCTTTCAGCCAGGCCGAGATGCACAATTGGTTGATCAACAGCATTCCGGAAATTCCGGAGAAGATCTACGGAAATGAGCGAAATCGGATCATGTTCCGCCATGTTTTCGTAGGGACGCTGTTGATTTGCGAGTACGGGAAAGCAGAGGCGGATTTCAGAAGTGATAACATTTCGACGATTTCCATCTTGAAGGACTTCATCACCAAAGAAGCCACAAAGAAGAGGATCAAGCTGGAGATCACTACTAGTGAGTGATCTTTAAATCTCTAAGGAGATCGAAAGACTCAACTTAATATTTTCTTCGCAGATATCAACGAACAAACCATTCCGGGATTGATCAAGTTGATCGAGCCGAAGATCGCTCACTACAACAAACTGACCAAGGACTACCAGATACTGCAGGCCTTGATCGATTTGGACATTCGAAACGACGAAGAGTTCGATACGCTGTCGGAGGAGTATCGGCAGTTGTTGGAAAATCAACGCGACATTGAGATGGAGTTCAAGAAGCAGCCCACCATTCTGAATCGCATCTACGGTATATTGACGGATTTATACATTGATAAGTTCAAGTTCAAGGGCGTCAGCGTGAAAACCAAGCTGCCGCAGTTGATCGAACTGCTGGATAACTATAAGTACGATGAATTGGTGCAATTCTATAGTGTGCTGAAGGGGGTAGAGGATGATCAATAAAAAATAAGGATGTGGCGTAGATGACTTACGAGCAGTAGCTACATACATACATTTATTTGCTCAACATCACTTTTGAGATAAGACATAATCAACAATAGTACACTACAATTCTCGGTTTGTGCTTGTGCCAACTGGTTCAGTAGCGAACACCAACTGTGCAGGGTTGTTGCCCGGCATTCTTGTGACATGTTCTGCACATCGTATCCTTCCGGCCTTGGTTTCCTTCTGGATGCTGCGTTCGCCGTATAGAGCTCGTGGTTCATCCTTCGCCGCCGCCCCATACCGTACGCACTGCCGAAAATCGTTCTTAGCACGCGTTGCTCGAAAACTTCGGGTGGGTGGAGGTCTTTTTCGAGCATGGTCGATGTCTCGTATCCGTAGAGGACAACTCGTCTTATTAGCGTTTTGTACATGATGTATTGTAGTAGATGAACATGCGCTGGGTCCTGATATCCTGACATCCCACGAACTTATTCGTTTTAGGTGACAAACGACGGAAGATGATCTGGTATAGCACGTGGCAGGCAGCATTCAATATGGATATTACTCTGAAGTTCTCACAATCCAAATGATCCAAGTGTAAATGGAGAAGATTAATCCTTCCTTCTACTCCTGCGGTATCTATTCGGTTTCCCAGATGTTAACTGTCAACCTGTGCAGATAGGTGCTCAACTTTTCTGGGCCCATTTTGATGAGTCCAGTTGCTATACCTTCTTAGCAGCTACTTTGTTGGGTTTGAGCTGGTGAATGGCATCCTTAACTTCCCCCAGCGTGGGAGTTGGCGCATTTCCGTCCTCTGCTGCATTGGCGTAGTCGTTGTCTCCCATGTCTACGTTCGCCACGCCATGTTGATGCTCATCGAAGTGCTGCTTCCACCTTTCGGTCACCTCACGTCCGTCCGTCAAGAGGCCCCTGTCCTTATCCCTGCATATTTCGGATCGCTAAACCGTAGCGGAATGCATTGAGCTTCAGTTGAACTTCCGTGTTTCATAGGAACGGCACAGCAGTTCCATTTCTTCGTACTTCGCTTCTTCCAGGTGGCTCTTATTCCCTCGAAAGAGGCTGGTCTACTGTTTCCGCATCTGTTTGTAACGTTTCACGTTCTGCCGGGTGATAAGTTCACTTCTGAGAATAACGATATGGGCAAGCACCATTAGCAAATATGTACATACTAGCTTGTATAAATAAACGCAGCACGATGAAATTGAGTATATTAACATGATATTCTTAAAGCATTATTTAATCTTTTGTATTTTGTTCAATACGTTAAAAAAAGCTCACCTGATCTAGACAAATCAACGTGATGCTGGTAGCGGTGACCAATTTCTGGAAGATTAGCTATTTTTATTCACTCGTCTAATTTTTATATTGTTAAAGTCAACAAAATATTTATAAGAAATTATAGCTGAAATCTTTTGAAAATTACGACCTTTTTTGAAGACTAACCTAGAATGTCCTGGTTCCTGTATGCATGCTTTTCAAATTATCTTCCGATACTATTCGCTGGAGAAATTCCTCCACAAATTCTTGAAATATTAAGAAAAATCACGTAATTCTGAAAAAAGTTCTTGGGTACATCCCTGAAAAGATGTTTGTAGGATTTCTGATACTTCCGAAGGAACTCCTGAATTAGTTTTTATAGAGAGGGGGAATTTGTGAAGTGAGAAATTGATAAATTTCCGGAGAAATACCTGGAAGACTTCCTGGATAAATCCCTGAAGAAAAACCTGGATGAAACGCTGTTAAAATTCATACAGGAATGCCTGGAGGAATTCCCGGTGAAATTCCCGGAGGAATCCCTTTAAGAATTTTTGAAAGTATACCTGGTGGAATTCCTGTATGAAAATATGGGAGGAATACTTAAAGAAATTCCTGATCTCATACGGAAATCCTAGAAGAAATTCTACATTAATTTCTAGAGGATTCTTTGGGGGAATTCTTGGAGAAATCCCAGAAAAGATTCTTGGAGGAATCCTTGAAGAAGTTCCTGGGAAAACCTCTAGCGAGAATCCTGGAGAAATTTCTGAACAATTTCCGAGCATAATTCCTGGAGGAATATTTGGATAAGTCCCAGCCGGAACTCCTGGAGAAATTTCTTGGATGAATTCTTCGGAGGAATTCTAGGAGAAATTGCTGGAGAAATTTCTGAAAAAAATCCTTTGAGAAATTCCAGGAGGATTTCCTGGAATAACCATTGGAGGAATTTCTGAAGAAATCTCTGGAGGGATCTCTGGGAATATCCCTGGAGATATTCGTGGGGGAATCCCTAAAGAAAATCCTGGAGGAATCCTTGAAAAAATCCTGAAATTTCCTGGAAGAAACTATGAACAAATCCCTAGAGGATCTCCTGGAGAAATTCCTGAAGGAATTGCTGATATAATTTCTGCAGGATGTCCAGAAGCAATTCCTGGAGGAAATCCTGAAGAAATTCCTGGGGTATTTCCTGGAGGAGTTTCTGGACAAGTTCCTGGAGAAATTCCTGGATAAAATCCTTGATGAATGCCTGGAGGAATTCCTAGAGGTATTCCTGTGAGAATTGCTTGAGGAATCTCTGGAAGAATCCTTGGAAGAACTTTTGAAGGATTTTCTGGAGGTATTCTTGGGTAAAAAGAAATTTCTTGAGGAATCCTTGAAGCTATTCCTGATATAATCTCAGGAGAAATTCCTGGAGAAATACCTGGAGGAACCCATAGAGAAATGGCTGACATAATTTCTGAAAGATGTCCAGGAGCAATTCCTGGAAAAATATTTGAAGGAATTCCTGGAAAAAAATTCCTGGGGTAATTCTTGGAGGAGTTTCTGGATAAATTCCTTGATAAAATCCTGGAGGAATGCCTGGAGGAATCCATGATGGAATTCCTGGTGGAATATCTAGCGGAATTAATGAACAAAAAAAATACTGGATAAATTTCTAGAAATCTTCGAAGGATTTCCTGGAGGAATCCCTGGAAAAATCCCTGAAAAAATTGTGAAGAAACCCCTGGAAGAATACCTGAAGCAATTCATGAAGGAATCTCAGGAGAAATTCCTTAGGATATTTTTGGAGAATTTTCTGGAAGGATTTCTGAAAAATTCTCTAGAAAAATTCCAGAAGAAAATCCTGGAGAAATTACTAACATTATTTCTTAAGGATGTCCAGGAGCAATTCATACAGGGGTTACTCAAAATAACTGGGACAGGTAAAATTTTCACTTTTCAAAAAATGTTCAACTAACTGTAACTTTTCGAAAAGGGCATCAAACATTCTCAAATTATTACTGTAAGTTCATCAACTAGTTGTGTATCAGTCAATATTTATTGGAAATGATCGGGCTATTCTACACGAAGTTATAAAGGTTCTAGAAAAAGGTATAATTATTCGCTAGCCAACTTTGTGCTGTTATATCTCCGGATTCAATGAACCGAACGCAATGAAATTTTGATCATTTATGACTTATATAATAAGCTTCTAAAAACTTTTGACTAAAGTTAAAATTCGTTACACGAAAGAAAATTATAACGATTAGATTATTATTCTAATATAACACCAATTTATCCAAAACTTCATCATCGTTTCAAAATTCGAGAGTTCATTTAAATTCCCTCTAATTGACTTGAATATATTTATGTTTCAAAGGAAAGCAACCAAATAGCCGGCATTAAATTGAAAAAGTAATGGGATGCATATGAAAAGTAGATAAATTTACTTAAAAAACATAAAATAAATGAAATCGCTACAACTTATCAATAATTTTAAATTAAGTCAACTGTTTTTCAAAGTTCATTATATTAGTCATAAATGATCAAAATTTCATTGCATTCGATTCCCTGGGCTTTGGATCAATATTGTCTAGGGAAGAGTGTCTTCTGAGGGCCCTCTTGTTTCACTTGTTGCTAGTGTTGTTAAACCATATTTCTTTATTACTTTATTGTTATTTTTTCTGATATAACAACATTAGATTAATGGGTGCGACAGGAGTGACCATCAAAGCCACTTATGTCCCAGGATAATTCGGTCCAATAGCCAACGGCTTCCTCAATGGCCGACTGGGTGCGTGCTTTGGGTGGCGGATTTAAGCAAAGGAAGGGGAATCATACTTCGATTGACTTCATCGGATAAAGTGCCATCCGATAAGAGTTCTTGTATGAATCACCTTCCATCGTCTCGCAGTCAAAATCGAATTTAATAAAGCAAATAAATGTTAAAAAACTTAAATACTAAATCAATTGTATTACAGATTTGTCCTCATTTCAACTCTAGACATTATTTTCATTACTGTATTAGTTTCAATATTTAGTTATAAAATTTGAGAAAGAGTATAGCTACATGACTGCGAGACGACGTGGACCACATTGAGGAAATAATTAGTCGATATAGGGTAGTTGGACCATTAGGGAGGGGCCTCTATTTTGGGCATTTTTCTGCTGTTGCTCGGCCGGTTGGACTGGTTGACTGTATTTCTTTTGCGCGATGAGATACTTGCATTATCTACCCGAGCACGAGAATTTGGGTCAGTTGGTTCGATGTTGATTGGGTTGTGCCAGGGGAATGCCTGAGATGGTTGCCACTGCCCAGACAGTTCGGCGTCCTAATCAAATGTTGAAATTTTTAAAGGCCCAGCTATGCTGCAAATACAAAATATTTTATTTTCTTGCAAATTAAATATAATTAAAAATACTTTAAATTATGATTGATATTCGTGATGATTTTTTTTCCTGTTTGATCACATACACACTAATACTAAAACAGTTACTGCTATTATTTATAAACATAAACACTAAACACATAATAATTACTAATCCATTTTTCCTTCTTTGTTTTTCTCTATAAAATTTTGCATGGTTCGCATCCTTGCGAAACATGAACGGTGCATGAGCATAAGCTTTTTCAGATTAACATATGGAAGATCTTCGAAAGACAACCAGAAGCTAACAAACACAGTATATGGGGAGTATCATCGACATATGTAAGTAAACAAATATAAAATACTCTCCACGGAACCTGAATTCTAAGCGTGCAAAGGTAAATAACTAACATACGGCGGAAAACAATAATTTATCAGGAAACTAAGTGGATGGAAAATTATTTTTCGCAGTGTAAATAAAAATTTAACTAAAGTTACGCGTACGAATGAATAACCAGTTTTCAAGTAGTTTTCTTCTTTTTAAAAGCTCTAATTCTCTTTTTTTTTTGCAAATTTGTGGAGCTTTTGCAGCCGAATAGCATTGATATTGTCAAGTCCGTACTAACTTCCGGCCCGAGTTGCAACACTTTATTGTGCTTATATAGTTCCGAAGCTAACGCGTGATCAATAACGTCAATGCGTGAAAAATTTACCTGTCCCAGTTATTTTGGGTATCCCCTGTAGATGAATTCCTAGAGAGTTTTCTGGAGAAAATCCTGAAGAAATTCTTGGAGTAATTCCTCGAGAATTTCCCGGAGGCGTTCCTGGAAAAATTCCTGAATGAAATCTTGGAGGGATGCCTGGAGGAATTCCTGGAGGTTTTCTTTTGGGAATTGCTGGAGGAATTCTTACAACAATTATTACTGAATAGATTTCTGGGGGGATTTCAGAGGAACCCTGGGAGAAAGTTCTGAAAAATCCCCTGAAATATTCCTGGAAGAATTCCTAGATAAATTTCTGGAGGAATTCCTGGAGAAATCTTCGAAGAAATTCCTGAAAAAATCCTTGGGGAATAATTGGAGAAATTCGTGGAGAAATCCCTGGAAAAATCCCTATAGAAGTTCCTGGAGGAATTTTTAGCGGAATTCCTGGAGGAAGATCTGGAAGAATTCTTGGAGGAGTTCTTGGAAAAAATCCAAAAGGTATTCCTAGAAAAAATCCTGGAAGAATTTCTGAAGTAATCCTTGAAGGATTTCCTGGAGATATTCCTAGATGAACTGCTGACATAATATATGAGGAAGTTTCTCGATAAATTCCTGGAGCAATCTTTAGAGGAATTCTTGTGCAAGTCTCTGGAAAAAATCCTTGAAGAAATCCCTTTAAGAATTCCTGGATAAATTTCTGTAGGAATTCCAGGTGGAATTCTACAAACAATCCCGGAGGCAATTTCTGGAGGAACCTCTGGAGGAATGCCTAGAGGAATTCATGAAGGAATGCATTAAGGAAACCTTGGAGGACTTCTTGGAGGAATCTCTGGAAAAAAATGTAGGAATTCTTGGTGGGATTTATATAGAGGAACACCCGTATGAATTCCTGAAGGAATCTCCAGAGGAACTCCTGGAATCTCTACATGAATTTCTGGAAGAACTGCCAGAGAAATCCCTGCAGGAATTCCCAGAGGAATCCCTGGAAAAATTCCTAGAAGAATTCCTGAAAAAAAAATCTTGGATAAATTTCTTAAGGAATTTCGGAGGAATCCTTAGAAGACTTCCTGAAGAAACTCCAGAAGGAACCCCGGAAGCAATTTCAAGAGGAATTAGTAAGAGAATCTTTGGAAGAATTTTTAAAATAAGCTGTTGAAGAAAAATCACAGAAGCAATTCCCGAATTAAGCGCTGCAGAAATTCTTGGAGGAATCTCTGAAGGATATCCTAGAGGAATGCCTGTAGGAATTACCGAATGTGTCTCTAGAAATACTCCTGGAGAAATATCTAGAAGAATTCCTGCAGAAATCTCTAAAGGCTTTTCTGAAGGAATTCCTGGATGAATTTTTAGGGGAATCCCTGCTGCACTTCCCAGAGGAATAGTTCCTGGAGGAATCTCTGAAGAAATTTGTTTAAAAATCCCTTGACAAATTCTTGGGGAAATGAAAGAAAGAATTCCTGAAAAAATTGCAGATGGAATCCTTAGAGAAATCTTGAAGGAATTCTAAGAAGAATTCGCGGAGGAACTCCTTGAGGAATCCCTGTTGCAGTTTTTAAAGAAAGCCCTGAATCCCGACAGCAGTCCCATGAGGAATTCCTTAGGAAATCCCAGGAAAGCTTTCCTAACAAATTCCTGGAAAAATTTCTGTAGGAAAAAAGTATGCAGAAATCCAGGTCTGCAATAATTTTTGGACGAATTATTGTTGGAATCTTTGGACGGACTCCCAAAACAATGTTTTGTACAATGTGTCAAGGAACTCCTGGATTAATTTTACCTATAGGGTGTCCCAGAAAGTATGGGCACAACTTTGCAACTCTGCCATTTGGGAATGGATGCATAAACTTACTTTATTTTCACACATATCCTGCCTTAATATATCAACATCAAATGCCAATCATTAAAATTTGCATTTTACACTTCGTTTGGATGTACAGTAGACGTTCGATAACTGCAACATGTTTACGTTTAACTTACCGAATGAAATTCGATAACTGCAAGAACTGTCAGTTGCTGCAGAATGCAGTTAATGTGCATACGGAAAACATCGCATTGCAGCAAAAGTGCATGCGAAAAACATCGCATCGCTGTTGACATTTAATTTTGACGGATAGCGGTGCGATAACTGCAAAATTGTTGCACTTAGCGGACTTGCACTTTAAAAGCATTGCAGTTAAACCGTTTGCACCGAGCGAACGTCTACTGTACAACCCTTAGTTTGAATTGAAAACATATATTTTTGAACCTGAAAAATGAATTTAAACACCAAAAGCGATATTATGAAAACCTGTTTTTCTAATAGTTCAAAACAAGCTTCTGAATATATATCACAGCATTCAGAGAATCACAATTTAATTTCAATATAAGTAAAATAAATGCTTTAGCTTTATAAAGTGTAGTATAAATTATTTTTATTCTCGTTAAAACATGTTTAAAACTCGAATGTCTGTGGAACTGTCGTATCCAAAAATAGAAAAGGCGATTTTTTCAGTTTTCTCAAAATTTTAAAATACCCGTACGCACAGGCAAAACATATTTTTATGAAAAATTCAAATCAACCATCTGAGGAAATATGTTTTCGAATATATCATGCGAAAAAAATTCGAAAAAATGTTTCAAACTTGGGTATTTGGCAAAACCGTAAAAAGTAGTATGCAGAAGTTTTAAATGTATTTTTATTTCAAACATTCAGCATACAAAAACCCTTTTTAATGTATAAACTCTTAACATGTACCAATGAAAACACTTTGAATAAAAATACAAAAATATAAATAATGTCATTTGTTAAGAAAATGATTGTATTTGCACTATACAAAGTTGTGCCCATACTTTCTGGGACACCCTATAATCTCTGGTTAAATTTCCTTTAAGGGTTTCTAGAAGATATTGCTGCGAAATACTTCGAATTATTCAAGATTGAATTATTGGAGCAATCTATAGTGGAACTTTTGAAATGGAGAAATCCCTGAAGAAATCTGAATGAATACTTGCAGAAATGCATAAAATAATTTATGCTGACATTCCTTTGGGAATCCCAGGAGAAATGTCTGGTGAACCCATAGAGGAATTCTTGAAAAGTTCTCTGGAGCAATCCATGATGGGATCACTGAAGGAAGCTATGAAAAAGAAAATCCTGGAGGAATTCGTCGATGCACTCTAGCAGAATTATCAGTAAAAATGTCTGAAAGAATCGTGGGAGGAATTCTTGAAGCATTTCTTGGAACAAACCCTAAAACAATCACTATCGAAACCCTACAGGATGCTCATGGAAGAATTCATGAAAAACAAGCTCCTGGAGAAGTCTCTTGAAGAATTTCTGAAACAATCTCTGGAGAAGTTCTTGAATAAGTGCTCAAAAGAATTCGTAAAGAAATCCCAGGTATTTTAGTCTTTGTATGACGTTTGTTTGAATTTAATACTAGTGAAACTAGTGAAACATAACTGCACTCTATAGTAGCATATGGTTCTACAAAGTCCTTCTTTTCCCTACCGGAACTTGTTTCGGCATATCTGGGAAATTTGGCGTGCTGTTTTTGTATTCCATGAAAAAACATCACAAAATTTAGCCATTCAACCAAGCTTGTTAGGGTATTGTACCATTTGGGCAGGTGTACCTATTTTGGGCACTTGCCACTATAACTAAGTCAATTTCAAACCAATTGATTTGAATTTTTGTACAGAGTTAGATACTGTACGTGCCTAACTCTATACAACATTTCAAATCAATCGGTTTGAAATTGACTTAGTTACAGCGGCAAGTGCCCAAAATAGATACAACTGCCCAAATGGTACAAGACCCTATTTGTTAAAATTCTATGATAAGATTGAAGTGGTTCTGTTGGGGGAATACTTGGCGAAATTCCCTATGGTTCTTGAGTAAAAAGGTCTGATAAATGTGAATAAAACCTTAATTATTAGAATAGTTTATTTTTTGAGATATTTTTTTCTGTAACTCTTAATTATTGATAATATTTGAGTTAACTCGAATTAAAAAAAAATCTGCCCCCTCTGGCTACGCCCATGGCTACGACGTTCATGACTGCCTTTACTGCTTTCCAGCAGTCCTCTAGATGCGCATACTAAAGCTTAATATCTATAGATAAATACGGAACGAGCTCACCATATCTATCTAAGCAATTCTACTCAAAATAGCGACCCGAAGAAACGAAATTAAATATGCTGGCCTCAGTTGCGTCGGCCCCGAAAATCCCCACCTGCGATGAATAAAAACACACAATTTGTTAAGTTCACAACCTCACAAACCTTTTGAGATGAATTTCTGATTAGTTCCATGGAGTAGCCCCAGTAGCCGTTGTTTTTCACATGATTTTTACTTTATTTTCTTCTTTATGTACACACATTTATACTTGTTTCTGTTCAGTTATGCTTTGATGTTATTTCCACTTTTTTTTGTTTCCTTCTACCTCCTCTCACATATTGGTTTCGCTCTCGCTGTTTCCAGTCCCATTCTTCCACAGTTTACTGCTGCTGCTAAATGTTGTAAACTCTATTATGTATATTTTTGTTTATGGGGTGATTGCTGCTTGTGTCGTTCATATGGATCTGTGATTCGCAATTCGTCATGATTTTTTTTTGTATTCTTGCTTATGCGTTGTTAGTGGATTTGTGTTTTTTTTTTTCTGATGGTACTTGGCGGAGTTATTTAAATAGCGAAATTCATGGTTTATTCTTATCGAACAATAGACGACATTGACGGCTGTCTCCTAATTCACCGCTTACGTTAACATTCTATGAAATTCAGGAAACGAAAAAGGATAACTGAAGTCCAATGCGTTAAAGCTGCGCTTAAAATTTTGGAAACTTTCGACTTATCTTGATGTTTGGAGATAACTTGCTCCAGCAATGAAAAATATGGTGCTTTTGTGGAATTTCGATGACTGTTTTTCAGAACTTAGGGGGGAAAGGTTGTGATTAAAATGTAGTGTTTATATGTCATATATTTAAATGCACACCATCCTGGATGGTGATCTGCGTTCGAGTGGAAGGTGGGAAATGGAAAACCAAAAATCGCCACGGCGGTGTTTGTTTGCGTATTGAACTATGAGACACACATATTTTCACATGTTTACACTGTAGTTTTATTACAACTTTTGTCTGCTGAATGCACATGCTATTACATCATTAGATAAATCATTTCGAATTATTACCAATTTATATGTTAGCACATTCAACAGCGCCGGTAAATCTTATGTATGAAAAAGTTTTTCATTATTTTTTTTTATATTTGGTTGTACTTTTGTTTTCCGAAAATTTGGGTTCGAAATTGTTCCGTTTTCATTCTCTGTTTTAAGGGTTATGTTTCATCA
This sequence comes from Aedes albopictus, assembly GCF_035046485.1. NCBI lineage: Eukaryota > Metazoa > Arthropoda > Insecta > Diptera > Culicidae > Aedes > Aedes albopictus. The sequence goes on along the minus strand of NC_085138.1, from coordinate 420,066,091 downwards.
CCCAACTTATTCGTTTTCTTGCTCGATTCCACTTGCGCGAGAGGAATAAATCTGCTTCATGCGTCATAGTCTATATCTTTTGTTCCATATATTACTACTTTTAAAGTTAAAAGAAATAAGTTTCTTACCAGCTAGATTCTTGCATTTGTTTTCAATGTTTTATCTTTAACTTTTCTAATGTGTTAAAATTTCATAGTTACGGTCATTTTCATGTCTGTTTCTGTTTTCTTCCGCTTAAGGGCTAAAACGCACTCACACGCTCACACAAACAACGCTGCTGTTACTGTGTTCACACAGCACGGCTTCTACTAGGTTTGCCTTCTTCACGACACGATATTTCGTTTTGTTAGTTTGAATAACAAGCTCCCGGCTTTGTGAAGATTATTTCATCACCAGCATTCATACCAATAATGATACGGTTTACACTATTCAGTATTGTTCTACGATTTTCATATTATTAGAACTGATACCATCTTTCTGGCGTGTGTTTGTGTCTTTGCTAGAATAAATTCACTTATCCACACGCGGCTTCGCTGCTCCAGATTTAAAATCACTTGTAGACACCTCGGTAAGAAAAATATTGAAAACTGGAAAAAACGTTTACTTTAACGATTTTTTTTCTTGAAAACGTGAAGCGGATTTTTTGTGATGGTTACCTAATTAACATTTTCAGCGCTATAAGCTTCAGTCATTTGCTTTATGTTGTGTAACCATCGAATTGAAGCAGCCAACGCTGAATAGAAGGGAAGCTAGTCAAATATAAACCATAAGCTAATACACGGCTGCAAAATAAGTACCATACAGCTACCAAACTTGTTTTTCAGAAATCAATCTCTCCTCACTGGGGCTGCCTTTACTGCACTCCACTCTGCTATTCCAACTCTGAGAGATTTCCCAGATGATGTGGAAACTTGAATAGGAGTCCCCACTAACAAAACAGCTGCCACTATACAGTACATTTCGTAATACTGACAAATCCTCAAACCAGCAACGCTTATAGGGCAGTTATACAATATCATTACAGCTAGATGCTGTAATAAAAAAAACTGTTGGTATACCAACACGGCTTGTCGGATGTAAACATTATTGTCAAAACAAACTTTAAATACTTTACAGCCTTCCATCACTATGCTGGGTTGCTTTTATTGCACTTTAATCCAACTCCGGAAGATTTGTCGGAAGATGTGCAAATCGAATAAGAATCGCAGCCAATACAACAGCTGCTTTTATACAGTACGTTTTGTAATGTTGCCAAATACGCAAAACAGCAGCGCTTTGTAGCTGTTTAAAGAACATTCTTTCAGCTAGAAGCTGTGACGAAGAACCTGTTGGCGCAACCACACAGCTTGTTCAATGTAAACATTATTGCGTTTGACATTTCACAAACTTTTGCAGCAAGATGAAGTTGCCTAAGGTTTCTTATGTCACAATTATGAAGCCTTGTCTGGAGTAAAACAAAACGAGCTATTTTCTATGCTATTTATATATAGCAGTGTGGTAGCGAGGACATCATCGGGACCAGCGGATACGGAGATCGGGAGTTCGATTCCAAGTAGCGGCAAGTACTTTAATTATTCCATTTTAAAAGCAATAATTCCAGTTCCACATGTATTGCGTCACGGTTTCCATAACCTTATTATATTAATCGATTAATTTGGGTATGCCGTTTAACTATTATTTCACAACTGTGAAAAGGCTGAAAAAGCGCCTTCTCAAGATGTTATTCAGTTAGCGGTTACATAGGAGCCGAAAAAATAACCATGACTTGGTGGCATAGAAGCTGCTCGCACAGCATATACATGTGGATTAAGTTCGCCAGATTCGTTGGTATAGGGCTTGCATAGAAGCTTCCGTCCATTAGTACAGCACAGTAACTCAGCATCAAGCCGTATTGAGGACGCTTTGTTGACGTTTATATTCACAATAAATGATAGTTGGTTTAAGCAAATGGCTGTCATGTGTTCCAACATGACTAACCACGTTAGTCAACGGAAACCATATTTCCGTTCTCAATCTTTTCGACATAACTTTCTGTTCGAATGAGTGTAATCAGTTTCGTACCTTTTAATTCCGCCCTATGTTGCTTATCCTTCGACAGATATGCGTATTTCGACCACTACTTGTAATCTTCCTCAGTGTCAGTTATCCACTGAAGAAGTCATCGCATTCACCCCGCTTATATACCAAAATCCTACCACTACTATTGTTACCTAAAAACTACATATACCTATAGGTCAACCTGTTTTGGCTTAGTTGGTTAATGCATCGGCCTAGCGAATACGGAGTCGTGGGTTTGAGTCTCACCAGAACAAGACATCCTTAATGTGGTGATTTTTCCTTTTCGGCTGACGCAACTTCTGCTTTTGCTGATCCGCCATTTTGAAATTGGAAAAATCTCGAATAAACTAACTCGCGTCCGTACACGACAAAGTTCGTCGAGAGAAACATTGCTTTTGCTTGGAGTGTTCAGCTCTCACTGGAGCTACCAATGCTGGTTTAGATGTTGTTGCTTCTGGCCCATGTTTAACTGCGAAGTACTCCTCGTTCATACGAATTGCCTGGATTTCTCGAACCTTATCCACTAGATCCGTGAAAGATCCGTTCCGGGTGACCATTTTGAGGGCCGTGACGCGAGCTTCTTAGCATCTTGCATGCTTTTGCGATTTTCTAAAATTCCTTTGCCTTGTCGAAGTCACAAAGTTGCGCTGTTTCGCCTACCCTGGTAACAAAGGCGTGATTTGATTCCTCCGACTTCTGTTCCATCAGAGCAAGCTTACGTCTCTGGAACATTATGTCGGACCCGGAACCAAAGTACTGCTTGAGTCGGTGGAGTGCATTCGAAAAGGGTTCAGTGGTCGCATCAGGGGCATCTACGTCGGACTTCGTATTTCTGAACATCGTTAACAGAGACAGCTAGCCTTTCACCTGGCCGCCGCTCAGCATGCCGTCAAAGACTTGTTCCGCGACGAATGGGTGCTGGATTCCCTATCAAGCAACATGGCGGACTTCGCCTATACGATGACAATGAGCACACATTCGACGCTTGATTTTCCAGCTATGTACATCGACCCATTCAACAAATGTGCCGGTAAACTAGATGACGCTACGAAAGTACGACTTCTTCTAGGAAAACTAAGCCCACCCGATCATGAGCGATACAAAAGCTACATTCTACCGAAGCTCGTTCCTCGTTCGGTGGTGCCACAGTCTCTATATCTGCTTGCAGACCATGAAGCCGGCGTCGACTTCAAGCTTTTGGAATTGACGGAGTTAAGCAGGAAGCTGAAATTCAAATGCGCCTTATTGACAAACTCAACGAATCGGCAACAGGGGGTTTAGCAATGCAATAGATTAGTTATTCTGAAATAGGAAGTTAATGAAAGTGTATTCTATGCAATGGAACCTGCAGTTGAGAAGCTGCTTTGCCTTCCAAGCTTGGCCCTCTTGAAGGAGGTGGATTTCTCTGATTAACATCGAAATCGTCAGCGGAACCTGAAGTTCCTCTGAATATCTTGCTGGATGTTCTCGACCTGAATTCGGCATCACCGGACAACGACCTTATCTTCCTGAGAAAATTCGGCAGCCTATCCAACGTCAAACCCAACGCAGTCCCACAAGCAATCGAGAACCCATCGACCGATTAGCATACGCCAGTCTAGACGAGTTCGTAGATCGACTGTGAGGTATTGGAAGACCCCCCGTCTACAACTTCACCACAAGGGCTTTGGACTAAAAGACTTCAATTGCTAGATGGGGCAGTTGACTTTCAGAACTTCGTTAGAATCAATGCAGCTATTCTAGTGCCTTGATGCAGGCAAGAGAGCTTCACTGCCGTGAATTGCATATTCGTTCCATTTGCTTATAGGTACAGGGGATAGACAAAATGATCGGGACAGGCAAAATTTTCACTTTTCAAAAAATGTCCAATTAGATGTAACTTTTCTAAAAGTGCATCAAATATTCTCAAATTTTCACTGTGAGTTTAACAACTAGCTGTGTATCAGTGGACAAAATTTGGAAAAGATCGGGCTATTCTGCACGAAGTTACAAGCGTTTTAGAAAAAAGATAGAATTATCCGATAGCCAACTTTGAGCTGTTATATCTCCGGATTCAATGAAGCGAATGCAATGAAATTTTGTCCATTTATGACTTATATAATGAGCTCTGAAAAACGTTTGACTCAACTTGAAATTATTAACAAGAGAAAAAGTTATAACGATTTCATTAATTTTATGATATTTTAGTATATTGGTCTATTTTAAATATGCATCCCATTACTTTTTGAATGAATTGCCGCCTATGTTGTTATTTTCTTTCAAAGCATATCTGTATTCAAGACAATCGGAGGGAATTTAAATAAACTATAATTAGCATCTTGAATTTTGAAACGATGTTGAAATTTAAGAAAATTTGGTGTTTTATTAGAAAAATAATATAATCGTTATAATTTTCTTCCGTGTTAAAAATTTTAAATTATGTCAAAAGTTTTTCAAAGCTCATTATATAAGTCATAAATGGTCAAAATTTCATTGCATTCGGTTCATTGAATCCGGAGATATAACAGCTCAAAGTTGGCTATCGGATAATTCTACCTTTTTTTAGAATCTTTATAACTTCGTGCAGAATAGTTCGATCTTTTCCAAATTTTGTCCACTGATACACAAATAATTGATGAACTTACAGTAAAAATTTGAGAATATTTGATGCACTTTTCGAAAAGTTACAGCTATTTGAAAATTTTTTGAGAAGGGAAAATTTTGCCTGTCCCGATCATTTTGTCTATCCCCTGTATATGCATATATGCTATAGGAAATCCAGCAAATATGGAATTGATATGGGATCCGCGGCAGTTAGAGTGAAATTGAACGGCGTTCAATGAGGAGTTTCTAAGTTTTTATGAACTACCTATTAAGCACAGAAAACAGGCTATAAGGGATGAGGCAGCGGCCATCAAATGTTCATCAATAAAGAATGATTGCTCAGCCCTAAACATAAGATGATGATTTACGATTTGAACGTATCACTAATCTGCCATTTCCCCGCTGAAACAATTAATCCACAAAAGAAACAAATAACACATTCATTCAATCCTTTTAAAAGGCAAATACAAATCCGTGCGAATATCTAGCTGATCGACTAGTGGCACAGATAGACTCTTCAAAAGTCATTGATTGATTGATGCTATATGCTCCTATAATGTAGATTCTTTGTCAAGACTAGCGATCCAGCGCATGTTGGTTTTGTAACCATGAAGTTGATCTACTGCTTACTGCCGTAAATCGCAAGCAGTGATTTCTTTGCTAGATGTCCTATGCATATGGGACAGATATGCGATTCACGGAAGCTTAGCATTCGGCTCCGTCCAGAATGAGCTGCATGAGAGCTGTACACCCAGATAAAACAATGGTTCGCTGTCAACACCTGGGGGAAAATAGAGGAGCAAAAGAATACCAAAATCGTGATTTAGCGAGCAAAAACACCAATAGCCAAAGCCACAGCCCGCCAGCACCATTATGTACACACCAAAATTCGATTGAGGGTTTCAGCAAAATTTTGATGAATTTTGCCGAGCTGATAAGGTTTCAGTAAACATTTTGCTGAAATTCAGCAAAATTTTTGCTGATTTGTTCAGTAAACTCTGCTGATCACCAGTAACGTTTTGCTGAAATTCAGCAAACTTTGCCAAATATTCAGCAAAATTTTTTGCTGAACCCTTAAGGTCGGCAAAATTCAGCAAAGTATTGCTGAAAGCGTTTGGTGTGTAAATTCTCAAGAAAGAAGTGAAATGCTGGAGTAGACCGGACACAATACTGATGACATTTATCTCTCAGTCTCCACAAACAGCCTCGAAATCTACATTTATTCCACAATTAACGCTATAGCCGACTGTCACCACAAGGTAGCTAACGAACACATTCGCAACGAACGCATTGATACGATGGGAACATCCACCATGCTCATACTTTGTAGATCTCAATAGCAGCCCATCGCACGTTACCCTCGCTTGGACGCAGAAATTATGATGGACACTTACTGCTGAATAACCGCCATCAAGTTTGGCCCGATAGAGGGTCAGTTTGTTTAGTAGTAGAGCACGACGCTACAAAATCAAATATAGCACGCAATATGAGAATATAGATGTAAGGTGTAGAACAAAAATGTGTGCAGTTAGAGCTTCGCGTTTCATCGTGTGTTTCAAGAAGAAAAGACTTCTGTTGGATGTTGTGGATACCACCCAGAACGAGCGTTAGTTTGAGTTGGTTTGGCGGTTTACCTTGGTTTTCAGGGTTAGCATTTGCCATTTGAAGTGAAAGTCACAGTGAGTGTCGTTAGGCATTAACCATAACGAAATTGTACAGCACTGGGTAGACTAAGTTGAATGCTATGATATTTATGAAAGACACGTGTTGAAACGTTGATTCGAACACTTTAGAAAACTTTGCCAAGTGCCGGCCACGTCTTCAACATCTCGGCATGATCTGTCAAGGTTTCGACGCATCCGTAGAATGAAATCAAATAGAGCCTCTGGAGACGACCTACTGATACCTTATGGAGGCCTCACAATTGGATCTCTAACGCTAAGCTCTATCGTCGAGATCGTCGATATCGCCAGAAGCTGATAGCAACACAAAAAATCTGTAAATTTGATTTGACCACATTTTTTCGGTCCATACCAAAGAAATCCGGTAGGCGTCGCCTGAAATGCCTTAAATCATCAGGAGGAAAACCATTGCACCAAGGGCCAGGGTGACAATCTCTAGTGGGACAAAATCTATAACTCATCAATGGAGCATTATCATCACTTTGTAACACCTTTTCACGAAAAATACACTGGTTACCTAGCTTCAAATCCTTTCAAGTAGGTAAGGAATCCTTAGAAAATACAATTGTATTTCCCCAAAGCAAAGGTGGTTACAATCTGTTCCGAATTTACCTTACCGTCCCTAAAGCCAATACTATACAATTATTTGGATTGTATTCTCTGTTGCAGCTATCCGCGTTGTGGAATCGTGTGTTCTTTTTTTTACAATCGGTCGCGTTTGTGGCTATCTCTCTCATTCTATCTTAATACAAGCTACTATTTACAAAGCGATAAAATATACCGAGTGTCTGTGTTTGTATATGTATGTGTGCTGGATTGTTTGTGTTTTTTTGTTTACGTTTAATATGAATCCTTCATTTAAGTTGTTTGATTTTATAGTTTCGTTTAAAAATACGCAATAATTATGAGAGATTGCACCTAACGCCGGCACCAGCGATTAGGTGTGTGCTTCGTGAAATTGAATAACTTTTCTGCTTGCGCCGATTCGCTAAAATTGTCCTAACAAAACGATTTCTTTCCCCGCATCATTGTTTTAAGCTTAATGTTTAGACTTCCTCACAAGTCTTCCTAACGATCCTGCTGTATGACTGAACCAAACTACAATAATTCTCTCATCCCAATATACGTCTTGTTTCAACGTAATTTTCATACTCTCTTACTTAATGTAGCTCTAAATCGATCATAAAAACGTAGAAGGTTAATTTAAGTGGTTCCTACTTCCGGGTGGTGCAGAAGTAGAAACCACTTGTGCCAACACTTCGGCCCTCAAGCGACCAAGGTTGACCAACTGCATTCAATAAATTAGAGAATTAAAAAGTGCTTATAGGACGACGCCATGTCACCATCGGTGGTGTTGCTGTTGTTACCTCTAGTGTTGCTGCCGTTGCCACCATTGTTGTTGTTGCTGTTGCTGCTGTTTCTAGTGATGGTGATCGCATTACGATTGTTTGCTGCTGCCGCCGCCGCCGCCACCGCCGATGCCGAAGTTACGGTCACGACGGTCGTTTCCCCCGTTTGTGTACCCACCTGATGGTGATGGTGCTGCAGTTGCGGCGGTTCCTCGTCTTCCCCATCGTCGGTGGTGTCCAGAATGACCCCGCTGGCATCGACCCCGCCGGCCTCCACGACTTCCTCTTCGTCTTCCACGACGATGCCCTCGCCCGTTTCCTCCTCGATCTCCACGTCCACGCCACTATCGATGATGCAATCGTAATCGACTCCCTCCACTATTTCGTACACGTCGCCTCCGTTGTCGACGTCATCGTCATCGTTCTAAGTCAAACGATTCGGCTGGTCCGGCCGACGTTCCTCTATCGTGTAGACGGTGTTGCCGACGCGGAACAGTTCCGTGTGCGGGCGGAGCGTCGGTTCGTGCGTGGCGATGATACCGGCCTCGATCGACTCGCTGGTGCGGATGAGGGTGGCCTGCGGGGAAAACAAACAATAATTGGTCAATTTGTTATGGACAACCTTGTGGACAACTATACAAGTAGCTTGATCCACTGTATGAAAGCTTCGTCATACGACGGTCACCATCTTACATTACATAAACGGTCGCCATATTGAATTCCCATACACTTAGCGAAGTAAACTACCGAAATTCATCAGAAAACCTTATGAAATTTAGCCATAAATGTAACGTATGGATGCCACACGCTATGTCCAAAGGGAAGTATTATGAACATCGAATGTACCTCAAATGTTTTTCCATAGAATCGTAGGTTTGTTTCAGAATCTGTGCGGTTTAAAATGTTTCATCTTGGGTTTTTCGATTTTTTTCAATTTGTTTGAATTTTTTCCTATTTTTCCATACAAATGGCGAAAAAAGTCATTTTAGGGTTAATTTTATCCCATATAAAAATGTATGGGAAAAAACCCAAAATGGATTATTTTAAATCGAACAGATTCTGAATCTAGAGGTCCAAAAATACGGTTCTAGCGAATAAATTTTGAGGTACATTCACTTTTCATAATACTTCCCTTTGGACATAGCGTGTGCCATAAGAATACCTTATGGAAATTGAACATACTTATTATGACCTAATTACATAAGATAAACTTATGAAAAGGGCAGAAAAATTACAAAATGATGCAGACTAGAATCGATCCATGAACGTCGAGATCACTGAGCTCGTGCCTAACCTACTCGGCTATCGACGCTTGAGAATATCGTGTTGCTAAATGTGTATAAAAGCCAAACTGTGAGTCGATTCTGCGTCTTAGACCGACCTTATGAAAATCGTTCTAGCCGTTATGAATTGTTTAAAGGCCAATTCATAAGTTAGACCTTATAATAATCTTAGGTTTATTTGCCTGAGTGTACGGAGAGCCGTCTTGGTATCACATATATCATTGCTTACCAAGTTCTCAACTAAACTCTACAAATTTGATCCGAAATTGCGCAGTTTTAGTAGAATGCATCTGGGGATTCCACCAGAGATTCTGCGGATTTGTCCTGGCATATCCGTAGAGGTTCCTCCAGTGATTATTCCAGTGCTGTTTTCCTTCGGGAATTTGTTCAGAAATCCTTTAAGGTATTTCTGCAGGAATTTCTCCATATATTCCTTCCAGAATTCCACTAGAGATTGCAACAATAATTCCATCTGGAATTATTCGAAGTTTATTTTAAAAATGCCTCTAGGAATCCCTCCTGAAATTCTTTCAGAAAGTCATCGAGGAACTGTTTAGAGATTCCCTTAGGAATTCTTCGTGGTATTGCTTCCGAGATTCCTCCAGGAATTCCTTCAGGAACTGCTACAGGGATTCCTCCAAGAGTTTTCTTTTAGTGTTTCTTCAGCAATTTCTTCAATACTTCGTCCTGGGATTTCTTCAGAAACTCCTTCTAGATTTTCCTTTGAGCCTTGGAATTCTTCCTGGGATTCCTCCAATAATTTTTCATGGGATTCCTCCAGTGAATTCCTTTAGGGATTCGCCTAAAAATTGCTACACGAATTCGTCTAGGAATTCCTTTAAAAAATCCGCTACAGATTCCTCTAGAGATTCCGCCAAAGATTTCTCCATGAATTCTTTCAGGGATTCCTCCATGTATTCCTCTAGGCATTCTTGCTGGAAGCTCTTCAAGAAAATCCTCCAGAAATTCACCCAGGGATTCCTCATGGGATCCCTCATGAAATTTTGCAGGGATTCCTCCAGGAGTTCCTCTGGAGTTTTCTCAAGGATTCCACTAGGAATTCCTCTGGATATACATCAAGTAATTCCTCTAGAGATTCCACCAGGGATTCCTCCACGAATTCCTCCAGGAATGATTCTTCAAGAGAATTCTCCAGGGTTTTCTCTGAGGATTCCTTCAGGGATTCCTTAGGAGATTTCTCAAGGAATTTCTCTAGAGATTCTTCAAGGATTTTTTACAGGCATGTCTCCTGGAGTTTCCAGGAACCCCTGGAGAAATTCAGGAGTTCCTCTATGGAATCCTCTAGGGATTGCTCTAGGGATTCCTCCAGGAATTATTTTAGGAATACCTCCAGGCATTATTCCAGCAGTTCCTCCAGTAATTTCTATGGGGATTCTTCCAGGGACTCATCCAGGCATTCCTCCAGGATTTATTTCAGGGACTCCTCCAGGAATGCTCTTAAGAGTTCCACTAGGAATTACCCCAGGAATTCCTACAGAAATTCCTTCAGGAATTGATCCAGGAGTTCCTCCAGGCAATTCCTTCAGAAATTACTGCGACAATTTCTCCAGGAAATTCTCCTCCCGGAGTTTTTACCGACATTATTCCATCAATTCCTCCAGGGATACCTGCGTGAATTCCTCCTGAGATTCCTCTAGGAATTTCTTTAGGAATCTCCCATGAAATCCTCCAGGGATTCTTTCAAAAATTCCCTCAGGAATTGATCCAGGAATTATTCCACGTATTCCTCCAGATTTCATCCAGGCATTTCTCCAGGGACTCCACCAGGAATTTCATCAAGAATAGCTCCAGGAGTTACCCTAAGAATTTCTCCAGGAAATGATTCAGGAATTCCTTCGGAAAATCCTACAGTAATTCCTCTAGAAATTTCTCCAGGAAATCCTCCAGGGATTCCTTAAGAATTTTTTTTAAAGAATTTCTTCAGTAATTCCTCCAGGATATTTTCCAGGGATTCTTCCGGGAATTCTTCCAGGGCTTTCGCCAGGAATTCGTTCATGTATTTTTCATCCAGGGATTCCTCCAGGAATTATTACACGGATTCCTCCACAAATTCCACTATGAATTTATCAGGAATTCCTTCAGGGATTCCACTAAACATTCTTCCAGAGATTTCTCCAGGAATTCCTCCATTAATTAATCCAAATATTCCTTCAAGAATTCCTCCTGGAATCCCTTCAGCAATTCCTCTAGGCATTTCTTCAGAAGTTTGTCCAGGGATTCCTCCAGAATTTCATTCAGGGATTCTTTCTGGAATTCTTCCACGGAAAAGTTCCTCGAAAGTACCCCAAGAATTCCTATAGGGATTTTCCTTCGGGATTTTCTCCTGTAATTCTGGTAGGAATTTGTTCAGAAGTTCCTCCAGGCATTCCTTGCGGTGAGGTTCCTCCGGAAATTGCTTCGGGTATTCCTCCAGGAATTCTTCCAGAAATTCCTCAAGGGATTCTTTCAAGAATTTCTCAAGAAATTTCTCTGAGGATTCTTCCCGGAATTTTTCAAGTGGTTTCTTCAGAAATTTCTCCAGGGATTTCTCCCAGAATTCCTCTAGGGAATCCTCCAGGGTTTCTCCTAGGGTTTGCTCCAGGAATTCATCCAAGAATTTCTGCAGTTAGTCCTCCAGGATTTTTACCTGGAATTCCTTCAGGTATTTCTGCAGGATTCCTCCAGGAATTCCTTCACGGATTTAGAGATTTTGCTAGAAATTTTTCAAGCGAATACTCCAGGCATTCGTCCAGAAATTTCTCCATGAAATCCTCCAATTATTTCTTCAGGGATTTCTCCAAGAATTCATCTAGCGGTTTCTCCAGAAATTCCTCCAGGAAATCCTCCAGGGATTCCGCCAGATATTTCTCCAGGGATTCCGCCAGGAATTTGTCCAAAACTTCCCCCAGGTTTTCCTCAAGGCATTTTTTCCAAGAATTTCTCCAGAAATTCCAGAAAATTCCTCCAGAAATTTGTCTAGGAATTCCTCCCGGAGTTCTTCAAGCAATTTCTACAAGGATTCTTCCCATATTTGCGCTAAGGATTTCTCCATAAATTCATCCAGGCATACTTTCAGAAATTCCTCCAGGAATTCCCACAGGGTTTCCTCAAGGCACACCTGCAGGTGTTCCTTTAGGAATTTCTCCAGGAATTCCTTCAGAGATTGCTCAGGAAATTCTTAAAGTGATTTCTTCAGAAATTCTTCTCTGGAGCTTTTCAAAAAAAATATTCAGGGGCTCGGTAAAAAATTCCAGAAATCGGATCATCATCTTTTGGGGGGATTCACCCAAGAATGTTTTCAGAATTACCTGAAGATTTTTTGAATTACTTGAAGGATTTATAGAGGAATTCCTCTAGCGATTTGTATTGGAATAGTTCCAAGATATTTTCTCTGGGATCTCCAGTTAGTCTAGTGGTTAAGGTTACGGATCGCCAATCCAGAGACAACGGGTTCGATTTAGAGGGATACAGGAGTACAGTCACTGTGACTTTACAAGTACTTACATGCTAGAAACGCTTCCTAACATTTCTTCTGGAAAATTTTCAAGAATTCACCCAGGGATGACACTTTCTGAATTCTCCCAGGGTTACCTCCCGAAATTTCTCAAGAAAATGCACCATGAAGTCCTCTAGAAATTGCTTTTTAAATTTCTCCAGAAATTTTTTTGAATACATTCCAGCTATTCGTCCAGAAATTCCAGCATTTGAGAGTTCTCTGAAAATACTCCGAAAATGATTCTTCAAGGAATTCTCCTGGAATTCCTATGAGAAATGCTTACAAGGACACCTTGAGGGTTTCCTCCAGTGAAAGTTTCAAAAGTTTTACGAGAGTACCTTCAAAAATTCTTCCAAGAATCCTTCCGGGAATACTTCAATTGACATTTGTATAAGATTATGTTCTGAGATGACTAATATGCAATATAGGAGTATATACATCTGATTTTCAAAAAATTCCGTCAATAATTTACTCGGAACAATACATCTGCGAAACAGAGATCCAGACTATTACAAGATTGCTATTAAGTATAGACAAACTAGATGTCCAGGCCCGCCCTTTAGCTACCGTCAATGGTCTGCTATCACTCTTAATTTCGGATCGCTGATTTGATTTTTTTATTTGAAAACGGTCCGATGTCATGGCATGATTGTATTACGGTCGCCATGTAGAACAATATTGTTCGGTTGTTAACAGGCCGATGCCAATTTTAGCACAGCGAACGGTTCAGTAAACGAGTCATGATGATGTAGAACATGGTTTTCCGACGAAACTCATCAGATTGATTGGTGCCACGCTAGTTTGATCGAAATCAAGTCGGATAAGGTTTCGACGATCAGATGTTTAGCCTGCGGATGATCCTAGATTACACACAGTATCCATCAATATATCAAGGTAGGTAATAGAGACCCTTTTGGGATTGCCAAATTTACTTAGTGCAACTGTTCCTCGATAAAAAGTAGCAAGAGGGGATAAAGTACGTGACCATTTGGGCAGGTGATTTTGACGTGATACAAGTCGGAGTCGTATAGCGAAGTGACTGTTCCAGGTAGAGGTATTTGGCAAGGGCCATCAACATGGGCTTCTTGGTATGGAAGTGGCTGCACAACTGGACGTGATTATCAACTTTGCGGCCTCGGAGAGTAATATCACCAAGGACCTCGTGCAGGGATTGCTAAAACTCCGGAAGTCGATGTTAACGATTAAGGAAGACCATGAGAAACTCATGGCAACAGTGGCGGAAGCAGAAGGAACCAAAGTTTACCCAGACGGAGGCCTTCGCATCAGAGTTTAAAATTTTCATTTTCAATGAGTGAAATTCAACGTGAATTATGAAAATTCTCAACTGAGAGATCAAAATAAAATTCATTTTGGTCTGTCACTGACAATTTTCACTGAGAAATATAACTAGACCGTAACACCCGATTATTCTTCCAATCACCTCAAAACTGGTGTATAGTAGTTAATCAGAATACTAATTACCTGCACTATTTGTCCATTAAGTCGGTGCGTCTGTTAACAGAAATTGGACATTTTACGACGTGCGAAAAAATATTCGTGACAGAGAATTGAATGAAAAAAGAGAGGCATTTAGCTGACAATGAATGTGGCCAAAAACTAATGAAAAAATGAGAATGTCAATCTTCACTTTCAATCTTCGATTTTTTACACACTGCTTCGCATTCTCAAAGCAATCTCAGTAGCGCGCGAGCCAACCATCATCGTGGATGGAGCTACCCGATGGCGCTCGTAAGGCCACGAGATACCGGAAACAAAACCGCGTGAGTCAAGAGTTTTGTAGGCAACATTTTGGAAAAAAGCAGTTTTCTAAAGAAATTTCTGTTCAATTTCAATTTAATTGAACGCACCGAATGCGATTCTAAGTCTATAACATTTAAGGATTTAAAAATAGTAAATTACTTTATTTTTTAAACCATTTTGTCTCTATCAAACAATAATTCCGTTGTACTTTTTTTAAAGTAGTTTTTAAAGCTGCATGTTTTATCACTTTGCCTGCGCTTTTAGTCTTTTATATGGTAAGCTTCTAAACAGAGCGCAGCCAGTGTATCGATCCCATCGAAACCTACCTGGTTCAAGTTTCCGATCGCCAGCTGATGGCCGTCCAACGTCTGTACCTGGGCAATCGAGAGCGAGGTCGTCCCGTCGGCGTTCTCGTGCTGCGTTACCACGTGCTGTTGTCCGTTTGCCGCTGCCTGTTCCAGTTGCTGAGCCTGTGCCTGCGATACGGTTACCGATATCGTTCCTGCCGTTTCGATGGCGGTCTGCTGTTGGGCCTGCTGCTGTACCTGTACCTGCTGTTGGTCTGCCGAGGTCGTTCCATTGCCCGATGTGCCGCTGGTGTTTGCCTGTCCGTTTGCGTTGCCTAGCGGGAATTTGCATTATTTAGAGATATTTTGTTATCGACATTCATCCAACGTACCTTGTTTGCTCTTCTTGACGCGTTCCTTCTTCATGCCGGGTTTCTTGAAATGCCTCAGTTCCAAATGGCGACGCAAATTACGCGACTGACGGATGACGGCCTGGCAGATTGGGCATGTGGCTGGTTGTTCCGATTGAGATTTGTTCTTGATTTCTGAAAGAGAGTTCAAAATGTTTAATTTCATCGAATCTGACAAAACGTCCATTTTCCATCGAACTTACTGATGATGCCGTCCTTTGTGTCGATAACCGCGGTTCCCTCAACAACTTGGGCTTCCTTTTTGATGTCCTTCACAACGTTGGCCGCTTCCTCTGCGCTGTTTACAATGATCGTCTGGATGGTGCCTTCTTCGTCCGTTTTCAAAACCTTGGCTGCCTGGGTTCCTCCTGCCGAGACGGTAGCGGTTGCCTGTTGTACGACGCCGGTAGCATTGGTTCCCTGGGATTGCGATGGTTTCTTCACGCGCTGCTTGCGCTTGCGGGTGGGCAAGAACTGGCTGATGACATCCTTGGTGACTTCGTCGCTCATCTGATCCGGTGTGATGGTTTCGATAACTTGGGCCTGGACGGTTTGTGTGGGGGTCAGCGTGGTAATGAGATCTTCCGTCTATTGAAGTTGGAAAGAAATTAGATAATAAAGATCATTTTGATAAACTCCTCAAAGGAGAGAACTTCATGAGCCTTCTAAGAATGCAGCAACAGTTTTGGACTTGCAATTATCGTTAAAACTATCACTAGTCAAAAACTGTCACAACTGTTGTAGATCTGCAACAGGAAAACAGCCTTTCTCCCTTTGGAAGTCAAGGTTACTCACGCAAACATTGTTTCCAACGTCGATGACGGCCTTAACGGCCTGGTGCTGCGGGACCAACGTCGGGTGCAGCTGGATCGATGTGGTGTACGTTGTGTTGTCATCCTTGTGGGACACGGTCTGCGGGGCCAGTCCTTGGATGTTGAGACAGTGGGCCGCCTGCAGCAGTGACGGTAGCTGCGAGTGGTCAACACTCACCTCACCCCGGTAGACGAACTCTAGCAGGGCTTCCAGATCGTTGGCATTGACGCCGGCCAACATGACCACTGGATGCTTGCATGGTGTATTCTGCTCGTACAATCAAACAACCACACACGATTGGCGTCGAAGGAGTGAAAGAGAAAGAGAGAAAACAGAGAAAACAAAACACATTATTATCGATTTCACAACCTCTCTCCACCCTCACTCGCATGGCTCATTCATTCGCAAATCTACTTATTCACAGAGACACGTTGCAGAGATGTTGAGAAAATCTCATTCCACCACGCTAGAGTTTTAGCAATACCCAAATCTCAGGTACATAATCATCGTATGGTGGTTCCCAACCTTTCCTTTCCGGTCCATAAACGATTGCAACAAAATGTTTCATAGTTTGAATTATTTTTAGACTGATGTGATGTTTGAAGCAGCAGAAGACATAATGCCGTTTGGTATAGTCATTTCAGTTACTCATTGGTAATAATTAAAAAAGTTGTTTTCATTAGTATCTCATCTGTGTAACACTTTCCATAGTAAATCCTATCCAACCTTTGATTCGAACGCGCTAATATAGTTTCACCGATTTTGCTGAAATTTTACACAATTGATATGGAACCTAAATGAAATCCAAAAAGTCGATTAGAGCGAGAATAGCCATAGAGAAGAATAGACAAATTGTGGACACCGATAATCGAGCTGGTCAACTGTATGCGTTTGATGTTTCAGTGCAAAGTATGTTTGGCCGAGAAACACGTCGAGCAAATCTCAGAAGAGTCAACAACAAATCCACGCTTGAACTGCCTGCTGGAAACCATTCATTCAAGGTGAAACATCAGAGAATACAAATATCGCTGACACAATTGCCGCCTTTTCTCTTCACCTGGTGTTTATTGATTACGAAAAAGCTTTCGATCGTCACAATCACGAAAACATGTGGGAAGCCGTCAGGCGCAAGGGTCTCCCTGAGAAAATTATCGGCCTCATTGAAGCACAGTAGAGGGCATTTTCGTGCAGAGTACTGCACAACGGTGTCTTGTCCGATCTAAACCGGCTCGTTAGACAAGGATGTATACCATCACCGCTACTGTTCCTCATCGTAAACGACGAGATCCTGGTAGGCGCGATTGATCGTGAACCAAATCGTGGATTGCTGTGGCAGCCCATTACCATGGAGCACTTGAATGACAAACTGGCTGATGACGTTGCTCTCCTAGCTCAACGGCAGTCTGATATGCAGAGTAAGCTCGATGATCTTGCCGATCGCTTCTCGGCGGATGATCTTACCATCAACGTCAATAAAACCAAATCGTTGGATATACATAAACACGGTCAACCCTTCCAGTGCTACGGTAGCTGGGCAATCAGTGGAGAATGTTGAAAGCTTCCAATATCCTGGTAGCCAAATGGCGGCACTAAGATCGACATAAGTGCACGGAACAAGAAAACAAGGGCTTCCTTTGCGAGTTTAAGAAATGTATGGAAAAACAATCAGATTACTCGACGCACCAAAATCCCAATTTTCAACTCGAACGTGAAATCTGCGCTGTGGTGTGTATCAGTGGAAAACAATCAACAGCTGCAGGTCTACATCAATAGATACCTGCGGTATATAATTCGTACATGGTGGCCTCACAGTTGGATCTTCAACGTGGAGCTCCATCGGCGATGTCATCAAAGGCCGATAGCAATAGAGATTCGGGAGCGAAAGTGGAGGTGGGTTGATCACACTCTACGCAGGGGCGGGAACGAAATCTGCAAACAACCGTTAGATTGGAACCCAGCAAGACATCGCAGCAGAGGCAGATCCAGAGGATCATGACGGCGCAACCTCAACAAGGAAACAAGGTTTCTTGTAGTATGGTAAGCTGAATTCTCTGGAAACCTTCGGAAAACACCTTATGATTGTTATCTCGTGACAAAAATCTGGCCAACTGTAAAAAACGAAAGATTTACCGAAAGCCATCCCGCATGAATCCCACAAAATGTGTTTCCTTTTCTCGAAACGACGTAGGATGGCACAAAGTGAACGCAAACTGGTCGCTCTCTGTATACTGTTGGCTCCAAATAACAAACTTCCGAATTTTCATGCACACTGTAGGGCAAAGCTGTACAGACGTTAAAACTGCTGCAACGTTGACAAGTTACGAGTTTTTTAATCAATGGCGCATACGTGGATACTATCAAATTCCCGGGTTTAGAACAGTAAAAACATTCACAATATTGATCAAAAAAAGAATGATGCACTCAAGTGATGATGCCACTGTTCGGCTTGATTGATGATTCACTCCACTATGGTAAGACTGCCCAGGTAACCAATAAGCATTTAAACAAGCTGTATTTCAGCTATAAAACTGCATTATATCTGCTTGCTGCTGTATCATAGCAGTTCGACTGCTGAATCGCCCTATATTAGCCATTTAAATGCTGCTTAAAATCTGACAGCTGTTGTGTAGCATTTCAAATGCATAATATTTTTTGGTTAACATGCATCTTAACTGCTACTTTATTGCCATAAAACTGCTAAGAGAGATGAGCAATGCTAAAACTGCTACACATTTCAACTTTTTCAATTCTTGAGTCACGACTATAGAAGCCATTACCATTCAGATGTCGATCATTTATTGGTACCAACGAAGAAAATCAATGAGAGAATAAATGTTTTCCAAATAAATCTCATGGAATAAGAAACCAGTTATGCTATCGTGTATTATGTGGATGGTTTAACATCAGCACTTGCCCGAGCCGTTGTGCAGGCACAACAAAATAACTGCCGGTGTGGTACTCAAGCCTTTAATAGATCAAAAAACCAACACACATTATCTGATCATTTATAGCTCATCCAGTAGCGCGGTTCAGCATCATCATCAACCAGAGGATTGTGGGATCGAATCTCAATGTCAGCGGGATCAGCAAAAAACAATTGCAAAAATAAACAACAGCGTCAAAAGTTGCACAGGAGAATGTGAGTAAAAATAGAAAGGGATGAATATGAAGCGACTGAAATGCGCAGAGGAAAATATTTTTGTTTATGTTCGATTTTTTGGGGGTAGGAAAGATAAGCATTTAATCAGCCGTATATTGGGCCAAAACCTGCATTTAATTGGCACTTATGGCGCATATACGGCATATTAGCATTTAATGGCCTGCAGTAAAAGCGCATATAGTGCTAAATAAATGCAATTTTAACTGCTTATTGGTTACCTGGGTGGCAATGCAAAATACAGCGTCCGATCGCTCGTTGCAAACCCGCTCGTTGCAAAGCTTTTTAGTTGCAATGCCGCTCATTGCAAAATTTGACAAGTATTTGCAATTAAACGGCAATCAAAATGACGTTGCAACGAACGAATGGCATTCGCTCGTTGCAATATAAACATGTTGCAACGCTTTTTAGTTCCAAGTCCGCTAATTGCAAAATTTGACAAAATTTTGCAACTAAAAGGCAATCAAGTGTCAAATGCGTGCTGTCAGTTTTGCTGTCAGTGCATTTTGATGCACTTTAGTGTCAAAGTGACGTTGCAATTAGCGAATGGCATTCGCTCGTTGCAATGTAAACATGTTGCAACGAGCGAACGGGCGCTGTACAATGTTTAAATGCATTGACATCCATGTACACAACAGAAACACGTGTTTGGTGAACAAATTGGGGCTGTTCGGGCTCGTTTGGAAGTCGACCATGTTAACTCCTTTTCCCGATCAGCCTACATAGCTGTGTAGTGTCGGTAGCGGTTGTCTCAATTGGCTAAGAATAACACTACAGACCGCCTGATCCAGTGGTAAGAGTCCACTAAACAGGTGACCCCTAATTCATGGTGTTATGCGGTTATGACTATATTTTTGAATAATGTTAACAGTGTATGTTTCAACCTTTGTATTTGTATATGTATTTATTTGTTTATTTCATCTGACCTTTGTGGTCTTAATGAATAGGATGGGGAAAAGCTTCCTTGAGCCAGCCACATTATGCCGAGAACAAGAAAGCGCAAAAACCCCATATCTTTTCTAATATAACAATGAATTAGGCTCACAAACTAGTCAAAATTTAAAATAACAAACATATTGGAACTTAATCGTAAAACAAATTAAAAACGAAACAGAGACATTTTAAAACTAAATAACTGGCAGTACAACATTCAGCAAGTCCCAATGGACTACCCGCTTTGCGCGCAGCCACAGTTGATCAGCAGGAGTAAATCCATTTTATTTTGTATGGTGAAAAGCATCTAATCTTGAATTACTTGAAATAGAAAGCTTTTACTGAAAAAATATTTGGTAGGCTTAATAGTAGTCACCATTGTGCACAACCACTACCAAATATTTTTTCGAATAATGTGTTCCACTTTGAAGAATTTGCCTTTAGATGCTGTTCGCCATACAATATTTTTTCGATTTACTTTTAGCGATTTTTCGCGCATAGAAGCTAGCGCCACATTGGTCGATGCGGAGAGTAGGAAAACAGCCGATGTAGTTAATTCATTGCGAAGGCCGCAAGTCCCTTGGTGCGAAGGCCGCTCGATGGACGTAATGGTAACGTGGAACAACCGAGAAAAAAACAACAGGTACAGCACAAAACAAAAACAGTAAAGCTATTGGACAGGGACTCACCTGAGCAATAATGAGTAATTGGTTCTATTGACGCTGCTGCTCAAACATTTCTCGTCGAATCCGGTTGCGAAACTGGATGGTTGAAGTTTCATGGAAGTCGAACAAGTGGTAGAATTCGTTGAACCGCGCCGACATGAAGCGGATCGGGTCGTAAATCTCGTAGTCTACTGACCGGTTCTCGAGTTGTAAAAAAAATCTGGTACGTAGGATTCTTTCGGGTGCGTAGATGTTGAGTTGACCTAATATTTCAGGACAGTCAATACTGCCAGCTAACATTTTTGCGACAAACATTGCCTGTGCTATCGTTCATCGCTGCTCGAGTGTTTCAATACCCAGTAGATGACAACGTTCTTCATAAGAGGGAAGGTTCGCTGGGTCATTCCAGGGAAGATGTCGCAAGGCATAACGGACAAACTTTCGTTGTATGGTTTCCATTCTCGCAATCCAATTTGAATGATACGGGCACCAAATGACTGATCCAAATTCCAGGATTGAGCGTACTAGTGCACAGTACAGGGCTTTGAGACACAAAGGGTCATGGAATTCATCGGCAATCTTGAACATAAATCCTAGTTGTCTGTTCGCTTTTGCAATAATATCCGCGTAGTGTTGCTTAAATGTTAGGCTGGCGTCAAGCGAAATTCCAAGATCCCGAACATTGTAGACACGTTGAAGACTTTCATTGTTCATCTGGTAATCGTACATTATTGAATCCTTCTTATGATAAAATGTTATAACACTGCATTTTTGGACGCTCAGAGTTAGAAAGTTGTCGGAACATCACATTTCAAATATGTTGATTAGATTCTGCAGCTCAACACAATCCTCAATGCAACGGACGACTACATAGAGCTTAACGTCATCAGCGTAAAACGAGCGATACCCAGTTGGGAAAACCGTTCCAACATCATTTAAGAATATTGAGAAGAGTAAGGGTCCTAAATTGCTGCCTTGCGGGACACCTGAAAAGTTTGTGTATCATCGGTTCCGATTTTCACGCTGAGAAGACGGTTTGTAAGGTAAGATCCGAACCATTTGATCATGCCTTCGGAGACGCCGAGCTCATCGAGCTTTGCAAGCAGAATGGCATGGTCAACCCGATCGAATGCTGCTTTCAGATCAGTATACACGACGTCTACTTGTTTTCCGATTTCCAAATTCCGCTGGCACATCGACGTAAAAGGAATAAGGTTGGTGCAAATTGATCTTTTCGGGTAGAAGCCATGTTGGTCAATTGAAATGTAGTTCCTGCATGCAACAAATAGCAACTTTCAGCATCTTTTCGCTGATATTTAGCAGTACAGCTGCCGTTCGCTCGTTGCAAACCCGCTTGTTGCAACGCTTTTTAGTTGCAAGTCCGCTAATTGCAAAATTTGACAAGTTTTTGCAACTAAAAAGCAATCATGTGTCAAATTTATGCTGTCAGTCATGCTATCAGTGGATTTTGCTGCACTTTAGTGTCAAAGTGACGTTGCAATTAGCGAATGGCATTCACTCGTTGCAAAGTAAACACGTTGCAACGAGCGAACGGCCGCTGTATTGCTACGATGATTATATCATCTCAAGTTGCTCAAACATTTATGTGAGATGCATCAGTTTGATGGAATACTTAGATAGTACAGTTCATTGATAACTTAACATAGAATTGTACCTAACCCAACCCTGCATGAGCAGAATTTGTCGTAAGTTGACTAATTGACATGTGTCAAATGAGGAGTCTCCATTTGACCTTCTTTGCAGTTTTGAGTGTTCCTTCGCAAACTTTGCATATTCAGGCGTACTCAACAAACTAGGGAACCTGTACTAATTGGTTGCGACCACAATAACTCGCTTCCATTGCTACTCCAAGAGAGTTTCATTGTGGTTTTGTTACTACAACGCCCTCCATTGTGGTATACCATAACTATTGCTTTGAAAAAAGTAAAATAATATCTCTTGACCTTTTTCCGATTGTTGCAGTAACATTTCTTGTTTACTTCTTGTGGTACCTTCGTCACCAACACCAACTGCAGACATGTGTGATTGGTTGACTATCTTTTAAACTATTCTTTACACAATCGGTTAAGCACCGCCCCTTAGAATAAGTTGTGTGGAGTTAAGCTTTCTAGCCTAAGTTTGGTTTCAATAAAATTCAATTCGGATTCATTACTCCAACTTGCAAGACCTCTCCACGGATATCACGTCCATTATACATTACAGAAGATTGTCCTCTGCGGTCAGAGCGAAACGCAAGAGGTATTCCTGAATGGAGTTCTGATCTGTTCAAGTTCAAAATATCTTCGGATAAACCAGTCTTTTGTATAGCTACAAATCTCTAGCTTCTGTCCCGAGGATTGTAGCTATAGAATCGATTCAGTGGGCACTAAAAGCTCTGCTTACTTCAAATCTCCAGGAGCAAATGGGGGTTTGTTCATTTTTTCTCCAGAGGGATCTGAGTATTTCAAACATGTTTTGAACTCTTGTAGTTTTCTATTGGGTATTTTCATGCCGTGAAATTACTCCATAGTTTTATTCCGAAAGGGTGCGTGCGATGTATAAAGAAGGAATGAGTTCCAGATTTATCTGGTTACCTCGTTCTTTGTGAAATGCTTGAAACGCACTGTCGATTGTCACATCTGTGATATTCGTCTGGCTAACATACCTATTCATGTGAACTCACATGTCTCCCAATTTGGGAAGTCCACAGTGACTCTTTTATACAAACTTGTATAAGATTTCAAGAAAGTACTCGCTCAAACGTAGTTTTTGCTTGGGTGATTTCTTGAATAATGAGGATGCTTTCGATGACGTGCCTTTAAATGTCATATTGAAAGTCACATGTTGTCACAAACTACCTCCAATGAGCTATAGGCTCTCTTAACGCTTATGCGTTTAAAGTGTAATTTTCAGGGAACTGATTTAACCCGTTGTGGTATGGGCTATGAGCTCTTGTTGCGCTTATGCGTCCATTCCTTATTTAATTCTCATCCCCTCCCATTCTCCCTCAGGTAAATGATGAAATAGGCTTATATGTATGGCGGTCCATCAATCTAAGTAACCAAATGCATTTCCCTTACTTTGTTTTGGGAGGACTTTCAGAATATCACCATCTTAAACATTTTTGAAGACAAGGTGTTGGGAAGACTCTCCTTCGGATTATTCAATACTTATTGAAAGCAGATTCCATCGTGATCAGCTTCAATGCTGAAATAATATTTCATTTATTTTAAAGATATTATATAATATTATTTACAAACTTACATTCTAGTAATTCACTCAACTCCTAAGGAACTGCTTTCCAACACATTGCTCACTCACTTCTACTGTCTTATTGAAAGGTTTCAATGTCTATACGCAGAAGTGTTCTAACAGTGTTGCCAGTTTCACCTCATCTTTCTTTTAGTGAAAACCTTCACAACACAAGGTGTAAATAGTGGGCCGGTCTCAACGAGAGTTACTCATACATCGAATAACTATGATGGAGACAGTATCTGCAAAATTTCAAAAATGTTCAATTTCCAGTGCTTGCGTCGTGTGGGTTGTAAGCTCAACAGTTTGGAAGCCCCTGTGAATCAGACTTCGTAGCTTTATCATTATCAACAAAAACACCAATCAGTATGCAACAAAATCAAAATATACAGAGCGCAAGCAGAAGTAAATTCGACCTCTTCTGACGCTCACTTATCATGGCTCTGCTCACACACTTCTCCCCGACTCTCCGCATGCTGAAGCCGCTGCTGCTGATGCAGCAATCCCAGCTCTGACTTGATCTCGACCCTCTTCTG
This sequence comes from Aedes albopictus, assembly GCF_035046485.1. Taxonomy (NCBI): domain Eukaryota; kingdom Metazoa; phylum Arthropoda; class Insecta; order Diptera; family Culicidae; genus Aedes; species Aedes albopictus. The sequence continues at coordinate 420,041,826 of NC_085138.1, read as the reverse complement.
TTCTGGTGCGCAGAGTAGAGTAATTCAGCATATTTTTTTTGACAACGAACGCACACGCGAGTTCGTCTCTTGTTTCTCCGGGCTGCTGCTGTCTGTCTGTCTGTTTCCCATACTCTTGATGTACGCGATCCAGCACCAAAACAACGGTGCTTCGCATCATCCCACAATCCACAATCCAGCCATCCACAGAGCACACAAGTCATTTTGGGAATGAGTGAGCGGAGCTCTGCTGATGCCGGATCGGCGAGCACCGCACAGAAGAGGAGGGAGCACAGAGCACACGCAAGCAGGCAAGCAAGCAACAACTATCGGAGCCGTGGCGCGCACTCTCCCAGAAAAAGGTGATAAAATAAAGTAGTCCATCTCGCCGAGCTCATCGACTGACTGACTACAAACAGAGGTTCAACGCGACGGGACGGCGACGGCTGCTCTGTTTGATGCTCTTTCGCTGTGGATGATGTTGCCAGCCAACGACCAGCCATTCACCGTCAGTCAGTCGACCGGTCGTGTGGTGGTGGTACGCTGTTGGAAAGCAAAGTTTCTCCCGCCCATTTGTCGTGACGACGATGGTGATCGTTACGAAAGTCGTAAGCCCGCATATACGTAGGATTGGACGGTTGTATTCGCCCTCGTGTATCGTACCGCTTGGCGTAGGAGCTTGTAATGACGGCCCGTGGGTATACCATGCAGTATCCAACAGTGAGGTGTAAAGGTATTAAAATATATAATGGAAATTATGGTTCAATGTGACCATGGCCGAATTTATAACTGGATTGACTCACAAAATGTGGGCGGAGTTTTTAAGGATGTTAAAGTGTACACCATAAAGAAATATCATTTCTGTAGAATATCTCAAACATGCAAATCAACCTCGTTGTGTCCGATCGAGGGATGCTAACATAAGGCTGAATTTCAAAAGGCTGAATGCACAAAAGGCTGAACACGAAAGGCTGAAAGTAACATAAGGCTGAATTTCAAAAGGCTGAAATTGCAAAAATGCAGGAAATCAGTTATAGTACTTCTTCTTTTTTTTCAGGCGTAACGTCCCAACTGAGACAAAGCCTGCTTTCAGCTTCTATACGCATTTCAACAGATTTTAGTTGAGAGCCTTCTCTTCCAATTACCACTTTGCATTTGTATATTGTTTGACATGCTGGAAGATATTTTATGCCCGCGGTTGTTAAGGAATTTTCCATTACAAAAAGTTTCTGGCCCGAGGGAGAATCGAACCCGTCACCCTCAGCATGACTACCCGTTCGCTAACCAGATCGGCTGCATATATGAGTCCTAGTCATAGAATATGCTTAGTGAAAAGGCTAATAATGCATACCAACTAACACAAAAAATGACTGATGGTATTTCAATCGGAGATTTTTCCTCCTTTGAGCATGAGCTATTCTTTCGAGTCATGCTGTTATGGAGATTGGTTGCCATTACAGCTACCAACAATGTGATTATGGGCAGTGTAGGCGATCAATAATGCATACATTAGCACGGAAAAACAATCCTAACGCTTTCCGATTTCGAACATAGTAACGGAAGCATGTTCGTCCAATGAACCATCAACCAATGAGCGGTAGTGTGCGTCAAATGTCAAACTCAAGCAAAACCAATGCAAGTGTCAGGGCTGAGTGGTCGGCCAACTAGCAAATTTTCATAAAGATCATTATATCAGTGTATGATATGAATAATTAGAGTTTTATGTCTGTTTGTCTGTGATGTTAGTGTTGCCCTTAGACCCGCATGACTGCCTTTAGGCTCGCCGTTTGAAAACTAGTCGAATCATTATTTCAGCCATATGTAATTTCAGCCTTTTGACATTTTCAGCCTTTTGTGATTCAACCTTTCGTAATTAAGCCTTTTGTTATTTCAGCCTTTCGTGTTTCAGCCTTTTGTACGTAACCCCCGATCGAAGGACATACCTAGATATCAGAACATTATGCGGCCTTACCTCTCCTTTCACTGAAGAGCTATCTCGGCAGTGTTTGTAAACGACAATATAGCGTCTACTGTCGACCTCTTCTTCCGGAAGCCAAACTCGTTACTCAGGAGAACATCTACAACCCCGATGTGCCTCGATGCTCTGTTGAGGATGATCTTTTTGAATAGGGAAGTGGAACCATCTCGGCAGGGGTCCTATTTTGGGCACTTTTCTGCTATAACTCAGCCAATTCTGAGCCAATTGACACAATTTTTGGAACGCGATGAGATACGTATAGTATTCAGCCGTGTACAAATTTTCAAGTCAATTGGTTTGGACTTGACTGAGTTATAGCGAAGAGTGCCCAAGTGGTTCGCTACCCTACTTTCTTCGCCGTGTTGAGCAAGCATGTTGGTATAAATGCCGACAGGTCTCCGGGTGGTTTCCCCGCCTTTAGCTATAGGACTAGGATCTGGCGCGTCCAAAGCTCTGGGAAGACTCCCTCGTGCATAATTTTTTTCTTCTTCTTTGTGGCTCGACGTTCGCATTGGAACTTGGCCTGCCTCTCTTCAACTTAGTGTTCTTAGAGCACTTCCACAGTTATTAATTGAAGGGATCGCTAGCGGTTGTCTCAATTGGCTAAGAATAACACTACGGACCGCTTCATCCAGTGGTAAGAGTCCACTAAACAGGTGACCTCTAATTCATGGTGTGATGCGGCTATATGCTTACCGTGCCTAGGAATGAATGGTTAGGGGGTCTAATAAAAACCTAGCCGCTAACCGAGCCTGTGGAGTACCAGGGCGCCCTCCACAGTATTTTGCCCTTACTGCACTAACCGGAGCAATAGCGCAGTGGACCTTGTGTTTCTCCGAGACAATCCGCTGCCCTTCTTCAATCTCATACTTGAGGCTGAATAATGGCGGGATTATGAAAATGTTATAAATTAGTTTAAATTTCCACCTATATATGGTTTCGCATTATGCTTTTTACACAGTGTATTCTGTGCATCCTCGCCTTTGGCGCACTCAAATCGATACCGATTTGGCTTTATTGTTGCTGTTCTTTATTTGTGCTGTGATTGTTAAGAGTTTAATCTTGCCTAGTTTGGGTAGTGACTACGGTTAGCATAGCTCAGATCAATCTTCAGCACAAAAGAACAGCAACGATCAATCTTTGTAGACTTATGCAAAATGGTACAGCCCAAGTGGCGTTAGTCCAAGAACCTGACTTTCGTAAGGGAAATTTCTATCTAGGAAACCTTGTGAATCCGGTGTTTGCTACTTTCAGTAAAAATGAAATGGCAAACTCACGTGTCATGCCTCGAGCATGTGTGCTTGTCAATAACGCAATCGTTGCTACACTCATCTCTGAACTAACTACTAGAGATGTATGTGCTATCACAATCGATGCATCTGTTGGAAACCTCAACAGGAAATACGTTTATTGTTCGGTTTATTTACCGCATGATGAACCATCCCCTACGGATGCTTTCAAGCAAGTCATTGCATACTGCACTTCAAAAAGCCTTCCGCTAATTGTTGGTAGTGATGCTAATGCTCACCATATAATCTGGGGCAGCTCAGACATTAATTTTACACGCTCCAGTTTGATGGAATACTTAAGTAGTACAGATCTTGGATTACTTAACATAGGCAACCCCTTCATGGTATCTGGTAGAGAGGAAGTGTTAGACATAACGCTTTGCTCTAGCAGAATTAGTCACGAGCTGACCAACTGGCATGTGTCAGATGAAGAATCTTTATCTGACCATCGTTACTTCGCAAACTTTGCGTTTCAGGAACCCCCGGTCAACCAACTGGGATCTCTTTACCGATTTGGTTGCAGCCAAATTTCATGGATACTCTCCATCAATTGACACTCCAAGTGATTTAGATGATGCCATTGATACTACAACGGCCTTCATCATGGAAGCTTTTTAAGAAGCTTGCCCTTTGCGGTCTGTGAAGACCAGAAGCGGAACCCCTTGGTGGAACTCTGATCTGGCGAAGCTCAGGAAACAATGTAGAAAGAGTTGAAACAGACGACGTTCGGTTGGCTTGGAGGCTTTCTGGTCGGCTCGAAAGGCCTACAAGAAAGCTCTCCGCTCTGCTGAACGTTCAAATGTTTAACGTGTGAGTGAAGGCAGTCGGTGAAACAAAATCCTTGCGATATCTGAAGATTTTCGAGTGAGCGAACTTCGTTTGCCAAATGGCGATTTCACTTCCTCAGATAAGGAAGTTCTGGAATGCTTGTTCAGCACACACTTCCCCTGATGTGTGGATATTACATTTTCGGATGAACCTGATATCTTTTTTTGTAGTTATGATTCTCTGGTTCCGGCCCGGAGTATTGTAACTATAGAATCGATTGAGTGGGCACTAAATAGTTTTGCTCCTTTCAAATCTCCTGGGACAGATGGGATTCATCCTATTTTGATTCAGAAGGGATTTGATCATTTCAAGCATGTTTTGAAAAAAATACTTGTTTGCAGTTTTGCTACAGGGCATATTCCCAAATCCTGGCGGGATATTACTGTAAAGTTTATTCCAAAAGTGGGTCGTGCGTCGCATGAAGAAGTAAAAAGTTTCAGACCTATAAGTTTGACCTCTATTCTTCTTCTTCTTATGAAATACTTAGAACGCATTGTGGATCTTAACATCCATGATGTTCATCTGGCCAACGTGCCTTTTCATGTAAACCTACATGCCAACCATTCTGGTAAGTCCACTGTGACTCTTTTACACAAGGCTGTTTACGATATCGAGAAGGCATTCGCTCGAAAGCAATCTTGTTTGGGTGTTTTCTTAGATATCAATAATGCCTTTGACAACGTGCCTCTCGATAACACATTGGAAACCGCACGGGGTCATGGTATATTAGACTGGCCCAAATACAAAAATGTCGAAAAATTACACGGGGCACCCTCTAGCATCGTGCCTTTGGATGAGAAGAGCAATCTGTGAAAATTTCAGCTCAATCGGTTTAAAACTGAGCTGGCGCAAATGAGTTGAAGGTTTGTATGGGATCTTCAGTCCAAATATATGGGAAATTGGATGACCTCCAGTCTCTCATTCAGCACGTTGGTTGAAAGAGTTCGATTTAGCTCAGAATTGAAAGAATGGTAGTTGATACCCAACGGAACAACTTTGTAGAACACCATATCATGATAAAACTTAATTTAGTTGCGGTTTCAGCTAACGAAAGCAGGATGAGGACATCTTCCCCCCGTTTACTCTCGGTTGTTACATGCATCACGTGTTTGTCGGTCGAAACTTGCACTCTACATCATAGGCGGCTATGTTGTCCTTCATTTCAAATGCTCACGCACGTGGGCAGGTATCGAAACAATGAAGAATATTACATAGCAAACACGTGATGCATGTAACAACCGAGAGTAAACGGGGGGAAGATGTCCTCATCCTGCTTTCGTTAGCTGAAACCGCAACTAAATTAAGTTTTATCATGATATGGTGTTCTACAAAATTGTTCCTTTGGGTATCAACTACCATTCTTTCAATTCTGAGCTAAATCGAACTCGCTGAACCGGCGTACTGAGTGAGAGACTATAGGTCATCCAATTTCCCATATATTTGGACTGAAAATCCCATACAAACCTTCAACTCATTTGCGCCAGCTCAGTTTTAAACCGATTGAGCTGAATCTTTCACAGATTGTTCTTCTCATCCAAAGGTACGATTCTAGAGGGTGCCCCGTGAATTTTTTCAACTTTTTTTCTCGCCATACAAATGTGGGCCGGTCTAATGGTATATCTCCAAAGATTTCCAATTGGGTTCACCAAATGCTCAAAAACCGACATCTCTTCTCGAAATTGCGTCAAGCAGCGATTAGAAAATTGAGTGTTTGTGAATGCCCTCAAGGGGGATCCTTGTCACTTTGTGGAATCTCCGTAGCAGATACGCTGTTGAGGCAACTCAATAATAGCGGTTTTTCTACTTATGATTTTGCCGACGACTATCTAACATTGTTAGTTGGTATGTGCATCAGTACCCTTTTCAACCTGAAAAGGCTTTTCAGGTAGTTAAGGGTTGGTGTCGCCAATAGCCCTTCGGGTAATCCGAGTAAAAAGCTGCATCTACATATTGTTCTTTTTACGAAAAGGCGAAGCCGTAATGGCGTTCGACCTTTGCGTCTCTTTGATTCTGGAACCGATGTAACTGAACAGGTAAAGTATGTTGGAGTTATTCTTGATTTCAAACTTTCCTAGACACCTCACATTGAGTTCAGAATCAAGAAAGCTTGTATGGCCTTCGGGCAATGTCGGCGAACCTTTGGTACAACTTTGGGTCTAAAACCCAAGTATATCAAATGGATCTACGCAACTGTTGTTCGGCCAATATTGGCTTATGGATGTCTTGTGTGGTGGCAAAAGTGCGAAGTGAGAACGATCCAATCAAAACTAGGCCATCTCCAAAGGATGTGCCTAATGGCGATGTCTGGAGCGTTCTCTTCAACTCCCACGGCAGTGCTCGAAGTTCTGTTTGATGTTGCCCCACTACACATTCAAACAAGAAGCACTTTCTTGCACTTACCGTCTACGGATACTCGGTTTACTAGAGGAAACTCCTGTGAACCGCAGATCAACACACATCTCGTTGTTTCCACTTTTGGTGGATTGGGACAAAGTTGTCCTTGCTCCACGTGATCTTACAATTGCTTGTAATTTTCAATATAGGACATTTTCCACGAAATTCCCTTCCCGGGATGAGTGGACATCTGGTTATCTGGAGAGAAGTATTTCAGACGACATCGTATGTTACACTGATGGCTCCCTTCTCGAAGGTTGAACAGATGCTGGCGTCCACTCTCGTGAGCTAAGGCTACGTCTTACTCACTTGGTAGACACTTCATCGTTTTCAGGCTGAAATCGTTGCTCTTATGTGCGGAGTGCAATCAGCACGTAATGGACAAAGTCACATACAGTAGACGTTCGCTCGGTGCAAACGCCTTAATTGCAATGCTTTTTAACAGCAAGTCCGCTAAGTGCAACAATTTTGCAGTTATCGCACCGCTATCCGTCAAAATGAAATGTCAACAGCGATGCGATGTTTTTTTGCATGCACTTTTGCTGCAATGCGATGTTTTTCAAATGCACAATGGTTGCATTCTGCAGCAATTGACAGTTCTTTGACGTCTGTCAGTTGTTGCAGTTATCGAATTTCATTCGTGAAACATAAACATGTTGCAGTTATCGAACTTCTACACGTGATTCGGCAACTCTAGGTCAAAGTTAGTTATCGCTTGTTGAACTCAAATCGAGGAGCTGAATTTAGCAAATGCTGTTCACCTTGTATGGGTACCTGGCCAGAATAGAGACGAACCAGCCAAGGGCTAAAAGTCTCTTGAATAAAGACAAATCAATCAATCAATTACCTGGCCATTCTTTCATCGCTGGAAATGAAATGGCTGATGAGTTAGCTCGCACTGGAGCATCACATGACTTCTTTGGCCCTGGCCAGCTATTCCGATATCGAAGTGTTGGGTTAAGTTTTAGATTCACACCTGGGCTGCCACTCAGCACAAACAATAGGGTAGCGGGCCACTTGGGCAGCGGCCGGTATTTTGGGCACTCTTCGCTATAACTCAGTCGATTCTAAACCAATTGACTTGAAATTTTGTACACGGCTAGATACTATCCGTATCTCACCGCGTTCCAAAAATTGTGTCAAGTAGTACAAAATTGGCTGAGTTATAGCAGAAAAGTGCCCAAAATAGGATCCCTGCCGAGATGGTTCCATCTCCATCCTACTGGAACAGTTTGGAGTCATGTCGTCAAATTGTATTATACTGAGCCATCTTCAAGGGTGGCGTAGTATCTTACAAATCTGTTCAAGCAGAATTGCAGCACGCTGGTCAAAGCATTGACTGGCCACTGCCGACTCAGCTATCACCTGGCGAATATTCAGCAAGCTGATTCATTTGCATGTGGTAGATGTGAATCCGATTACGGAACTTTGTATCATTTGATGTGTAACTGTCCAGTTTTTGCGCAACTGCATTTCCGAGTACTTGGCAAACATTTATTAACTGAAACTGACTTCAGAAACCTGAATCTTCAGGAATGTACCCCATTAGCAACATTCTGTGTCTCCTAATTACAAGTTTTCCCAGTATACAGTGCACTAACTTGAAAGTTTTGACAGGGAAATGCGATTACATTGTTTTTCTCTAATTTAACACAAAACGTTTCAAAATTCAAGATGGTAATTATAGTCAATTTAAATTACCGCTAATTGACTTGAATATAAATATGTAACATAATACCCACCAATAAATTGAAAAAAAATTTGGAATGTATGTTAAGAATCTTTCTAGCTTCACGTAGAATTGTCCGTTCGTTCCCAAATTTGGATCATTGATAGACAACTATTTCAACTTACAGTTAAAATTTGAGATTTTCTCAATAACTTTTGAAAATGTTATTGCTAGTTGAGCATTGTTTGAAAAGTGGAAATTTTACCTGTCCCGATTATTTTGTCTATCCCCTGTATAAGTACAGTCGCAACGCAATAAAAACGAATCAAACCCGCAAAAATCAAGCTGACCGATTCATCCGTTCGTGAGTTATATTGCCTTAAAGGAAATTCGAACTCATTTTTGTGATTGCTTTCAGTTGCATAATGAACCGGTGCAGAAAAGTAGTATCATGATACTGAAACGAGTCTTATGAATTAAAAATAATAATACTGAATTTGGATTCAATCCAAATATTTTTAGGCGATGGTGTACGAAATAGCGACAAACGATAACCCACAAAAGTGTCTCTTTAATGCCGCTCTGGAAACTTTAGTGTAATATAAATACCGCTGCTTGTCTACTTGCTTCTCAACCATGTACATTTCATAAAGTCCACCCCATAGTAACATCAACAAACTTTTTCAAACGTTGCTATAATAAGGTGGGATACCACACATAGAACACAAACGTCCACGTTCATTCATCATAAAAAAGTAATGGTAACTGTAGTAGGACTAAACCATCAGGGTGGGAAACATGTAAAAGATCAAAGCTTACCTTCAGCAAATCCAGCAGAAACGGACTGGCGGCACAGAGTACGATCTTGTGCGCCGGGAAGCTTCGGCCACCGGCGGCCAACGTCACATCGACCAGATCCCCGTGGCACCGGAGCAGCTGGACGGCCGACACTAGCGATGTCCCATAGTCGCCCCACGTTAGTGAGTACAGTGAGTTTATCGGAAGCGACATTTCGCGTTGCTCTTTTCTCTACGAGCTCGAAACGCGCGGCACTGTTTGTATCACAAAAACCTCCGCTTGACTACTCGTACGGAGCTGCAGCGGGTTTTCTTCTTCTCTCTGTTTTGCGTTTCTTATTCTTCCTCCGGTTTAAACTCTTGCTGCTCGCACACTGCTGCTACTACTGCGCTGGTGCTGTTGGTGGTGGCGGCAACGAAGCAGCACTGCTCGCCACACTGATATTGTTATTCTGTACGGCACACTCTCGGGCACGGTCGCCGTACCGTGTTTGTGGTACGCTTTGGTTGTATTTTCACTTCACTTGAAAACTATAATATTCTCTGCGTCTTTCACCACGGACCGGAGCTTGCTTTACTTTATGGTTACACTACTGCCAGTATTCCACTCACTCTGGCTTCAAGTCTATGGGTGGTTTGCTACGCTGCGCTTGCTGCTACCTTTCGAAACAAAAATTTTGTTGATCATACGACGGATCGTTCAGTGTTGCCGCGGTAAGAGGTTTCAAATAGTTAAGTTCTGGTTTTAATATGATTGGAGATTATCTATATTTTGTAGAATGATTACATTCACTGTCTTTACAGTTTGTATAACAACTTAATGTCAATACTGTTGATTCATTTTTAGGACGTCAATAGTTGAAAAGAGATCAACGACAGGCTTGGTGGTGTAGTGGCAAAGCGAACTGTGCCGCAACACACAATCTGTCACCTATAGGGTAGCGAACCACTTGGGCAGCGGCCGGTATTTTGGGCACTCTTCGCTATAGATCAGTCAATTCCAGACCAATTGACTTGAAATTTTGTACACGGCTAGATACTATACGTACCTCATCGCTTTCGAAAAATTGTGTCAATTGGTTCAAAATTGGCTGAGTTATAGCAGAAAAGTGCCCAAAAGAGGACCCCTGCCGAGATGGTTCCACTTCCCTACATATGCCCTATCCATGAATCACATAACCGACGACAGGTGAAACCCAGATCGCACAACCTACCCACTAACAAATGCCCCATCTGTGCTGGTTGTGGGGATGCAGAATGCTCTCAGTAGCTGTAGTAGCAACAACCATCACACGCTAACATTCCTTTCCCTTCCCAACTGATTGTAGGGACTTGGCCGGTGCCGCTATTGATCCAAAATGTACGAGCTGCTTGTCCCAGGGGGAAAGCAGTCTCAGATTTTGCTACGATCCATGTATATGTATGGGGCTATCCATTAATACGTAATAGTTTATTGGGAGAAGGGGTTTGAAAAATCTTACGTACCATACAAAATTATTCTCATACAATAAATTTTACAAGAAAATCTTACGAAAAATCGTAAAAATTCCCTTACGTAGTAAATGGACAAGATAATAGAAAACTAGGCTACGTGGGGACGCTGAGGTGTCAAAAATCAGCAAAAAAGTTCTACGTCATTTATGGATGCTCCCACACAATTTTCTAACATGTTCGGCTCGCATAGACCCAATCATTTGAGATTTTAAATTTATTGACCCTAATGTAACGCAAGAGTGGGTGTGGAAGATCACTACTCATCATTTGCATTAGGAGTCCAGAAAACAATGGACGCTAGGATAGAAAACACGGACACGTTTTAATGCTTGCAGTGAGCTATTCGTTCCTTGATGGCCCGTTTACATATCCGTAATAATTAGCGAAAAAGCCGTAACCAACAAAATGTACACAATTTGAGTAATTGCAGGAGTGAAAAGAAGCTAGATTTGGGTTCTAAATGCTCACAAAGTTTTCTTGACATCACTTTTCTAACTATTGAAAATCACTGATTGAGTGAAAGGCGTAATCCCACTCTATTCCAAACGAACAAAAACAAGAATTACGCCTTCTACTCCTTTGTTTTGTTTGGTGTTTTGTTTACGAAAGTGAAAGGCGAAACTGAAATCAACACGTAAACACGGCGATAGTAGAAGGCGAAACTGAAATCAAAACGTAAACACGGCGAAAGCAAATGGCGAAATTCTGTCAAAATCATAAACAAGGCGAATAGTAAAAGGCGATTCTGAAAATGATATCGATTCGAGGCGCATAGTATTGGGCGAAATTAGCATACTCAGGTATCAATTCAGGCGTAATTAAATAAATGCAATTTTTAGTTCAAAATATATCAAATTCGTGCAGTGTTCTTAGAAAAACAAGAAACTATGTCAGAACTGTATCAATTAACCTTATATAAGTTGAATTATTCTGTATTACTTCTAAATAGGAATTGAAATTTGATCAGCAAAATTCGGTTGTTGTTTTCGCATTGTTATTGCTTTGTTAGTTACGCCCTATTCGCGAATTACTCCCGATATGTGATAATAATGCGTGACAATATTCTGTCGGACAATTTATTCCACGCTAGTATCGTTTACATTGCCGCTAAAAATTTAGCTGCCAAATTTGGGACAATAAATTGTCCGACTGTGTTGGTACCAAACTATCGTAATGTAAACACTTCCCTATCTGCCAATAAAACTGGCGTGATGGCATAATTAGCTGACAATTCGTCTAGCAGACCGTTTACATGATGCTAATTGTGTGGGACAATCTAATATCCTCATTATTGTCCACTAGTTTTAGCACCGAATTCAGAAGCTTCTGATTTTGTCATGCTAATTTTATTGTCTGCTAAAAAGTGTTTACATTGCGCTAAATTGACGCCAATACTGCTCGAAAATGAACTGTCGCGTAGAATTAGCAAATATGTAAACGGGCCATGAAGGAAGCACGACACTATAGACAAGGGGCTATTTTACATTTTAGCAAGCATTTCCTCAAGATTTTAGGATTTTTTCTATGATTCTCGCAGAATATCATTTTGAAATCCTTCCAGGCGTATTCCGGGGATTCTCCAGGATTTCCTTTAGAAGTTCCACCAGAAATAACTTCGAAAAGAGTTTCTCCAGGAATTTGTTCACGCATTCCTTTAGGAGATTCTTTTGCGTTACCTTTAGGTATCGTCATGGGCTTTTTGTATGTAATCTTAATATTTCCAGAAATATTTCTGCGGATACCCAAAAGGTGATTCCTCGGGTTATGTGAGGATCGATCAACTAAAAACTCATTCTCTCTCTTCCTCACCTTCGCGGTACACCCATTAGGAATGACATCAAGAAGGTGGGGGGAACGTACATAAGTTCTCTCTATTGGTAGTTCAAATAAGATTTGGGATACCGTGGAAGTTATGGAATCAAACTTGTCCGTCCCCGTACACAGCCTTTCAACAATGTTGTCCGGGGTGATATATCTACCGCATATATCCTGCATACTCGACCTTCGTTCCACGAAGTGTGGGTATTCATAGTACACATGCTCCGCGGTGTGTACAGCAGAGGCCACCCCGGCCTTAGCCTGACCGGTAAGGTAAGTATGCTCCGCGGTCTCGTCGCAGTCTACGCATTCCGGACATGCGGGGTGCCTACATGTCTGAATTTGTGCGGCCTGACAGAAATTGTTTCAAGTAAAAATTTACATCGCCATGGGGCCTGCTTGTCCAGTTGGACACGCTCGCTATGAGTTTGTGTGTCCACCTACCCTTGCTGGAGTATGTGATCCCATTCCCTCTGCTACTTCAGTATAGACGATGTTCTGGCAATCCGCTTCGCGCCTCTTATGCCGCGTCTCTCGAAGCACTGCTCAATGTTCATCATCTGCCACCGCTAGTGCTATTGGGCATCATGCCCGATAGTACACATATCCCGTCCTTTGAGACCGTGCGGTATGCACTGACCACCCTAAGATACATCGGCTTTAGGACATTTGGTCGAATGACATTTGGTCGAATGACGTTTGGTCGAATGACATTTGGTCGAAAGTACGTTTGGTCGAAAGGACATTTGGTCGAATGGACATTTGGTCGAAACCCTTTTTGTGGAAGACGCAGCATATGACATTTAGTCGAATGGACAATTCGTCGAATGGACATCTGGTCAAAAGGCACTAACCGATGAAAAGAGATTTAAGTGCAAAAAAATATTATAGATTTCGGTATCTGAACTCATTTGTTACTGAGCTTATTTGGCTGAAAGTGTGTTTGGTCGAATGAACGATAAGTCGTATATAAATTTCATCGTGTTAAATAATATCAAACATGAAAAAGCAATGTTGATTTTTCATCGAAGATTTCTCCTTATTTTTAATATTGGCTCTTCTTTCAAGTTTCATCATTTCATTGCGTTTTTGTGTAGCACATACTGGCTTTTCCATCAAAGGTTTCTCCTTCTTTTCAACATATGCTGTTCTTTTAAGTTTGTTATTTATGCTGACAGTGGACATTATGGTTGTGTTTTTTTTTATCGATGATTTTTCCTTCTTTTGAACATAGGCTATTCTTTCAAGTTTCGTATTTGTATTATGTTTGAATATTATAGCTGCTGTCTTTTTTTCTCATGTATTTTTCCTTCTTTGAAACATAGGCTATTCTTTCAAGTTTATTAACCCTCCTAGGATGTTAGGTTTTTCGCACCAAGATGGCGTAATGCACGTTCAGTGTGCCTGTCATATTGACCCCAACATCGTTTTCCTGAACCAACTGTTGAATGTTTTAGAAGAAATTTTTGCTTAGCTTATATAGCTGTTCTTCATTAGCTGATGCCTTTTTTTAGATATTTCTCCTTCTTTCAAACATGGCTCGTCTTTCATGTTTACTAATTTCATTGCGTTTTCATGTACCACCTGCTCATTTGTTTATCAGTGTTTTTTCCTTCTGTTTTTTTTTCACGTTTCCACCATGTTCACATGTTGAAGCTGCAGATTTTTCATCTGATATTTTTCCTTCTTTTAAACATAGGTTGTTCTTTAACCCTTATGTGGCCGGCAGGGTACCCGGGTACCCAGCACCCATTTAAAATACACGGTGTAGAAAAAAGCAAAAAGTTTGCCGGCCACATAACGGTTAATTTAGTAATTCACTTGAACTGAGCACGAGTTGAAAATAATATAAATGCTTTCAATGTTTTGATTGAAACACAATAGTCATTTAAACTGCTTAAGAACGCCCGTTCAGATACCGATTCAGCTCCGAACTCATATGTGCTTACTCTATCGATACGTTATACGAATAAACTGGTCCGGTCACCCGGAGTTTCAGAAAATCCGTAAATATAAATATACATTGTGAGGTTGAGGAGTACGAAAGTGTTATTGATTGCCATGACTTTTTGAGATTTCTTTTCTGGAATAGCCAGCTAATGGACTGATGACAAGACTGATTGGACAAGACTATTGGTTTATAATCTTTGATGGTTATTATAGCTGAAATGCCGAACATGTTCCTGAAAATCTGGATTTTCCGAAAACCACGGTAATCAATCCGGTTCACTCGGAAATACTCCCAATAAAAGAGAAGTTTATGAATCGAGTCCCAAAAATGTTCAAATCTTTGACAAAATGGCGGATATATAACCATTTCTGTTTTGAGGATACCAGGGTATCATGCAGGCATTGTGCGAATGTAGTTATGTAGAGCTTGCTCGCGTTCCAACTGAAAAATTTTCAAATATTTCTGATCGCAGCGTGCCGAGTTTAAACTTTAACGCGTTTAAATGCGTCACTATTTTCATGTTATCCTTTTATGGTAGTATCAATCTGCAAGCAAGTATCATCACTCGGGTATCGCTAGGTGTGTGTTTGAACATTCTGTTGCTGTTAAATCAATCTGTTTTATCTAGTTTTGCTTTTCTGGTAGTTGAAGGTTTTAAGCAGGCTTCCTTACCGGGGCTGCTCTGCCTACATGGCGCTCAAGGAGCTACTTGGGTATCCACCTCCCTATTGAGTATTCGGAACGCAGCTCTTCAAGCGGAAAGACAACAGTGCGCGGACTGCACTACCTGCTAAGCACGTAACTCTTATCTAGCAGTTTTTGTCATCAACTGATCTAGTGTCTTTTCATCAGTTCGACCAGATGTCCATTCGACGAATTGTCCGTTCGACTAAATGTCATATGTTTCCTACTCCCTAATATGGGTTTCGACCAAATGTCCATTCGACCAAACGTCCGTTCGACCAAATGTACTTTCGACTAAATGTCATTCGACCAAACGTCATTCGACCAAATGTCTTTCGACGAAATGTCATAGATCCGTTTTGTCGTGCTTGAGTGCCAACTGTCTCAACCCCATCCAGTCCTCTACTATGCCAATTGCGTGCGTTGTTGTCAGTTCCAATACCTCTATCGACTTGCCGCACACCACAAGGGTAATGTCATCGGCAAAGCCGACCAGTTTTACGCCCGGTGGAAGTTTGAGCTTCAATACGCCATCATACGCTGCGTTTCATAGTACTGGGCCCAGGATGGTCCTCTGAGGCACTTCCGCGCGGATGTTGTAGCTCCTCTCGCCTTCCTCGGTGTCATAGAATAGCACCCTATTCTGAAAGTAGCTCTACAGGTAGCCTAGTGGTTAAGGCTATGGATCGCCAATCCGGAGACGGCGGGTACGATTCCGGTTCCGGTCGGGAAAATTTTCTCGACTCTCTGGGCTGCAGGCAGGGCATAGTGTATCATTGTACTTGCCTCACAATAGGGAAGCGAAATCGTCTCGGCAGAACTCCTATTTTGGGCATTTTTCTGCTATAACTCAGCCTATTTCGAACCAATTGACACAATTTTTGAAACACGGTGAGAGACGTATAGTATGTAGCCGTATACAAAATTTCAAGTTAATTGGTTTGGAATTGACTGAGTTTTAGCGAAGAGTGCCACTACCCAAGTGGCTCGCTACCCTATACAAATCCATGCATTGACAGGCAAAGAAAGCCAATTAATAACTGCGGAGTGTGGAAGTGCACAAAGAACACTAAGTTGAAGCGAGGCAGGCCAAGTCCCAGTAGGGACGTAGAGCCAGTAAGAAGAAGAAGAAGCTCTCTCAGTATCCGGCATAGGCTTACCGGGACTCGACCCTTCGGATCGACTCTTCCGGAAGACGAACTGGTTATCCGAGGCCAGAGTCATCGGGTTATTCGATACAGACCATCAGCCATGTGGCTTCCCGGGTTTGAGCAGTAGAACCTATCTTTGCCTTTTTCACCTTTCCGGAAATTCGCCTCGTCTGTCGTCTAGGCACATCTGCATAGCCATTCTGAACATGTCAGCTCGTCGTTCGTTACCGGGGCAACGTCGCTTTGGCCGGTTTGGCCACAGGGAACGGGGGCTCATGGTCTTGTATCGTGGCGCGATCCCTCTAGGTAATCTCATTGGTTGGATACCTCAAAGAGTTGCAGACTCATGAGTTTCCTCCAGGAGTTCCGTATGGAAATCAACCAGATGCTAAAAATTCCTGCTGGAGATACTATGAGGAGTTCATCAGGAATTGTAGTACCTACTCCAAGAATTGGAAGGAATTCGCCCAAGGGATGCTCATAAATTCATACAGTTCTTAATGAGATTCACCCAGATTTTCTTCAGACATTTTTGTGGTTCCAACTTTTTGCTATTTGAATAGGGAGCCTTATTTAGAATAGTATATATAATACTATACCCCTGCTGGAACCAGGCCTACTACCCCATTTAGCGTTTTACGACCACTTTTGCAGGTTTATGAGAGTATTCGGTGTCAAAGTTGTATAAGAAATGTTATTTAGCTCCCTTCACCTCAATTATTACATCTTTTACGTATTCTTAGCATTACATCCCCACTGGCATACAGCATTTACACTCCAAACAACATTACAGTAGAAAGACAGCAGTGAAGGCTAGTCTGGGAGTGATAAAGTCAGTAACGGACAAGTCCGCTCAATCTTATGAAATCCCTAGAGAAATCCCGCATAAATTTCTGTTAGAGTTCGTGGAAGAATCACTGGAGAAATTCTGTGAGATATTCCCGGATAAATTTTTACCGGAATATGCAAAATATGGTAAAATTCCAAAAGAATTCATGGAATAATCACATGAGGAAGAAATCTCAAATGGAGTCCAAGCAAGAATCCTAGCCGGAATTTCACAGCGGGAAAAAATCTCAGAGGGAATTCCTGAAGTAATTAAAGAAAAATCTTGGAATCATCTTAGGAAGAATTCCTGGAAAATCCAATCTTTGAAGAAATTCATGGTGGAGTCCCATCAGGTATTCCTGGAGAAATCCTAGCAAGAATTTTCTGAGGAATTACCGGTAAAACACCTGTACAAATACCTGGAACAATCTCAGGATTTTTTCTGCTTGAATCTGGGGAGGAAATCCTATAGAAATTCAACCAAAATGTGCTGGATAAGTTCTAGCAGGAATTTCTGGGTATATCTTAACAAAAACTCTTAGCGTTTACGTTGAAGAATAAATTATAATTACAACTCTTTGAACAGGAATATTGTATTATTGGAGCTTTTTTGAAAGTTTACACCTGCGCCACCTGCTGAAAAGATTTCTTACTTATAAATTACATCAACAGATAACGCTTGACACTTGACGTGTTCCAGATTCACGAAGAAGATTCTGGCTTTATACGATATTGGTTTCAATAGTTGGATATAAATAGGCATGCTTTGAATTTGACTTATGCAGCATCCATTTATTACGTAACGCTCTTTTGTATGAAACTCCTATAATTTTTGTATGGGCCGTAACGCGCGGCCGTACTCCTCCCTCCCCCTAGAGCGTTACGTTATTTGTGGATGGCGTCTTGTGTGTGTTCTTACATATTTTTAGAAATGTGTATATAAAATACAATGATGAAGAAAATATAGATAGTGCTACTTTTCCCCGAATGGCTCGTTTCCCCGAAAAGAATCTACATTACATTCTTGTTCGAAATGATCACTTGCCACAAAATGTTCGTGATCCGGTTGAATAGATTGATTAAAAAATTAAGCGATCACAATTTGACAAGTCGTTAGGGTCAATTTGGTTCTAGAAAGAACGAGCAGCAATGAAAAGAAGGAGGCATATAACCATTCTTCATTCAGCAGGGTTTCAGCTGGTCTGAGGAGCAATAAAACTTGAAAGAACCGCCTATAAAATAAAGAAGGGTGTGATTCGGCGGGGAAATGGGTCATTCGGGGAAACGGCATTCGGGGAATCGGTATTTGGGGAACCGACATACGGGGAAAAGTAGCACAACCGTTTTGGACACCCTCATGTATATACAATTTGGACAGGGCAATTATCTCAATGTTTAGCCATGAATACTGCATTATCATGAAAGTAACATAAATTAACAAATATTTTTTTGTAAATAATCAAATTTTTCCGCTTTACATGCATCTATTTTGATGATAACTAGGCTCAGTGTACCAGTTATGGCTATAGTACCTCAAATTCGCCATAGTTGATTTTCAACCTTTTATGATGCAAATCTACAAGAAAAAAATCGTGAACAACAGATCACGATCACAAAAGATGGTTGCAATCATTCAAACTTCACAATTTGCTCAAATTATGATAGAAATAATTAATTTTCCTTAACTTTTCGGCTTCCTTGCACCCTATTTCGCCATAGTGTACCAGTTATGGCAAACCCCGTAAGGAATGCATGTAAATAGTGCGAAGTGGAACCGAAATTAACAAATGTGTCCATAACTGGTACAGGGTTCCTATCATTGGCACACGTCGTAATAAATACTTAAAGTAGTTTTGGCTCGAGTTCTATATTTTCCTGTTAAGTATGAAAACTAATCTATCATTTGACATATCGATGACATTCGTCGGTCTTCTTCTTATTTTTGTAGAAATAGTTTTCCTTAGGTAGTGCGACAACTGGTACAGGCACCCTATTACAGTTTTTGTTGAAATCGAGGAAATATCGCCAGAACCACATAATACGCCTCCAAGTATGCAATCGCCCAGCATCCCCATGTAGTTCGACAGATGACCAAAATATATTTAGTTACAGTAGAAAACTTGTAATGTATTTTGGACACCACCTATTTTTGGCGTTCTAGATGAATGTTAAGAGATTGGGAGCCCAACGCAAGCATAACTTTTCAATCCGACGTAACTCGAGAATGTAAACAAATCCGGGTTTACTGCTGCATGCATGATTCATAAAGCAAATTGAAGAATCCACATCACTATTTGATGATTTATTGCTTAATTTGTTTAACTAAGCATATTTTTCGAAACGACGTATCTAACTATTTTGATGTTTACAACTTTACTGATAGATACACAGTTTTGAAATATGAGAAAACCAAACGACGTATCTAGCCAAAATCAAAAGTAACAGATACACCAGGTTTACGTTGAATAATAAATTACAATTACAATTACAATTACCAAACTGGTACCATACAAAAGCGACGTATCTGGCATGACGTATCTCTAACCAACCCGGTGTATGTGTATTTTTGTCAAAATTCATTGTGACAATGATATGGAATGAGTAGGTTTTGTTTCTTACCTAGTGCGTGCTATATCCCTGGTGATGTTAAGCACGAAAAAACTTATGGAAAGTTTTTTTTATAAAAAACTATTTTAGTGAAATGGTCGTCAACATTGACCATGAATTTACTCAGATCAGTGAAAAAGTTAGATACGACGATTTGAAAAATTATGCTTGAACGCTTCTTTATTGAACAGTTTTCATTGTATGAAGGCTTTTAAATTTCTTACAATTATCAATTCAACGATTTTGAGGTAAATATTGTATGTGACTGTGAAGTGTGTGTCTTCTTGCATACCTGTGCATTTGAGGGGTTTTAGTGAAAAATTTTACATTTTCGATAATGTTGAAGTAAATTCTTAATTCGGGAGTAATTCGCGAATAGGGCGTAACTAACAAAACAGTAACAATGCGAAAACAACAACCGAATTTTGCTAATCAAATTTCAATTCCTATTTAGAAGTAATACAGAATAATTCAACTCAAATAAGGTTAATTGATACAGTTCTGACATAGTTTCTTGTTTTTCTGAGAACACTGCACGAATTTGATATTTTTTGCACTAAAAATTGCATTTATTTAATTACGCCTGAATTGATACCTGAGAATGATAATTTCGCCCAATACTATGCGCCTCGAATCGATATCATTTTCAGAATCGCCTTTTACTATTCGCCTTATTTATGATTTTGACAGAATTTCGCCATTTGCTTTCGCCGTGTTTACGTTTTGATTTCAGTTTCGCCTTCTACTATCGCCGTGTTTACGTGTTGATTTCAGTTTCGCCTCTCACTTTCGTAAACAAAACACCAAACAAAACAAAGGAGTAGAAGGCGTAATTCTTGTTTTTGTTCGTTTGGAATAGAATGGAATTACGCCTTTCACTCAATCAGTGATTTTCAATAGTTAGAAAAGTGATATCAAGGAAACTTTGTGAGCATTTAGAAGACAAATCTAGCATCTTTTCACTCCTGCAATTACTCAAATTGTGTACATTTTGTTGGTTACGGCTTTTTCGCTAATTATTACGGAATTGTTAGGCGTATTTTCAACGTAAGTCATCAGAATAGGGTCTGTTTGATCCAATAATCGATATTCAGAAGTATTTACTTTTATTTGCTTTCCGGAACAAGACATACATCGCAGTGCATGACCAAATTATATTTTTTTACCTTACTTATAAATATTTATTAACTTTTGATCAACATCAACAGATAACGTTTGACGCTTCACCACTTCTAGATAAACACAAAAGAAGAATCTTGTCAAGTATTATACAATAAAGGCTGAAAACCACTGCTGGGTGATCATTAGGATATATATTTTTTGAATATTACTTTAACACTAAATTAAGGAAAAAATATTTGCTTCGATTCATCGTAACGAAGATAAAAATGCAATTACGTTACATCGACGTATGTCTGTATTTTAATAATTACGCGAACCTGTTACATTGTATCCTTAGGAGAGGTCTACGAAACAACCAAGTGCTTCAAACGTGTTTATAAAGTTTTATTGTAATTTTTATGGTTAAACATAAATCAAGTTATAACACCAAAAGATCAACAAAAGCTATTGTACATACCGATGTCGGCATGCAATAATACCCTCATAGAAAGGAGAACACAGAGAATCGAAAGAATGAAAACAAAATCAATGAGAATAGTATAATGTTTCATAGGATCATGGAACGCCGAGAGCTGATCAACATAAACAGAGAACAATCATGCTCTTGTTTACAATCTCCAGAGCCAGAGGGAATAACACCCGCGCTTTGAAACCCTCCCAAAACTGGCAACACTGACGAACACGATCCGCTAGCTGGCGCGTACGCTCACCTCTCACACCACTACTCACTACTTCTCTGCGCTTTGTGGTGCGGTGGCCTGGCTTGCCTTCACACACTCCGACTCCGCTTCTCTTCTTCCACTACCCCTCCACTTTCCGCACACTTCACCCAAACTTCCCTATTTCTTCGGTAGGTTCGGTACTTCTTGCTCACACTACTCTGCTGCTACTTCTGACCCGCAAAACGAAACCGAACGGGCGATGACGCCTCTCACTCTAGCGACCGAATAAAGAAAAAAAATGGAAAAATCGACCGAAAATTTTAAGGGGTTTTGCTCGAAAGTTCGGAATAAAATTTCGATTCCTCGGAATCAAAATATTATCCTGCGTTTAATCCCGGAGTGGACTATTATCACACTGCTCGCAAGAGGGATTTGCTCCGGGGGTCTCCGGGAGCGAACGAAAATCCTCCGCACTCTTCACAGCTCTTGTCTGCTCTGCGCTGCTGCTGGCCACGACGGTCTGCTTCTTTTTTCTACTGCTGCACACTACTTTCCCAAGATGTCTCTCCGTCGACGACGTCGTCGTCAGCCACCACCGAAAAAGAGGGCCACACAAAAACGAAAAATCCCGTTCGATTTTTACGCACCAAAACGTGTCCAAAACTGCGCAAAAACAGCGAAAAACCACAACCCGGACTGGGAACTCACGATAGGAACCACTTTCGACGCCGGATGTGACCGGATACGGGCGTATTTCACTGCTTAAAACCGAAGCGCTAGGTTTCCACTTTTTACTGCGCGAGGCGCACACTAAACTCACTCGACTCCCGAAAATCGAAAAATCGCGATTTGCTCGCGCGACCACGACAAGACGTCCGACGTCCACGACTTGGGTGAAAATTTTCTCTTTCCCAGCGAAAATCGCACCAAACACACTTTCGATCCGATCCAGGGAAAACAAGGGATGAAGAGCTTCTCGGACTCACAAATTTCTGTGCGCTCCCAAACCTGCGATATGGGAAAGGAAACCAACCTCTGGAGCTCTGGAGCGATATTTCGAGAAAGCGTTTCCACTTCTTCTTCGCACGACTGCACTGCACGACACTCGAATACGCGATGCGATGGATGATGATGGCCGCCAGAGAAAAAATTGCGCTTGCGAGAAAAAATCGATTTCAGTGCGAGCGGGAGCGCTGCGGTGCTGCTGGATGCGGGTTCGAGGAGACGGCACACTTCCAACGAGAACGACGTCGACGGATGCGGCTGTGTGCGTGAGTTTTGTGAGCTGGTTGCCTGCTTTGGGAACCCGAAGCGAAGAGAGCCTGCGTGGATTTCTCGCTGTTTGCTGGGAGAGCGAGCGAGAGGGAGAAATGAAATGTCCTGCGTGAGGGAAAGTGAGATGACTCGATGCATCAGTTGAAGATCACAAAACTACCCGATGAAAAAGCGCTCAAAAAGAGAGGGATTTTGATGTCACCCATCGTGAATCTTTTAGCACAGACTTTTAGGCAACCATTCAAAATTTATTGCATTAAGCAAAATAAAAAAAATAATACAGCGGCCGTTCGCTCGTTGCAAACCCGCTCGTTGCAACGCTTTTTAGTTGCAAGTCCGTTAATTGCAAAATTTGACAAGTTTTTGCAATTAAAAAGCAATCAAATGTCAAATTCGTGCTGTCAGTTATGCTGGCACCAGGCCCCTGACACGGCCTATATCAATGCATTGGAATCATGGTAGACAGGATGTCCTGGGGCCTGTAGCATAATGAAAATTTTACTAATAATATTAGTCTTGCAGCTTGTAACTTGTAATAACCTGTTGCATAAAAATCCTAAAAGTACAAATTACAAGTCTAAGACCGTTCGCAATGCTGTTTTATTTTGTATGGCGAGTTTTAAAATTTTTAAAACTCGCCATACAAAATAAAACAGCATTGCGAACGGCCTAATATTATTAGTCGGTTGGACTCCTGGGCCCTGTAGCATAATCGGGCTAATAATATTAGCTACAAGTTACAAGTTACAAGTACTAATATTACAAGTACTAATAATTTGTATTGCATAAAGGCTCAATTTTCCACTAATATTATTAGCACTTGTAATACAGTGCCCATTAGCGTGGTTCAAAAAATCGTTTTTGCTCCACACCACTTATTCGATTCCTAACCAGATTATATGCCTTCTCACAAAATTTGAGCTCATTTGGTTGAAAATTGAGACTGCAAAATCCCTTCAAAGTTTGTATGGGAATTACTATGGGAAAACGATGTTTTTCATTCAATAAACCGTAGCATTTCCCCAAGTGCCCAAGTGGGTTAGTCGACCCTTGGTAATCCTAGGCTACTCTATCAGCTGCAACTTTGCTGAAGACCGCATTCAAATCGGACGCCTCATTAATTAGTTACCGATTTTTATCCAGAATCGAAATCTTTACTCATGCTGGTTAAACTATTCGGTGGGCATCACTGCATTCTGCAGTGGAACATAGTAGCCATGATTTCAGTGTGCTATCTTTGGCGCCATATGCAGCAATGTTGCCTGCTGGGAAGCTGGAGGATCATAGCTAAAGTTTGCCCAGTTGGATACAAATCGATAACTAATTAATGAGGCGTCCGATTTGAATGCGGTCTTTGGCAAAGTTGTAGCATATAGAGTAGCCTAGTATTACCAAGGATCGACTAACCCAATAGGGCACTTGTGGAAATGCTACGGTCGATTGAATGAAAAACATCGTTTTCCCATTGTAATTCCCATACAAACTTTGACGGGCTTGTGCAGTCTCAATTTTCAACCAAATGAGCTCAAATTTTGTGAGAAGGCATATAATCTGGTTAGGAATCGAATAAGCGGTGTGGAGCAAAAACGATTTTTTGAACCACGCTAGTGCCCATTCGCTCGTTGCAAAATGTTTACATTGCAACGAGCGAATGCCATTCGCTAATTGCAACGTCACTTTGACACTAAAGTGCATCGAAATGCACTGCCAGCATGACTGACAGCATAAATTTGACACTTGTTTGCTTTTTAATTGCAAAAACTTGCCAAACTTTGCAATTAGCGGACTTGCAACTAAAAAGCGTTGCAACGAGCGGGTTTGCAACGAGCGAACGGCCGCTGTATTAGTGACCATGAAAATACAAGTTGTTTTGGTTCATTTACCTGTCAAAATTCATCCGACAGTTCACTATTAATTTGAAATGGCAGTTGATGTTTGTTTATATTCTGCATTTTCCGCGTAACATCCGGAAATAACTTCATTTATTCCGAAGTTTTGCATTCTTTATACGATAGATGAAAAGCATGTGCTGTTTGGATAATTTTCGACCGCTCTGACGAAATATTTTTTACAAAGTATGGCACTTCAAGAACCTAGATTTTTAGTAAAATGACCCAAAGATTTAATAGTAGGTACTGGTTGAAAAACAATGTATAAAGATTTAGCAACATGTATTATGCTTCTTGTTAAAATCCGAAGTGATCAGGGATGCAAAAATTGAGCTTTTACCTACTTTTATATGTCGCAACTCGATTCGAGTTAGTGTATATATATTGTAGCGCTTAATTAGCTTAATGATGCGCAATATAAGCAATTGATTCAAATTTATTTCGCATCTGCAACTTTACCTGTGCTTATGCAGTGACCATAATATATAACTTTACCAAGAACCTCCAATCAAAGATGGGTATTGTAGAAACTTTGGAGAACTTGAGAGACTCAGCAGAAATTATATTTTGGATACATAGCACAGACAAACAGACGTAACACTCTGATCATACTCATCGTTCACTGATTTAACTGGCCTTTTCAAAATTTCATAGTTGGCCGACGGGCCACCTGTGGCGTTCGCATCGGTTTTGTTCGAGTTTGACGTTTGCTCACTACCGCCACCTAGTTCATGATTGACCAAACTCCGCCTTTTTAGCATTGGGCGATCGCGTATCCGTGACTATATTGTGCATCGAAAAGTGTTTGAAGTGTTACGTCTGTTTGTCTGTGTACATAGTGTACATCAAAGCAATTTTCTCTTCAATGAGTTCTGAATACATATACTGCCAAATTTAATCGTCGAAAACTGGAATTAAGGTTGGCATGTTGGATAAATAATATCTTTTGAGTTCATCAAAATGGTAAATCGATATATTCAAAACTAAATATGACTTCTGCAATACTTTAAAACTAACTTGTAAATTATTTTACAAGACCTTTGAGACTTGTAATCAAAAGTACAAGTCATAGCTAATATTTTATACTTGTAGTTTGTTTATGCAACATACACTTGTAAATACTACTAATAATATTAGTCCAACCGACTTGTAGTATTGGACTTGTAACTTGTACTTGTAGTATGTTTATGCAACAGAAAATTATAAGTTACAAGCTACAAGACTAATATTATTAGTAAAATTTTCATTATGCTACAGGCCCCTGGTTGGACTAATATTATTAGTAGAATTTACAAATGTCTGTTGCATGAACAAACTACAAGTATAAAATATTAGCTATGACTTGTACTTTTGATTATAAGTCTCAAGGGTCTTGTAAAATAATTTACAAGTTAATTTAAATTACTGCAGAAGTTATATTAAGTTTAAAATACATTGATTTGTCATTTTGATGAACTCGAAAGATATTATTTATCTACCATTTCAACCTTAATTCTAGTTTTTGACGATTAATTCAAGCAATATGTATTAGAAATTCATTTAAAGAAAATTGCGTTGATGTGCACGTCATTTTGTATACAACATATCATTTCTGCTGAGTCTCTCAAGTTCTCCAAAGTATCTACAATACCCATCTCTGATTTGAGGTTCTTGGTGAAGTTATGTATTATTGTTACTGCATCAATTCCAAGGCGCGACTTGAAGCACACGTGTAGTTGCAGATTCGTTTGATACATTTGAACAATTGTTTTTATTGCGCATCATTGAGCTAATTAAGAGCTACAATATGCACTAATCCGAATCGAGTTTCGACATATAAAAGTAGGTAAAAGCTCATTATCGCATCCCAGGTCACTTAGGATTTTAACAAGAAGCATAATACCTGTTGCTAAATCTATATCCATTGTTTTTAACCGGTACTTTTGAAACTTAGGGAAATTTTACCAAAATCTAGGTACTTTGTTCAGCATATTCACTAATGTTGTTCCATGTTTGGGTGTGTAAATTTGTCATTTGTATTTTTATTGTCTTTGACGTTATGATCGTCTATTTGTCTATGAAAAAGCCATCATAAATTAAAAAAAAAACTCATTATAATCAATAATAGTAAAATGATAAAAAAGGTGTTGTTTTTTTTGGAAATTGTAAAAAAAAAATGTTAGAGCGGCCGAAAATGATCCAAACCGCACATGTTTGTCTTCATGTATGGTATAGATAGAGAATGCAAAACTTCGTAATCGATGAAGTTATTTTTCAACAAACAATCTGTTAACTTTTTTCATTTTTCTTCCGGATGTTACTCGAAAAATGCAGAAAATAAACAAACAAAAACTGCCATTTCAAATAAATAGTGAACTGACGGATGAATTTTGACAGGTAAATGAACCAAAACAACTTGTATTTTCATGATCACTAATATTACTTACCTTACCGGTCAGGCTAAGGCCGGGGTGGCCTCTGCTGTACATAGTAGCCGCCTCCATTCCACTCGGTCCGTGGCTGTTTGCCTCCAGTTCCGCACTCTGCGTAGGGTCCGCAGATCGTCCTCCACTTGGTCGACCCACCTAGCTCGCTGCGCTCCACGTCTTCTTGTACCGGTCGGATGACTCTCGAGAACCATTTTAGTCGGGTTGCTATCCGACATCCTGATGACGTGACCCGCCCACCGTAGCCTCCCGATTTTCGCGGTATGGACGATGGTTGGTTCTCTCAGCAGCTGATGCAGCTCGTGGTTCATTCGCCTTCTCCAAGTCCCGTCTTCCATCTGCACTCCGCCGTAGATGGTACGCAACACCTTCCGTTCGAAAACTTCAAGGGCGCGTTGGTCCTCTGCACGTAGGGTCCATGTTTCGTGCCCATAGAGGACGACCGGTCTAATCAACGTTTTGTAGATGGTTAACTTCGTGTTACGGCGAACTTTATTCGATCGTAGAGTTCTGCGGAGTCCAAAGTAGGCACGATTTCCTGCCACAATGCGCCTCTGAATTTCTCTGCTGGTGTCGTTGTCGTCGGTCACCAGTGAGCCCAAGTACACGAATTCTTCAACCGCCTCGATTTCATCACCGTCGATATGAATTCGGGGTGGCGGGCGCGGTGATTCCTCCCTGGAGCCCTTTGCCATCATGTACTTTGTCTTCGACACATTAATGACTAATCCGATTCGCCTGGCTTCACTCTTTAGTCGGATGTACGTTTCCGCCATCGTCTCAAATTTACGAGCAATAATATCAATATCATCGGCGAAACCAAGCAGCTGAACGGATTTCGTGAGAATCGTCCCACTCGTGTTTATCCCCGCTCTTCTTATTACACCCTCCAAAGCAATGTTGAACAGCAAGCACGAAAGACCATCACCTTGCCGTAACCCTCTGCGAGATTCGAAGGGACTCGAGAGTGTCCCTGATACTCGAACTACGCACATCACTCGATCCATCGTCGCCTTGATCAACCGTATCAGTTTATCCGGGAATCCGTATTCGTGCATAATCTGCCATAGCTGTTCTCGATCGATTGTATCATACGCCGATTTGAAATCGATGAACAAGTGATGTGTGGGCACGTTGTATTCGCGGCATTTCTGCAACACCTGGCGGATGGCGAACATCTGGTCCGTTGTAGCGCGTTCACCCATAAATCCAGCCTGATATTGCCCCACGAACTCTCTTGCAATCGGTGATAGACGGCGGCATAAAATTTGAGAGAGTATCTTGTAGGCAGCGCTCAGTAGTGTGATCGCGCGGTAGTTCCCGCAATCCAACTTGTCGCCCTTTTTGTAGATGGGACACACGATACCTTCCATCCATTCCTCCGGTAATACTTCTCCCTCCCAAATCTTGGTAATGACCCAGTGTAGTGCTCTCACCAGTGCTTCTCCACCGTATTTTAGAAGCTCGCTTGGTAGTTGATCTGCTCCAGCGGCTTTGTTGTTTTTCAACCGGCCAACCTCCTCCTCAATCTCTTGAAGGTCAGGGGCCGGAAGTCTTTCGTCCTGTGCACATACTCCTAGATCTGTTACCACGCCACCTTCGGTACTTGCAACGTCGCCATTGAGGTGCTCATCGTAATGCTGCCGCCACCTCTCGACCACCTCACGCTCGCTCGTGAGAATATTCCCGTGATTATCTCGGCACATGTCGGCTTGTGGCACAAAGCCTCTGCGCGAGCGGTTCAGCTTCTCGTAGAACTTTCGTGTGTCCTTAGCGCGGTACAGCTCTTCCATCGCTTCGCGATCTCGTTCTTCCTGCTGGCGCTTCTTCATCCGGAAGACTGAGTTCTGCCTGTTCCGCGCCTGTTTGTAACGTGCCTCATTCGCTCTCGTACGGTGTTGCAGCATTCTCGCCCATGCTGCATTCTTCTCGTTTTTCAACTGTTCACATTCGCCGTCGTACCAGTCGTTTCTGTGATTCGGAGTCGCGAAGCCTAGTGCTGTAGCCGAGGTACTACCTATGGCGGATCGGATGTCCCTCCAGCCATCTTCAAGTGTAGCTGCGCCAAGCTGCTCTTCCGTTGGTAGGGCCCCTGCTAACTGCTGCGCGTAGTCTTGAGCCACTTCTACGTTACGAAGTTGCTCGATGTTGAGCCGCGGCGTTCGACTTCGACGCGTGGTGATAACTGTCGAAAGTTTTGAGCGCATGCATACAGCTACTAAGTAGTGATCCGAATCTATATTCGCACTGCGGTATGTGCGGACGTTGGTTATATCTGAGAAGAATTTACCGTCGATTAGAACGTGGTCGATTTGGTTTTCTGTTTGGTGGTCGGGTGATCTCCAGGTGGCTTTGTGGATATCTTTGCGGGGGAAGAAGGTGCTTCGGACTACCATACCACGGGAGGCTGCAAAGTTTACGCATCGCTGGCCGTTATCATTCGATACGGCGTGCAGGCTGTTTCGCCCGATTACCGGTCTGTACATTTCCTCCCTTCCTACCTGCGCGTTCATGTCGCCGACAACGATTTTCACGTCACGCGGCGAGCAACCATCGTATGTTTGCTCTAACTGCGCGTAGAACGCTTCTTTCTCGTCATCGGGTCTCCCTTCGTGTGGGCAGTGGACGTTAATGATGCTGTAGTTGAAGAAACGGCCCTTAACTCTCAACATGCACATCCTTGCGTTGATCGGCTGCCACCCGATCACACGTTGTCGCATCTTGCCCAACACTATAAAACCTGTTCCCAGTTCATTGGTGGTGCCACAGCTTTGGTAGAAGGTAGCCGCTCGATGCCCGCTTTTCCACACTTTCTGTCCAGTCCAACAAAGTTCCTGCAACGCCACGATGTCGAAGTTGCGGGGATGTAGTTCGTCGTAGATTATCCTGTCACATCCTGCAAAACCTAGTGACTTGCAATTCCATGTTCCAAGTTTCCAATCGTAGTCCTTATTTCGTCGATCACTAATATTACAAGTGCTAATAATATTAGTGGAAAACCGAACCTTTATGCAACACAAATTATTAGCACTTGTAATATTAGTACTTGTAGCTTGTAACTTGTAGCTAATATTATTAGCCCGATTATGCTACAGGTCCCTGGGCGCTAATAAATAGCGCCCACTGTCAAATGCGAAAACATCAACAATTTTTTTTAACGTTTATTTTGGTTTGTTGATCAGTTTTTGGAATCATTTTTTCCACCGCTTATGATCACAAGACACTTCAAACTCGCTTTAATATTAATGTACGGTAAGAGGAGCATGCGATTAGTTGAATAAAGCAACCCAAAAACACGCATTGTGAATGTGATTTCGTCTGTGGCTCACAACATCAAACAAAAGCAGCGTTTGTTGATTACACGCTCGTTTCAATTTGCACGAATATGAGTATAAGGCAGTTAGATGTTGGCAGGCCCCTGGCATGAATGAAATTTATCGTAGCCAACATCTAACTGCCTTATACTCATATTCGTGCAAATTGAAACGAGCGTGTAATCAACAAACGCTGCTTTTGTTTGATGTTGTGAGCCACAGACGAAATCACATTCACAATGCGTGTTTTTTTTTGGGTTGCTTTATTCAACTAATCGCATGCTCCTCTTACCGTACATTAATATTAAAGCGAGTTTGAAGTGTCTTGTGATCATAAGCGGTGGAAAAATGATTCCAAAAACTGATCAACAAACCAAAATAAACGTTAAACAAAACATTGTTGATGTTTTCGCATTTGACAGTGGGCGCTATTTATTAGCGCCCAGGACATCCTGTCTACCATGATTCCAATGCATTGATATAGGCCGTGTCAGGGGCCTGGATGTTGGCTACGATAAATTTCATTCATGCCAGGGGCCTGGCTGGCACTGCATTTTGATGCACTTTAGTGTCAAAGTGACGTTGCAATTACAGCGGCCGTTCGCTCGTTGCAATGTAAACATTTTGCAACGAGCGAACGGCCGCTGTATCATAGCTTAAATTACCATTCCGTGGTCGCCATCTTGGATTTTAAAATGCCGTCAAACATGGATTTTTGACTGTTACACATCGAACCCGATCGATAGATGTCCATAGTGCATAGTATCCGAAGCCGCATTGCAGTTAAATAACATATGCTGGAGTTTTGGTAGAATCTTAATCACCATCTTGAATTTCAATTTTATTTAGCGTGTTACACTGATCTGACAGCTCTGACAGTAAGGGACTAAACATAAATTACGTAAAGTGAGTACCGAGGATTGTTCACAATCTGCGAACTTGACAGCGGAAAAAATTACGACCATGACGCCGCTGGTAATAGTGCGCCGAAGACATCAATTTGATTTGATGCAATCGCGCAGTTTTATTTACGTTTTCGCACTTATGAAAACTCAGTGCGCAGTCCAGTGGTGAATTAAATGCGGTATACTATCCCATATTTTTATTGAATTATCGGACAAACTCGGTAGTAGCCACAGGAGAATAACGAGTCAACATGCATTTGATCCCGACTGAGCGCTGACAAAACTTCGTCGAGCAGAACTAAAAGTCTAAAAAGTGTTCAGCTTTGAACGGATTCAATTACATACAGCGGCCGTTCGCTCGTTGCAACATGTTTACATTGCAACGAGCGAATGCCATTCGCTAATTGCAACGTCACTTTGACATAAAAGTGCATCGAAATGCACTGACAGCATGACTGACAGCATAAATTTGACACTTGATTGCCTTTTAATTGCAAAAAATTGTCAAAATTTGCAATAAGCGGACTTGCAACTAAAAAGCGTGAGAGACGAACCAGCCAAGGGCTGAAAGTCTCTCAAATAAAGATAAATCAATCAATCAATCAACTAAAAAGCGTTGCAACGAGCGGGTTTGCAACGAGCGAACGGACGCTGTATTGGATTGAACTCTCTGGATTAAACGCGCAGTTTCTTCCCTGTTGACGATTCGGTCATTTTTGAAAGTTACGCTTGCTTTTTCCTTTGACAGTGCAGAATTCACCTACTCGCCAGTGTCTGTCGCTTCCGTTTTTGTTTTGAGGTTTTTTTTTTCTTTTCTCTTTTTTGGCACAGACCAAGTTGATCCATATAGCCAGGTGTTGTCAAGTTTCAATACTCAAATAATAACGAAACCGTAAAAAAAGCAATGATTTTCTCTTTGTTGTCTAGATTTAAAGAACTATAAACTACATTGAATATATATAAAAAAAATAAAACATATATAACATGAAATGAATTTCTCTAATAATGTTCAAACACTTATCTTTATTTCCTCTAGGTAATTGGTAATCTGTTTGTACTGATTGTAAGACTTTGTTTTAGCTATTTCAATTATATCTGTATTATTTATCAAAACCGGATATTTGTTGCGTATGCTATTGTATTTTGTGCAATCGAATAAGATATGTGGCAGGTCTTCTACTATGTTACAAGAATCGCATAATGAGGATGCAATTAAACCCCAACTGTGTAATCTCTCTTTAGTGGCTGTATGTAATGATCTTACTCTAGAAAGTCTAATGACGTCAATGGTATTAAATGGCATTTGGTAAAACCATGGCTTATCGCTAACCGAACTCAAAATTTTAAAATGATTAATACCTTTATCTTCTGAAATAATTTTGTATTTTCTATTCCAATCTTCTAATATTAAGTTTTTACAAGCAAGAATTACATCTCCTAGTGTTAAACCAAATGGAAGGACTGTTTGTCTATTTAAACTAAGTTTGGCAGCAGTATCTGCACGCTCATTACCTAAAATACCAGTGTGACTGGGTATCCACTGAATCACTACTTTACTAATATCTGTTTTCTCTAGGAAGATATAAATTTCATTGACAATGTAATTTTCTAGTTTTCTACAGTTTAAAATCATTTGACATCCACTTTTAGAGTCAGTAAGAATACATATTTTCTTTTTACCTTTTTCATTGGCATATTTAATTGCTTCTAAAATTCCTATTAATTCGGCATTTGCTATTGTAAAAAGAGGATTCAATTTATGACTAACTGATATCA
Source organism: Aedes albopictus (assembly GCF_035046485.1). Lineage (NCBI taxonomy): Eukaryota > Metazoa > Arthropoda > Insecta > Diptera > Culicidae > Aedes > Aedes albopictus. Next base: position 420,008,990 of record NC_085138.1, on the reverse strand, counting down.
ACATTTGAGGATCGTAAAAACCAAAACCTGTGCCAGTATTACATTTAGTTCCATCTGTATAAATTTTGTAAAAATCAGAGTATTTATCATGAATTGTCTGGATTGCAATGGTTTTTAAAACATCTCTATTAGTTCTATTTTTAATTACTGATTCTAAATTAATACGGACTTCTAATTTATTTGTATCAAAATTTGGGAAGGTACTGTTCATGGCACAAATTTGAACTAAAAGGAAGTTATTTAAGGTGGCATTATTTTCTAAGAATGTCAAATGTTTCAAATCTTGGTCTGAAAAGGCTATTGAGGATAATGTTTCAACTATTGGACTATTTCTGAAGTAAAGGGTTTTTGCTGTTTCTTTAAGTGTAAGTATGCTAGCTCTTAAGTCAACTGGGAGTTCACCTGTCTCGGCTAAAACTACATGGTTTGGAGTGGACTTCAGTAATCTTAAAGACAAACGGAGACCTACGTTTTGAGCAACCTGAATTCTATTTAAATCTGTTTTACAGGCAGAACCATATATAGAAATACCATAGTCAATGTGTGATCTTACTAATGATTTGTTAATTTGAAGCATTACCTGGGGATGTGCCCCGCCGTTTTTATTACTTAACATTTTAAGGATATTTGTTTTTTTCCTGATTTTGAAAACCGTTTCTGTTATGTGTTTTTTAAATTTTAATTTATGATCCATCCACATACCAAGATATTTCTGATATGGTTCTGTCTTTATTTTAACATTATCTATTTGTATATTTAAGTTATCATGGAATTTATTGGTGAAACATACACAAGTTGACTTATCAGGATTTAGTTTTAATTTTAAATTTGAAAGGGTTGTCTGAATTTTATTTAGGATGTTATTCATTTTATGTGTGGCTTCCGGGATATTTTTAGCTTTAACTAGAATTGCAAAGTCATCTGCAAATTGAAAAAATATGGTATCCTCATCAGCTAAATCATGCAACTTTGACGTGTATATATTGAACAATAAAGGGGATAAAGGACATCCTTGGGGGAGTCCTTTATTCGTAATTGCAGATATTTCTTTTCCATTATTCAAAGTTATTGTAGCTTTTCTCTCTTTGAGGTAGAAATACACCCAGTCTACAAGATCCGAAGGTATCCCTGTCAAAGTTAAAGTTTCTAATAATATCTCAATATCAACATTGTCAAAAGCTTTTGACAAATCGAGAAATGTAACAATAGGGATGAAATTATTACGTTTGCTTTCTTGTATTTTTGATATTAAAAAATTAACACAATTAATTGCTGATGATCTCTTTTTAAATCCAAAGGAACAGTTAGGAATTATATTATTATTTTCGATAAAAGATTCTATTTCTCTTTTGACAACAATATTGATAGATTTGAGAAAAACTTGAATTAATGAAATTGGACGATAAGCTAATGGATCCATTTGAGGTTTTCCTTGTTTGTGAATAGGAACAATTTTAACTGTTCTCCATTCCTCTGGAATGCATCTGTTTTCAACTACTTGATTTAAAACTTTGACAATTTTTTCTATAATTGTAGAATTTAACTGTTTTAGGATGTAATAAGAAATAGAGTCATTACCAGGAGCTGATGAATCCTTTTTAGTCTTCAAAATGTTAAGAAAATCTATTGTTGTAATATGAATTGATGTTGTGGATCTTGTTTTCGGAGTATATTTTATTGTTTCAGTTGGAGGAAAGTTTATGTCCATGAATTGTTGTGCAAGTTTTTCGTTATTCATTAAAACTAAATTATCCTTTTTACTGAAGCTTCCACTCAACATTCTAACAGTGTTCCAGAGAACTTTTGGAGGTAAATTAGGGGTAATATCATCTATTAGGTTTTTAAAGGATTTTCTTTTTTCTCTTCTAATTATTGATTTAAGTTTTGCTCTTGCCTTACGAAAATCTAAAAAATTTTGTTGGGTTAAATTTTTAAAATAATTTTTTAATTTATCATTTTTCTCTTTTAATAATGTGTCAATTTCAGCAGTCCACCATTTTTTTGGCTTATTTTTCTTAACATTTAAGTTATATACAGATTGATTTATACATTCGTTTAATGATTCCTGGAGATCACTAGCGTTCCCAACTTCACTCACATCTATTTTATTGATTAATTTTATTGCTTTACTCTTATTAACTATTTTTTGTGTGTAATGGATAGCATTGATTGAATCAACTATTTTAAATAATATCATTTTGTGATTACCTGATAATTCTTTATCTAAAATTTCCCAATCTAATTTATTTGCAATTTGTGGTGTAGCCAGAGTTAAATCTATTGCAGATGGTATGGTATTTGGAGGTTTAATTAATGTTGGAGAACCATCATTAATAATAACTAAATCACTATCATCCAGTAAATTAACCAATAATTCACCACGTGGACATATATTATTAGCTGAATTCCAACTTGGATGGTGAGCATTCACGTCACCAGCAAATATGGTATGGGCTTTTAAATTATCTATGAATGCTAAGAGTTTTTTCAAAGGTTCTTTTAACTGAGAATTATTAATAGGCAAAGGCGGAATATAGACAGAAAACAAATAAATTGGTTCAAGTGTGTTAAGAATTTGAACAGCTATTACTTCAATGGGGTTAACATCTGGTAATTTGATTAGTTTGAAAGCTAAGTCGTTTTTAATTAAAAACCCAACTCCCCCATATCCTTTAGATCTGGTGAGTTTTGGAAACTTATAACCATTGAAGTTTATGTCTTCAGAAGGCTTCAGCCAAATTTCAGATAATATAGCTATATCCACATGGTTTGTTGTGAGGAAATTTGCAAGAAGTGCTCGTGTCTCGGACGGACGAATGCTATTTATATTATATTGTAGTATTATTAAATCTCTTGTTACATTAGCCATCTTAAAAACTGTACCTTAAAAACCTTTAAGGTTTTGTTTTTAAAGCGTGGATTTTAAAATAGACCCGAGTTCTTCGTTTATACTGATCAAAAGCAAATCTGAATTCCAATCACCTACTTCTTTACTTGTTTGAACGTTAATCAAATCTTGTAGTTTTCTGATTTTGTTGAAGATTCCAGATTTACTTAGTTCGTTAATTACTTCGGTTTTAATTTGTAGTTTTAGTTTTTCTATTTCTGTTGCTTTGTATGGATTTTCTTTGAATTCATGGATCGGTTCTTCGACTCTTTCAGGCAGTGGAAAAATATGTTTCTGTATGATTGGTTTAGGTTTAGGGATTTTCTTTGTTATGTTTGTTGCTGAATTGGAAGTGGGCGTGTTTGGATTGAAGTTTGGAATCAGGGGAGGAAATTCAGTTTGGGATTGTAACCGTATTTGTTGAGATCTGTTGGTTTTGGGATATTGCCTTGCAGCTTCCGAGAAAGTCAGTTTGTTCTTAGCCATTACTGTTCGAATCTGATCTTGCCTATGCCGTTCGGGACAATTGTAATCATTCGCAACATGTTCACCGTTACAGTGCACACATTTTTTTGCTTGGGAGTTACATTCTTTGTCGCTATGTTCTAGCCCGCAATTTTTGCATCTGATCTTCGCTTTACACGCTTTGGCTTTGTGGCCATAGCGCCAACAGTTGAAACATACCCTCAATGGAAAAATGTACACCTCAACCTTAGCTGGTATACCGTAAACGTAAATTTCCTCCGGAAGCTTATCTCCTTCTACAAAAAGTTTTACTGAGTAGGTTGAAATCAATTCCTTGTTACTCATTCGTTTAATCCTTTCTACCTTCTGAATTTTCTTGCTACAGACGATGTTCGCCAGTATTTCCTCTTCAGTAATGGATGGCGGAACATTCCTGATCACACCAATAGTTTGCTTAAACATATTGGGGACGTACACGTTGTACTTAAACGCATCTGCTATTAGTTTTGAATTGATTAGCGCTTCAGCATGTCTTGGTTGGTCAAATGTCACCTTGAATCTGTTTCTGCCTGCCACTGTGAGTGTTTTGTAGTTTTTAACCTCAATATTGTGCAAAATTTTTGCTACTTCCATTACATGAATTCGTTTTGTCTTGTTCTGGTCATTTCCGTTTTGTTCTTCGTGTAGTCTTGGCTCAATGAAAAAAGTCGTATAGATTGGGTTTTTAATCCAACCATCGTCATAACCTTTGTCATCTTTAGCCTTTTCTTTCCTTTTCTTTCGGTTTACCTGTTGGAATCCTTGTTCAGTCTGATCGAATGATTCATTTTGGTTCTCCTTAGTCGCTTTTTTGTATGCTCCTGTGTTCGATTTCATTCTCTTTCCACATAGTTCGAGTTCTTCATTTGAGTCAGTGTCACTTTTTTGTTTCATGTTCATGTCCAGGTCTTCATTGGCAGAGTCAAAGCTATCGGAGTTCATATCAATGGGAGGATCATCTCCTCCTCTTGCATCCTCACTACTCACTTCCTGACTCATCACGGATTCATAGAATCCCCGTACCCTCTCGAATGCACTTAACCTAACCTTATCTAAATTTTTCTCTAAATAAAAATAGTCTTACGAAAAGTACTTACCTCTAAAAGAAATAAAAACTAATGGAACACTTTTTCTCTTTCTCTAATCTAATTCAATGTAGCTTAAATATTCACTTAAAACTTATTCAAAGCGAAAATCGAAGAGATCCTTTTCTCTAGAATATTCTATCAGAACGTGTCGCGACTTGATTGAACAGCCTGGTATACTTCCCAACTTGCTATCAAGACGGTTGCCGAGAGAATGGTTTTGAGGTTTGGGCTTCGTGCGCGTTTGCGTTGATCGAATTTCGTGATTCAAAACTACAGATAATCGAAATAACTTATTCTAATTTACGGGTTATACCTAGCTGTGCACAGTGGATGTATTGTTTATTGTGAAATACTGAGAGCAGTGAAAAGCAGTAGTTAAATAACCATAGTTCTCAAACAGTTTAGCGGATCGTCGTGCGTATTTTGGTAAGTCCAAAATCTTTGTCTCTTCACAAAAAGGGGAAATGGGGTTGGCTGGGTACCTAGCGGGTGGTTTTGTAGTAGGGGTGATCGGGGCAATATGGGCCACCTAAGGAAATCGTTCTGAAAAAATGCACAGAAAAACTCAATAAATCAGGCCAAACATGTCTAACAGGTCCTATTTATCTACAGAAGAGAGGCTCTCTTTGGTTTCCCTCTCTTTCGTTAATATCTCAGCTGTTTAATTGTATTATGATTGTCACCTTGCATTGAACGATGGTCAAAACAATCGTCTTTTGATTTGTACTGCAAAAATAGTCGAAAAGTGTACCATTACATTGCAACAGGTAATAGGCCTTTTCATGTGACAGATCCGTGCATGCATTTGTTTACAAAGCTTGAACAACAGCTGCTAACACGAACGTGTCATCTTCATAGAAGAACTGTCAAACGCCCGAACAATCAGCTGATTTAAGACGTCAAATGAAAAGGCCCATTGAAAGAGAAAGTGAACAAAGAGAGCCTCTCAAATGCAGATAGGACCTATTGAAATGTTTAATAGATAATTATTCTATTGTAATTGAATCATGCTTAGGAATGTTTTCCTTCATATGGCATAAATTATGAAAACAACTTTTTTTGCAATTTCTCATCGTAATAGGCTGTTTTACTTCACGCAAATCTGACAGGAAAAGGCCTACTTTCCCACACCAAATAAACAGTGCTGTAATGGTTCATTACAGCACTGATTTGCGTTGCGTAATGAACCATTACAGCACTGTTTTCAGTTTTGATCAACTTCTTGATGCTTTCTGGACGCAGTTTTGAAAAATTGTGACAACTACACAGTAAAACCTGCTATGATCAGATTGTCTTAAACAAGGCTATGAACATCAGTGTGCAGTTTGATGGAAAAGTTTTGTTAAAAACTATCTCAAGCGGTAATTTATGAAATTGCAAAAAACGTTGTACGCAACTCGGTGCAGAACTCGATTTTTTCAGCACTCGTCGTAATTATCCAACTCGGCAAGCCTCGTTGGATAAATGTACGACTCGTGCTGTAAAAATCTTCATTCTGCACCTTGTTGCGTAAACTACTAGTATGCCACTCGTTGCAAAACTCGATTTTTTCAGCACTCGTCGTATTTATCCAACTCGGCAAGCCTCGTTGGATAAATGTACGACTTGTGCTGAAAAAATCAACTTTTTGCAACTCGTCACATAAATAACTATTTGTTGATTGTTGGGAAATACTTTTGAAAACCATTGATTTTCATGCGTTTCCCAACTATACGGGGCAAAATGAGCCACCAGGCAGGGCAATATGAGCCACCATTTAAAACTTTTTTTTTTTTTTTTTTTTTTTTTTTTTTTTTTTTTTTTTTTTTTTTTGGACAATGTTTCGTAAGGAGTGAGAAATAGAAAAATATGATTATTTAACAACAATTCAGTGTATTTTATACAAGGGGTGGATCACTATTGTGACATCTGATATATGAAATAAATTGATTGCATTCAAATGCATTTTGATGCAATTTTTCATTCATTCTGCAAATAAGCAACCCATGGCTTGTTACGATACTTGGCTGTTGTCATTGTCAGTGTTGAATGACAAACTCTGTCAGCCTCAACTAGTGCTTATAATAAATTATCCACTAGCATAAATGGTAATAACTACAATATAATTATTACCACCAAATTCATGGAGGTATCCTCAAGCCCTTGACGATTCTATTAACAGAGAGGCAGAGCCGTAGCGTGGGGTTGGCCAGGTTGGCCCCCGCCAAGGGCGCCAGCCTCAGAGGGGCGCCAAATTGGCCAAAGGCTGGAAGGAATGGTATGGTGTTTTTAACAAGATTCAAACTAATGCACTGTATCTCAGAAACACACATATTTTCACACCCCACAGTTATCATGTTTTTGCTGTTGTAGAGTTTTTCCATATACAGATTTGTTCAGACTTTCTTTTGAATGTTTACAATAGTTTTTCCTGGGAATTCATACCCCTTTTAAGATATTATTCTATATTTTTCCCAATTTAATCTGAAAAAATAAGAAATAAAAACAGGAAGCTTTGCGTAAATTTTCAAAAAATCACAATTTCTGTATAAGTTTTATTAAATCCATCAGCATTCTCACTATGTCTCAAGTTATCTTCCAAATATATTTTCAACCAAATCAACCATTTCAAAAAATCTTGAGCATTGCATTTTAAAACTTGATCTCATCAATAAATATGGTTCCTGTGAAAATCTAGCTGTATGAGCTACAAGTTGTTTGTCTTAGTTATGTTTTTAAATAATTTATTGGCTATTCCAAGCGTTCTTTCCATAGTCCGTACCCCCCGAATCAACATAAGTTGATGAAAGTTAAGGTTGATAAGATAGATTTTGTTCTTAGAGCAACTAATTCCAAAAACAGCCCCTACCAATCTCAATTGCTTTTGCAATTAACTACTACAGATCTACTTATGAAATATTTCGATTTAATATCTTGAAAATTTCATAAAGCACCTGTGGTACGCACAAAACTGAATGAACTTTTCACGGAAATATAAGAATGGATCATGTGAGGCTTCTTAGAGGACTCCAGGATAGTTATAAACTTTAGGAAGTAAGCTGTTAAAAAAGCTATTGAAGTTTTGCTGAAAAGTGATATAAAAAAACTGAATAATTCATAATTAATTAATTCCTAATAAAACATGTGAAACAGTTTGGTAGAAATAAACAGATGAATGTCTAAATATGTCAAAAAATATAACGTTGAAAATACAACAAATTAAATACAATGCTTTCAAAACAGTTTTTAATGGAAATTCGAAAGAAATATGAAATTCTCGAGAAAAAAATATTTTTTCTCAAAAAATGTCACCAAAATATCAAAACAAAACAACTTGAAGAAATTTTATAAAAATGAAAACAATAGACATTACTATGGGGCGCAAATCAGGATGCTTGCCAAGGGCGCCGTGGAACCACGCTACGGCTCTGCAGAGAGGTATTGTGCATACTCAGATAAAAATCAATACCAAATAGATTAAATGACAGACTAAATCACGTTTCTGGTTGACCCCAAGCTTCCAGGTTGGGTTGACCTCAAGGTTGACCCCAATATCCAGGCTAAACTGACTCAGTATAACTTAGACAAACACAAATTCCAGTATAAGTTATAAATATTAAACCTAGTTTAACCTGGATTTATCGAGAATTTGTTTAACAGCTGCTGTTGTGTCATTTGAATAATAAAAAACAAACTAAGATTGAATGAAGTGACGAAACTTTATTAAATATATTATTGAATCCCTGCCATCTTGCACCGATGTCTCGCATGCAGTCAACATTCCACTGATCGTCCATCATCGACACATTTTTTCCGGCCATTCTCGTTATGCTGCTTGTCTATTTGTACCAACACTTATCTGTCTGGTCGTGGCCGGATCGATTCTCGGTGGTTCACGTGGGGTCCACCACGGGGAACGCCGACGTTGCGAAATCCATCGTCGGAACGGTATCCTTCATCATGGCATCCTCCCCGCTGCCATAGCCTCGGCCCAACCAATCGTACCAGGAAATGTACACACAACCGGATGCCGGAGCTGTAGAGCGAGTTCTACCTTCTGGAAGTTTCCGGCGGTCGATGATTGGAAAGCAGCATCATCGATAGCAGCAACACATGTTCAATGTCGTGCATTATGTGATCTTCGAATGAATGAAAACTTTTTCGGTGCTGCCCTGGTGAGCGAAAAGTGCCTGGAGAGCGATATGTTTTGACATTCAGCAAACTGACATGAAAACAGTAAATAGATATATCAATGCTGAGTTGATGAAAAATATATAAAAATGCATTTTTTGTAATTGCGTTGCAAATTTCCCTACTTTTCACTAGCAATAAGAACAATATAATGGCCTACTTTTCTTCACTAAAACAAGAGTACCGAAAAGTACTACTTTTCGGCACTCTTAAGAGTGCTGAAAAGTAGCACTTTTCGGCACTTTTGCCAGCACACACTTTCTCTAACTATAGCAGCTTCCGTTGATACCGCTGCTGCTTGTACATCCACTGAGCAGCTCGAGTTCGAATCAGGATGGATGGAGTTGGAATCAGGATTCTGATTCGGACGGCAGATCAGGTGTAGAAGCAGTACTTTCACTCCTGCTTTTACTGCTGGATGACGACGACGGAGGCTTGAAAATTTGTGACACTCAGCCTACCATAGCCTACCTGATCGAACAAAAACATCACGCAGACACACATGAATGCACGCACGTGGTTCCTCATGATACATGTTTGTGTGGCTAAAAAAGATTATACTGAATAGGATTTTTTTGCAATTACAAAAAACTTTGTATACAACGCGTTGCAAAACTCGATTTTTTCAGCACTCGTCGTATTTATCCAACTCGGCAAGCCTCGTTGGATAAATGTACGACTCGTGCTGAAAAAATCATCATTTTGCAACTTGTTGCATAAATAACTATTCTTACAGTAGATGCAAATTGAATGCACATTCAAAGAGTGATCTGCCCCTTGATTTTATACAAATTCGGTTGTTTTCGTATCAAAAAAACATGTTTCCATCACAGCCATGAATCCAAGAATGGCAACGATGGCATTGGTTCCATCTCTCACACGGAACCGCCAAACTACCCAAAATTGAGTTCTTTTAACGCAATCCCACAGTTCCGCCCAATAAGCCAAATTTGAGTAAATCGATTAAACTCACACTAGTTAAATTGCCTTTACCTCCAGCACAAAAATATACTTAAGAGTAGGTAAATTCAACCCAAAACCCCCCCTTATTCAACCCCAATTTGAGTATACCTACATTTACTCAAAATTGGCTCATTGGGCTCAAGGACCCCCATTGGGTACACTGAAATAAATTTTGTTGTGGAAACTACCGATTCCATAGTAAAATTACTAACCGTACCTATGATTTTCTACCGACAACAAAATCTGTTAAGGTAACTGAAATATGCTTGAAATTACAATGCATTGTAGTCAATTCAACTAAAGACGTAGTCGTCTCAACAACAAAACATTGTTAATTTTTCCTGGACACGCATTTTACAACACAGTATGGTTAAAAATACAATGCTTATTTATTAAATTAAGATTAATTTTAGTAATGTCAACTGAACTGCTAGTTAAGTTGACAGTGTTTTAGCAGAATAGGAGGCAATCAGTGAAGTACTAGATTGAAAGTAGTGAGCTGAATATTTGTATGGTGAGATGTTCAATTCTCAATTTCTGCAATGAATAGGTGCAAACAGCGTGGGTTATATGATTTCTTGACTAATTTAATGCTGTTTGAGCAAAAGTTTGGGTAACTGTGTTGTTGAAGTTGCATGAAATAAATAATACAACAACAAAGTTACCCAAACTTTTGCTCAAACAGCATCAAATTAGCCAAGAAATCATATAACCCACGCTGTTTGTACCAATTAATTGCAGAAATGGAGAATTGAACATCTCACCATACAAAAATCCAGCTCACTATTTTCAATCTAGTACTTCACTGGTTGCCTCCTATTAACTGGAAATTGTTGTCGGTTGAGAATCATAGGTACGGTTAGTAATTTTACTATGGAATCGGCAGTTTCCACAACAAAATTTATTTCAGTGTAGATGCATCTCTGTTTGTTTTTGACAACATCGGTGGGAGAAAGAGGGAAAACAACCTAATTTTGGGTAACTAGTTTATTCGATATACTCAGTAGTCCTGTTCACTTTTTTGACCTACCCGTGTCACATCAAATTATTATCCGTTGCAAGAAAATAGAGAGCGAAAATGGTGCAAAATCGCTAATAGACCTCCGCTCGTACGTTTAATCGTTATGGTGTCTTCTACAATAAGTGCGCGAATGGGCCAAAGAATACTGCGCCGAAAACACCAACACGATTCACCGTACTGGCGGAGGTATACGGGCACTCGCGCTCAAAAATTTTCGCGCAACGCATAATATCAATCCACATGCAAAAACAAGGCTTCAGTCCAAAAATGAGCCAATTTGATAAAGGTTTAGAGTGTATCAAATCAATTTTGTGTTTTTTCGAGCATTTTCACGAAAATGTACTTCAATATCCAGAAAATTCCACCAAAAGGGTACCGAAAATACCGTTAGAATATAGTTAGAACAATACTCTACAACTTTGCCGAAGACACTACGGTGTTTAAATTGCGTATTTCAAAGTTATTCAACAATTTTCGTTAAAAAATCACGAAAAAATATACGATTTTTCATGTAAAATTCATGTAATTTTACATTGTTTTACGTGACTAATTTAATGAGCTATTGCTCCTACATGTTACGAACATTTCGTCCATACATCATTTTAGTGTAGGAATTCGTTTTCATCGACTAATTACACTAGTTTACAGCATTTTTGAACTCGGTAAGCTGATGATCATTTTTGGTGTAGAATCATGCCCTGAGTACGAAAACGCGAAAGAAAAAAATTACAGTAGAGCGGAATTTTTTTCGACTTTCCATACAAGGTTGATGATTTGAAATCGATTTTTGTTCTCTTTTTAAGCAAAGTCGCTCACTTCAAACATCTCATCCTCCGTAATCAATGCTTCGATTGAGCTGAAATTTTTACTGTAACTCGCCCTACATATGATATGTCAACTAAACGTCGAGAAAGATTTTTTAAGTTGTTTTTTTCTTATGGAAAAAAATACATTTCTTCAAAAAAAAATGGAAATTTTGCTAAAATTTAAGAAGATCGTCCCTAAAGCTCGCCAATATCTTGAATTTTATCAATCTTACGCAAAACCTGTATTCAGATGATCGATTGGTATTGTATTCAGCTTTCAATTGATGAAAGAAGATTTAAAATTAGTTAAACAAACCGCAATATATTTGAATTTTAGTAAATAGGGCAGATTGGTGAAGTACTAGATTTGTAGTAATGAGCTGAATTTTAGTATGGTGAGAAGGTCCATTCTCCGTTTCTGCATTTAAATGGTGCAAGAAGCGTGGGTATTATGATTTCTTGCCTAATTTGATGCTGTTTGAGCAAAACTTTGGGCAACAGTGTTATTGTTTTCTCCATTTCTTGCAACATAAACAACATAGTTATCCAAAGTTTTGCTCAAACAGCATCAAATTAGGCAAGGAATCATAATACCCACGCTTTATTCACCATTTCAATGCAGAAACGGAGAATAGACCTTCTCACCATACTAAAATTCAGCTCATTACTACAAATCTAGTACTACACCGAACGTGCCCCATTACATATTTTGAAAAGTTGTAAAACTCGATATTGAGCTAAAACTCAAAAACTGTTCTACTTAAATTTTTTTGAAGGTCGGTTTCGAAATCAGCACTAAATTGTGCTTCAAAAATTTTGGTCGTTGACAGAAGTTCACGACTTTCGTTTTATTTTGTAAACTTGTGTTATCAAAAGTTTGTCACGTTGATACTAAAAATTGTACAGAGTTGCCAGCACAAAATAAAACAAAGTTACTCATGATTAAAACGTCATTACACTTCTTTGTCTCTCCTGCGTCAGTTTAAATTTGGTGCAGATGGTTGAGCATGAGATTGTCGATTCGAAGATTTAAGGTTCGAGTCCTGGAATAGGATTTTTTTGCGTCTCGATCCAGCTATAAGTTGATGAAACTACGCACTGCATCTCATTGCAATTTGGCATCATAGCATTGTCTCGAAACCGTAGAGTGCATAGTAAGAATGAAGTTTCCCTTCATCGTGTAGTTGTGTTGATTTGTGGGTAGATAGATAACAAGTAAGCTCCACTCACAGTTGTCTGTAAAATGTTGCATCCAGAAGCAGTTTCATCATCGTATTGAATTGTTTTAGCTACATTGATCATTAGCAAACAGATGCTCAATATTTCGCCCAGCTGATCTCGTCGACACGATTTATTGTCAACAAGTATAAACTAAATATCTAGCTAGTCCTGGAATGGGCTTAATTGGCAGGTCCCGATCATTATTATTTGGGAGATTGCGTGTAAGTCATGGCAGATTCATCCAAGATTCATCATCCTAACTGCTACAAAGAAAGAAAAAAAGTTTATTATGGACTTGAGCTTGAACCTGGGACCTTCTGATCCGCAGGCTCGAGCCTTACCATCTGCACCATTTCTGATACTTAAATCGGAAGACATTAGAATACGATGGCATGACGTCTCAATCATGGGTAACTTTATTTTAATTCGTGCTGGTAACTCTGTACGATTTCTAGTATCAACGTGACATACTTTTGATAATTAGTCAATGAAAACGAATTCCTACACAAAAACGATGTATGGACGAAATGTTCGTTACACAAAGGAGTAATCGCTTATTAAGTTAGTCACGTAAAATAATGTAAAATTACATGACTTTTATATGTAAAATCGTAAAAATATCGTGTTTTTTCGTGATTTTTTAACGAAAATTGTTGAATAACTACGAAATACGCAATTTAAACACCGTAGTGTCTTCGGCAAAGTTGTAGAGTATTGTTCTAACTATATCCTAACGGTATCTCCGGCACCATTTCGGAGCAATTTTGTGAATTTCTGAGAAAACGGCTAAAAACACAAAGTCGATTTGATACACTTTTAAATCTTTATCAATTTGGCTCAATTTTGGACTGAAGACTTGTTTTTGCATGTGGATTGATGATTTGATGTGTCACGGAGAATCGGAGAAAAAAAGTTTCAAAGTGAACAGGTCTAGTAAACATGTTGCAACCAGCGAACGGCCGCTGTGTTTGAAAAAAAAAATCTTTACAAATTTTACACTCATTCAATGCTGCTGCGGTGCGCGGAGAACCGCATAGGAGTGAAAGGGACAGATTCGGAACCTTGATGGTCGTAGGGGTTCGTGGCATCGGGATTAGATGAAGGAATCAGTCTGGTTTCCATTGTAGTATCGGTTAGATGTTGAATCTATGCTAACACCTTTAGTTACGACAGTTAGTCGCGGTTAAGAAGTATAGCACTAGCGTGGAGCTTTTTAAAGGCCTCCAAAACACTTTCAAGTTTGAGTCATATTCTCTGAGCGCTTGGATAAGGGTTTAATGCACGATAGATATAGATTTTTGTCCATAGCATCCACGTGGATTTCAGAAAGCAACTGAGTGACTTTTACAAATTTCATATATCAAGGTTCTCCAAAAACCCCTGAAATAAAGAACTTCATGATTCATAGCCTCTACAGTGGTCAGTTTTCATTCTACTTTTGTGATACCTTCTCCCGGTTCTATCCGTAGACTTTCGCAATGCAATGCAAAGTGATCTACGACATATATTGAGATTTTTAATATCATCAGAATATCCTGAAGTTAAAGTACATAAAGTTTTTGACTGCCATGTAAATATTTGTCAAACTATTTTTCTTAAATCCTTGAATATCCATGACTGTTTCCCAAAAAAATTGATATATGTAAATCTCAATTCAGCTCCAAATTCATAGAATTGATGTAATTCGAATGTTAATAATAAAATAAAGTTTAATTACCCACGTTGCCCGCATTAAACGGCTAAAAGTAGGCAATTTATTTCAATATATTTTTCATACAAATCTGATATGTTACTCTCATGTTTTATCTTAAAGTTAAATTTGATATGCTTGGAACCAAGCACAAAAAAAAATCTACACCTAGCGTGCCTTAACTCTTTGTAGACGGATGGGTCACATTAGCCCAACCGAGAAAACTGACCATAACAAACGTGTTCTAGACCAGCGAGGTTCAGCATGACCATGCTGAAGGTGACGGGTTTGACTCCCGGTCGGCTCAGTTATGCCACCATTCCAAATGTTCTAGCAATAATAGGCATCCATGCATGTGATCCGCAAAACAGATAATTTAGCCGGATTTCATTAAAATCGTGCCTCGACTGTTGAGCTCGACTCGTCGCATAACACCTTCCAGGGCGATGTTGAACAGCACCAACAGCAGGTATGAGAGTCCATCATCTTGTCGTAGTCCTCGGCGAGATTCGAACGAACTAGACAGATCATCCGAAATCCTAACGCCGTCCATCGTCGCTTTGATCAATCTTATGAGCTTCCCGGAGAACCCGTTCTCATCCATGATTGTCCATGTCCATTAGGGTGGCTCAAGCATGTATGGCAAAACCACATGTCAAAAAGTTCGATGGGCCCCCTTCTCATTTCGTTCTATATGACGCCACGATGCTGTGGTCAAATTTTCAGCCAAATCCGTTAACATTAGGCCGATGCTAAACTCGTTTGAAGTTTGTATGGGAATTTATATGGGAAAACAACGATTTTTGAAATTTTCTACTGAGGGGCTCTAATTTTCCTTAAAACACGTAATCAATCCTATAGAAATATAGCCTGGGATATGCCGAAAAACTTTGTCGAAGACCGCAACGTAATCAGACACTTGCGAAAAAAGCTATAGCCTAGACAGTACGGGCACATTCAATGAGATTTTATTGCTATTGTTATTCTTTTACATGTTAAATGTTAAGCACCACCAGATGGTCTGCATGCAATATCTTTTCTTACAAGCTTCGGATGACTTTGCGGTCTTCGACAAAGTTTTTTGGCACATGTAAGACTATAGTTCTATATAATCGGCTATATGATTTAAGTAAAAATAGTGCCCCTCATGAGAAAAATGCTAAAAACGATGTTTTCCCATATAAACTTCCATACAAACTTCAAACGAGTTTAGCACCGCCCTAATGTTAATGGATTTGGCTGAAAATTTTACCACAGCATCGTGGCGTCATATAGAACGAAATGAAAAGGGGGCCCATCGAACTTTTTGACATGTGGTATTTTGAGCCACGCTAATGTCCATAGCTGTCTGCGGTCGATACTATCGTACGCCGCCTCGACGAACATTCGGTGCGTTGGCACCTGGTATTCGCGGCATTTTTCGAGGATATGCGGAAGATTCGCAGTGGTCTTATGCTTCAGGAACAGCTGTGGAAAAAATCCGCTGTGCAATTTACATCGTTTGGATTACGAAAGGAACTTGATTCTATTATACATATGTGAACCAGCCTAGAAGCCGAGGTACCTTTCGTACCCGAGGTACCCTTCGAACGAATAACAAGCGCATTCTCCACTGGCAGTTTTCCAAGTGTTTCGTCTAGCTAGGATCATCTCGCATCAGGATGGTGTGATAACCCTAACGAAATCAATCATCCAGCTCTCGACTATCTCAGTCTCAACGACTCGCTTTTAGGAATCTTGTGCGATGTAGAATTGTGTCGCCAAGTGTATAATCAGCTGGTGTCTTCTATATCTCACTCCTCACCATTCACCAAATATGTATGTACTGCAAAAATCGATGACGGGTTCACGTGAGCATGATTTTGCCTCCGTCATCAACGCATTCTTCGCGAGTTTTTTCTCACCCGTCATTCCGTCCGATGAGGGAGCTTATCGTTGGTGGTGCCCACTGTGTGTTGTTTTGCCGTCATTCGTTACCCTGCATACTAGTCAAGACAGTTTCAGACGAAGAAGAACGTAAACCTATTTTGGCTATCCCCGTATAGTCCAGTTGGTTGGTCCGAGATTTCGCGTTCTAGCTCGTCTTTGGATCGTAGGTGCATAAGTGAATCACAAAAGAGTACTGTAGTGATTGATTGAATTAGGTACGTGCACCACTGCGTTATTGCCTGAATACCTACGCAACGCTCTGTTTGCGTTCTGAGTTGCTAATAGGACGCAATCAGTGAAGTACTAGATTGAAAGTAGTGAGCTGGATTTTTGTATGGTGAGATGATCAGTTCTCCATTTCTGCGATAAAATGGTGCAAACAGCGTGGGTTATATGGTTTCTTGCCTAATTTAATGCTGTTTGAGAAAAAGTTTGGGTAACTGTGTTGTTGAAGTTGCAAGAAAAAATAATACAACAACACAGTTACCCAAACTTTTGCTCAAATAGCATGAAATTAGTCAAGAAATCATATAACCCACGCTGTTTGTACCATTTCATTACAGAAATGGAAAACTGATCATCTCACCATACAAAAATCCAGCTCACTACTTTCAATCTAGTACTTCACTGATTGCTTCCTATTGTGGAACGGAGTCTGTTTGATCAGGCTTTGTTGTTTGTGGATCTCTCGATAAGTAGACGTATACGCAGGCACAACCATGCAGAACGTGATCAACTCGGTTAAGGGAACAGCCCTGGGTGTGGCCGAATATTTGACACCGGTTCTAAAGGTAGGTTCGAATGATGATATACATCTGGTTTCTTAGGAATGATATGTTGATTTTCGTCTTTTTTAGGAATCCAAATTCCGGGAGACCGGAGTGTTGACACCGGAAGAATTCGTAGCTGCAGGAGATCACTTGACCCATCACTGCCCAACCTGGTCGTGGGCAGTTGGAGACGAAACCAGAATAAAGCCCTATCTGCCCAAAGGTAATTACTTAACTAGCGAAACGACGGAGTAGAAAATACCTATTGTAATGCATCATCATTCGGACGTTCCAGACAAACAATTTCTTATAACTCGTAATGTGCCATGCTACCGACGTTGCAAGCAGATGGAATACGTCGGGGAGGAAACTCTGGTGGAGGAGAGTGACCAGGACGGCGGATGGGTGGAAACACATCACTTCAATCCGGACGGAGCCGGTGGATCCGGTCTGGAGGATAAGGTTTGCGAGATGACGCTGGAGGGAGCCAAAGTGGACGATGATGTGGCCGCCGATATGGATGATCCCAGGAATCTGGAAGACGGGGACGGGAATGGAGGCGATGATGATGACGACGAGGGGGCAGCTATCGATATGGACGAGTTCGAGGAGAGCGGTATGCTGGATCAGGTGGATCCGGTGAGTAAACTGTGTGTGGTAAATGTATGCTTGAGCTGGATCTGTGTCATTTGACAAGATGTCGTTCTTCAGCGTAAGGAACTTTTGCGTGAAACATAAATAGGAAGAAAGGAAGGGGGTAGTTTGGAATACGAAAACATAGTACATAATCCAAAAATGTTGAAAGGCAAGAGTGTAGGAAGATAGGTTGATAAGCAAGCAGAAAAAACAGGTAGGCAAAAAAAAACGAATAACAGGTGGGTAGAAAGATAAGACGGCAAGAAAAGAGAAAGACGGGAGATCAGATGACGGAAAGACAAGAAATTGAGGCCAATTGAGAGAAAGTCAGAAAGGTATGTAAGTAGGCTGGCTGAAGAATAGAAAGGCAGGGGGACATGTAGACAAAAAGACAAGGTGATCGGAAGACAGAAAGGCAGACGAAGACGAAGACATGAAAACATAAAGACAGGAAGAAGAAAATCCAGGTAGACAAAAAAATGTAGGCAGGTACTAGAACAACTACAACTAGAAGACATCACTATTTGCGTTGCATAAGATTAGCGGTAGAACAAAGGAGACAACTAATGGCACACAATGTTTATCTGCAGCACCTGTAACTGTACCTCATTGATATAGGGCAAGGCAACAGCAAGATATGAAGTCGGAAAGAGAGAGAGAAAAGACATGAATACAAAAAGGCAGGAAGGAAATATGACAGGAAGATTATAATGGGAAGTCCGAGGCTGGTTGATCCCCGAAGATAGGAACACAGGAAGGGAAAAAACAGAAAGTTAAAAAGCAGACAAGCAGCCAGAAAAAAAGAAAGACTAAAGATAGAAAGACAACCAGATAGAAAACAGGAAGGCAGGAAAACAAGAGTATATGAGGATAGGTAAGCATGAACCAACGCAGGAAGATAAAAATATACGGCTAAACAACAACAAGATAGGAAGGCGGAAAGAGAAAGAAGATATGAATACAAAAAAAGCAGGAAGGCAAGATGACAGGAAGACAAAAATGCAGAAGGACATGATAACAGAAAGACATGAATACGGGAAGATAAGGAGACCCTAGGGCAGGAACTGAAAACAAGTAAGCATGTAGACAAGATGACAGAAAGGCAGGAAAACAGATTGCCTAAAAGACATAAAGGCAGACAGAACATGTCAACAAAAGCCTAGAAGACAGAAAGGCAAAAAGACAAGATGACAAGAAGACAGATGGATATGCAGAAGATATGACAGAAGACGGAAAACAGCAAGAGAAAAGCCAGTTTGACAAGCAACGTAGACAGGAAGAAAAGACAGTAATAAAATAAAACAGAGACAAGACATCAAAGACGAAAAACATAAGAAGGAAAAATAGAAAAAAACGGAAAGAGGACGACTATTTCCGCAGGGAAATCTTCCGGATTTCCGCAGGGAAATCTTCCGGATTTCCGCAGAAAAATCTTCCGGATTTCCGCAGGGAAATCTTCCGGATTTCCACAGGGAAATCTTCCGGATTTCCACAGGGAAATCTTCCGGATTTCCACAGGGAAATCTTCCGGATTTCCACAGGGAAATCTTCCGGATTTCCACAGGGAAATCTTCCGGATTTCCACAGGGAAATCTTCCGGATTTCCACAGGGAAATCTTCCGGATTTCCACAGGGAAATCTTCCGGATTTCCACAGGGAAATTTTCCGGATTTCCACAGGGAAATCTTCCGGATTTCCACAGGGAAATCTTCCGGATTTCCACATGGAAATCTTCCGGATTTCCACAGGGAAATCTTCCGGATTTCCACAGGGAAATCTTCCGGATTTCCACAGGGAAATCTTCCGGATTTCCACAGGGAAATCTTCCGGATTTCCACAGGGAAATCTTCCGGATTTCCACAGGGAAATCTTCCGGATTTTCACAGGGAAATCTTCCGGATTTCCACAGGGAAATCTTCCGGATTTCCACAGGGAAATCTTCCGGATTTCCACAGGGAAATCTTCCGGATTTCCACAGGGAAATCTTCCGGATTTCCACAGGGAAATCTTCCGGATTTCCACAGGGAAATCTTCCGGATTTCCACAGGGAAATCTTCCGGATTTCCACAGGGAAATCTTCCGGATTTCCACAGGGAAATCTTCCGGATTTCCACAGGGAAATCTTCCGGATTTCCACAGGGAAATCTTCCGGATTTCCACAGGGAAATCTTCCGGATTTCCACAGGGAAATCTTCCGGATTTCCACAGGGAAATCTTCCGGATTTCCACAGGGAAATCTTCCGGATTTCCACAGGGAAATCTTCCGGATTTCCACAGGGAAATCTTCCGGATTTCCACAGGGAAATCTTCCGGATTTCCACGGGGAAATCTTCCGGATTTCCACGGGGAAATCTTCCGGATTTCCACAGGGAAATCTTCCGGATTTCCACAGGGAAATCTTCCGGATTTCCACAGGGAAATCTTCCGGATTTCCACAGGGAAATCTTCCGGATTTCCACAGGGAAATCTTCCGGATTTCCACAGGGAAATCTTCCGGATTTCCACAGGGAAATCTTCCGGATTTCCACAGGGAAATCTTCCGGATTTCCACAGGGAAATCTTCCGGATTTCCACAGGGAAATCTTCCGGATTTCCACAGGGAAATCTTCCGGATTTCCACAGGGAAATCTTCCGGATTTCCACAGGGAAATCTTCCGGATTTCCACAGGGAAATCTTCCGGATTTCCACAGGGAAATCTTCCGGATTTCCACAGGGAAATCTTCCGGATTTCCACAGGGAAATCTTCCGGATTTCCACAGGGAAATCTTCCGGATTTCCACAGGGAAATCTTCCGGATTTCCACAGGGCAATCTTCCGGATTTCCACAGGGAAATCTTCCGGATTTCCACAGGGAAATCTTCCGGATTTCCACAGGGAAATTTTCCGGATTTCCACAGGGAAATCTTCCGGATTTCCACAGGGAAATGTTCCGGATTTCCACAGGGAAATGTTCCGGATTTCCACAGGGAAATGTTCCGGATTTCCACAGGTAAATCTTCTGGATTTCCACAGGTAAATCTTCCGGATTTCCACAGGGAAATCTCCCAGGTTTGCGCTGGGAAATCTCCCAGATTTCCGCGGGGAAATCTCCCAGATTTCCGCGGGGAAATCTCCCGGATTTCCGCAGGGAAATCTCCCGGATTTCCGCAGGGAAATCTCTCGGATTTCCGCAGGGAAATCTCCCGGATTTCCGCAGGGAAATCTTCCGGATTTCCGCAGGGAAATCTTCCGGATTTCCGCAGGGAAATCTCCCGGATTTCCGCAGGGAAATCTCCCGGATTTCCGCAGGGAAATCTCCCGGATTTCCGCAGGGAATTCATCCGGATTTCCGCAGGGAATTCATCCGGATTTCCGCAGGGAATTCATCCGGATTTCCGCAGGGAAATCTTCCGGATTTCCGCAGGGAAATCTTCCGGATTTCCGCAGGGAAATCTTCCGGATTTCCGCAGGGAAATCTTCCAGATTTCCGCAGGGAAATCTTCCGGATTTCCGCAGGGAAATCTTCCGGATTTCCGCAGGGAAATCTTCCGGATTTCCGCAGGGAAATCTTCCGGATTTCCGCAGGGAAATCTTCCGGATTTCCGCAGGGAAATCTTCCGGATTTCCGCAGGGAAATCTTCCGGATTTCCGCAGGGAAATCTTCCGGATTTCCGCAGGGAAATCTTCCGGATTTCCGCAGGGAAATCTTCCGGATTTCCGCAGGGAAATCTTCCGGATTTCCGCAGGGAAATCTTCCGGATTTCCGCAGGGAAATCTTCCGGATTTCCGCAGGGAAATCTTCCGGATTTCCGCAGGGAAATCTTCCGGATTTCCGCAGGGAAATCTTCCGGATTTCCGCAGGGAAATCTTCCGGATTTCCGCAGGGAAATCTTCCGGATTTCCGCAGGGAAATCTTCCGGATTTCCGCAGGGAAATCTTCCGGATTTCCGCAGGGAAATCTTCCGGATTTCCGCAGGGAAATCTTCCGGATTTCCGCAGGGAAATCTTCCGGATTTCCGCAGGGAAATCTTCCGGATTTCCGCAGGGAAATCTTCCGGATTTCCGCAGGGAAATCTTCCGGATTTCCGCAGGGAAATCTTCCGGATTTCCGCAGGGAAATCTTCCGGATTTCCGCAGGGAAATCTTCCGGATTTCCGCAGGGAAATCTTCCGGATTTCCGCAGGGAAATCTTCCGGATTTCCGCAGGGAAATCTTCCGGATTTCCGCAGGGAAATCTTCCGGATTTCCGCAGGGAAATCTTCCGGATTTCCGCAGGGAAATCTTCCGGATTTCCGCAGGGAAATCTTCCGGATTTCCGCAGGGAAATCTTCCGGATTTCCGCAGGGAAATCTTCCGGATTTCCGCAGGGAAATCTTCCGGATTTCCGCAGGGAAATCTTCCGGATTTCCGCAGGGAAATCTTCCGGATTTCCGCAGGGAAATCTTCCGGATTTCCGCAGGGAAATCTTCCGGATTTCCGCAGGGAAATCTTCCGGATTTCCGCAGGGAAATCTTCCGGATTTCCGCAGGGAAATCTTCCGGATTTCCGCAGGGAGATCTTCCGGATTTCCGCAGGGAAATCTTCCGGATTTCCGCAGGGAAATCTTCCGGATTTCCGCAGGGAAATCTTCCGGATTTCCGCAGGGAAATCTTCCGGATTTCCGCAGGGAAATCTTCCGGATTTCCGCAGGGAAATCTTCCGGATTTCCGCAGGGAAATCTTCCGGATTTCCGCAGGGAAATCTTCCGGATTTCCGCAGGGAAATCTTCCGGATTTCCGCAGGGAAATCTTCCGGATTTCCGCAGGGAAATCTTCCGGATTTCCGCAGGGAAATCTTCCGGATTTCCGCAGGGAAATCTTCCGGATTTCCGCAGGGAAATCTTCCGGATTTCCGCAGGGAAATCTTCCGGATTTCCGCAGGGAAATCTTCCGGATTTCCGCAGGGAAATCTTCCGGATTTCCGCAGGGAAATCTTCCGGATTTCCGCAGGGAAATCTTCCGGATTTCCGCAGGGAAATCTTCCGGATTTCCGCAGGGAAATCTTCCGGATTTCCGCAGGGAAATCTTCCGGATTTCCGCAGGGAAATCTTCCGGATTTCCGCAGGGAAATCTTCCGGATTTCCGCAGGGAAATCTTCCGGATTTCCGCAGGGAAATCTTCCGGATTTCCGCAGGGAAATCTTCCGGATTTCCGCAGGGAAATCTTCCGGATTTCCGCAGGGAAATCTTCCGGATTTCCGCAGGGAAATCTTCCGGATTTCCGCAGGGAAATCTTCCGGATTTCCGCAGGGAAATCTTCCGGATTTCCGCAGGGAAATCTTCCGGATTTCCGCAGGGAAATCTTCCGGATTTCCGCAGGGAAATCTTCCGGATTTCCGCAGGGAAATCTTCCGGATTTCCGCAGGGAAATCTTCCGGATTTCCGCAGGGAAATCTTCCGGATTTCCGCAGGGAAATCTTCCGGATTTCCGCAGGGAAATCTTCCGGATTTCCGCAGGGAAATCTTCCGGATTTCCGCAGGGAAATCTTCCGGATTTCCGCAGGGAAATCTTCCGGATTTCCGCAGGGAAATCTTCCGGATTTCCGCAGGGAAATCTTCCGGATTTCCGCAGGGAAATCTTCCGGATTTCCGCAGGGAAATCTTCCGGATTTCCGCAGGGAAATCTTCCGGATTTCCGCAGGGAAATCTTCCGGATTTCCGCAGGGAAATCTTCCGGATTTCCGCAGGGAAATCTTCCGGATTTCCGCAGGGAAATCTTCCGGATTTCCGCAGGGAAATCTTCCGGATTTCCGCAGGGAAATCTTCCGGATTTCCGCAGGGAAATCTTCCGGATTTCCGCAGGGAAATCTTCCGGATTTCCGCAGGGAAATCTTCCGGATTTCCGCAGGGAAATCTTCCGGATTTCCGCAGGGAAATCTTCCGGATTTCCGCAGGGAAATCTTCCGGATTTCCGCAGGGAAATCTTCCGGATTTCCGCAGGGAAATCTTCCGGATTTCCGCAGGGAAATCTTCCGGATTTCCGCAGGGAAATCTTCCGGATTTCCGCAGGGAAATCTTCCGGATTTCCGCAGGGAAATCTTCCGGATTTCCGCAGGGAAATCTTCCGGATTTCCGCAGGGAAATCTTCCGGATTTCCGCAGGGAAATCTTCCGGATTTCCGCAGGGAAATCTTCCGGATTTCCGCAGGGAAATCTTCCGGATTTCCGCAGGGAAATCTTCCGGATTTCCGCAGGGAAATCTTCCGGATTTCCGCAGGGAAATCTTCCGGATTTCCGCAGGGAAATCTTCCGGATTTCCGCAGGGAAATCTTCCGGATTTCCGCAGGGAAATCTTCCGGATTTCCGCAGGGAAATCTTCCGGATTTCCGCAGGGAAATCTTCCGGATTTCCGCAGGGAAATCTTCCGGATTTCCGCAGGGAAATCTTCCGGATTTCCGCAGGGAAATCTTCCGGATTTCCGCAGGGAAATCTTCCGGATTTCCGCAGGGAAATCTTCCGGATTTCCGCAGGGAAATCTTCCGGATTTCCACAGGGAAATCTTCCGGATTTCCACAGGGAAATCTTCCGGATTTCCACAGGGAAATCTTCCGGATTTCCGCAGGGAAATCTTCCGGATTTCCGCAGGGAAATCTTCCGGATTTCCGCAGGGAAATCTTCCGGATTTCCGCAGGGAAATCTTCCGGATTTCCGCAGGGAAATCTTCCGGATTTCCGCAGGGAAATCTTCCGGATTTCCGCAGGGAAATCTTCCGGATTTCCGCAGGGAAATCTTCCGGATTTCCGCAGGGAAATCTTCCGGATTTCCGCAGGGAAATCTTCCGGATTTCCGCAGGGAAATCTTCCGGATTTCCGCAGGGAAATCTTCCGGATTTCCGCAGGGAAATCTTCCGGATTTCCGCAGGGAAATCTTCCGGATTTCCGCAGGGAAATCTTCCGGATTTCCGCAGGGAAATCTTCCGGATTTCCGCAGGGAAATCTTCCGGATTTCCGCAGGGAAATCTTCCGGATTTCCGCAGGGAAATCTTCCGGATTTCCGCAGGGAAATCTTCCGGATTTCCGCAGGGAAATCTTCCGGATTTCCGCAGGGAAATCTTCCGGATTTCCGCAGGGAAATCTTCCGGATTTCCGCAGGGAAATCTTCCGGATTTCCGCAGGGAAATCTTCCGGATTTCCGCAGGGAAATCTTCCGGATTTCCGCAGGGAAATCTTCCGGATTTCCGCAGGGAAATCTTCCGGATTTCCGCAGGGAAATCTTCCGGATTTCCGCAGGGAAATCTTCCGGATTTCCGCAGGGAAATCTTCCGGATTTCCGCAGGGAAATCTTCCGGATTTCCGCAGGGAAATCTTCCGGATTTCCGCAGGGAAATCTTCCGGATTTCCGCAGGGAAATCTTCCGGATTTCCGCAGGGAAATCTTCCGGATTTCCGCAGGGAAATCTTCCGGATTTCCGCAGGGAAATCTTCCGGATTTCCGCAGGGAAATCTTCCGGATTTCCGCAGGGAAATCTTCCGGATTTCCGCAGGGAAATCTTCCGGATTTCCGCAGGGAAATCTTCCGGATTTCCGCAGGGAAATCTTCCGGATTTCCGCAGGGAAATCTTCCGGATTTCCGCAGGGAAATCTTCCGGATTTCCGCAGGGAAATCTTCCGGATTTCCGCAGGGAAATCTTCCGGATTTCCGCAGGGAAATCTTCCGGATTTCCGCAGGGAAATCTTCCGGATTTCCGCAGGGAAATCTTCCGGATTTCCGCAGGGAAATCTTCCGGATTTCCGCAGGGAAATCTTCCGGATTTCCGCAGGGAAATCTTCCGGATTTCCGCAGGGAAATCTTCCGGATTTCCGCAGGGAAATCTTCCGGATTTCCGCAGGGAAATCTTCCGGATTTCCGCAGGGAAATCTTCCGGATTTCCGCAGGGAAATCTTCCGGATTTCCGCAGGGAAATCTTCCGGATTTCCGCAGGGAAATCTTCCGGATTTCCGCAGGGAAATCTTCCGGATTTCCGCAGGGAAATCTTCCGGATTTCCGCAGGGAAATCTTCCGGATTTCCGCAGGGAAATCTTCCGGATTTCCGCAGGGAAATCTTCCGGATTTCCGCAGGGAAATCTTCCGGATTTCCGCAGGGAAATCTTCCGGATTTCCGCAGGGAAATCTTCCGGATTTCCGCAGGGAAATCTTCCGGATTTCCGCAGGGAAATCTTCCGGATTTCCGCAGGGAAATCTTCCGGATTTCCGCAGGGAAATCTTCCGGATTTCCGCAGGGAAATCTTCCGGATTTCCGCAGGGAAATCTTCCGGATTTCCGCAGGGAAATCTTCCGGATTTCCGCAGGGAAATCTTCCGGATTTCCGCAGGGAAATCTTCCGGATTTCCGCAGGGAAATCTTCCGGATTTCCGCAGGGAAATCTTCCGGATTTCCGCAGGGAAATCTTCCGGATTTCCGCAGGGAAATCTTCCGGATTTCCGCAGGGAAATCTTCCGGATTTCCGCAGGGAAATCTTCCGGATTTCCGCAGGGAAATCTTCCGGATTTCCGCAGGGAAATCTTCCGGATTTCCGCAGGGAAATCTTCCGGATTTCCGCAGGGAAATCTTCCGGATTTCCGCAGGGAAATCTTCCGGATTTCCGCAGGGAAATCTTCCGGATTTCCGCAGGGAAATCTTCCGGATTTCCGCAGGGAAATCTTCCGGATTTCCGCAGGGAAATCTTCCGGATTTCCGCAGGGAAATCTTCCGGATTTCCGCAGGGAAATCTTCCGGATTTCCGCAGGGAAATCTTCCGGATTTCCGCAGGGAAATCTTCCGGATTTCCGCAGGGAAATCTTCCGGATTTCCGCAGGGAAATCTTCCGGATTTCCGCAGGGAAATCTTCCGGATTTCCGCAGGGAAATCTTCCGGATTTCCGCAGGGAAATCTTCCGGATTTCCGCAGGGAAATCTTCCGGATTTCCGCAGGGAAATCTTCCGGATTTCCGCAGGGAAATCTTCCGGATTTCCGCAGGGAAATCTTCCGGATTTCCGCAGGGAAATCTTCCGGATTTCCGCAGGGAAATCTTCCGGATTTCCGCAGGGAAATCTTCCGGATTTCCGCAGGGAAATCTTCCGGATTTCCGCAGGGAAATCTTCCGGATTTCCGCAGGGAAATCTTCCGGATTTCCGCAGGGAAATCTTCCGGATTTCCGCAGGGAAATCTTCCGGATTTCCGCAGGGAAATCTTCCGGATTTCCGCAGGGAAATCTTCCGGATTTCCGCAGGGAAATCTTCCGGATTTCCGCAGGGAAATCTTCCGGATTTCCGCAGGGAAATCTTCCGGATTTCCGCAGGGAAATCTTCCGGATTTCCGCAGGGAAATCTTCCGGATTTCCGCAGGGAAATCTTCCGGATTTCCGCAGGGAAATCTTCCGGATTTCCGCAGGGAAATCTTCCGGATTTCCGCAGGGAAATCTTCCGGATTTCCGCAGGGAAATCTTCCGGATTTCCGCAGGGAAATCTTCCGGATTTCCGCAGGGAAATCTTCCGGATTTCCGCAGGGAAATCTTCCGGATTTCCGCAGGGAAATCTTCCGGATTTCCGCAGGGAAATCTTCCGGATTTCCGCAGGGAAATCTCCCAGATTTCCGCAGGGAAATCTCCCAGATTTCCGCAGGGAAATCTCCCAGATTTCCGCAGGGAAATCTCCCAGATTTCCGCAGGGAAATCTCCCAGATTTCCGCAGGGAAATCTCCCAGATTTCCGCAGGGAAATCTCCCAGATTTCCGCAGGGAAATCTCCCAGATTTCCGCAGGGAAATCTCCCAGATTTCCGCAGGGAAATCTCCCAGATTTCCGCAGGGAAATCTCCCAGATTTCCGCAGGGAAATCTCCCAGATTTCCGCAGGGAAATCTCCCAGATTTCCGCAGGGAAATCTCCCAGATTTCCGCAGGGAAATCTCCCAGATTTCCGCAGGGAAATCTCCCAGATTTCCGCAGGGAAATCTCCCAGATTTCCGCAGGGAAATCTCCCAGATTTCCGCAGGGAAATCTCCCAGATTTCCGCAGGGAAATCTCCCAGATTTCCGCAGGGAAATCTCCCAGATTTCCGCAGGGAAATCTCCCAGATTTCCGCAGGGAAATCTCCCAGATTTCCGCAGGGAAATCTCCCAGATTTCCGCAGGGAAATCTCCCAGATTTCCGCAGGGAAATCTCCCAGATTTCCGCAGGGAAATCTCCCAGATTTCCGCAGGGAAATCTCCCAGATTTCCGCAGGGAAATCTCCCAGATTTCCGCAGGGAAATCTCCCAGATTTCCGCAGGGAAATCTCCCAGATTTCCGCAGGGAAATCTCCCAGATTTCCGCAGGGAAATCTCCCAGATTTCCGCAGGGAAATCTCCCAGATTTCCGCAGGGAAATCTCCCAGATTTCCGCAGGGAAATCTCCCAGATTTCCGCAGGGAAATCTCCCAGATTTCCGCAGGGAAATCTCCCAGATTTCCGCAGGGAAATCTCCCAGATTTCCGCAGGGAAATCTCCCAGATTTCCGCAGGGAAATCTCCCAGATTTCCGCAGGGAAATCTCCCAGATTTCCGCAGGGAAATCTCCCAGATTTCCGCAGGGAAATCTCCCAGATTTCCGCAGGGAAATCTCCCAGATTTCCGCAGGGAAATCTCCCAGATTTCCGCAGGGAAATCTCCCAGATTTCCGCAGGGAAATCTCCCAGATTTCCGCAGGGAAATCTCCCAGATTTCCGCAGGGAAATCTCCCAGATTTCCGCAGGGAAATCTCCCAGATTTCCGCAGGGAAATCTCCCAGATTTCCGCAGGGAAATCTCCCAGATTTCCGCAGGGAAATCTCCCAGATTTCCGCAGGGAAATCTCCCAGATTTCCGCAGGGAAATCTCCCAGATTTCCGCAGGGAAATCTCCCAGATTTCCGCAGGGAAATCTCCCAGATTTCCGCAGGGAAATCTCCCAGATTTCCGCAGGGAAATCTCCCAGATTTCCGCAGGGAAATCTCCCAGATTTCCGCAGGGAAATCTCCCAGATTTCCGCAGGGAAATCTCCCAGATTTCCGCAGGGAAATCTCCCAGATTTCCGCAGGGAAATCTCCCAGATTTCCGCAGGGAAATCTCCCAGATTTCCGCAGGGAAATCTCCCAGATTTCCGCAGGGAAATCTCCCAGATTTCCGCAGGGAAATCTCCCAGATTTCCGCAGGGAAATCTCCCAGATTTCCGCAGGGAAATCTCCCAGATTTCCGCAGGGAAATCTCCCAGATTTCCGCAGGGAAATCTCCCAGATTTCCGCAGGGAAATCTTTCAGAAGACATAAAGCCAGCAAGACATTTACGATAACAAAAGTATAGGAACACAGAGACAGGAAGGCAAAAAATAACAAGACAGAAAGATAAGAAAATGGAAAGTCAGGAAGGAAAGAAGGCAGGCAAACATAAAAGTCAGGAATTTCCCCTCTAAATCGCTCTTTTCTTTACAGTCGCTAGCCACGGTGGCGCCGGTAGAGCCCGCCCCCAAAAAGCCATCGGAAACGGACGGGGACTCGGTGGTCCATACGCGGACCTACGATCTGCACATCACGTACGACAAGTACTACCAGACGCCGCGGCTGTGGGTGGTCGGATACGACGAAAATCGCAAACCGCTGACGGTGGAGCAGATGTACGAGGACGTCAGCCAGGACCATGCCAAAAAGACCGTCACGATGGAGACTCATCCGCATTTGCCCGGGCCGAATATGGCGTCGGTTCACCCCTGCAAGTAGGTATTGGGTTCTTGGAACCCATTTGATATACACAGGTGTAGCAAAGTCCAAGAATCATGGAAAATTTGTATGGATCGTGCACTTGATTCTCGATCTCGGAAGGAACTTTGGTAGAAACCTTGGGAGATTCTTCTGCATAACTAACAACTCTTGTGGAAATCCCAGGACTTATAAAACTGCTGAGATGTACTATCTCATAGCTAATATTCCGAATTTTCAAGGCCCTTGGTATTTTTATATTTATGTTTTAATTGGACATTGTAGAACTTTCATTCAAAACGCAATTCTTTTTTCGTAGGCACGCCGACATCATGAAGAAGATCATCCAAACCGTGGAGGAAGGTGGCGGCGAACTGGGCGTACACATGTATCTGATCATCTTCCTGAAGTTCGTCCAAACGGTGATACCGACGATCGAATACGATTTCACGCAAAATTTCAACATAACCAATAAGTAAAATGTCACTCCCCGTCACCATCAGCGATGCATCCACCACACGAGAGAGTCACACACAAGATGATATTATATTAGTAAAAGACAGAAAGGAATGATAAAAACAATATAAACTACTGCGCTTTATGTGATTGTCGTCCACTCGAACACATTCACCCACGCCACTACCCGCACATCGCTGTACTAGATGAAACGACGTTTTCGGCTTTGGCTCATACATAGCAATATTATGGACAAAACAGCAGCCGTATCGCGCGCTCGCATTTGCTTCCAGTAGACGACAAGCTTGAAATTGTTAAACCAATTACACACGATACTTAAACACCACAAAATGGATCGATCTGAATATACCCACCAACTGGAGAACTACGAATGACCACGAATTGAATGGGAAGCAGACGTTGACGACGAAGAAACGAAACGGAAGCGGAAACGGAACAATGAACAGCTGCGAGAGTTGGTTCCACCAACACCACAATAGGGACGAATGCGGTGAAAATTTAAGAAAACAAATTGTTGGTGTATAAAAAATCTTTCTGAGCAGAATAAAATTGTATTTTAATATTGCAGCTTTAGAGTTGTTTAACTCAACTATGATTTTTAATATACAGTCGAAATCCAAATAAAAATCTACTAGATTTGCAAAGGAAAATGTACTAGATTTCCGAGGGGAAAGCTGTTATATTTCCAGTGGGAAATTTGTTAGATTTCCCAAGGAAAATCTTCCAGGTTTCCAAAGGGAAATCTACCCGATTTCCAGAGGGAAATCTCCCCGTTTTCTAGAGAGAAATCTCCCAAATTTACAGTTTGAAATGTACTAGATTTCCAGAGGAAAATATTCAGAGGGAAATCTCTCAGAATTCCGAAGGGAAATCTTCCAGATTTGCGAAGGGAAATCTCTCAGATTTTGGCAGGGAAATCTCTCAGATTTCCAGACATAAATCTCCCAGATTTCCAGAGGAAAATATTCAGAGGGAAATCTCTCAGAATTCCGAAGGGAAATCTTCCAGATTTGCGAAGGGAAATTATAGCAGAGCAACTAGTAAAACGACTGACTTCGTTGAGTACTAGCAATGGAATGAAAATTTTATTGACTACCTTAGAAACTAATAACAAGTCCATAGCGACGCGAATTACAAAGCTACTATGATCGCAACACTCCTCCCTAATCCGCGACGCCTGTTAGCTTCCGGAACTTTTGCTGTTTCTGGATGGTCAACGGCTTGGTGAACCCATCGGCTGGCTGTTCCGTTGTCGACGTATAGCTTAGCTTCACAACACCTTGCTGCAAACTATCGTGGACGAAGTGGTATCGTATGCTGATGTGTTTGGTTCTCGGGTTGTACGATCCATTCGTTGCAATGCTGATCGCCGATTGATTATCACAACGCACGGAAATCGGCTTGTCCTCGGAGAACTGCGACTGAAGATTGCTCCACCACATTGCTTCCTGGATAGTGCGAGACATAGCCATGTACTCGGCCTCGCACGACGAAAGGGCAACAGTAGGCTGCTTCTTGACGTTCCACGAAATGGCACCTCCTTGCATTAGAAAAACGTAACCGGTCGTGGATTTCCGGTCGTCCACATCTCCTCCCCAATCGGCATCGCTGTAACCGGTGATCTCCGCAGAACCGTTTGCACTGTATTCCAGCTTCTTGGTTGTTGTACCTTTCAGGTACCGAAATATCCTCTTCACTGCTTCCCAGTGAGGACGGCCAGGGTTGGCACTATACTGGCTCACGACGTTGACAGCATAGACTATATCCGGCCGTGTGACTTGAGCCGCAAACGACAAACATCCGATTGCTTCTTTATACGGCACTAACTTCATTTCCTCCGTTTCAGATTTTGATTTCGGCGCCATCGACTTGTCCAACTTGACGCTAGGATCGGCGGGTGTTGCTACTGGATGAGCATCCGCCATACCGAACCGATCGATGATGTCCTCGATGTAGGCTTGTTGATCCAACCATAGCTTCCCGTCTTCACGCTTCCTCGTGATCCTGATGCCAAGGCAATGTTGCGCCTCGCCTAAGTCCTTCATTCTGAACCGCTGTTGTAGATGGGACTTCAGCTTCTTCTTCAGCTTCCGATCGTTCGTGAAAATAAGGAGATCGTCGACGTAGATGGTCACGAACATAATTTTGTCTCCGCGAATTGTCCAGTACAAACACGGATCTACGCTTGACCGCTGCAGTCCAAACTCCTGAAGCACCGCATCCAACTGCGCATTCCATACGCGGCTGGACTGCTTAAGGCCGTAGAGGGCCTTCTTCAGCTTACACACCTTCCCGTTTGATGCAGCAAATCCCTCCGGTTGGAGCATATAAATTTCCTCGTCCTGCAGCTCGCCCTGCAGGAATGCAGTGACGGCATCCATCTGGTCGATGTCCAAGTTAAAACGCACCGCCAGAGCCATCAAATATCGAACGGTAGCGTACCGTACGACCGGCGAATACACCTCGTTGTAGTCCAGGCCGGGTCGTTGAGAGCAACCCTTCACGACGAGACGGGCCTTGTACCTCTGGATGCTTCCGTCTGGACCTCTCTTCGTTCGGAACACCCATTTATTCCGAATCGCCTTCCTTCCTTCGGGCAAATCCGCGAGTACCCACGTGCTGTTCTCGCTAAGGGACGCGATTTCCTCTCGCATCGCCGCAATCCATATATCGCGGTCTGGCCGCCGCAGGACCTCCTCGTAGCT
Source organism: Aedes albopictus (assembly GCF_035046485.1). Lineage (NCBI taxonomy): Eukaryota > Metazoa > Arthropoda > Insecta > Diptera > Culicidae > Aedes > Aedes albopictus. The sequence continues at coordinate 419,976,428 of NC_085138.1, read as the reverse complement.
CGTCGGGTCATCATCGCTCGTCATGTTGGAATGTAACTGAGGGGAATGGACACCACCAGAAAAGGAACTATAACTTATAAAGTCATCATACTTGCCTGGGAAACGGCGCTCCCGACCGCTGCGCCTTAACCCTTGCTGCCTATCATCAGCTGGTCTAATCAGTTGCGGTGGGAGCGCAAGGTCGGCACTGGCATCCTCGAACTCTTCTACGTCGCTGTCGTCAACGACCGCTTCATCCATCGTTCCGCTTCCGATCGGCTGATCAATATCTTCGGCATCGCCAGACGCAGCATTCCCGATCGGTTGATCGAGTTCTGGCCGCGCTGCAGCACCAGGCACCACCGGATGATCGACAACTTCGCTCCAACTCAGCTCCATGAACTCCACCGATTGTACCCGTTCTTCTGGTACATGGAAAGCGATACCTTCTTGAAGCACCACGACATCTCGACTGACGTGGAATCGGCCATTCACTGGATCATAGACACGGTATCCCTTCGTGTCATCGCAATAGCCGACGAAAATGCCCTTCTCGGATTTCGGATCGAACTTTCTCCTCTTCGCTTTCGGGACTAACGTCATCACACTAGAGCCGAAAATCTTGAGATGCCCCAGGTCCGGCTTCTTGCCAGTCCATGCCTCTTCCGGCGTTTTGTCCTCCAGGCATCGTGTAGGACATCGGTTGACCACGTGGGCTGCGGTCGAAATAGCTTCTGCCCAAAATTCCTTCCCCAGCTTAGCGTCGTTGAGCATGCACCGCGCCTTTTCAACCAGCGTGCGGTTCATCCTCTCTGCTGCGCCGTTTTGCTCCGGCGTATAGGGACACGTTGTTTGATGTTGGATTCCGTCCAATTCCAACACCCTTCGAAAATCGGCGTTCACGTATTCCCGTCCATTGTCTGAACGCAGGATTTTGAGCTTCTTACCTGTTTGCCTCTCCGCTCTAGCCTTGAACGATTTGATCGCTTCAAGGGCTTGATTTTTGCTCTTCAGGAAATAAACCGCTACCCGCTTGCTCGCATCATCCAGAAACGTCATAAAGTAGCGGCTTCCACCTAGCGACGAAACCTCCACTGGTCCGCAGAGGTCGGAGTGTACCAACTCCAGCAGTTCTTCCGACTTAGACGTGCTTCTCGGGAACGGCCGCCTCGCGTGCTTGCCCTCCAGACAGGCAACGCAACCCGCCAACGATCCTCCTTGGAAATCGACTCCGTTCGCAATCCGCTTCAGCTTCTTCAGGCCACCTTCGTGCAGATGCCCAAGCCGTCGATGCCAGAGCTCGATGCCGCTCGCCAAGAACGACTGCTCCGAGCGATTGACTCTGTACAAGCCACCTTCCTCGACTCCGCTGACAACCAGATCGCCGCTTTCATCCAGAACTTCGCATTTGTCCTTCGTGAAAATAACGGTCTTCCCTTTCTTACAGATAGCACTCACCGATAACAAATTTGTTGCCAGATCCGGGATTTTCAGCACTCCGCTGACATCAATTCGTCCATCGGTGCTGTCCAATACGACGGAACCCTTCGCTACGGCTTGCATGCTGGTATTGTTCGCCGTTCCAACGGTGTGCTTTACCGGGGCTTCCTCGACGAACTTCTGATCCGGCCGCGCCATGTGACACGTGGCGCCCGAGTCAAAATACCATTTTGCCGCGCTGACGTCACCCATGGCAAAAATGGAACAAAGACCCTTGTGCTTGCTCGATTTCTTCGACGGTTGCTTCTCCGGGCACTTAGCAGCAAAATGGCCAGTCTTGTTGCAATTGAAGCAGGTCTTCTCGTCACTTTTTGACTTACCCGCCGCTGGCTTGCATCTCCTGGAACCTTGCTGGCTGTACAGCGCACCTTCGTTGCTGCAACTGGTCGGACCCTGCTCGATCTTGACGTCTTGCAAAATTTTCGATTTGACTGCATCCGCCGTCAGGGCGATACCGGACGCCTCGAGGCCCATTATCATAGGCTCATAATGTTCCGGTAACCCCATCAACAGCATGGCCGCCAACCAGGAATCGTCCACCTTGAACCCCACCGAGGCTAACTTGTGGCTTGTGCTCATCAGCTCATCAACGTAGGCTTCGACGGTTTGACAGTTCACGAGGCGTATCGAAGTGAACTTCCTTAGCAACCCGATTTTCCGTGTCAGGCCGCTGTCCTGAAAGGCTGATTCGAGCTTTTTCCAGGCGGCTCGCGCATCGGCCGCATCCAACACCAAGCTGTAATTGAAGCTTTCCAGGCTCAAACAGATGGTAGCGAGCGCCCGTTGCTTCAGGTCCTCCGGCACCAACGCTTGAGCTTCGACGGTTTCGGCACTCACGACTTCCCAGCATCCTTCGCGAATGAGAATCATCCGCATCGCGAACGCCCATGTCGTGTAGTTCTCCCTGCCGCGTAGCTTCTCGATGGCCGGCAGCGCCACGGAACCTCCGCCAACTCTAGCGCTTCTTGCTTCGGCTGCGGTTCTTCCGTTTCCTCCACTTCCGGCAGCAACGTGATTCAGCGACATTTCTACTTCGGGTTTACTGCTTGAGGTTTCTTGAGGTTGAAAAAATCTTGAAGACTAATTCCGGATTCCGGCTACGGTCCTCTTGCTGGGCTCGTAACCTATAGCAGAGCAACTAGTAAAACGACTGACTTCGTTGAGTACTAGCAATGGAATGAAAATTTTATTGACTACCTTAGAAACTAATAACAAGTCCATAGCGACGCGAATTACAAAGCTACTATGATCGCAACAGAAATCTCTCACATTTTCGCAGGGAAATCTCTCAGATTTCCAGACATAAATCTCCCAGATTTCCAGAGGGAAATCTCTAAGATTCCAGAGGGAAATCTCTCAGATTTCCAGAGGGAAATCTCTCAGATTTCCAGAGGGAATCTTTCAGATTTCCAGAGGAAATCTTCGGGATTTCCGAAGGGAAATGTTCCAGATTGCCGAAGGAATTTTTTCCAGATTTGCAAAGGGATATCTCCCAGATTTACAGAGGAAAAAGTTTCCGATTTCCAGAGGGAAATCTCCCAGATTTCCAAAGGGAAATCTCTCTGATTTCCAGAGGGAAATCTCTCTGATTTCCAGAGGGAAATCTCTCTGATTCCCAGAGGTTAATCTCTCAGATTCCCAGAGGGAAATCTCTCAGATTTCCAGAGGGAAATCTCTCAGATTTCCAGAGGGAAATCTCTCAGATTTCCAGAGGGAAATCTCTCAGATTTCCAGAGGGAAATCTCTCAGATTTCCAGAGGGAAATCTCTCAGATTTCCAGAGGGAAATCTCTCAGATTTCCAGAGGGAAATCTCTCAGATTTCCAGAGGGAAATCTCTCAGATTTCCAGAGGGAAATTTTTCAGATTTTCAGAGGGAAATCTCTCAGATTTCCAAAGGGAAGTCTCCCAGTTTTCTAAAAGGAAAATCTCCCAGATTTCCAAAGGGAAATCTCCCAGATTTCCAAAGGGAAATCTCCCAGTTTTCTAAAAGGAAATCTCCCAGATTTCCAAAGGAAAATCTCCCAGATTTCCAAAGGGAAATCTCCCAGATTTCCAAAGGGAAATCTCCCAGATTTCCAAAGGGAAATCTCCCAGATTTCCAAAGGGAAATCTCCCAGATTTCCAAAGGGAAATCTCCCAGACTTCCAAAGGGAAATCTCCCAGATTTCCAAAGGGAAATCTCCTAGAAAGGAAATCTTTTAAATTTCCTAAAAGAAATCTTCCAAATTTCCTAAAAGAAATCTTCCAAATGTCCTAAAAGAAATCTTCCAAATTTCCTAAAAGAAATCTTCCAAATTTCCTAAAAGAAATCTTCCAAATTTCCTAAAAGAAATCTTCCAAATTTCCTAAAAGAAATCTTCCAAATTTCCTAAAAGAAATCTTCCAAATTTCCTAAAAGAAATCTTCCAAATTTCCTAAAAGAAATCTTCCAAATTTCCTAAAAGAAATCTTCCAAATTTCCTAAAAGAAATCTTCCAAATTTCCTAAAAGAAATCTTCCAAATTTCCTAAAAGAAATCTTCCAAATTTCCTAAAAGAAATCTTCCAAATTTCCTAAAAGAAATCTTCCAAATTTCCTAAAAGAAATCTTCCAAATTTCCTAAAAGAAATCTTCCAAATTTCCTAAAAGAAATCTTCCAAATTTCCTAAAAGAAATCTTCCAAATTTCCTGAAAGAAATCTTCCAAATTTCCTAAAAGAAATCTTCCAAATTTCCTAAAAGAAATCTTCCAAATGTCCTAAAAGAAATCTTCCAAATGTCCTAAAAGAAATCTTCCAAATTTCCTAAAAGAAATCTTCCAAATTTCCTAAAAAAAATCTTCCAAATTTCCTAAAAGAAATCTTCCAAATTTCCTAAAAGAAATCTTCCAGATTTCCGAAGGGAAATCTTCCAGATTTCCGAAGGGAAATCTTCCAGATTTCCGAAGGGAAATCTTCCAGATCATAGAAGGGACATCTTCCAGGTTTTCAATGGGGTTTCCTCCAGATTTTCAATGGGAAATCATCCAGATTTCCGAAAAAGATACCTTCCAGATTTCTGAAGAGATACCTTCCAGATTTCCGAAGAGATACCTTCCAGATTTCCAAAGGGAAATCATCCAGATTTCTAAAGGGAAATCTCCCAGATTTCCAAAGGGAAATCTCCCAGATTTCCAAAGGGAAATCTCCCAGACTTCCAAAGGGAAATCTCCCAGATTTCCAAAGGGAAATCTCCTAGAAAGGAAATCTTTTAAATTTCCTAAAAGAAATCTTCCAAATTTCCTAAAAGAAATCTTCCAAATGTCCTAAAAGAAATCTTCCAAATTTCCTAAAAGAAATCTTCCAAATTTCCTAAAAGAAATCTTCCAAATTTCCTAAAAGAAATCTTCCAAATTTCCTAAAAGAAATCTTCCAAATTTCCTAAAAGAAATCTTCCAAATTTCCTAAAAGAAATCTTCCAAATTTCCTAAAAGAAATCTTCCAAATTTCCTAAAAGAAATCTTCCAAATTTCCTAAAAGAAATCTTCCAAATTTCCTAAAAGAAATCTTCTAAATTTCCTAAAAGAAATCTTCCAAATTTCCTAAAAGAAATCTTCCAAATTTCCTAAAAGAAATCTTCCAAATTTCCTAAAAGAAATCTTCCAAATTTCCTAAAAGAAATCTTCCAAATTTCCTGAAAGAAATCTTCCAAATTTCCTAAAAGAAATCTTCCAAATTTCCTAAAAGAAATCTTCCAAATGTCCTAAAAGAAATCTTCCAAATGTCCTAAAAGAAATCTTCCAAATTTCCTAAAAGAAATCTTCCAAATTTCCTAAAAAAAATCTTCCAAATTTCCTAAAAGAAATCTTCCAAATTTCCTAAAAGAAATCTTCCAGATTTCCGAAGGGAAATCTTCCAGATTTCCGAAGGGAAATCTTCCAGATTTCCGAAGGGAAATCTTCCAGATTTCCGAAGGGAAATCGTCCAGATCATAGAAGGGACATCTTCCAGGTTTTCAATGGGGTTTCCTCCAGATTTTCAATGGGAAATCATCCAGATTTCCGAAAAAGATACCTTCCAGATTTCTGAAGAGATACCTTCCAGATTTCCGAAGAGATACCTTCCAGATTTCCAAAGGGAAATCATCCAGATTTCTAAAGGGAAATCATCCATATTTTCGGAGGAAAATCTTCTAGATTTCCAAAGGGAAATCTTCCAGATTTCTCAAAATAAATCTGCTATATTACCTAGAAGAAACTTCCCAAAATCCAAAAGAAAATGGTAATTTCGAAAAGGATATTTACAAGCAATGAAAGTGATATCTGAAAAACAAAGCACAACCACACTTCCACGGTTTCCGTTTGGTTTAATCCTTCAGTTACCAGGTTTATTGATTTTCATTTATACATTGTACACAATAAATATATTATGTAAATATCTCGTTATCTTTACATAATGATTTATTCTGCTTTTGGGGTTGTTTCTTTTTTCTGTCTCCTTCTTACTCGTTTATCATGTTGAACGCTATGTATTCTTCTTTCTTTTGTTGTTGCAACTTATTGAACTCTTACACACATTGATAATGATGGTTTCCAATAATTTGTCTGGATTAGTTTTCATTAATCTGTCTGCCTGCTATTCTTCAATTATTATTAAACCGTTCGTGTAGTTTTGTTTAAACTGTTAGTCTGATTTTACTTTTGCATTTTCTTTGGACATTGCACAATGGGTCCAGAGCCGTGTTTACGAAGACAAAAATGTTTGTGCCTAAACCTTAAGCTTTAGATACATGGTGTTTCTGGGAAAGTTTCTTCTTATTTTTTGACCTTTTTTCTCATTATTGTGAAATTAGGGTGGTGCCTCTAGTTTCGCTGATCCAAAAATCTGCTTTTTAATAATTTTATGTACGTTCTCAAAATGTTCTACAAAGTTGTAAAATAACTTATTTGGAGCAAGTTTGCCCAAGAAACCATTATTCTATCTCTTATGGTCCCTAACTTATATTTTTTTAAAAGATTCATGTTAGGGTGATCCATGTATTTCAGTTTTCCTGAAATATCTTTTAATTCGTTCGTTTTTAGTAAATACTGTGTTCCGAGCACTTTTAGAACTATCAACGACGCATATTTTTTCCAAAGAGCTCAAAGTTCTAACTCTCATAGTTAATGAGATATTGGCATTTTTCTTCAAAAAATCACTTTTTTTCAAAATGTCATATCTCAAAAAGGAGCAAATGGATTTTCAATCTCTCGGTTGCATTGGAAAGATCGTACTCTGTTCTATTTATGGTGAAAATACTGCAGGTACCTTTTTTGTTTGATACTTTTTATTAAATTTTGAATATACGATTTTTTTTCCTGGAAATGCAGTTGTAACGATGAGATACAAACTTGGCGTCTTCGACAAAATTGTGAGTTTTTGGCTGCTCTAAAAGTGACCAGAACAAAGTATTGCGAAAAAATCAACACATAAAATTATATTGCATAAAAACCGATTTTCATATGGAAAGCGGAACAATTTTAGCAAACTCGACTAAACTTTGTTAGATAGATCGAAGTAACCATGTCGAAAATGTTTAAATTTGCTTATAACCCATAATTCGTCAATGAACTCACTTAAAATGTGATTTTGAGCTGATTTCCATCAATTTAATTTCAATTTCATCACTTCAATGTATGGATAGTGAAAATGTCAATCACTAGTATATGTTTATGTTAACGTAAAAGCCTATCAAAGTTACATGATTTACAATATCTTATAAAAATTGTGCCTAAATGGTGATGACAGTATAAATAAACATTGGTTCTAGAATGAAATGGATGACCATTTACCAAGCTACTTTGATCTATCTAACAAAGACGAGTTGAAATTGCTTGAAATTTGTCATTTTTCATATGAAAATCTGTTTTTACTCAATATAATTTTATGTGTTGATTTTTTCGCAACACTTTATTCTGGGAACTTTTATAGCAGCCAAAAACTCACAATTTTGTCGAAGACGCCAAGTTTGTATCTCATCGATTTTCAAAGTTACAACTGCTTTTCCATGAAAAAAATAGTATTTTCAAAATTCAATAAAAAGCTTTAAACAAAAAAGGTACCTACAGTTTTTTCACCATGAATAGAACAGAGTACGATCTTTCCAATGCAACCGGGAGATTGAAAATCCATTTTGAGATATGACTTTTTGAAAAAAAAATATCTTTTGAAGAAAAATGCCAATATCTTTTTAATTACGGGAGTTAGAACTCTGAGCTCTTTGGAAAAAATATGCGTCGTTGATAGTTCTGAAAGTGCTCGGAACAAAGTATTTACGAGAAACGAACGAATTAAAAGTTATTTCAGGAAAACTGAAATTCACCCTAACATGAATCTTTAAAAAAATTATAAGTTAGGAATCATAAGAGATAGAATAATGGTTTCTTCTAAAAACTTGTTCCAAATAAGTTATTTTACAACTCTGTAGAAAATTTTGTGAGCATACATAAAACTATTAAAAAGCAGATGTTTGGATCAGCGAAACTAGAGGGACCACCCTAATTTCACAATAATGAGAAAAAAGGTCGAAAAATAAGAAAGTTTCCCAAAGACACCATGTATCTAAAGCTTAAGGTTTAGGCACAAACATTTTTGTCTTCGTAAATACGGCTCTGGACCCATTGTGCATTGTTCTCTGTTTCGCGTTTCAAACTGTTCAAATGTAGTCGTGCGATTTTCTGTGTATTGCTATTCAGACATTTCATTAGAAGGTTTCTTATTATACGTATAATATGAGATCTTCTGTTTTGCTTTTGTTAAAAGCAATCATTGAAGTAACCTTTTGCAACACTTTTTCATGATTTTTTCCTTCTTTTCGTTAAATTGATATTCGTTTTCGTATTGGATTAATTTTGCTACCATTTTCCCCCTATATTGGCGTTATTACTTTCACTTCGACGTTTCTAGATTACTTTATACTTCGTTCATTGTGAGCAAATCAAGGAGCAAATGATGTACGTATTTGCGTGTGTGACCTAACACGTGTTTCTGTTGTGTTTTGAGGAACAAAGTTAGGTGTCATATTTAAAAAGTAACGCATGAATAATTTCGGCTTCTTTTATTTTGCTCTACTAAAGTAACAAATACATGTGACGCTGCTTACTGTTTTACTGAGTACCTACTTGGAAAATAACGTTTAAAAGCAGCTTCTGTCTAATGAATTCAAATCATTTGCCTATTTTGGGACAGTTTTAATTGGGTGGAAAGAACATGGTGTGATCAAGAGTTCTACGTTTTAGAGACAACTGAACCGTGTTTGAATTGTGTAGGACGAGTTAGTTATTATGAGAAGTCAACCGCATAGTCTATTCCAAAATTACTAGAGATGGTCTGCTCGGCACGCTAAAAGCTGAATATCGCGCAATACAGATCCCATTGACGTCAACAGCCTCTTCCCATTTTTTGCACAAGTGTCAGATCCCATTGACGGCATTAGCCTCTCCAGTCTCCATGTTTGGCACAAATGTCCTAAATGGAGGATAACGTGCCTCTGGAGCCAAGGCCTTTTGATACCTGGTCCTCCGGAATGTTAGGGGCCTGTTGCGCACCCTAGTCTTCCGAAAAGTTAAAGGGGTTGGTGTCAGGCCCTGCGTCCCAGCCGTAAAATCAATAAGCAGCGAAAATATGGACGAGATCCAATGGCAAGCACATGGGATTAGAAACTCGTTACGTGAAGCTGCGTATTTTTCAACTTCAACTTCAACGCAGCCTTTCCGAGCGTTACTCCTGAGGGTCACCACAGTAGATGGAATGGCAAATCGATTACTATCGGATTGACGGCACTTCCAAGACATTATCGGCGGATTGGACACTGACTGATGGCCAAACTGCGCCCAAACCATTCCGTTATTTACAATTTTTGGTAACGACGGCTGCCCTGGTATGATTAGAGCGACTGGATCACCCGGATGTCGCTCTAGATCGTACGCGCAGAATCTGTAGGCAAGGTTGGCGGGGTCCTATAACACTTCCTCGAATTCTGTCACACCGAAAAATCATCTCCCCGCAAACCAATACCCCGAATAGTCCATTTCCCAGAATAAACAGATTACCCCAAAAAATATTTTCGAGTAGTTATTATGAAAATAAAACTTGCGTCTGTGGAAAAGTGTGCAAAGGCTATTCTTTCTAGACTAAAGGTGAAACATCAAGAAATCCCATTGCAATTTTGCACAAAATCTGACGAACGAAGCCTCGAACCAAGCCGCACTTGTTTATCCTTGCAAAAAGAGGCAGCTTTTCCAAATGGAGCGCATTTGTAAACGAATTTTCAAGATTGGTGCTCTTGAAAACGTGACTATGGGTCCAATACGGCCATTGTGTCAGCCATATTTGTATACTCTGATGTTTCCCCTTAATAATAAGATGGAAATGTGGAGCAAATACATGCTAAGGTGGTACCTTTGTATAAAAATGTAATAGTGTTTTGGTGCGAGTATGAAGATTTACACACACTTCCATAAATGCTTCCATCTTAATCCGTGGTGGCGCTGCTAACAGTGGCTCCCGATTTTGAGCAGTGCTGCAAGTCTTCTTGATAAAGTAGTCTTCGCTAATACACAAAACGCTAATAAGACCGGTGGTCATCTACGGCTACGGGCACGAGACATGGATCTGCAAACACTCGGAGTTTCGACCGTGCTTATGATGATCTTCGGCGATGTGAAGGAGAAAGCTGTGTATCGGCAATGGATGAACTTCGAGCTCGCTGCACTCTATTGCGAATCCAGTGCCCAGAGCAAGGGGAATGACATATCCTTTTCTAACCGGAATATCCGCATTTATCCGTTTCTAACCGGAATATCCGCATTTATCCGTTTCTAACCGTCGCTAACCGTGTCTAACTGCTGCTCACTTGGCAGCTCGCTTAGCAACGGTTAGCGACGGTTAGAAACGGATAAATGCGGATATTCCGGTTAGAAAAGGATATGTCATTCCCCTTGGCCCAGAGGGTGAAAAAGTAAGACGTGGCCACTGATGTATACCCATCAAAATTTAGTCAATTTCGATATATATGACGACCACAAAAATAGAAAATGCGAGAAATGACAACATTTCTTGGGTCCAGTGAACCGTTTCCGGGACCTCCAGATGGAAATGTTGTTTCCAGTTGCTGTCTGACTTGATAACTGATTAATTATCTTTAAAATTCTGCGAATTTTAATGCGCCGCACTGCACAGTCATTTGTCACACATAATGTGAAAATTGGTGACATTCCAGAGGTCCTGGGAACCGGTTCTGGAACCGCCAAGTCTAGTGGCCAATCCTGTCTTTTTTTGTCTGTATTAACGAGATTTTTAGCCCTAGGCTAGTTCATCAAGGGACCCACGCTTTTACTTCCCTTCCGAAGGACCACCCACCACCGATCAGGCTAAGGCCGGGGTGGCCTCTGCTGTACATAGGTAGTAGCCGTCTCCATTCCACTCGGTCCATGGCTGTTTGTCTCCAGTTCCGCACTCTGTGTAGGGTCCGCAGATCGTCCTCCACTTGGTCGACCCACCTAGCTCGCTGCGCTCCACGTCTTCTTGTACCGGTCGGATGACTCTCGAGAACCATTTTAGTCGGGTTGCTATCCGACATCCTGATGACGTGACCCGCCCACCGTTGCCGCCCGATTTTCACGGTTCGATGGTTGGTTCTCTTAGCAGCTGATGCAGCTCGTGGTTCATTCGCCTTCTTCAAGTCCCGTCTTTCATCTGCACTCCGCCGTAGATGGTACGCAACACCTTCCGTTCGAAAACTCCAAGGGCGCGTTGGTCCTCTGCACCACAGAGAACAGACATCCAGGCAAGAACAAATTTCGTTCAGAAACTTGTGTAAGGATTTGAATCCTTACTTGAGTAAGGTTGCAAACCAATATACGTCGAAAACACTAGCGCTGCCAAACGTCGTATTGCCACAGTCAGTGGTGAATTGAAACATTTCAAGTGGTGAATAAAATTAGTATGAGAAACTCGCCGACTGCAGCGCCACCAGATTGCCACTTGTGTTGCCGATGAAATAATTCCTTACACACAATTCAGATTGCACTTGGATGTCTGTTCTCTGTGTCTGCACGTAGGGTCCACGTTTCGTGCCCATAGAGGGAAACCGGTCTAATCAGCATTTTGTAGATAGTTAACTTCGTGTTACAATGCGCCTCTGAATTTCTCTGCTGGTGTTGTTGTCGGCGGTCACCAGTGAGCCCAAGTACACGAATTCTTCAACCGCCTCGATTTCATCACCGTCGATATAAATTCGGGGTGGCGGGCGCGGTGATTCCTCCCTGGAGCCCTTCAACATCTGTACTTTGTCTTTGACACATTAATGACTAATCCGATTCGCCTGGCTTCATTCTTTAGTCGGATGTACGTTTCCGCCATCGTCTCAAATTTACGAGCAATAATATCAATATCATCAGCGAAACCAAGCAGCTGAACGAACTTCGTGAAAATCGTGTTTATCCCCGCTCTCCTAATTACACCCTCTAAAGCAATGTTGAACAGCAAGCACGAAAGACCTTGCCGTAACCCTCTGCGAGATTCGAAGGGACTCGAGAGTGTCCCTCATACTCGAATTACGCATATCAGTCGATCTATCGTCGCCTTGATTAATCGTATCAGTTTATCCGGGAATCCGTATTCGTGCATAATCTGCCATAGCTGTTCTCGTTCGATTGTATCATTCGCTGATTTGAAATCGATGAACAAGTGATGTGTGGGCACGTTGTATTCGCGGCATTTCTGCAACACCTGGCGGATGGCGAACATCATGGTCCGTTGTAGCGCGTTCACCCATGAATCCAGCCTGATATTGCCTGATATTCCGACGGAAGAACTCACATTTTGCGAGTTTGTCGGGCGTGGGATTATCCTGTATTTGGCATTTGACATGGCCACAGATGTATTCGCCCCAAAATTCTGCAAATTTCGATATATTGCATGGCATGATTATAGACAATGCGAGAATTGACCACATATCTGAGGTCCTGGAATCGGTTCTGGACGTTGTTGTTGTTGAGGACGCGACGGCGCCAAAGAGAACTCCCCGTTGGTGTACCGGTGTGCCGGTATACCGTGATGTGTGGAATTCTCTTTTTCGCTTAAGTCCCGGGCACTCCAGTCAAGTTGTTGGCTGGTGTAGGACAAGATTTAGGCATGGAACACATAGCGTCCGTTCCGCCGACATTTGCGTTTATTTTTGACAGTTTTCCCAAGAGAAATGTGTCAAACTACTATCACGCACACGTAAACGTATGCATTGTGTGGGGCACTTTACCACGGCGGGACGACTAGTCGAGGACGAGGAAAGAGAACAACATTGTGCGAAACGATACGCAACTTGGAGTTGGAGTTGGACATGGCGGAGAACTTGAGAAAGTTCGATCCACGCAAGTCTAGCTAGTAAGTGCCAATGTCCAGATGTGCACCTGGTCTTGGACTTGGTCAACTTGGTGCCACATTAGGTTGGTCGTGGACAATGTTGTTTCTAGTACCTGGCTTAAAAACTGATGAGTTCTTAATTCTTCACAAAATTCTGATAATTTTGATATGACGGTATGAACATTAAAAACGTGAGGATTGGCCACATTCCAGGAGTCCAGAGAACCGGTTCCGGAACCGTTTTTTGGCCAATTCTATGTTTACCATTTGACATTGCACAGTGATGTATTCGCTGCATTCGAAATTTATAAAATTGCCAGAGTCGTGGGAACCGGTACGGGGACCACCAGGTTGACATTACTGTTTCCAGTACCAGTTTTGTAAACGGATGAATTCCCTTTTGAATATTGCGAATTTGGATGTGCCAAACATTCATGCAAAATACGAAAATTGGCCACATTTTTAGACAAATCTCGATCTATGGACGGCATGATCAAAGAAAATGGAAAATATGACCACATTCCGAACCAGTCCCAGGAACCAGTTTTGGGACCAAACTGATGAGTTATCTTTGAAATTCTGCGAATTTTGATGTGCCGCACTCCATGGTCATGAAATGAGAGAATTCTTGAACCGTCTAGTGGCCAGCACAGTTTTTGGCGATTGACATGCCTCAAAATTCTGCAAATTATGATATATCGCACGGCATGATCACCGATAACACAGCGCAACATTTTTTTGTCTCAAGAGCAAACTTATGTGTCTCCGAAGGATTTTGGGCCGCTGAATCCGAATCCGGGCTCAGATTTGCTCTAACACGTCACAATTTTGAGCTATACCTCAATTTATAGGGCAAAATAAGCGATTTTGGGCTTTTTTGACTGCAAGCCATTAAGCAAGGAAATATTTTGTTAGGCAATCAAAAGGTTAATTGGTCAATTAACATCCAAATTAACGACTCATGCAGAACATTTCGTTTTACCAAATCAAATTTGAGAGATTTAAGCATTTTATGTTAGTATGTAAACTTGCATGCAACTTTTGGAGGGTGACTTGTATAAGAAATATCGTACCTAACATAAATCGCTTAAAACTATCAAATTCGATTTGGTAAAACGAAATATTTTGCATGAGTCGTTAATTTAGATGTTAATTGACTAATTAACCTTTTGATTGCCTAACAAAATATTTCCTTGCTTAATGGCTTGCAGTCAAAAAAGCCCAAAATCGCATATTTTGCCCTATAAATTGAGATATAGCTCAAAGTTGTGACGTGTTAGAGCAAATCTGAGCCCGGATTCGGATTCAGCGGCCCAAAATCCTTCGGAGACACATTAGTTTGCTCTTGAGACAGACCAAAAGTTAATTTTTGTTACGCTGTGTAATGTGAGAGTTGACCGCATTTCCAAGGTCCCAGGAACCGATCCCGGTAACCAGTTCCGCGACCACCAGCCAGGTGGACAATATTGTTCCCAGAACCAGACTTGAAGACGGATGAATCTCTATACAATTTTGCGAATTTTGATGTGCCAGATGGCAAGGTCATGCAAAACGTGAGCATTGGCCACATCTCCGGGGCTTTGGGAACCGGTTCCGGGACCACCAAGTGGCTTATCCTGCCTTTGTTATTTGACGTGACCACTCATGTATTCGCATCGAAATTCTGAAAATTTCGATATAACGCACGGCATAATCATAAAAAATGCCAGAATTGGCCACTTTGCAGGGGTCCCGGAAATCGGTTCCGGGAGAACCAAGTGGCCATTCTTGTCTTTGGCGTCTGACATGGTCACTGATGTATTCTCTAAAAAATTCTGCAGTTTTTGATACGGCACGGCATGAATTCACCAAATTTGTAAAAGTCCACCTCTCGGGGGTCTCCGGGAATCCGTTTCGGGGCCTCCAGATTTAATCCCGCGGTAACTCTCTCTCTCTCTCTCTCTCTCTCTCTTCTTGGCGTAACGTCCTCATTGGGACAAAGCCTGCTTCTCAGCTTAGTGTTCTAGTTCTATGAGCACTTCCACAGTTATTAACTGAGAGCTTCCTCTGCCAATGACCATTTTGCATGCGTATATCGTGTGGCAGGCACGAAAATACTCTATGCCCAAGGAAGTCAAGGAAATTTCCTTTACGAAAAGATCCTGGACCGACCGGGAATCGAACCCGTCACCCTCAGCATGGTCATGCTGAATACCCGTGCGTTTACCGCCTCGGATATATGGGCTCCCGCGGTAACCTGATGGCCAAAACTCATCTGGTTAGTTTAATTAGTGTTTAGATCACTTTATTACTGCTTTTTTTTCGGAGCATTCAGTTCTCCAAATACTCAAATCAGCTGCATTTGCATAATTTATTGCGGAAAATACACTACTGCGAAAATATTCAAACCAAGATCCCTTTGGTGTCGGTTCAAAGTGGACACATCCGACAAAACCATAGTTTTGAGCCAGATCCACAAAATTAAGGCCCTAACGATAATTTTGAGTATAAACATTTTTTTTTGAGAAATGTCTGTGAAATCATTGTGTCAAATCTGGTCAATATGACCCGAACACCTTAAATGGATTTTTTTTTTGTGAAGCTCTTCAGAAACGGCCAATATTATCGGTCAAAACGTATAAATCAAGTATTTGGCAAAAGATTAAAAGTCAGTTTCAAAGCTAGAGAAAATCAGGATCAAAAGATATTGCGCCTGAAAAGTGCGATCCGGGTTATGACATATGCATATTGACACGAATACTTTAGAAAGGTTTAGTTACGAAAAGTTCCGGGACCAACCAATAGTAGATACCGTCGCCCTTGAAGTGCGTGTAGATAGAACACTAAGCTGATGAGCTGTCCCTGTTGTGGTAGGTACGATGAAGTATCAGACTTTTGTGACTAGATCACTGTTCGAACTTTCGTTGAATCCACTGAATTTGTTTGCTTCGCGAATGATATGGACGTCATCGGCAGAACATTTGAACCGCAAGTAGAATTACATATTCTCCCTGAAGCGTGAAGTCGAGCTTGTCACACAGTCAACGTGCATCAAACCATGTTCTTCCAACACTTTCGTAAGTGTAGGTACAGTTGGATTTCAAAAATGATTCAAATTTAAACAAATGATTCCAATTTCTCTTTTGTCACATATTCAATGGAAAGTTTATTCACTGCCAGTCTTAATTTAGTGTAATTTAACTCGCTATACTACTACAAGCATTTCTTCTGCACACGTTTTATTCCGTCTCTATCTGTCGACCGTTGTTAAACTATTACACCATTCCGTTTGATTGGCTGTACATTCGTTCAGAACTTATTTTTCTCACTATTTAATAAATCCGCTGGCGCCAAGTGTTACTTAAGCTCGCCAGC
Organism: Aedes albopictus; assembly: GCF_035046485.1. Taxonomy (NCBI): domain Eukaryota; kingdom Metazoa; phylum Arthropoda; class Insecta; order Diptera; family Culicidae; genus Aedes; species Aedes albopictus. Next base: position 419,960,238 of record NC_085138.1, on the reverse strand, counting down.
CGATCTCGGAAATCATATTCAATCATTTTTTTCTATTCGTCGTCCCGGTTAATTTTCATCATTCAGTTCAGTAAATTATATTTTGCAATAAATAGGCTTTAGACTAACTAAATTTGATGTGTAGATTTCTTCTCACAGAGTGCTTGTCTTGTGTTGTTCTCACAAGTTCTCACAATTTTCCTGATTTTCTGACAACACCCTTCTTAAGAGCAACAAATTTACACCTAACGCAAAGAGAAAAATTTACAGCACAATATCTCAGTTGTGTAGTTCAACTTCTTCACTAATATAAATATAGTGTATTTACTTTTTTTTTGTTTTAATCGTAATCAATTAAGCTAGGGTTTTCAATAAGTTTCGCTAGTTAATGGGATTAATGCTTTTCTTTTTTTTGTTTTCATAATAATCAGTATCCATTAGGTGATATAATCAATTAATCATAAAGTTTATCTTTAGTTCACATACTTTGAATCGCCCACTAAACAGCAAAAAATGCACATAATATAGCTAAAAGTAACAGAAAGGTTTCACTTGTGAAATAATCGTGTTCCTTAGCTTAGGGGAGGACTTGGCTGCTTCTTCTTGCGTAAGCAGCTTGCTTCTCTCGATCACCGGAGTCAGAACACTTTGCTCACCAATCCTTAGAATACAATTGTTGTTTGTAGTTAGTTATACACAGTAGTAGTAACTAGAAAGGAAGTTCGGGAAGGATCGGGGAGTGTGTGGACGTGTGGACAATAACATCTGCCTAGAAGTCTTTTCGCTTCGTTTCACTACTTCGTCTACCATACCTTCAATCTTCAAAGTATAACGAACAGGGATGGGGGGAGGGTTCGGAGGATTACCATCATTATTAGGCTACACTATCGTACGGTGGTGGCATACTGTATGCGATCGGTTGCACATTGTTGACCAGGGTCGAGCTTTGCTTGCTGTTCGGGACACCGAGGTTGGACCCGGAAGCGGCACCGTTGGCGCCGCCGGATCGACCCTGTTCAGCGGACGAGGCCGCCGTTGACGCTGCTGCCGCCGCCCGCATTTCCGCAAACGACGCTCTGTTGGAGAGGTGGAAGGGTTGAGAGGGCGATAAAAGAGATCATTAGAATGGGAAATTTATTACAAACTTAAAAACAAGCTGCTGGTTGCTAACTAAATGCAAAGCGAAGCTACAATATAAAGCTGTACAAACGTGCTGGAATGTGATGAAAGTCGTTTCTTTTTTTTTTCGTTTCAGGTGCATCTGTGATATTGTGAAGCCGTGCGATAATTACGGAATCAGTGACAGTGTTTCTATAAATGAATTTCTAAAACTTTCTGATCATCATGGATCATCTACTAAAGATACAACGAATCAAAATATATTTTTCAAAACTCCTGAAGCGGTTTGATAAGCATTGTGAAGGTAAGTGATAATAATTGTTCATTTATTAAATTGGTACGCCAATTTTCTTGTATGAAATCATGCAAAACTTGCTGATTGAAATAATCTCGTGAAAAAAAAACCCCTAGAAGATTCCTGTAAAAAAATCACGGGAGAAACCTGTACAGGAATAAGGAGAGAAGTCCCTGGAGAAATCGGAATACATTTTTTCTTAATAGGAATATTATTTAGGGGAACTTACGTATTTTCGGCAGTTTTGTTCTCTTCGTCATGGGGGGTTTTTTGAAACCTGTTGATCTCAAAGTTGGCCTCAAATCCTTCCCAACCAAGATGAGTTATGTGCCCAAATTTCAGGCAATTTGGCCAACAAAAAAACCCCTTGACGAAGAGAACAAACCTGCCGATAATACCCTTTGTCACCCTACTTAAAAGAAACATTCCTCCAAATACATAATTCTTGGACGAAACCCTGAACTACCTCTTGAAGGAATCCATGCTAAAAATCCTTAAGGAATACCTGAAAGAATCTTGTTAGAAATCTCTGAAGCTCCTGAAGTAATCCCTGGCAAAATCCCGAGAGAAGCCCCAGAAGCATTCCCTGAAAAAAACATGGAGGAATCCCTGAAAGAATTCGATGAAAAATCTGATGGAATCCCTGGAGGACTTTCAGTAAGATTTCCAAGGATTTCCAGAATAAATTCTGAGAAGAAGGGATACAATAATTCCAGATGGAATACAGGAAGGAATTCTGCGAGAAATCGCAGGAGATATCTTTAACGGAAACCCAGAAACAACCGAAGTCCCTGGTGAAATCCCGGGGAAAAAAACCCAGAGGAATCCTTGAGGGAATCTCAGGATGAATACCCAAAGGGAACTCGGGAAGAATCAATGAATGAATCCAGGAAGAAACACTCGAAAAAAGTTTGAAAGAATCCCTGAATAAATTCCAGAGAAAATCCAGGGAGACAGTCGGGGGGAATCTCTGAAGGAATCCCTGGTGGAATCCTTGGAAGAATACCTTAGAGAAACCAAGAAAAAATTTAAAAAAAAACGGGAAAAAGCATACCCTAAATGAATCCCAGGACAAATTTTGGAAAAAAAAATCAATGAATGAATCTCAGCAGGATTTAATTACGGAATCCCGAAAGGAATACCTGTTTGGATGTCTGATTGGAAAACTGGGAATAAAACAAATCAATGTTATTACATACATCATCATCTAGTTTCTAACTAAACCGTTGGTGTGCTCGACTGTAGTTGGAAACTGATTTTTTGTGTCTTCTCAGTCTTGACAAAATCAAAACGTTGTTATTTTATTTTGCCCAACGCTTCGGTCCATTTCGGACCTTCTTCAGGAACTCTGGACATATTTATTCGGTGTTTAAGTAAATCAAGCGATTCCAACGTTCATTTTATGAAAACGAAATCACTGCATTCATACGTAAAACCTTCCTTAACCTTCTTCGGGCATTAAAAACAAGTTACAAATAATGCATTGGGGTCATTATGACCCAGAAAATCAAACTCTTATAGAATGATGATTTTTTCACCAATTCAAATGATCTTCAAAGTCTTATTTGATAGATAATTTCGTCAAGAATGTGTTGATATGTTGAAATAGTGGTTTCGGGAACATTGGCCACCGGGAATCTGCTACACAGGGCACCATGTCGGACATGTGGGATAGCACTACATTTTGCCAGTAGTTGTGGAATATCTCGCGTTCTGGACCACTTAGAAGGATACTGTGTTCGGCAAAGTTGCTCAGAAGACTAAGAGCTTTCACATAGGGAACAATTTAGTTCAAGAATAACTCACTGCGTGGCGCTAGTATTCTTAGGAGCTTCCAGTTCAGTCTGAATGTAGTATATCTCGTGTTCTGGACCACCTAGAAGGATACTGTCTTCGGCAAAGTTGCTCAGAAGCCTAAGAGCTTTTGTTATGGACCATCAAAGGTCTGCGCCACAAGCGAGAAAGAAAAAAAAACTAAGAGCTTTCAGGAAACAATTTATTCCGAGAATCACTCGCTGCGTGGCGCTAGTGTTCTTAGGAGCTTCCAGTTCAATCTAAACGTCGTATATCTCGCGTTCTGGACCACCTAGAAGGATACTGTCTTCGGCAAAGTTGCTCAGAAGAAACACACATAGGAAACAGTTAAGTTCGAGAATCACTCACTGCGTGGCGCTAGTGTTCTTAGGAGCATCCAGTTCAGTCTGAACGTCGTATATCTCGAGATCTTGACCACTCAGAAGTATACTGTCTTCGGTAAAGTTGCTAAGAGGACCACCTGCTATACTGCTGGATGCTATATTGGGTTATTACAGTAATTTCAACCTCACATTGCATCTTCTAGTATTCATGCCAAGCATGAATGTTTGAGAATGTATCCGATAGCGATACGAAACACAGTTGAGAAAAAATCGATTTATAAGTGGATAACTGACACTAAGGAAGATTACAAGTGGTGGTAGTCGAAATACGCGTATCTGTCAAAGGATAAGCAACATAGGGCGGAATTAAAAGGTACAAAACTGATTACACTCATTTGAAGAGGGTATTCTGCTTAGAGGGTTCGAAAAGTCGGTACAAGATCGATTTATGAGTTTAGGAAACTTAATTTTTATGAATTTCATGTCATTTGGTAGCTAAACAATAACAAGCATTCATGAGTAGAAACAGATAAAATGAAAATTGCTTGTTTGAACATTCCATAAGGTGAATCAAGCCGATCAATGTTACCCCGTTTAACGGTACACAGAACGAAAATCCCCGTCATAAATTGAATGAAAAGTGTCTCATCCGGGCCCCCCATGCCTAAAATCAGATGATTTGTAGGAGGCCGCCAATTCCAGATCTGACTTTGGATATGGATCATTCAATGTTATCATTATAATCATCCAACTTAGAATCAAAACAAATGCAGCCAAGGATGATTGTCATTCTTCTTCAAATACCCTAAAAAATAATAACTATTGCATCTAGTTTTAGAAAACTGACTAAAACGAATGAACAACTGTTTCATTCAATGAAGTCAATTTCTCATACTAGTAGCAATGATTGTAATATTATTTTTTCTAGGGTATTTGAAGAATAATTGAATCACAACTGTTGGGAGGTGGGGTTTGAGAAGTCCTTTAAACAAACACCTTGGTTGGTGGGTGTAGAGCTAAAAGCTATTAAAGTTTATTAGAATCTTGATCATTATTTCTTACTTTGCAATCTCCTTGTTCTATTTTTGTAGCTGAATTAATCGCTTTGTATTTTGCATGCAATATAATTAAAGAGTTATCTCCTAGCTTGTTTATCATTTGTTCTGACAGTTTGAGCTCCATTAATTCTATCAGAAACAATCAATTCAATTGTAAATCACATCATATTATTTTAATGTTGCAGGAATTATTATACAACTTGAAATCTAGGGGTTTTATCATTAAATTTGTGTGGATTCCTTCTCATTGTCAAATTTATGGTAATGAACAAGCTGATTCTTTGACCAAGTTAGGTGCCAATCGTGGTATTATATTCAATCGTGAAATTTTTCCTTCAGAATACTTTGCTAAAATAAAAAAGGGTTCAATTGAGACTTGGCAAGTTGATTGGGATTCTAGTGAAAAAGGTCGATGGTGCCATTCTATATATCCGATGGTAAATAATTATCCGTGGTTTAAAAATTGAAATGTTGGGAGAAATTTTATTTGTACATTTTCAAGACTTATTTCAAATCATTATATTTGTAATAGTCATTTATATCGTATTAATATTGAAGAAGCAAATTTATGTTGTTCGGATTATATTTTAATAAGTCCTTGAAATCGTCGTTGTTTTACGGTCGATCAAAGCTAAAAATAGATTTTTAATTTATTAAACGTTCCGAATTCCCACAATCAGATTTACTTACAATTATTAGTCTTCCAATCCGAAAACCTCTTTCGAATGGCACAGGCAATTCTATTTTTGTTGACACCGGCTCTGCCTATTAGATTATTTTTGTTATAAATCGTTTGCATGTTTTTAACCAATTTTACTTACGTAGGAATCTAGCTTTTTAATCCAATGTAGATTTTAACCCCACTTTTAGCCTGTTGTGCCTGTCTGAATTTAGATACTGTTTAGATAAATATAGTTTGATTTTAATGTGTCCCACTTACAAAGTATTATTGCAATTCAGGTCGAATTCTCTTTAGGATATTATTTCAAATTTAGGATATTCAATTATAACAATTTTTGAGAAAAACGCTGTCTAACAGTGATTTAGTTCACAACCGTATCTCCCTATTTTTCTTCTATTCTTGCCCAGTCATTCGTTGACATTTCCTCCCATTGGACACGTCATCTCGACATCTCCGAGACGTTTCCCATTTTCAATATGTACCGCGCAGTGTGCCCAGCCATGTTGCTTCTGCCAAAAATATACGAAAATATAAAGTTATGTTTGCAAACCGATAAACAAAACAAAAAATAGCAAAAGCCTCCGGCGATGGGAGCGCAGTTCAATTATCGAGCGACGCTCGTTAAATGGACTGACTTCATAGTCCAGTCGTCGAGCAGAAGCTGTATTTGTGAAATCTTATTTTGCGAATGACTGTTCATTAAAGAAAGTGGACACCTGTTTTTCAATATAAAATATTTATTTTCGAATAATATCATATAAGTCCACTTTTTATAAATAAAATTCAACGTTGTGGTCGAATTTACGGGAGTTTGAACATTTAGGGTAAAAGGGTATAATACACCCCACCGGAGCAAAACGCCCCCCTTCATTTTCTAGCGATTCAAGCGCTTTTTGCATGCGGGATCGATTGGAAATCTTAAATATTGATGATTAATTGCCATCAAGCTGGTCCGTTAGTTGATTGGTATAGAAAAGCAATAAAAATATCAAAAAGTCTGAAATCGAGGCTTTTGGCGTAATATTTTACCTCTTGCAAGCTGGCTTCATCGTAAACGAAGCTAGTTCTGTTCGCTTATGTTATTTTGCAACTTTTATGCAGTTAAACACTTGTTAAAAGGCCCTCCTAGGATAAGCGTGTGGTAGAATTATCTCAATGGTACAGTTTTATCACGGGGCTGGACGTTTTTCTTTTGATGGGGCGTATTACCCCGTTTGTTTTGATAAGGTAAATTTTGGAACGTTTTCGGAAAACGTTTCAAAGCTTCCATAGCCGCCCCTCCAGAGGTAAAGTTCTCATGCAACACTTCACTAACTTTAGAAACAACGATTTGCAGTGAACAATAGATGGAATAAGGCGCCAATTTTAGATATATTGCCATTTCTGCTTAGGGGGGGGGGCATATTATACCTGTTTACCCTACAGGGGATAGACAAAATGATCGGGACAGGCAAAATTTTCACTTTTCAAAAAATGTTCAAGTCACTGTAACTATTCCAAAAATGTACCAAACATTCTCAAATTTTCACTGTATGTTGATCATCTAGTTGTGTATCAGTGGTCCAAACTTGGAAAAGATCGGGCCATTCTGCACGAAGTTATAAAGTTTAATGAAAGAGGCATAATTATTTGATAGCCAACTTTGAGCTGTTATATCTCCGGATTCAATGAACCAATTGCAATGAAATTTTGACCATTCACGACTTATTTAATGAACTCTGGAAAACATTTGACATAACTTGAAATTTTCAACAAGAGAAAAAGTTATAGCAATTTTATTTATTTCACGATTTTTTTTAGTAAATTGGTCTATTTTTAATATGCATCCCATTACTTTTTCAATTTATTGGCGGTTATGACGTTACTTTCCTTCAAAACACATTTTTATATTAGTCAATTATAAGGAAATTTAATGAACTATTATTTGCATCTTGAACTTTGAAACGATGTTGAAGTTTTGGATAATTTGGAGTTTTATTAAAAAATGTAATCTAATCGTTATAATTTTCTTCCGCGTTAAGAATTTTAAGTTTAATCAAAGGTTTTCGATAGCTCATTATGTAAGTCATAAATGATCAAAATTTCATTGCAATCGGTTCATTGAATTCAGAGATATGTTATATCGAAGTTGACTATCGAAGTTGACTATCGAATAATTATACCTTTTTCAAGAATCTTTATAACTTCGTGGAAAATGGCCCGAAATTTGGAAATATTTGATGCACTTTTCGAAAAGTTACAGCTGTTGAACATTTTTTGAAAAGTGATAATTTTGCCTGTCCCGATCAATTTGTCTATCCCCTGTACTTCTTATTTCTGAAGATCGCTCGAACTTTCCTCTTGATACCTCCCATTTCCCATTAGATTCTGCACAACTTTCTCCGAAACCTTTCGTGATGCCGCGGACCAAATTCAATCAACAGAGCTTGCTTCTCTTCCATCTTTTTTGAGATGCCGCCTAATTATTGCCCAGTATCTTTCAACAACACGTAAGTCAGGGCAGTTTGGTGGATTTTGTAATTTTTCGACAAAATCGACTTTTTCCTTTTTAAGCATCTCTAGCGTAGCAGAAGCGTAATGAGCAGATACCAGATCCGGCCAAAACAATGAATAGGGGATCCGTATGCTTTCGGTAGATGGGTATAATATTTTTTATACCTTCTTTGCTATAATTTTCAACGTTGAGTGTTCTCGTTGTGAAATTTGAAGAACTCTTCAAGCCGCGTGATCAAATGGCTTTTTCCCATTTTTTTTCGTTCCTGATGTATCGCACATCATCCGACATATCTGTTCTCTGCTCAGCGTTGCAAAATTGCGATCCCGGAAGTGTACTATTATCTAATGTTACGTATGTCTCGTCGTCCATCACAATGAATCGATTTGGCTTCTGGAGGAGTAGTACAAGTGACCGTGTTTTCGAAGTAACCTTCTATGAATCCGTCCTTTTGGGTGCTTTCTTTTTTTTTTGTTTTTTTGTAGGTTCTGATATTATTACGTTTTTGATACGGTATTGTTCAGTTTTTTTGGTAACTTCACGAACGGACATCGGTTTTTGCGATTTCAAAAAGCGTTCTGCTGCCAACTCATTTTTCTAATCCGATGCTCTCCTTTTGCGTCCAGATTTCGATAAATCTTCAACAGGAAACGTTTCTTCAAACTTCGTAACAATTGGAACAGATTTAGTAGTGAAGTATACTCTATGCGAATTATCGAAACTACAACTTTTCAGAAAACCATTTGGGCAAAATTAATCTGTGAGTCGTTAAGCTAATCCAACCCATCGCTCGAAATTTCTCACTTTTGATGTTCCAGTTGTTCCAAACTGTCGTGAAATTCAGTCCTTCAAAACTACAGGAGTAATGTTGTGTGTTTTGAAAACAGATGCATGATCTGCTGGAATCCGTAAATATTTTGAAGACTAGAATGCTTTTCAGAGATGCTGTTCAAATATTCTAGGGCATCCAAACTAAGCTGGAATTCAAAACTTCAGATCTATACTCGTAACAGTAGATATGATGCTATAAAAAGTAACATTGTATAATCATTGTTTTCTGACCCTAGAAGCACATACTAGAAGACTAGTAAATGTACTATATACTGTTAAACATTCAGTGTCGTCCAAACTGTCCTGGAGTTTTGTCCTTGGCCTGTTCAGCAGTTAAATTAACTGTTTTCGCTATGAAATGTAACATCCCATATCCAACTATCTATAATCTATGACCCCTTTGAAATTGCAAGAACTATTAAAAATTTTGTTTGGCTTCGTTCAGCCAGACTAACAAAATCACTCCGAAGAGCAGATCATCAGATCTACACTTGTTTGTGACAACAGCTTTTCTGCTACACTGAGTAATTATACATAAACAGCCATGCTCAGTTTATGTTTCTGAAAAACAATAGGCGTTGATATTCAGTGCCATCCAAACTGTTATGGAGCGTGGTTCGTAAAATCTGCCGCCATGACATTAGTTGATGTCACTATAAGCGGTACCTTACTCAATCGAATAGTATACACACAAACTTCTTCAAATCATATATACCTACCATTCAAAAATTTATTTTTGGGGTTAATTCAAACCATCTTATCTTTCGTGCAGATCAGAACTCCAAGACTACAGTATTCTGTACATTCTCTAGATTCTGAACTTGAAATACAAGCCGAATGACCTACAGAGAATATGAACAAATATATTTGTAGTTCTCTAAAACTTTCAGCTAAATCGCTTATTAGGGAGCACGGTTAATGCATGCCTTAGTCGACTTTGTTTTATGTTCATCCAAACCGCTGCTAATTTTTGAACAAAACTGAACAAAAGCGATTGTTATTGAATACTAAATCTTGAATAGATAAATATTAAACGTAAAATTCTTTCGTACCATTTCGTCTACAAACTAATTTCTACGCCACAAAACCAAAAGTAAAGGAAGCAAACATGCATGATCTTACTGCAGTCTACTCTATAGACTAACTACCACACTGAAAAAAAAAAACACGCAAAATAGCCTTCAAAAAACATGGCCCACCTACATGTATTATTCCTAACAGGCAGTTTGAGAGTAAAACTTGTCCTAAGTATTTATGATATTCGTCACGCTTTACGCATATAGGAGGATTCTAGTCGCTAATTTCTGATCTGCTTGTTGATGTGTTTGTGTCGTATTCCAATCAAGAGTGTTTCCGTTCGTTCGTTCTTTCTCTCCGTGTTTGAGTGTACGTACATAGGTGTCACTAATGTTGCGTTGAGATGTGTGGGATTTGATGTAAGTGTGTGTAAAAGTCTGTGAATGTTCAGTACGTGTGTGGGTGTGTGTGTGCGTGGTGTCCAATTGCGTTCTATTTCCTCTGCTGAAGAAGGACATCATCAAATGTTCTATAACAAGATATTCTCTAGATCGTGCTTTCATACGCGTCGAACTACATTGTATGTTGTCCACAATTTCCATATATTTCCGTTTGGCGGTCGAACTTTGCGGTCCGAACCCCCAAAAACAACTACATTGCATTTGCTGCTTAATTACAACGTACGTACTTTCGTGTCTCAATTTATTTCTAGGTTTTTTTATATGGCTAGGGGTTTTACAATTACAATTACTCTGTTTGCTTTGGAAATGCTTAACTGTATTTGTATGTTTGTGTCGCTGTTCACATCGTTTAACATTATCGGCTTAACAAGTTATGAAATGTATGCGTGTGTTGCTTTCTTTTTTTTGGTATTTGTATGTTGGTATGTTTGTATGAGTGTCTTTTACAAAGTCTCCCTCTCCTTGTCGTCAAATGTTTGTCCTAGCGCGCGGGGGTTTGTTCTCACGGTGATTGTTCAGGTCAGTGGGATATTGCTCCAGGTAGTGCCTTCTTCTAGATTAATTCGCGGAGAGAGGAATACGTCCGTTTGTGTGTTGGAGGTGTGTTAGTGTGATTAGAGATGGTGAGTGTGTTCTTCCTGATTTAGGTGGTGAGATTCAAAAATGCGAGCAATAACGCAACGCGATGCTTCTAATCATGATTAGTAGTATGCTTTGGATGTTTGGTTGCTGTTTTTTTGAGGGAATTAGTCTAGCGACTGATTTATGTTGGACGCCATACGTCGGGATCCTCCATTAGGGTCGAGTGCTGATCCGTTGAGGGTACGCCCTGTACCGGGGACATCGCGTTCGGTGAGGCCATCGCTGCCATGTCCTCGCGAGTTCCCCTATAACGCGGGCGTAGGATGGTATTGTGTATGGTCACAATGCAAACCATTCGACAGTTTCAATGAGTTTGTTAGCATGGAGTGGAAGCATAAGATTCAGACCGTTAGAAGGTGATTCAAGTATCAGGGTGTCGACTGCGTGAAAAAAACACTGAAGAAAAATAAGGATCCTTGAAAAATCTGGGAATTTATTACAATTTGAAAGACAATTATACAGTGCTTTGCGTGTAATTTGGTGAGTTCAATCCATTCTAAATGTTTACACTAGACCTGACCTTCTAATGTTTTGCTTGAGAAACCATTTTTAAACAGTCTAACGTTCACCGTATACATAATAGTCTATACTGATCAGTAACTGAAGAAGCCACTAATTCAGATTCAGTCAATTTCACCAAGCCTTACACACTAAAGATGCTGGTTAGTACCATGTAGTAATCTCATTGTGTAAGTGTAGCTGATCAGACAAGGATACTGGAGTAGCAACTACGGTCCGTTAGATAACATGATATGCATCATTTTGAACACAAGAAGTATTTTTTGATTGAGCTCAAATTCGAAGGACAGTATTTTATTTGGAAAGGTCTGGATAGCTAAGGAAAATCAAGGAATTTAATTTTCACGATCGAGTCGACACCCTGAAATATGGACATGATATGTACACAAATAACTGTGAGCTTGGAGTTAGTACATTAATATCAGACACCACTCTGAGACACTGTGAAGGTACATCTGCTTGAACAAACAAGATAAATAACAACGTGAGAATTGCGAGATTGTACTTACTTTTTGCCGAGCGACATCATGCCGTAAATCATTCCGGTGACGAAAATGAGCCCGCAGCCGAATAAGCTACCCAAGCCCAGGCAAAGGATCACCGGTGGGAGTGCGATGCTGCAATCGAAGTAATCAGAGTAATGTATTATTACAAAACTTCCTCACAAAAACAATCACATCATCACTCTTACACGCAGTACAGCGCGGCTCGGTTCCAGTACGGTCGTTGGTCCGCCTTTTCCGCAATCTGCTGCACGTGATCGATGAAGATGAAACAACAGGGCGCCTCTATCGCTAGCACTACAAAACCGGCCAAAATTTCCAGGATGCCACCGACCAGGCAGCCGACGTCTCCCAGCAGGATTCCGATGCAGTTGTACAGACCGAACAGGACGGCGACTGAAAGGTGGAAATAACGGATTATTGACCTTCTGATACCCACATTTTTGATTGAAATATAACTTTTCGTCATTTAAAATTGACAATTATTATCATAAATATTTCATCAAAAAATGCCATGGTTGGCAAAGACGTTACTACAAACCTTTTTTTGTTTACATATATCAAACATTATAACGCAGAGTCATGGAATCATGCCGCTGAGTCATAAAACCATAAAGCAGCGGCATGAGACCATGCAACATGGTGCAAATAGGTGCGAGCTTTTCAATCTTTACACAAACCTATGAAGCCATTTGTTTTTACGTGCCCATTCCGATTGGCTGTGTTTCGTGGTAAGACACAAAGTATTCTTTAATTTTCAAAAAGAACACGATAAGTTCTTGTAGCCACTTTTCGAACCCTCTAAACATAATACCCTCTTTGAATGAGTGTAATCAGTTTTGTACCATTTAATTCCGCCCTATTTTGCTTATCCTTTGACATATGCCTATATTCGCGGAAGTTCTTGGGTGATCTAAAACATCTTTGAAAATTACTTCTCTACAGAACTATACTCCATTGCTGCATGGACCTGTGGGATGTTACATTGCATCAATAATGTAATAACAATCCATTGATTACGCTGGAAGATCTTGAGGCCTTTCCTCGCGGAAGTTCTTGAATGACCTGGAACTTCTTTGAAAATATCTTTTCTACAGAACTATGCTGCAGGGACCTGTTGGATGTTGCACCGTAGCATGTAACAACAATTAATTGATTACGCTTGTAGATTACGGCAAAACAAATCATGATATCATGTCGATTTTAAATTGTGTACTTTTATAACATAAAAACACACATTTAGGTATCGCCAAATCATGACGCAATTTTTCAATTCCAATGTCACAGATTAAATATTTCGTTTGTGTGAATCATTAGCTTATTTAACCCTTTGGAGACGGATGCGTTATATGTGCCCAGCCGAGAAAATCGACCATCACAAACGTGTTCTAGACCAGCGAGGTTGCATCCAGAAAGGTGAAAATTCCGTTTCCAAAGGGTTAAATTTATGACGTAAATTTCGTAGGATTCCAAGATTCCACCGACGTTAGCAAACAACAAGTAGTAATTCACATAAACGACAATGCAGGGCAATTTCAATCAACAAAACACCAATCATCAGCCCTCTTTTATGGCATGATGATTCCGATGATTCATCCTGAACCACAAACAAAACACAAATTCGCTCGCTCAATCCGATATGGCAGATTTATCTGTAGGACGGTGGTGTGTCGTGTGTCTTTCTAATCTTATCAGAAAGCCGCGCACAGTGTTCCTACTACTTCTGTGTACAATGCAAGACCAGAGCAGCGTAGCTCACTAAAAACGTCACCGTTTGAGCTACAGATTAGTCCGATAACAATCGGAGTATCTTCGTTGTCTATTTGGATGTGATGGTAGTCTAGTTTTTGATTTTGCCAGCAAATTCAGCGATAAGCGACTTTGTTCAAGTTCATTCCCGAGTAGTTTACTCTCGGACTCCATTACTCCAAGAACTGTTTTGATCTTTTTAATAATAAAGGGACCATGCTGAGAGTGACGGGTTCTATCCTCGGTCGGCCTTGAAGCTTTTCGTAAAGGAAAGCTTACGAAAAGCTTTATGCCTGCCACACGATAAGCACTACCCGTCATAAATATAGACTCACAAAAAGTATTGCAACAATATTGCATCACACTGACTTACCTCGATATCCCTAAGACCACGTGCGTTACCATGTACGTATGCAAAATGGTCATTGACAGAGGAATCTCTCAATTAATAACTGTGGAAATCCTTATAGCATATGGGGCAGCTTAGATAAAATGCAACTTTTTTCAAATGCACTAATTTTTACGGGAATATGTCCAACTGAGATGAACTGTGTCGAAGTTAATAGGACGCAATCAGTGAAGTACTAGATTGAAAGTAGTGAGCTGGATTTTTGTATAGTGAGATGATCAATTGGGTTGTTTAACGAATTAAATATTGCCATTTTCTTTATCCTAATCGAAAGAACTTATTTTTCTGAGTCTAAGGTGAGTTTATTGCGTTCCAATTCCTTTGTTTTGATGGTCAAATAAACAAAACATTTTTAATTTCCGTGGATAGAATGACAGTTCAATCGATAAAGTGACAGTTCGCCCCGAACAAAAAAAATTCTCCATACAAACTTCAAATGCATTTTAAAAATAGTTCCCGGGCACCAAACATGATGAAATTTTGGATTTAGACTAATTTTTAGAAGGAGATTCCGATTATGCAATAATCTTAATACCCATAAAGAACCCAATTCTCCATTTCTGCAATAAATTGTTGCAAACAGCGTGGGTATTATGATGATTTCTTGCCTAATTTGATGCTGTTCGAGCAAAAGTTTGGGTAACTGTGTTGTTGAAGTTGCAAGAAATAAATGAACAACAGTTACTCAAATTGTTGCTCAAACAGCATCAAATTACGCAACTCTCCTTTGGCAGTCTTCACCAGCACTTGCCGGACTAGGCCATCAGCTCCAGGGTACACTTCGATCACCACGCCACGCGTCCAGCTCTTCCTCACTCGTTTGTCTGCGATGTACACCAGATCGCCCTGGCTGATGGGCTTAGTGCCTCAGTGCCACCTAGTTCGTTGGTTGATCGCCGGCACATACTCCGCTATCCACCGCCTCCACAGAATATCTGCTAGTGTCTGCGAGCACTTGTACAGGTCCCGGAGGGCTTCGCATGCAATCGTCGCCGAAATACGCTCTCTACCACCAACTCTGGACCTTTTACGAAGTGGTTCGGCGTCAATGCTTCGCTAGCCCGGCGCGAATTCACCAGATCCTCCGCTTCTGCCAACGTAGTTAGCAGCACTTCATCCGTCAACCTTCTTCCGTTTTCAACCTTCTTCTGTTGATGGTAGTACTCTAATAACTTCCCGGTAATGGGGTGTCGTTTCGGCAGTATAACTGGGAACCGAAGTTCGAATGGAAGGAACAAACCCTGGGCCGCTCCATCCCAGTAAGATACTGATAAAATCCCAGAATTTTTTTAACCAAAGGCTTCTGGAAGTATCTCAGACGAGATTCATTTACCAGATAGCGTCTAAGGCATCTGGGAAACATATCAGAAGGATGCTGGAAGTACTCAGAAAGTTTTTAGAACATTCTATGAAGGATTCCGGTACCATCTAAAACATAATTTAATATCGATCCCAGAAGGATTGTGAAATTATGTTAGAAGGAAGAACTCCACCAATATTTTTTTACAGAATTCTTTCAAAATTTCTCCTAGTAGTTTATCAATAATTATTTAGGGTATTCCTCGACTTTCTCAGTTATTCATCAGCAATTTATCCGAATGTCCCAGTGAAATTTTTCTGGAATTCCTCTAGGAATTAATCGGGAATTCTTCCAGGCATTTCTCAGGAATTTACCCAGAGGTTAGCCCGGAACCTCCAGGAGTCTCTTGGGAATTTCGTCTAGAATTCATCCAGAAGTTCTTCGAGAACTCCTCGAGGAGATCCTCGGGAATTTCTTCAGGAGTTCCTCGAAAACTCCCTCAGAACTTCTTCAGAAATTATTTAACAGTCTCTTGAAAATTTCTCCAGGAGTTCCTGAGGAATTGCTCCAGGAGTTTGTCGAGAAGCCAATCAGAAGTTCCCCAGGAACACCTCCAGTAGTATCTTGGAAGTTCTTTCAAGATTTTGTTGTAAATTCCCAAGATTTTCATCCAGGAGTTCTTCAGGACTTCCTCCAGGAGTTCCTCGAGAAATCCTCCCCTATTTCAATGGGAATTCCTTCAGGATTTTTTCGAATATTCTTCGAAGAGTTCATGGGGCATTCCTCCAAAAATACCTCCATGAATATCTTAGGAGTACACTGCAAATTTTGTTTGCTGGTATTCAGCAAACTTTGTTTTTTTTTGTGCTGATTTCATTCAGCAATACGAATTTACTGGGTATCAGCAATTATTTTTCAACTTGCTGAATCATCCACCAATTTTGACAGTTGATCGGTAACGTTGTGCTGAAATTCAGTATTTTTTTGCTGATTTTTTTTGTGCTGGAAGCATTTCAAAAAAATTGGTGTGTACAGTACATAGAGAAGTTTCCCGAGAATTCTTCCACGAGTTGCTCAGGTAATCTTGCAGGAGTTGCTCAGGAATTCCTGCAGGTGATCCCCGAAATTTCTCGGAAATAGTTCAGAAGTTACTCAAAATGTTCTGAAGGCCTGGGGAACTCCTCTAATAGTTCCTCAGGATTTTTTCCAGAAGTTCTTCGGGAATTCTTCCAGGAGTTCCTCGGGAATTTCTCCAAGGATCCCTCAGAAATTCCTTTACGGAATGTTTTGAGGAGTTTCCGGGAATTCCTCCAAGAGCTCCTTGAGATTTCTTCTAGGAGGTCCAGGAGTTCTTCGGGAATTTTTCCAAGAGTTCTTTGGGATTTTTTCCAGGAGTTCTTCTGAGATTCCTCCAGGAATTTCTCTAGGAATTCCTCGGGAATTCCTTCAAGAGTTCCTCGAGTTTTACTTTAGAAGCTCATCGAAAATTTCTCCAGGAGTTTCCCTGGAATTCTTCCCAGAGTTCCTCGTAAATTCCTCCACGAGTTCCTCTGGAATTTCTCCAGGAGTTCCTCGTGAATTCCTCCAGGAGTTCTTTGGGAATTCCTCCACGAAATCTTTGGGAATTCCTCCAAGAGTTCATCGAGATTTCCTCTGGGAACTCCTGGAGGTGCCGGGGCCCGTGGCGTAGTGGTCGCACGTTCACAAAAGAGCTGTAAATTAGATCAAGTGGAAAAATTCTTGAAGGAATTCCCGAGAAACTTCTGGATGAATTTATGGGAGAACTCCTGGAGGAAGATCTGGAGAAATTGTTAGAGCAATCCTTGGAGGTATTCTTCAAGAGATCTGTGGAGTATTTTGGAGATATTCTAAAACTATTGTTGGAGAAATTCGTGGAAACAATCTGGTGGGATATTGCGAGAAATTCGTGCAGCAGCACGTGATAATTTCATAACAATCTAGTCTAGTTTCATAACTAAATTATACTGAATTCTAAACCAACTCCTTTCTATTTACGAGGGCGTCGGTGAGTCGCTGGCATCTCGAAAAATAGATATCATTCCTTTTCTACTATACCTTCCTATCCGCATAACTTGTTTCTTATCTATTCAGAGAGCTATCAATGGAGCTTAAGCCTAGGCTTGTTAGCCAGAACACTGTGTAAATGTGTTTTTTTTTTGTCGGGATTTGAACCACATCCAAGTCAACCCATTCCAACTCCTTGACACCTATGGGGGCATCGGTGAGTCATTGACCTTTCATAAAGTAGGTGCCATATCATCACATCGTTTCTTGTCCTCGTAACGGAGAAGATGGACGAGGCCGGCAATGGAAGTTTTCATGTCTTTTTTACTTCAATCTCTGATTGAATAGCTGTTCCTTCCCGAATAGCATTCCATAAGCAATTAGAATAGGAGTATTGAAGTTTTAACAAGAGAACTTTGAGTATGCAATCTACGAATTACTCCGTTACCACGCTACGCAATACAATTCCCCAAAAATCCATCCAGAAGATCTTTGGGACCTCCTACAGGAGTTAAAGACAATTCACACCGTCTTCAACCAGAGGCTGCACAGACTGAATACATTACTTACACTAGACAACGGACAACACAGAACACCCAATGGCCCAGTGATGAATTTTTCGTTTGACGAAAGTTTCCACCGACTGAAGCGGGAATCGAACTCACACTCCGAGGCTTACGATGCGCCTAGACGCCTGCCGCCGCTAACCGCACGGCCACGAAGCCCACGAGTTCCTTAAGAATTCCTCTAGAAGTTCTTCGGAACTTCCTCCAGGAGTTTTTCGAAAATTTTCCGAGGAGCTCATGGGGCATTCCTCCAGGAGTTCTTCAGGAGTTTCTCCAAGAATACCTCAGTAGTACATCAAGAAGTACCTTGGGAATTCTGGCAGGTGTTCCCCGAGAATTCCTCCAGGTATTACTCAAAAATTGTCCCAGGAGCACCTCAAGAATCCAAACAGAAGCTCCTTAAAAATATCACAAGGACTTCCTGAGGAACTCCTCCAAGAATTCCTCAGAAATTTATCCAGAAGTTCCTCGGGAATTCCTCCACGGGCTCCTTGAGATTCCCTCTAAAAGTTCATCAAAAATTTTTCCAGGAGTTCCTCGAGAATTTCTCCAGGAGTTGGTGGGCGGCAATGATAATTGTATCCAGTATTATAGTCATTTACAGTTGCTTTTCGGCTCGAGTCTGCATCGGACGCAGCAGCAGGTCGGTCTCGGTGTAGCTAGGTTGTTTTTTTTTTGAATAGCTGGTGCTGGTTTTGATAACAAAAGATAGCGGTAGTTTTTGTCTGCTGACTAGAGAAGACCTTCACTGCACGATGGAAGTTATTTGTAACAGCCTACAGTTTCGATTCCCGATTGGAACCCCGCCACCTTCTTGGGAAGAAGTTGCGGATTTTGTCAAACGGTTGAAGTGCGACCCCATGCATATGGAGGCAATTTACAAATTGCCTCAAACTAGACTACTTTGCATGAAGTTTAAGTCTTTGGATGCGATGGAAAAGGCGATGAAGTTGAATGCAGAAGAATTAAAATTCCATTATTCCAATGGAAAGGTAGTGGATGTGCATATGTCCGTAGCAGGCAGAAATGTGGCATATGTGCGCGTTTTCGATCTCCCACCGGAGGTGCCCGACAACGATGTTTTGCTTGTTTTAGCCAACTTCGGACACGTTTCAAGTATGGTTCGGGAAAAATTTCCAGCTGGTCTGGGCCTTGACCACTTGCTCACCGGTGTTCGAGGTGCATATGTTGACATGGAAAAGGATATTCCGGCGGCACTTGAGATTGCGAACTTGAAGGTGAGGATTTTCCATGATGGCCTTAAAGGTAAATGCTTTTTATGCAACGAGGAAGGACACCGTAAGGATTCGTGCCCACAGCGAAAAAAAGGAAAACCTCAACGAAAAAGAAATCAGGGACCTGTCACGTACGCCGGAATTGTCGAATCTGGACCAGTGTTGACCAATGCGAAGGATTTCCTCGAAATGGATCAGGATCATGAAGTTATAGAGGTACTGGACGAAGAAATCTTGGAAGCGGAGAGGGTACAGCGTCTGAACTCGGAACAATACGTAGACCAACTGGAAGAAGCGGAACGGAAAACAAGACAGGAGCAGGCAACAATCGAGTTGACCAAATTCGTCAACAGGATCAAAGAAGCGGTAAACAAACAAGCGGCGGATGAAAGGAGAGCCCAGTTCGCCGCGTCATCATCAGGATCAGCGGAGATGTTGCGTCCGAAAAAATCTGCTCGCAAGAGCTAAGTGTTTTTTTATTGTGGTTTAACAAAATTTATTGTAATAAATATCAGAAATATCGGCTCCGTTAAGTGCAAGGCACGAATGAGCCTGTAAAATAAATTAATTGAAAAAAAAAAAATTATAGTCATTTGATGGCAAGAGTCTATTGAAAGAGCTTGATTCATGGGAAAGAAATTCAGTTTTTATTTTGGCGGAAAATTGAAACCAAAAGTTCCTGGGGAATTCCTCCAGGAATTTGTCGAGAAGTTCCCTACACTAGTCCCTTGGAAATTCCTCCAAGACTTTTTCTCATGAATTCACCAGAAATTAATCCAGAAGCTCTTCGGGACTACTTCCAGGAGTTCCTCAAGAAATTCTCCAGTAGTTCATCTGGAATTCCTCTAAGACTTGCTCCAAAATTCTTCGAAGAGTTCATGGAGCTATTCTCCAGGAGTTCCTTATGAATTTCTCCAATAATATATCAGGAGTACATCCCTAGAAGTTTCCTGAGAATTCTTCCAGGAGTTGCTATGCAGTTCCTTGGGGATTCCAGCAGGTGATCCCCGGAATTCCTAGAAAATTGTGCCAGGAGTTACCCAAGAATTCGGTCAGAGGTGCCTCAAAAATTTCTCAAGGAGTTCTTGCCGTGGGAAACTCAAGAGCTCCTCATGATTTCATCCAGGAGTTCCTCAGGAAATCTTCGGGAATTTTTCTAAGAACCCCTCGAAAATTCTTCCAAAAATTTCTTAAGAAATTCCTCGGGAATTCCTCCAAGAGCTCTTTGTGATTTCCTCTATAAGTTCATCAGAAATTCCTCCATTCCTGGGGAATTTCTCCAGGAGTTCCCCGAGAATTCCTCCAAAAATACTACGGAAAATCCTCCAGGAGTTCCTTGAAATTTCCTCTGGGAACTTCTGGATGAATGCCCACAAAAAAATCGTAGACTACTGGAAGAAATTCGTGCAGCAGCACGTGGTGGGATCTTTGGAGAAAATAAAAAAAGGGTTTTTCAAAGCTGCTAATCCTGTCTTACTTCCGTTTATTCAAAATATTTCTTGACACACTGTACCCAAACCGTTCTAGAATTGAGAATTTAAACCCTTTTTTCAATGTTTCGTGAAATCTACCATCCGCAATCCAGTATTTTAGGCAAGGTTGCCTACTACCGCAAGTACCGGTACCACAGGGCACTCAGAAACGGTATTTCGGCACCAAAAATTTGTCGATTCTTGAAGGAGTTTTTGGAAGGGAGGGAATCTCGAAGGCTATTTTATGAATTCGTCAGAGAAATTCCTGGATGAACATTCGTAAAATAAACCCAGTAAAACATCCGAATGAATTGCTGGAGAAATCTGCGAAAAAATCCCTGTCGGTGTTCTGGTCATATATTACTAGAGGGATCCATGAAAGAATTCCTGAAGATTTTCTCAAAAGGAATCCTGGAAGCATCCTCGGTGATATTCCCGAAGAAAGTTTCGCGGGAATTTCTGGAACAAACCTTTGGAGTAATTCATTGAGCAATTCTTGGTAAATTTTCGGGAGGAATTCTTGAAGGCATCTATAGAGGAGTCAACAGAGTTTCAGACGAAATTATTTTGAGAACTTGCTGGGAAATGAACACAAGGATGCCTTAAAAAACTCACCCTCAGCATAGTCATACTGAATACCTACGTCTTCACAGCTGTGGCTATAGGTACCCTTCTGGTAGACGGAGAGTAATTTCAATAGGAATATTTAGCGAATTTCTGAAGAAATCCTCGGAATAATTCCTGGACATATGTTCAGCTTGGTAAAATATTTGGGTGAATTGTTGTAAATATATTTACCTAAAGGTGTTAAAAGTATTGTTTTTTCTTTAATACTGTATAAATCCTCAGCAGGTAGATTTCTGAAACTTTTCAAGAAATTATTTGATGGATTCTAGAATAGGGGCCGTTTATAAACCACGTAGATTTTTTGAGGGGAGGGGGGGGCCTGACCAAAGTCTACGCTCCATACAAATTTTAAAATTTTTGTGTGGACAAAAGTCTACGAGGGGGGAGGGAGGGGTCTGAGATGGCCAAATTTTGGTCTACGTGGCCGCTCGCGCAGAGGCTTTGTGCCACAAGCCGACATGTGCCGAGATAATCACGGGAATATTCTCACGAGCGAGCGTGAGGTGGTCGAGAGGTGGCGGCAGCATTACGATGAGCACCTCAATGGCGACGTTGCAAGTACCGAAGGTGGCGTGGTAACAGATCTAGGAGTATGTGCACAGGACGAAAGACTTCCGGCCCCTGACCTTCAAGAGATTGAGGAGGAGGTTGGCCGGTTGAAAAACAACAAAGCCGCTGGAGCAGATCAACTAGGGTAAGTGTACCAATTATGGCACTACCTAAGCAAAACTATTTGTATAAAAATAACAAGAAGACCAACGAATGTCACCAATTTGTTAAAAGATAGCTGAGCTAGCATACTTTACAGGAAAAATATAGAAACGGAGCCAAAACTACTTTTAGTATTTATTAAAGCGTGTGCCAATGATAGGAACCCTGTACCAGTTATGGCTACATTTATTAACTTCGGTTCCTTTTCGCACTATTTGCATGCATTCCTTATGGGATTAGCCATAACTGGTACACTATGGCGAAAAAGGGTGCAAGGAAGCCGAAATTTTAAGGAAAATGATTTATTCCTACCATAATTTGAGCAAAATGTGGAGTTTAAATGAGTGCAACCATATTTTGTGAACGTGATCTGTTGTCCATATTTTTTTTCTTGTTGATTTACATCGTTAAAAGGTGAAAATCAACTATGGCGATTAATTGGTACTATAACCATAATTGGAGCACTTACCCTACCAAGCGAGCTTCTAAAATACGGTGGAGAAGCACTGGTGAGAGCACTACACTGGGTCATTACCAAGATTTGGGAGGAGGAAGTATTACCGGAGGAATGGATGGAAGGTATCGTGTGTCCCATCTACAAAAAGGGCGACAAGTTGGATTGCGGGAACTACCGCGCGATCACACTACTGAGCGCTGCCTACAAGATACTCTCTCAAATTTTATGCCGCCGTCTATCACCGATTGCAAGAGAGTTCGTGGGGCAATATCAGGCTGGATTTATGGGTGAACGCGCTACAACGGACCAGATGTTCGCCATCCGTCAGGTGTTGCAGAAATGCCGCGAATACAACGTGCCCACACATCACTTGTTCATCGATTTCAAATCGGCGTATGATACAATCGATCGAGAACAGCTATGGCAGATTATGCACGAATACGGATTCCCGGATAAACTGATACGGTTGATCAAGGCGACGATGGATCGAGTGATGTGCGTAGTTCGAGTATCAGGGACACTCTCGAGTCCCTTCGAATCTCGCAGAGGGTTACGGCAAGGTGATGGTCTTTCGTGCTTGCTGTTCAACATTGCTTTGGAGGGTGTAATAAGAAGAGCGGGGATAAACACGAGTGGGACGATTTTCACGAAGTCCGTTCAGCTGCTTGGTTTCGCCGATGATATTGATATTATTGCTCGTAAATTTGAGACGATGGCGGAAACGTACATCCGACTAAAGAGTGAAGCCAGGCGAATCGGATTAGTCATTAATGTGTCGAAGACAAAGTACATGATGGCAAAGGGCTCCAGGGAGGAATCACCGCGCCCGCCACCCCGAATTCATATCGACGGTGATGAAATCGAGGCGGTTGAAGAATTCGTGTACTTGGGCTCACTGGTGACCGCCGACAACGACACCAGCAGAGAAATTCAGAGGCGCATTGTGGCAGGAAATCGTGCTTACTTTGGACTCCGCAGAACTCTACGATCGAACAAAGTTCGCCGTAACACGAAGTTAACCATCTACAAAACGCTGATTAGACCGGTCGTCCTCTATGGGCACGAAACATGGACCCTACGTGCAGAGGATCAACGCGCCCTTGGAGTTTTCGAACGGAAGGTGTTGCGTACCATCTACGGCGGAGTGCAGATGGAAGACGGGACTTGGAGAAGGCGAATGAACCACGAGCTGCATCAGCTGCTGGGAGAACCAACCATCGTCCATACCGCGAAAATCGGGAGGCTACGATGGGCGGATCACGTCATCAGGATGTCGAATAGCAACCCGACTAAAATGGTTCTCGAGAGTCATCCGACCGGTACAAGAAGACGTGGAGCGCAGCGAGCTAGGTGGGTCGACCAAGTGGAGGACGATCTGCGGACCCTACGCAGAGTGCGGAACTGGAGACAAACAGCCATGGACCGAGTGGAATGGAGGCGGCTACTATGTACAGCAGAGGCCACCCCGGCCTTAGCCTGACCGGTAAGGTAAGTAAGGTAAGTAAGTGGCCAAGTCTACGATGCAATTCTTGGTATAGGGGACTGCATTGTTTTGATTGTGTATGGAATTTTGATGTTTCTTGGCCTTGTTGTTTACAAAATTTCTGTAAGAGTGAAAGAGAAGAAGATAATTTCATGCAGTGCCCTATATCCTCTGTAGAATACCAACAAACAAGCCCAACAAATGACCAACACAACGTGAATCATAGCAACCTTTTTTTTTTTTTTTCATAGTGATTACGGCGGTAGCACACTGTGCTTACGTTCTGACACCGCACCCTTTCCCTACGTTTGCTTCTATGAGCCTCTATTTTTGTTTCAACACACAGAAGTACGTAGGCATATCGTGGCCCAAGTCGACACTGTTTTGGCCTGCGTTGAACAAAAATAGTTTTAATAAAAGTTTCCCCTTTTTTCTTTTTGTCAATTGTTTTTTGTAGTATGGTCCATGTATTTAGTTAGGTTCTTGTCAATTTGTCAGTTATTCGAAGTAGATCTCCAATATGTAGTCAATAAGTCAATTAAGTCATTCTGATCTGTTTTATCATAGCAGCTTTAGTCTTTGCTTTATTGAAGTGTAGTTTTATTGGAAATATGCTGAATATCGTTATTAAAAAGAGACGTCTGGAACTGTGTCCTGCTAGTTGTTCCGTCATGCACTAATAATGCCTAGGAGATTAACGAAAACACGTGTGTTCGGTCAGATGTCCATTGCGTAGAAAGTCAAGGAAAATAGGTTTCTTTATTGTCAGTTGTTATGTAAGCCTCGCTTGAAGCACTTCCCGTGAGAACCCTGTCATCTGTACACCAACTAATCCGTATCTTCGTACACAGCTAAATACTATACTGCCAACCGGCGAAAAGCCTATGGGTAAATATTCAAAAAAAAAGGAATAATAATGCTGTCTAGCGCGTTGTTTTCTATCGGCCACTATTTTAGTCTAGTTCCCAACTGCAAGCTTTTTTCCAATCTTATCGTCAATTGTCTTCTAGATACCCCACGGAATTGATGAGTAGTGAGTTCAATGCAGAGATCCCCCCCTCACACTCCCAAATTGTGGTAGGCCCCCGCTAAACCTGCAAACCAGACCCACTCCCAGCCAAAAGCTCTAGCAGATGTGGACAAACCGGTGCTCAACGTGCTCTCCCATAGTGGCAACATCAAATATGTGGACTGTACAACAATAGTAGTTTTAAAACCCCGTAACGTGGGTAGATCACCTTAGAATGGTGCGTTGCGGTGTAAGATCTACCAAATCAAATTTTGATCTTGATATTTACCGTTTTTTTTAAATATTCCAAGATCAAAGTTTGATGCTCTTTTCCTTGTGTTTTGTAGTATTTGTGCTAATTAACATTTTATTTCAGCAGGATCCAGGTAAATGTATCGTACGATATAAATAATATTTTAAAAATATGTAACTGTGGCGAGCGTATCACTAATATGTAGCTTATTTGACGTACGATGTTAATATTATTTTATATTTCAGATTATCAACCGAAGAATCTAGTAATTCAACCAAATGCCAACAAGATGACAAGGATGAATTGGGCAGGCAACTGATTCGAAGCAGTCTAACAATGGTGGGCCTGAACGTTAACCAAGCGTATCCTTTGGAGTTTACCCTTCCACTAACAATACCCAAATTCCCGTGACACCTAGGCCTGGGAGATCGTAGAGTTGTCTACATTTTTCATAGGTGTCCAAAACTAACCATCCTTTCCCATTCCTCAGCAGTCGCAAGGACGTGGCCAGGGCAGTGCTCGACCATTGGAGGATTGCGTCAGTCTTGTCTAAGAGTCAGAGATTAGTCCCAAATCTTTGTGCTTTGGTTCGGACGGGAAGGAGGCAACCCTCATAACAGCGGTCTAGGACTGTACCACCTACGAATTTGTGCGACTCGCTTAATGCTAATGCTAATGCTAATGCTAATGTACAACAATAGTAGTTTTAATGAAATGAATACTAAGAATTTAGGCCGACACTCGAAGTGACGAACTTTACAGTGCTAGTTGAGTAAATACACGAAAGATGGGTAACAACAAATGTGCACAAACAGATGCATAACAATATGCATGTAAAAAAAAAGGCCGCAACTATCCATGGTGAATTTAAAATAATGACAACGTAAATATAATGGAACAGACTCACCGAATGAATCATAGCAACCTTGGATGAATATCGGACTTCAATAACAAATATTTGTTATAACGACAAACAGTCTAATGTCTTATGAACACATATATTATGTTTTTCGGTCCTTTACCAAAGATTATTGTCAGATTCACCTTTGCTTGACCTGAGCAAAAATTGATATAACTGGCAGGCTTCTGTTTAAGAAATAAATTACAAATTACTAAAAAAATGTAAATAGAAATATTTCTTAAAGTATGCACAGCATTTGTACGAATCGATTCCATTGAGTTGTCCAAAAATGTCTCACGAAACCTAATGCAAGCCTATTCATACAGGGGAGAACAAAAGATGTTTACAAAATTCTTAGTTTTTTATACACGGGAAATTTGAACACAAATCACTACCACTGAGGCTTTTAGATTGGTCAATTTACTCATCTAAATGTCATCAGCCAAACTACCTTTTATCATTGAAACTAAAATACTCAAAAACTTGCAGATGCATCCTTTTTCTCATAGGGTCTTGTACCATTTGGGCAGGTGTACCTATTTTGGGCACTTGCCGATATAACTAAGTCAATTTCAAACCGATTGATTTGAATTTTTGTACGGAGTTAGATACTTTGCGTACCTAACTCTATACAAAAATTCAAATCAATCGTTTTGAAATTGACTTAGTTATAGCGGCAAGTGCCCAAAATAGGTACACCTGCCCAAATGGTACTTCTGATTGCTTGCATAATTTATTCCTCTGATTCGATTTCCCAGCAAACATTATTAGGCATGTTTACTTAAAAACGGCTGCAAGGTTTCAATGTCTACAAATTGTATGCTTTTTGTGCCAGCCTGGCGCTAGATAGCAAATCTATTTTTCACACTTACAGAATCCTCCCACAATTCCAACGGCGCGTCCGCCGTACTTCAGGTGCCACGGCACGTCATCTCGCGGTACGTTATCCTGACCGGGACGGGCCATCAACCCGGCTAATCTCTCGGCGAACGACTGCAAACACAAGCAGAGAACAAAAAACCAGATCAAGCATAATCAATTAGAAGCTAAGAAAAAAAAATCCAATAAACAAGGTGTTCAACCACCCCCAAAAAAAAAACGAAAAAAACCCCACCCTTCCTCCCTGGTGTCTCTGTCTCACCGAGGAACGCACCGTGGTGCGATAATCTCTCGGAAGGGGGTCAGAAATCGATCGGAGTTTCCGTTTTTCTTACCATTTCTTCTTGTGCTGTTACTTCTGCTGAGTTCTTCTCCGATGTTCTGATATGCGAACGAGACGAGGGTGAAAATTGGAAGAAATTACGCTGGCAAAAACCAGAGCCGAGAAGAGCTGCTGCTGATGATGATGATGATGACGAGTTCAAATACACTCACTGACTGACAAGCGAGTAGACGACGTCGGGGAAGAACGGAACAATCCCGAATCGACCGGACACTTGCACTTCACGCACGCACTCACGACGACGACAGCGACGGACCCGTTAGCGCATCACACACGTACGGCGAGGATCTTTCCCACGGGACCGGAACGGGACCTTTTACTGCAGCTATGCTATCTGCGTGCGATAAAGCGGACGAAAACTTATCGCGAAATGTTGCGCGACGATGATCCTCCTTCGGGTGAAAGATTTTCTGATGTTTTGCTCCCGTGCGGTTGGCAGCGAAAATCGATTGTTGTTGACAGCCGACTTCGGTGGCGGAGTTTTGACAGCTGGGCGTTCGGGTGCGGGGGTGGTCGGCCGTGGATTACGACACTCGTCATTAGGGTGGATCGTGCTGATGGCTAGTTTCCACTTCGTATGTGTGCGGTGCAAAACGATAGGACAAGACTTAAAGCCTGGAACACATACCCGAATAAAAAATACAGTAGAAAAACCGAACGTTGTATTGTAACAGTACTATTTAGAACCATATTTTTACAATAGACACCACTGTAAAAATAAAAATACAAAAACAATAAGATGTAATGTAGAAAACCATACCGTGAATTGTAAATAAGATTTTTACAATATATTATACAGGTTGTTAAGTATCGTAACAATATAAAAAAATATTTTTCCCCATATATAAGTTAAAGACCACTCCTCGAGGCCGGATGCATCATCAAGGGACTTGGCCCATCGCTTAAGCCAAGTCCAACAACAACAACAACAACAAGTAGCCGTCACGTTGGATTCAATTAGTCGCCACCAGTCCAATCCATCTGCTTCCCTAGCATAATCCGACACCGCACAACACGTTGCACTTAGATACTGTCCCGCGCATGCAGCAACGACGATGATGACGACGACGACGACGACGATAGCACCCATGGCATGTTGGCAGAATTCCTGGTAAGGAGCTAGGTCAGCAGTTAGGGCTTTGATGATAGGTTTGGAGTAATTTTAATTTGAATAAACGCGCACTTCAGTTTTAGGCGCAGTCGAGTTAACAAGTGTCTTGTTTTTTAAAAACTAACTACCGAACCTCCAACTCATAAGTGGCTTAGGTCGGTAGGATCTAGTGATTCGAAGTTGTCTCCGCGAGTGTTGTGTGTTCCGGCGAAAGTGCATCGAGGGAAGATCGAAACACCGAAGCCTCCATCGACGGTTCATCGAGGGATTGCGAATACATCCGGAAGGAGTCAACCGATCACGAAGGACCAGCTAGCTTCATCAACCGAGGGAATATCGGCAGACGAAACTGTAAGTAGTTTTAATTTTTACCTTTAATAAGTGAATAGTGAATAAATTTAAAAAACCAGTGCATGATTTTACGTTCCAAAATGGCAAGAGCCCAGGAACTAGAAACCCAAATCGAAGAGCTCCAGCAACGTCTGGAGCAACAAAGAATTCAAATAGACCGGTTGTTAAATTTGCCCGCTGGGCCTAACAACCCACAGCCAGCTACTTTTGACGTGTCCAGAATACCGGACATTATCAAATTAGTACCCGGTTATGATGGTGACGTAAAAAACTTACCCGCTTGGATCGCATCAGTCGATCAGAAACTACAATGTGCATTAAATTCTGTCCCACAAAGTGACAAAGATAGTGCCCTACTGATTTGGACCTCCGTTATAAGGGACAAAATCACGGGCAAAGCTAACGAAACCTTAATTAATAATAACTCCCCTTGTGATTGGGTGGTTATAAAACAAACTTTAAAAGACAGATTTGCGGATAAACGCGATCTTTCTACAATTCTTAGTAAAATTCCGTATCTTAGGCAAGGACATCTCAGTGTAGAAGAATTTTACCAAAACTGCGATGCGATTTTATCAGACATCAGAGCAAAAGTATCATTAGACGACAATCTGAAGCTTTGCGCTAGTAGTATTATGGACACCTATGAGGCAATGCTTGTAAACGCATTCATCGATGGGTTGTATGACCCAATCTCAGCTCTCACAAGAACGAGCAAACCGAGTTCACTCCTTTCCGCATACCAGCACGCTCTGGATCAGGACAATGCTGCCAAACGGCAAAAGGAGCGAGCTAAAGCATATCAAAAGCCAGTCGCTGATGCACAGAAATTCCAGAGACCCCAAACTAGTTCATTCCGTAATACAAGCTGGAATTCAAACTCCAGAGGGTACCCTTCTCATTCTGTATCAAAACCAACTCCTCCATCGAACAATCAAGAACAGGTTAATAGCGCGAGACACCCTCTTGCTATCAAGCAAGAAAGTTTCTCAAATTCTAAATTTAGAAGGCAAATTAATATGCACGAGGAAGTTGACGAAGAAGAAAACGACGAAGAGGAAGTAAATTTTCCCCCGGATGTACAGCAACAGGAAGAGGATTGAGTTTTCTTCCATACTTAGAAGTCTATTTAGGACAAAATAGAACTTTAAAAATGTTGATCGACACGGGAGCTAACCGCAATTACATTTCCCCGAGTTTAGTTCCCAAAGGCCAAGTTTATACAGGTTCGCGACATAAAGTCAAAAACATAAATGGATCACATAGCATAGATCATTATACTCTTTTCAACCCTTTTTCTTGCTACAATCTCAACATTCCTTTTCAAAAATTTCATCTATTCAAATTTCATAATTTTTTCGACGGGATCATTGGATATCAAACGCTTCATAAATTGGGATGTATAATAAATGCAACAACAAATCACCTAGTTCTACAAAACGTTACTATTCCATTGAAGAAGAAATTTCCAGATACACTAGAACTAAACTTCCATCAATCTACGTATTATGTTTCCAGTTCAAAACCGAATTAGCGACATTTTTTCTTTGACTTCCGCTGCTTTTGCCTTGCGTTAAACCCAATGTCGGAAGTGGGGCGCTGTATAGAGCACCAGGTGTACAATACAGCGCCCCACTTCCGACATTGTGTTTAACGCAAGGCAAAAGCAGCGGAAGTCAAAGAAAAAATGTCGCTAATTCGGTTTTGAACTGGAAACATAATATAATGTCCGAGAAATTCAATTGCCCACCCATTCAGGAGATTTTTATATAGAGCGTGATTTGGAAATTGCTCCTAATATTCGCATTCCCTCAGGAATTTATAACGTTGATCAAAACAAAGCCAACATTCTTTTTATCAGTGACCAGCAGACCCCTAGTATCGAAAAAATTGATTGCGAACAATTAATATTAGACATAAATAATTTTGAAGAAGTAAAATTTCCTTCAACTACACCCGCAGCTATCAACGCAGTCGTACGCAACATTGAGCAAGAAGTACGTTCAGATCACCTCACTACCGAGGAATATTCTAAACTTTTTCACCTACTTAAAAAATATCCCACGGTTTTCTATAGGGATGGAGACGATTTATCTTTTACTAATGTAGTAAAACACCGCATAAACACCAGCGATGAACTACCAATATACACTAAAAGTTATAGATACCCTTTTATTCACAAAGACGAAGTTCAAGATCAAGTGTCGAAAATGCTGCAACAAGGCATTATCAGACCTAGTACGTCCCCTTGGGCATCGCCTATATGGATAGTGCCCAAGAAATCCGATGCTTCTGGGAAGCAAAAATGGCGTCTTGTAGTTGATTACAGGAAGCTAAACACGAAAACCATAGATGATAAGTACCCCTTACCCAATATTACAGAGATATTGGACAAGTTAGGTAAATGCCAATACTTTAGCACGTTGGACTTAGCCTCCGGTTTTCACCAAATCGAGGTGGATCCAAAGGACGTACCAAAGACAGCATTTCAGGTAGATCATGGTTTGTACGAATATTTGCGCATGCCATTTGGCCTCAAGAACGCGCCAGCTACATTCCAGCGTGTAATGGATCATGTGCTGCGCGAATTCATAGGCAAATGTTGTCTTATTTATATGGACGACATTATTGTCTTTTCAACTTCTCTTCAAGAACATTTGGAAAATCTTGAAAAAATATTGAGAGCACTTGAAAAAGTGAATCTTAAGTTGCAATTAGATAAATGCGAATTTCTTAAGAAAGAAGTCGCCTTTCTTGGTCATATTGTTACCGATCAGGGAGTCAAACCAAACCCTGATAAAATAATCGCTATTCAAAATTGGCCACTACCGACGAATCAAAAAGAGCTCAAAGGATTCTTAGGAATCCTAGGGTATTATAGAAGATTCATTCGCGACTTTGCGAAAATAACAAAACCTCTAACAGCCCAACTACGTAAAGGCGAAGAAGTAGAACAGACACCATTATTTATGAAAACTTTTGAAAAATGCAAAAAATTACTTACTCAAAGTGATGTTTTGCAATATCCGAATTTTGATCAACCTTTCATTCTTACCACTGACGCTAGTAATTTCGCTCTTGGAGCAGTACTATCACAAGGTAAAGTAGGAAAGGACAAACCAGTCGCGTTCGCTTCTCGGACCCTGACAAAAACGGAAGAAAATTATTCAGCCATAGAAAAAGAGCTTTTGGCCATCGTATGGGCAACACAGTACTTCCGACCTTATTTATTCGGGAGAAAATTCACCCTATACACTGACCATCAACCTCTTACATATGCCTTAAATTTGAAGACACCAAATACTAGATTGGTCAAGTGGAGATTACGACTCCTCGAATATGATTTCGAAATCATTCATCGACCAGGTAAGCAGAACGTAGTAGCTGATGCCTTATCAAGGATACCAAAGGAAGCTACCACCAGTAGTAATCCTTCTAACGATTGTAGTCCACTGCAACCAGCAATTGTAGAAGAGATTAACGTTAATGAGGAGGAGCAGTCGACCGACGATAGCTCTGTACATTCAGCTGATTCAGACGAATCTAATTTAATTGGATTCACTGAGTTACCAGTCAATGTTTTTCACAATCAGATAATATTAAAAATAGGCAACGATGAATCCGAGACCTACGAGGAAATATTCCCTAAGGTATATCGGAGAACTATTACCAAATTTGTGTATGGCGTTCCAATTTTAATAAGAATCTTTCGTGACTACATGGATTTGCGAAAGACTAACTGTATTTTTTGCCCGGAAACACTATTCGGATTAATTCAGCATGTTTACAGGACTTATTTTAGTAGGTGTAGGACCTTTAAAGTAAAAATTTCTCAAAAGCTGTTAATTGATCTGACAACAGCAGAAGAACAAAATACCATTATAGCGGATACACATGAAATAGCGCATAGAGGTATTTTGGAAAATAAGACCGAAATTTCTAGACGGTTCTTCTTCCCCAATCTCAAACAAAAGGTGAGGAAGTACGTCATATTATGCCAAACTTGCAATAAACAAAAATACGAACGGCATCCGTACAAAATACAACATGCGGAAACTCCAATTCCGAAACAGCCGCTAGACATTATACACGTAGACATCTATATTGTCCAGCCAAACCTATTTCTATCGGTAGTTGACAAATTATCGAGATTTGGAATACTACTTCCTATTAAGTCACGCTGTATCGCGGATATCCGTAAAGCTTTACTCAAATATTTCTCAATGTACGGGAAACCAAAGTTAATAGTGTCGGACAACGAACCCGCACTTAAATCAATCGAGGTGAGAGGATTGTTGTATGATCTCAACATTCAACAGTATTTTACACCTTCAAATTATAGTCAGGTCAATGGGATCGTGGAACGTTTCCACTCCACAATTGGCGAAATATTTAGAACAAACAAGCACAAGTTTGAAGACCTATCCAATAAAGAAAGGTTTTTCATAGCTTGTACACTGTATAATAACAGTATTCATTCATCCACAAAACTTAAGCCTCGCGAAGTGTTTTATGGAATAAAGGATGGTTCAGAAAGACCTCTAGACATGGAGGCCATCATAGAATATCGCGACAAAATCTATGATGAAACTGTGTTAGAGTTGATAAAGACACAGAAAACGCAACTTAGCTACCACAATGCACTAAGAGAGGAACCTCCAATTTTAGTGCCGGGTACGAGCGTCCTCCAAAGGACGCAAGGCGTAAAATCAAAGACAAAAGATCAGTTCCAACTAACTGAAGTTGCAACTGATCGAATCCAAACATACGTTGACACCAATAATAGGAAACTTCATAAGGCCAAACTTCGAAGGCTTAGAAAGTGAAAAAAAAATATAATCTATTAGCATTTTATCTTTATAATCCATAGTTTCTAAGCACTCAAGATGACTGGCCATCTTACCTCTAAACCAATCATAGATGATACTAATATTTTTTCCATTTTTTAGGTCAAAAAAAACACTGAAAAGTAGAAGGACTCCTTGCGTCACGCAACTCTCAACATAAAGATCATCTAAACTTACAAAACAAACATTAAACCAAGTTTTTTTTAGAGTACACACTGGACAAGAGGACATGGATACCCACATTTTCTTCATCATCATCTCACTACTTACTTCATTCAAACCGAGTACTACACAATCCATCCGATTAACCAATCTGGCTTTAAATCCCGGAATACTAGCCCTACAGGAAGGTTATAGCTTTCGGAAGCTAGGTGAGCACAAGCTTTTTCATATTATTGATTTAGACAAATACGAGCCTATCTTTAGAAGGCTAAAAATCAATATAATTGGCATAACTCCTTTGGCAACTATTCAGAAATGACAGATTTACTTTCCACAAAATTGAGCAATACTCAGCAACTTTTCTTCGAACTTAAACCCAAAATTAGGCCCAGGAGAGGGTTGTTCAATTTTATTGGAACAGGAATCAAAACCATTACAGGCAATTTAGACAATAATGACCTCATAGAAATTTCCAAAAATTTAGAAGACCTGAATCTAAATTCTAAAATTTTGATTAATGAAAACAACGAGCAAAGATTGATAAACCAGCAATTTCAAAACAGATTAAATAGAGTCATAAACCATTTGGAAAGCCAACAGGCTCAAATCAGCAAAAATCTCATCTTAGCAAGAAACTGTTCAGCCCGAAAGGATTTCATAATATTTAAAGAAATTTTCAAAATCCATTTTAATCTAGATTTTTTAAAATCCCACCTTGAAGACATTTTTGAAGCCATTAGACTCGCAAAGATTCAGATTCTGTCAAAAAATATTCTGTCCTCTCAAGAATTAGGTTTTGCTACAACTAAATTAGAAGAAAAGGGTGTAGTCCTTGATACATTGGAAGAAACATACGATTTCTTAGAACTTTCGGCATTTCATAACCACTCCAAAATAATTTTCGCGATATCTGTCCCGTTATTAGAAAATTTAGTTTACGAAAACTTTTTTCTGGAACCCATGCCAGTAGGGAACAAGGTTCTAAAAATGCCACCAACCCATGCCATGCGGGGTAACGATTCAACATTTATTGTCACCAGAGAGTGCAAACGTATCCAAAAGCGGAGGTTGTGCGACCGAGGCAATTTGATAAACATCACCAATGACGGTTGCATTCCAGAACTATTGCAAGGACTATCAGCTAATTGTTCTTTTACGAACTGCATTAATCCGACCGAAATGAAGCTTATTATGGAAAATTTTTTAGTACTGAAATCTGTAAGGAACCTGCAAATCGATTCATCTTGCGGTATTACAAAGAGGAACTTAACCGGATCATACCTTTTAGAGTTCCACAACTGCTCGATATATGTGAATGGTTCTACTTTCGAAAATACCGAGCTTATCGCAACAGAAACACCTGTGGTATTGCCATTAGATGGGCTCTCAATATCGGAAAGTCACTTCGAACCGACACGGCGGCTCGAAGAGATTCACATCGCCAATCGTAAATTTCTGGAGGATTTCGTTAAGAGTCATAGAATCGGAACGTACTCATCGATGACTATTTCCACCTTAAGTTTCCTGATTGTTATTATCCTTATTGTTATCCTAGGATGGAAAACAATTCCCAAGTTCCAAGCCTTCTTTAGGAACGGTTTGCGCAGGAGAAAGGACGTCGATATGACGAATCACCAAAAACGTTCCAATTTTGGAAACGAAACGAATCGGGACGATTCTTTTTCAAAGGGGGGAGTAGTTAAAGACCACTCCTCGAGGCCGGATGCATCATCAAGGGACTTGGCCCATCGCTTAAGCCAAGTCCAACAACAACAACAACAACAAGTAGCCGTCACGTTGGATTCAATTAGTCGCCACCAGTCCAATCCATCTGCTTCCCTAACATAATCCGACACCGCACAACACGTTGCACTTAGATACTGTCCCGCGCATGCAGCAACGACGATGATGACGACGACGACGACAACGATAGCACCCATGGCATGTTGGCAGAATTCCTGGTAAGGAGCTAGGTCAGCAGTTAGGGCTTTGATGATAGGTTTGG
This sequence comes from Aedes albopictus, assembly GCF_035046485.1. Taxonomy (NCBI): domain Eukaryota; kingdom Metazoa; phylum Arthropoda; class Insecta; order Diptera; family Culicidae; genus Aedes; species Aedes albopictus. The sequence goes on along the minus strand of NC_085138.1, from coordinate 419,924,605 downwards.
AGTAATTTTAATTTGAATAAACGCGCACTTCAGTTTTAGGCGCAGTCGAGTTAACAAGTGTCTTGTTTTTTAAAAACTAACTACCGAACCTCCAACTCATAAGTTATATATTTTTGCAAAACCATACATTTTATTGTTAATGAATTGTTCTAAATTCTGATACGTGGGTTTAAATATACCGTACATTGTATGGTACATGAATGGTTTCGAACAATAAAATGTACTGTAAATAAATTGTTTTTAATTGTAATTTCACTACTGGTTATACATTTAATCAAATGGGTTTGGAATGGTTTTCTTTTGTTATGTTGTATTATTATGCGCTTTGGGAATTCTCCACAGCGTTTTGAATAACCCTTCATATATAGGATCGCCCACGTCTAAGTCTGAGTAGTCTCTGATTGCATTAACAGTTGAAGCTTAGGCTCCCATGCCCCACCAGCCAGATAACCGGGTTTTGCAAACTAAGCATTATTTGTGGCAACACTTTAAGCGGCATGATGGAACTATGCCGAGCGCGCTAAGTGTTATTAGACCACTAATGTAGTTGCATGAAGTGGGTGACGAGGTACATAAGTATCATTACAGCGTGCTTCATCGTTTTTGCAATATTGAGGCTCCAGTTTGACTAAAGTTTGAAATACATAACAACTCATAAGAAAACTGTCAAGTTCTATTCAAATATAAGTTAGGTTAAAAAGCGAACCCGCAGACGAACCTATATTGGAAGTCATTTCAATGTACAGTCCAGTCCATATGTTAAAGATGGCTCTACGTCAAAGATAAAGTTTGTCAATCGCATTTGATTCGATTGTGGTCGAAGGCAAGTTCACATGAGAGAAGAGGAGAAAACTCCCCTAAAAGCAAATACCGAAAGAATAGTGTTGAACTCATCCACTGATTTACGGTAATCTGACCTGCATCTTTCCGAGTTGGCCTACATTCGTATTTCTCTCATCGCACTCTACACACCTATCCCGCCATATCTCTTGGACCCCTGCTTGGACCTGCAGTTCTTAGGACATCTGGTTTATCACTGATTTAAACATTGTTAGTGACAAGGATGTTTTCGATCATCTGGCAATCATTTGACTCATTTGTCTATAACTCAGTTCAGAAGCCTAATATTGAAATGAGATGTTCGTCAAACTTGTAGATAAGTGTTTTTCCTACAATTATCACCAAGGACGCCATATTCTAACTTTTATATTTACGGCGTAAAAGTGTTTTTTGATCGTTTAGTTTGAGTAGGTGGTACTAGCTCTCTCACGCCGCAAGTTTGTCGAACATCTCATTTCAATATTATGCTTCTGAACTGAGTTATGGATAAATGAGTCAAATGATTGCCAGGTGATCGAAAGCATCCTTGGTTATTGACTTAAAATTGATGTTTCAACTTATTCACTTTTTTCTCTTTCCTTCCCTTTGCAGCAAAAAAGTCACAAACATTAACAAAACAAAGCACGGAAAAAATCTTAAACGAATAAAATTAATAATTAAAAATTCACGGAAAAATAATGTTTCGGAAAAGTGAAGAACGTAAGAAAAACAGTATGATATATTGTTACATAAAAATCCAATGTAAATGTATAGTATAGCGAACCATTTCATTACAATACACTTTATTGTAGCTGGTACACTGTATGGTGCAGAAATGGTTTTCACCAAACACTCTATGGTTAGTTTTTATCCGGGTAGCGTCCGTTCCGTCGAGATTTGCGTTTTTCTGACAGTTTTCCCATGGGAAATGTGTCAAACTACTGTCACGCACACGCAAACGTATGCATTGTGTGGGGCACTTAAGCCTGGAACACATAGCGTCCGTTCGTCGAGGTTTGCGTTTTTTGACAGTTTTCTCATGAGAAATGTGTCAAACTACTGTCACGCACACGCAAACGTACACGGTAAAAATTCTGCACGCTCGATGTAAGGTAAAAATCCCTTAACTATTCAACATCCCAATCAACATGATCAAAAATGTTTGTCCTTTAAAATCGCAATGCTGTCAGTGTTGATTTCAGAACCAAAACAAACTCACCGGAGAAATCAACTGAAAATCACTTCGATTTGCACTACTGTATAAAGCACTACGAACCAAAAGGTAAAAGCTATTGGTTTGGTAATGACTGTTTTGGGCATGAAATTAAATATAGATGACAGGTGGTAGAAATTGTTTCGCTTCGATATTGCTTTTTTCACTGAAAATTTTCCTTGCTTCGCTGAACAACATGACGTTTTCTTCCAGCGAAGGTTTACGCGATACAGAAAATCGCTGAAATTCACACTAACACTGCAGAAAATCTGTCAACAATAACTCAATACACATCAGGGGGTGAGAAACTCGGCACACTTCATTTTGTGCCAATGTGCCGGCGATGTGCCGAAGTGTGCCGCCGTACTGGCAGTCATGCTGTCAGTTGACTTGAGACTTTTTTATATATCTGGCAACTACGCGTTTGTTTTGGTTTTCGTTTTGTGTTCAGTAATAGCCAAAAATGTTTTGTGATGCGGCCTGTATCCATTTTAGGCTGAGAAAGTGATGGTGGATTCCGTACGTGATTCCGTACCAGCGTCCTTCATAATTGCCCATAACTCGCGGTTGAAATCTAGGCTGGAATCTATACGAAAAACCTACGATGCGGAAAGTTGGCCTTCGTCGTGAACCGGAAAGCTTTTCTGGGAAACCAGTTTCATAACCACCGCTGCTGTCTTGCTGCCAGCTTTCAGGAAGGTAAGATTTGAACATTCGACAATATTGCATAATTGGGTTTTTAAATTAAGAAAAATGTATCGATTTTTTGATTTTATACAAAAGAGCACCTTTTTCTGAGCCACTTTGATTTTTTGCAGATTTTTAGAACGTTATTTTGGTACTTAAAATCAATTTCAAAGAGATTTTTCAAAATCACCTTTTGACAGCTGGGTAACTGTTTGACAGCTCCACCCAGTACAAAATGCGACGAGGGGTGATTCGACAAATCTCTCCCATACAAATTTCAAATTGATTTTTAAACAGGTTCCCGGGCACCAAAATTCATGAAAATTTGGATTTCGGCTCTGTTTGGCATGCAGATTCAGAATATGGAATTATCTCAACAACGCTAAAGAAGCCAATTGCGTTTACCGATTCTTTAATTTTTTAGATTCAAATACCATACCAAGAACAGCGACATCGCAGTCAACCATCCCCAAATCAAAGAACTACATAAATTTGCACCGCACGCAGTCACTGACCGCATCCTGAAGCAATAATTGGTCGGCGTCGGTGGTGTAGTGGTAAGCGTGGTTGCCTCTCACCCCAGTCGGTCGGGGTTCAATTCCCGTCGACGCCGATGGGATTTTCTGAGACATAAAATCCGTGATCACGCCTTCCCTCGGATAGGAAGTAAAGCCGTAGGTCCCGGCCCATGTGTTGATGGGTTCGATATGTAGGGTCCTCAGGTCTGGTGGCTGTCTCCCTGGGGCGTCGGAATTTAAGGCTTAGCTCCTAGACCCAGCCGACGTAAAACACAACTGGCGCCGAACGGTGCTAGTTGGCCAGAAAAAAGAAGAAGAAGAAGAAGCAATAATTGATGTTCCTGAATCGCTCCGGCTGCAGCTATTGTTTCGAAGAGAGACCAACGACCAACCATCCCAGTAGCACAGTACCTATATGGCTCGCACTGTAGTGACTCCACGCTTGATATAAATGCACTACTCACAGATGAGTACTTAGAACTCCTAAAGGGACTTACGACAGAAAATGTAATGATAAGGAGAAATACAATGAGTTTTTTGTAGACCATGAACCTAAACGGTCTTGTTATTTCACGGCTTGAAAGATGGCTTTTATTGATCCTTTTACTCAACATAACAGTGTCGACGAGGAGAAAATGATATTTCAACTTGTACTGTGCCTTCACGATGGCCTGTGATTGCTCACTTTTGACGTGAATTTTTCAGTACATGTTTTTTTGTGATAAGCGTGCTGTAGTGTTTTTTGAACATATTGTGCAGTTCACAACCTTTTATTGTGTATTTTTGGTGTGTTTTTTTTTTACCGCGTTAAAAGTCCATGTAACGTTTTTTTTTATTTCGTACTTTTCACGACCGCTGGTTTGCTTTTTTGCTTTTGGCGTGATTTTTTGGTTAACATCTTTTTAGTGACTGTTGTTCAGTGCTTTTGTTAACTGCTTTTTGTGCGAATAATTCATAAAAAATCTACTATGGCAGTAGTGAGTTTTAATTTACGTTGTGTTTTTTTTTGTCCAATTATTCCGTTTTTATTGCGCCCGCCAGTGATTGTTTGATCTTTTGGTGTTTTTTTGTATGTTTTATGGAGCAACTTTGGTGCGGAAAATGGATTTTTGTTGTATAGTTTTTGCGTGCATTTTGTGATCAATTAGCCAAGTGTTTTTTAGATCGTTTTTTTTCGGTTCATTGGTTTAATTTCTTTTAATTCCACTGTGTTGCGTGGTGTTATTATTTTTATTTTTGTGTACATTGACCAGCAACATTTTTGTTAGTGGATAGGAGTCGTGCCGATTTTTAGATCAAATCAATATAAAAGAGCATTTAGTGGCCCTCCATTTCATTTTTTTGTATGGTCGATTATTAAGTACCATTTTTCTTTCTTCAGCGTAACTCAAACGAGTACCACATCTATCAACTGTGGTAGCTCAGCACCCATTTTGCACTACTTTCTGCTTTGAATGTGGTGATGCATGCGCAGCTATGTCGGTGAATAAGCGAGCAAAACCGTGGATGATAAACAATACACAATTTTTGGCACTTGTGTGTACACCTTTGGAGTAGCTATGGCTACCTTCTTTTAATTGTGTGATGTTTTGCTGCTATTTTTGTGACCTGTCCGCGCCGTTGGAAGCTTCACCGATCGATTATCTGCTGATGACACTATCGACCGACCCACCGTGATGGATTTCCCGGATTTCCCTATCGTGTTGTGGATATGGACAGCATAGAGGATAGCTGAGCGACGAGTTTCTGGTTGGTGTTTTGATAATCAATTGCATTTGAACAGTTATGAATCATTTAGTGCGACAGGGCTTGTTAGTTTTTTATTAATTATATTTTCATAGTTTTTTTTAAGTCTGTGTGTTTAGCTCGTTATTCTATTTAGTTTTTCCCTTCCAAGTGTTTTTTTTTGTGTTAGATAATTATCGAGAGACAAATTTTGACATGGATAAAAATGGTTTTGTTAGTCATGTATTATTTTTTTGGGAAGGAGAATATTGTAGCTTTTTATTCCTCATTATTATGCAGTATCGATTAGTTCTAAACATCTATTATAACATTTCTACATTATATGTGTAAATCGTGTTAAAGAGGTTTAGCTCGTTCAAATTCAAGTGGCAAATGAAGGTTTGCATTCTGAGGCATATTTACTGTTAAAGGATTAAGATTTTTATAAAAGTAGCATACATTTCTGAATGATAAAAAATAATCATAAGGGGAAAGGAGTTGTAGTGACTCCACGCTTGATATAAATGCGCTACTCACAGATGAGTACTTAGAACTCCTAAAGGGACTTACGACAGAAAATGTAATGATAAGGAGAAATACAATGAGTTGTTTGTAGACCATGAACCTAAACGGTCTTGTTATTTCACGGCTTGAAAGATGGCTTTTATTGATCCTTTTACTCAACATAACACGCACATCCAACTGGCTTACCTGAAGCACCAGCTAAACTACTACCCGACCTGGATTTATGGAATCGCTACCGATAAACGGATCAATGTGACCTTCCGGGGAAAGAATTCACCCACGCATTATGGAAAGCTTTTTTTTTGTTGAAAAGGAAAACATGGAGAAGTGATGCCAGTTTTATGACAGCCAATCTTAAAAAGTGCCAGCTTGTGCCAGCAAGTGTGCCGAAAGTGTGCCCGGCACATTGTGCCGAGGTTTCTCACCCCCTGTTGGGGCCCAAGTCAAGGAAAATTTTCAAAAGGGCCAATGTCCGTTGCTGTTTGAAAATTTAATTTTTATACGAATTTCAATGTAGTATGCAAGGTAGTATGCTATTTTTGGCGCTAGACAGCATGTAGGGAGCAGTCATACGCATCATTTGCTGCATAAGTTTAACTAATACCAAGACTAATACCACTAATACAGTGTTTGATTTCTAACTACGGTTCATGAATATACATGTAACCTTCTCAAGCAGATTTCTCAATGTTTACATTTTGGACTTAGGCCCTTATCACATGTTACGCTAGAACTCGCTCGTGTTACTTTCGCCCTTATTTAAACTCAATCTAGATATTTTGGCTTGGAAAAATTAGTGTCGCCCCCTTATAGGGCACTGCATTGTTTTGATTTTGTATGGGATTTTGAAGTTTCGTGGCCTTGTTGTTTACAAAATTTCTGTAAGAGTGAAAGAGAAGAACAGAATTTCATGCAGTGCCCTATTCAAACAGTCGATTTGAATCACTGCAGCAAATTCTGTGTTTAAATTTCGACGTTTGGGTCCACCCTAACGTAACCGTAACGCTCAGCTGTCAAAAAATTAAATCGAAAAACATCAGTGACACCCATCACTTAAGTCCATCACCACAGTATCGTGCGATTTCTGGATGATTTTCAATCCAAAAATTAGCAAACTTTCCATTGCTGATTTTGAATTTGATTCGTGAAATCTAGTCACATCGCCCATAAGCTTCACAATGTCCACCAAAGTGGCCAACAAAAAGTTCAAATGGCAGCTGGACTTTACTCCCAGGTAAGGTGATTTTTTCTCGCTCGCTTTTCCCCAACTCACATCCGGACTTGCACTCTCTCTCTCACGGAAACAGGTCCCGCGGCAGCGGTGATATCGCATCGCCACCGGGATTCAACCCATCGGCCGGGCAGACCCACAGCGAAGTGGCCCGGGATAACGACCAAAGCCACTTGATCCTGAAAAAGTCCTGGGACATTGCGCTGGGACCGATCAAGCAGTTCCCGATGAACCTGCTGATAATGTACATGTCCGGCAATTCGATCAGTATCTTTCCCATCATGATGGTGGTGATGATGTTCATCCGGCCGATCAAGGCGGTGCTCTCGACGGGGGCCACCTTCAAGGTGATCGAAGGGATCCAGGCCACCGGGCAGAAGTTCGTGTACTTCTTGGGCAATTTGGTGAACATTGGGCTGGCGTTGTACAAGTGTCACAGTATGGGCCTGCTGCCGACCCACGCCTCAGATTGGTTGGCCTTTGCGGATCCGCAAGCCCGGCTCGAGTACTCCGGAGGTGGTATGTCGCTGCTGTAGGATGGCGGAGTTCTCAAGTTGGAGTCTTTTCAAGGTAATAATTTATATTTCGTCTCAATAAAAAGTTTACGCGAAGAACTTTATCCAAAGGAAGCAACTTCAAACTTTACTGATTTTGTGAAAAACATCCTTGAAGGTTGAGGCGACGTGGGGCCATACTCCATGTACTGAAGTATGTTACGTAAAAGCTTTGGGGGCACTTAGAAAAAAAAAACTAATCAAATGTGTATATGCGGAGAAACTAGACTGTCTTCAGAACATACACACAATAATTCTGAAGTAATATTCACTGTATCACTTTGACTTGAGCGTGTATAGTAGCGCGTTTCGTCGTAGATTATCGCGCAAAAATGAACAAAATCTCTCATAGATGGTCGTTGGTACATAATATCATGTTCGTGTGTTCTACACTATAAATGCGGAAATAAGGTAGCTAAAGGTTGACCGCGCAGAAGATACCGAAGTCCGAAACGATTAAATGCACGCGCATATCTATTAGCATTTTCGTATAACCCTACGCGGTAATGTTTGTTACAACGCATAATGAGACGTCTGTTTGTCTGGCAAGTAACATCGAATCACCTACTTCGTATTATTTATTTAACCCTAGTCGTGCATTTGAGTCATTATGACCCAGACAGGCACGCTGAGCGTATACTGCGTCAGCGGGGTGAACTAAACCTGCACGAATGCACGAAGAAGGTTAAGAAATAAATAGGGTCTTGTACCATTTGGGCAGGTGTACCTATTTTGGGCACTTGCATTTATAACTAAGTCTATTCCAAACCGATTGATTTGAAACTTTGTATAGAGTTAGACACGTACAGTATCTAACTCTGTACAAAAATTCAAATCAATCGGTTTGAAATTGACTTAGTTATAGCGGCAAGTGCCCAAAATAGGTACACCTGCCCAAATGGTACAAGACCCTACTCATTGAATAATCACAATTAACCCTTCCGCGCGCGCGCTGTTGTAAAAAGTACAACACTACCAAAAAACCTCGCTCTTCGTATACAGCGCGAGCGCGGTGCAGTTTCGGTTGCTTGATGGCGCGCGTCCTGGAAGGTTAAGTAACATGTAGCATGACACGAGCTCACCACTTTGAGTAAATTTATCTGCAGCACTGGTTGTACACCGCTTTTGCTCACGCGATGCTTTGGCTCGGCAAATCCTTTAGCTTTGTACCGTGAGGTCGCCATTCCCTGCGCTCATTTCGTATCACTCAGGATTTGTTTAAAAAACATTATTTACCTTTGTGCTTCTGCAGGACTTTAGTAAATTGAAACATACAGTCGATTCATCACCAGGACTTCACTGAGTAGTGTCTAGAATACTTTTTGATGATTTTTTGAAGTTATTTGCGATAGAATTCCTTGAAACATTTTTTTTTCTAAAGTCAAGGTACAATGTCTCGTGGAACTCATGACAATTTTCTGGGCAAGAATCAATGAAATTTTAAGTTGAAATTTGTCATTTTGAATATCTGTCGATAAAAAAAAACTAAAATGGACAGCCTGTTCCTTTGGTAATACCATGGTACCGTAAACCGGGGTCAAATTGATCTTCGGGTCGAAATTGATCAGACGATTTTCCGTTATATAAAGTATGTTTTAAATAGTTTTCTCACATGTACCGTTTAGTATAGAATTCCTACATCACGATACTTGGAAGGAAACTATGTAAAGTATGCTGGATCTAACTGAAAAACGTCTGATCAATTTCGACCCGGAGATCAATTTGACCCCGGTTTACGGTACAGGAATAATAAGAAACAAGAATTTCTTGCCAAACAAAGAAATAGGTATCTGAAGAGATTGCTGAAAGTTGTAATTTTACAAAACATACCAAAAAAAAGATCAGTCGAGTTTTGAAGTAAAATGTTCAAAGTCGTTTTAGAGCAAACAGCAAAGCGAAGCAAAGATAATCGTACACATCGTAGTTGCTACTCCGTGATTGACCAGAACAATCGAAGTTGCACAAAGACCCATTGAATGTGAAAGCTTGGGGCTAACTAACCATTCTCAATGTGCACAATTCGAGAGTTCAACATTTGAAAGTCAATAACGGCGCCGGCTACGTCCTTACGGCAGCGTTTCTCAAACTATGGGTCGCGACCCACTGGTGGGTCGCGGGCTGATTTTTGGTGGGTCGCGAAGGCGTGGGCAATTTTGTAATAAATGTATTTTTTAATTTATGTCAAATTATATTGTAAGCACCATTTTAAAAAAAATATTATTTATTGTAACCTAATTTGCAAATGTTGTAAAGTTGTCTAGTTTACAAATAATCTCTTGAAAATCAGCATTTTTTCAACACATAAGGAGTCTCCTTAATTCAATTCATTTTTTGTATTGAAGTCTTGGTTTGGATTATAATGAATTTTGAAATTCCTGTCTGCATTCTGAAATCGATTCTGAAACAATAAGTTCTCAATCAAATGGCTTCAGATTCTGGTAAAATTTTAGTGCTCTGGAAAAAAATGATTTCAAGTTGTTGCTTGCAGTTTAATTTTGCAGTAAGATTTACATGCCAAATGCAACAAGTTCGAAGAACTACGTCGAATATTCTTTGATGCTTCCCTTGGTCAATATCTGTTTGCAGACAGAGTACCTTGAATACCTTCAAGATCGTGGTTCCATTATGAATACTTTTTTTTCCGAAAAAGCCTTTAGATTTTTTTATAACTTTGTTTTGGTTAAGGTGTAGAGGTTTTGTGCCTTTTGAGAAAGATTTCAAAATTGCTGTAAGCACTAGAAAGGGCTTTTCATTCTTTTAAAGTTTTTAGTTAAAAATAAATAAATAACAAACAGCATTTACCAAATTTAGACATTAGTTTCCATGAATGTTTAAGGATCTCCACCGAATAGTTTGTTTATTTTTGCCGAATTTCGGTAAAAAAATCTTCTGCATTTCGATAACCTGAACTTTTACAGAAATCAGAGCAGCAGAAAAGTTATTTCAATAAAATATAAGTGGAACAAGTACGTAAATTGAGTGATAGAATACCTGAAATCCGTGATGTTCTGAAGTGTTGAATATAGCCAGATTGGTTTAATTCGAATTAGAAACTTACAAATTTATCTCAAATTCCGATGACAAAGAAAAAGATCACTAAAGCTAATCACTTGGGTACTTTTGCCTTATTCTGACTTTTCCAAAGTACGAAAAGAGCACTGCTGATTAAGAACAGCATGCATTTTGTAAGATTAAATGCTACGTATCGTAAGTTTATCAAAACCTATGGAAGCGATAAATCTATTTATACAAAGTTAGTCCAAATTTCCCAAAAAGACCTATGTTATGAAAAAAAATTGAGCTGGTGGGTCGCCAAATTCTATAACAATCAAATGTGGGTCGCAGGCCAAAAAAGTTTGAGAACCCCTGCCTTACGGTCATCGGGAAAGAAAAGGAATGTTAGATCGACAACCATTGCTACCATTACTTTTTCACTTTTCCCGAGCTCCCCATCACAATTGCCCCGTGATCGCGTTACTTTTTTACTTTTCGCACCGAATAATGCGGCCCGAACAAGCTCCCCATCACAATTCTAAAATTACCGAAGCCGTTTCAGAAAAAAAAAACTCCTGGAGGTTTAAAGGCAACTCATGACGGAATTTTATAAAGATTTTTTATATTCTGCTATTCTGCTATTCTGCTATTATCAACGCATCCCCTGGCTTTCGCCCATCTGCGTTGTCTTTTCACTAGGCAATACGTCTACCAATTGATGTTTATGGGCTTGCCGGACCAAGTCATGTAGCTAAGCCAAACACCCCACCTACAACTGTTGGGTAGGCACCATTGTCCCGCCCACTGGTCTTTTACAGCTAGTTGTAGGTGCATGTGTGCGTGTAAGTATTGGTGTATGTGTGTTAGTGTTGGTGTATTGTAGGCGCCAACTCGTTCTAATCCACTCTGATTGCTAACACCCTATTGAACCATTACCCTTAAATCTGGCAATCTATGAAATAGAATGAGTTAAACGCCTGTACATAATAGTCAATTAATCAAACAAGGAATATTAGTATTAAAGCGAAGATACAATGAAGCACCGCCCCGAACCTCGAGAGCACAAACCCCAAGAACCAAATGACAGGCTGCGCGAACAGTCGATCGACTGGCTACCAACAGTGAATAGCCAATCGAGCAAACCCTCCAGCACAAACCGCCACCAGCTCTCCCGACCTGCGCCCAACAAATTCGAGGCACAGCCCAGCCATAGCTTCACCTTAAAACCAAAATCTAGATTGCAGAGCACAATACTTCCCAAGTAACCACGCAGCTCGGGCCGCAAATCACGCACAACACGTCACAAATAAGACAAACACTACCCCGCCCGTACAACCGAAACCGATCTAGGGTAGAGAAGGATCTCTTTCCACTCCAACCCAGACTCAACTGCACCGACAGGGTAGCGCACCCCACACACACTGCACTCATGCATCTATCACGACCCGAGCCGCACGGTCACCTGGGTTGCTTCTATCTGCAATCGGCATGACCTCACCCAACCCGTAACGCAGAGTTTAAATCCCTCTCTTGCATTACAAAGCAGTCCCTCTTCCCAAAGTTTGTGCGTGGTATAAATGAGATTATAAAGCTGAAGAAATCATCACCAACACAACCGCCAACAATGAGCACTCAATGGTGTCGGCAGAATCAATGACGACCCCCTCAGTCCCAAACCCAATTATCCTACACTACCCAAGTAACCACAATGCTGAAGCCGTACGCACTGCACGTACGAAGTACATACAGACCTACACACACCGCCTAAACAAACCACCTAGGCCGAACACAAGCGAAAAGCGGCGCCACCACTGTTAAACCACGACCATACCAGTAGGTATAATCGCAATTAAGCAATCGTAGAACCATTTCCCGTTCCTACTCAGCCCTAACGATCCATAGCAATGCCTGTCAATATATGCACCCCACACACGCAACCCCCACAACCCAACACTATGGTCACTTGAGTATCCCTGGGATTTTGATTACATGATGGTCAGGGATCACAGCCATCAAAACGTTCCACACTTTACCAGGGCTTGCGACCTGTAACTATGATGATTTCCGCTATGGGAAACCATGATAGCTAGCGGTGTTAATTTTATAAAGATTTTTTATAATGTCTAAACAGTTTCAAGAAGTTGACGCAATATTCTTCTTCTTAAGGACTCGTTCCAGCCGTTTCCAAACAAAATCTGCCGGAGAAATTCACAAATATGCTCCCAGAAACAACATAAGAAAAAACCTCATGCAATAATTTCTCCAGGAATTCTGTAGGCATTCCTTTAGGAATGTAAATGTCGTTAAAAATTGACAAAAAAAAATACGAGGATAACTTGGAATTCCATCTAGATCTTTCCCATTTCTTACATGCCTAAAATGCCTCATGGTAAATTATTGAGGTTTTCTAAAAAAAATCATCACTAATCTTTTTATAAGTTTTAGAAAACTTAAGATCGGATTGATGTGGCTTATTAGTCCATGACTGTCTTGAATGGAATTCTTAATTTGAGAATTTTTAAACATCCTTGAAGGTGTTCAATTGAAAAAAAATCAAAGTTCTTTGCGTTATGTAACGTTTACTCGGATTGAAAAGGTGGCTTCATTTTATTATATTCATACTGTAGGCAAGCTTGCCAACGTCGACAGGAATTCACGGCCAAGAGATCAACGGCCACCAGCAACAGCAGGAACAACACTACCACACAACACTTTGGAGCAGCAGCGAACACGTTTTATCGGTGAACACGTGGGGAGATACCACTGTCGATAGAAACTCTACGGTCTTTCTTTTTACTCACGCGGAATAAGGAATACAGTCGATTTGGGTCAAACATGTTCATTCGATTAGATCCGAAATACAACTGAGCTTTCTAGTTAACAATCGCGCGATCACGATCAGCACGGTACCGATTGGAAGAGATAACTTAACCTCTCTACTCATAGTGAGCAGAGAATAAAAAAATCGAAGATTGAAAGTGAAGATTGACATTTTCATTTTTTCATTCATGTTTGGCCACATTCATTGTCAGCTGAACGCCTCTCTTTTTTCATTCAATTCTCTGTCAAAAATATTTTTTCGTAAGTCGTAAAATTCCAATTTCTGTTAACAGATGCACAATCCGACTTAATGGACAAATAGAGAAGATAATTATTATTCTAATTAACTACTATACGCAAGTTTTGAGGTGATTGGAAGTATAATCGGGAGTTACGGTCCAGTTATATTTCTCAGTGACAGAAAAATGAATGAATGGGTGAAAAAATTCACCAAAATGAGTTTTATTTTGATCTCTCAGTTGAGAATTTTCAAAATTCACGTTGAATTTCACTCATTGAAAATGAAAATTTTAAACTCTGATAGTGAGTAACAGAGAGGACTTGTATTACATGTGACTCAGATCGAATTCACTAAGGTCTAATTTGCCAACACGTACCAGTATGTCTGGTAAATATCAATGCAACCTAAAAAAGACCCCTCGCCACAGTGGTCCATATATGAAAATACCTGGCAAAAATTGTCAAATCATAGTAGGCTGCTAGTTTTAGCCTAAATAATTGTATTGGGACAAAATTTAGCTCTCAATTTTACATTTACGATATTTTCATTATTTGTCGATTTCTCCAAACAAAATCCGAACAAAATGGCTGTTCTTCATATAATTAATATAGCCAATCATTATGGCCATATTTTTTATGGCGGTAATGTTTGACAGCTCTTGACTGCTGCATTTTTTCTTAATACATTATGCATTCTAAAATGAGTTTTTGAACGGAATATACCCGCGGAGAGTAGCGAGGAGCGATTTGTAAGACACTTTGATGTCGAAGTGTAAGAATTTCTAGTACTAATGGTATATATAGTCAATTTCGAAGCAAGCTTGCTATTTGATGAAAACATTCGCGAAATGATGTGATTTGCTTTCGACAACGAATACGTTTTCACCCATCCTCGCTTTATTCAATCAACCTCCCATACGAGTAGCACACGAACGGACTCAACACTGATCAGCATAGTTGACTCTTCCTTTTCGCCGTTGAGCCGTTGCGTTCTAGCCAAGCATCTCTTTTCATCGCTTTCGATGCTTTTCGACAGCTTATCGCGAAGCATCTTTGGCTGGAAGCTTTATTAGGCTGTGACCATAGTGGGTAAGGTGAGATGCGATCGGATGCGATAAGTTATGAGATGAGAAGAGGGATGTTTGATAGGCCATAGTGCATGAGGTTTTCAATGAGGGTGCATGTTGTTTTCACATCCTTTTTCGCCTATTTCGTGCGCATCAACGACTCGCGTGATTTGATCGATGAAGTCGCTTGTATGTTGAAGCGCTTCTTTGGATGTGGGTAGTGAAATGATCGTTTCATCTATAAGAGGAAAGATAAAATGCACCCGCTTTATGTTTTGCGCGGGCCGTTTTTCTTTTTTTGCTATAACTTAGTCAGTTTTGATCCTGTTGCAATTGCAAAAACCGACCAGTTCAAAAAAAATCTGGTGTAACTGTACAAGATTGAGATTATTGAATTAATTATTTGAGAAAAGAATGTACAGCATCCGCTCGATAACTGACTGCTGTTTAACTGGGCGCTCGATAACTGGACCAAAGTCCAGTTAAAAAGCAGTTGTCTGTCAAAAATAAACAAAATTTAACCTCACATTTTGCAAATCAGTAAACAAAACAAAATATAACAATAGCCTCCGGCTCCGGGAGCTCAGTCCAGTTATCGAGCGGCGCTCGCTAACTGAATTGTCGTCAAAGCCCAGTTATCGAGCGGAAGCTGTATAACATGTAATTATATCCGCGTGAGCGATGTCTTTATGTATAATATTATGTACACATACTTTTACTTTCCGAACTGGGCTATCTGAGTGTTGATTTCGATTTAAATCAATATGAGACTGTTATACTGATTTTCAGCATTAAAACATAACTTGATTGTGCTGATCTCGGCAAAAAGAAACAAAAATTCGGCAAGTATGTTTTATTGGGTATAGGTTTTTTTTTATTACACAGTGTTTGGCGATATCTACGAGAAAAGATGTTTCTAATAAGTACACAATATTCATCATAAGGACTGTATCGTTAATTATGAGTGCACCTTTGAGGCCCTGTATTAAAAAGACTAAGTCTTATTTTGACAAATGCTGTGTGTTTATGTGTTGCTTGTAAACAAAAGATAACCTTCATTAAAAGTTAAAGATTTTTCCTCAAGTGGAGCAACGCGAGTGTTTACGGATGAGAAGTGATAATCGATTGTGACCAGGTACTGCTATGAAAAATGACTATCGCTAAGCAAAAGTTGGAGGTGTTAGCGTTTTTTTCTGTTCAAAATGTTGTCAAACTATTCGGTATGCACACACTAAGTTTTTTCTGCCGAATCTCGGCAAACTGATTGCCGAGATTGGCACCGCCGAGTGCTCGGCAACCGCCTCAGCAAAAATTAAATTTGCCGAGATCTCAGCAATCACAAAAGTGACAGCTATCGATCCTTTTGCCGAAACTTCAGCAATTGAAATTGCTGATTGCTCGGCTAATTTATTTCCAACACAAATTGATTTGCTGAACCTCGACATTTTGTTTGGGGATGTTTTGGTTTGGTTTTGAAATAAAAAAAAATGCACAAAATAAAATGAAGAACTCCTCATTGATTTCGCACTTGCTTGGAAACACAATGAAATAATTTCAGCTGCGCATATATTTCAGGATTGACATTTTGAATGAAAAAAAAAGTAACCTCACACATTTGTTCCTTATTATACTCCAGAGGGAAAACCGGGGAAATAAAAACACTGGACAGCTCCTCGAACTTAACTGTGGAAGTCAGTTTCAAATTGTAGTATTGCCGGCCGTCTGTAATAAATGGACATGAATTACCAGTAATTCAAATAGTTACAGAAAAATACGTTCTTTAAATATATACTTACACGCTTACACTTTCCTCAGATCTCAGCGTTTTTTTTTTCGGATCGCTCCATCATCATGCAGCACTGTTTTGTTTTGTTGTCACTTTCTTCTGAGGTGGCGGCTGCAGAAGTGACAGTTGTAGTACCGAAATTCGGCAATGAATGAAAAGATTGCCGAAATCTCGGCAATTTTGTTTGCTGATATCAGTAAAATATATGTTTGCCGGTGGACTCAGCAAAAAATGCTGTCAGTTTTCGTAGTTTTCAATACACTTGCTGATATTTCAGTAAAACATTTTGGACAATCTCGGCAAACATGTTCTGTTTGCTGAAATGTCAGCAAAATGTTAGTTTGCCGATTGAAATCGGCTTATTATTCTGCCGAGCTCGAGAATCAGTTTTAAGTGTGCATAACACACTGATAGACTCAAGGTTGCAACCATTCATTTGCAAAGATTTACATTCATTTGCTATTATCTCAGTTCAGAAGCATGCTATCGAAAAACAATGTATGGATGAATTTAACCTTGTAGTTTTATCTGAAAGTTTGCCGAATACCATTGGGGTCGCAAACGTATACCAAAGTCGTGAGCGAGCTGTGAAGGCAACTCTCCACGCGGTGAATGTAAATTTCATTCACGCTGTGGAATGTTGCCTTCACAGCTCGCTCACGACTTTGGAATGCGTTTGCGACCCCAATGATATTCGGCAAACTTTCAGATAAAACTACAAGGTTAAATTCATCCATACATTGTTTTTCGATAGCATGCTTCTGAACTGAGATAATAGCAAATGAATGTAAATGAATGGTTGCAACCTTGCATAGACTCACCCGGACGCGACAGAAAACCAGGTGCGTCCAAGCAAAATTTGCAAAATCTTCAAAAGAAAAAAGGAGGTATTCATCAGAGATTGCGCAAAAAAGTGTGGAACGACTATTGGTATGGTTCAGCGCGCCAAGGAGCGTAATTCCCTGAAGACTTACCCAAAACAGAAATGTCCAAAAAACAGTCAAATTCTGGCGGATTATGTGAAAACTCGGGCTCGGAAACTGTACGACGATGTTTTGAGCAAAAATTACATGTGCATAATCATGGATGATGAAACGTATTACGTCATATTGGACAACAAGGCACTTCCAGGGGTACAGTTTTTCACTGTGAAGCATGGCACTAATGTTCCGAATTCGGAAAAATCGATTTTTTGCAAAAAAGTTGGGAAAATGTATTAGTTTGGAAAGCAATTTATCAAAGTGGTATGAAATCGTCACCTTTCTTCACCGTCCCAAGTATGAACGTCGAAACATACCGGAAGGAATGCCTCCAGAAATCAATTCTGCCACTCATCTGAAAGCACAAAGGTCCTACATTATTTTGATCGGATTTGGCATCCTGCCACTATGCGCGTATGAAGAAAACAATGTCCAATTTGTGAAAAAGGCAATGAACCCTTCAAATTGCCCGCAAATTAGGCACATTAAGAAGTATTTGGCTTTGATAAGAGGGAAACTACGGCAAAAGGATAGAGGAGCAGAGGACGTCATCAAATTCAAGAAAAACTGGGCTAACCCAAGCAAAACCATCGACGGAACGGTTGTTCAAAACCTTATAAAGACCACCAAGAAGAAGGTGCAAAATCTGGCAAGATCCACGAAAAATTAAATATAATATGATACCATGGGCTTTTCTGATGGTCAATAAACAATGTAATTGAATTTAATTTACAAAACAAATAAAACATTTTCAGATGCAGCAATTTTCAGGTGTACTCATAATTAACGATACAGTCCTTATATTAGGTAAAAGAGTATCAATCGAAATTGATGTCACACTCTTTTCGTTAAGGGATCTAGTTTTGCCTGACAAAGAAAAAGCAGAACTTTTCAATCAGAATTGTTTTAGCAATTAAGTTGAATACCATAAAACCTTAAACTTCCTAACTTGCACATGAATAACATGCACTGAACAAACGACCATATCAAACATTGATCACTTGATTCAAATCCCGAATAGACAAAATAGAATGTTTTCTTATACACATATAATAACAAAATTATGCTGTAAAAAAACTTAAACGATTTGATGGAATACTATTTTATATGCAATGAAATATGTTATTTTACATGGTGATCGATAGACAGTATGATAAATTTGTATTACGTCTGGTCCATGAAAATGTATGTCATGTGAAAAAGCATTGAGTTATGTTTAAAAACAACATATTAACGCATTTTATATTACCTACTACCATTCCCAACTCATTAAATCCGCATTGCTTTACATACACAACGAGCGCAAACATGAAATCCATACCCGACAAGCATTCTCTTGCGTTCTCTTGCGATCACATGCGTCGAAGCAGCTCCATCGCATCTCCGCACTCATCGCAACTCATCTACTATGTACGGTTCATGCGTTCTGCGTAAAGTTTCCACAGAGTGTGCTTCGACGCTTATCCGATCTCTTATCTCTTTGCATCGCACCTCAGCCACTATGTGCTCAACGTTAGTATGGTATCGGTACATGCGAATGTTGCTTCTGTGTGCGTGTCGAGCGTTCCACAGTGGTTCCATTTGTTCAGGGAAGCGGTCATAAATCATTTTCTTCGTTTTTTGAAGGGTAGAATCAATATAAGTGACCAGAAATAGCATGTTATGACTAAAAAAGGATATTCCAGTTCATTTTCATGATCATCACTTGAAAAATATGAACTTTGAACATTTTATTCATGATAAATGAAAATATCATTAAAAAACCTTTATTTTGCACAGAAATCAGTAATCAAATATTTTTAATTATTATGAAGAGTGGGTTGAATTCTGAGGAATTTCTGCTAAGTATTGCTCGTTAAAACATGTATAGCACGACTGTATCATAATAGATTCCTATTCACAAGAATCAGTATTAGCATTATAATTGTGATTTTATTAGTAGGTTCTATTTCTACTGCAATAAAATAAATATATGAAACTGAATATTTTTTTCAGAAATAAGGTAGTTTGCATTGTCGAAACACAAAAAAATCATCACATATCGAATTAGTATGTATAACTACAGTACAAAATGCCCAAAAGCGATAATTCTGAAACAATAGTAACAATAGTGCAATTACAGAATCAATTACTTCTGAAATTATTTCAATCAAATATGTATATTCAGAATTAATTCACAAAACGTACGTAAAAGGAAATTTTTCAACCATACAAATATTGCTTTACACAGTTATATGTCATATAATTCATGGGCCGGCGTTTTGCACAATAAAAAAGATTCAAGTATCTATCCAGTCGTATTTGTTTTTTTTACAATTGCATTTCAACTGCTATCCAGTAATATAGTACATAGAATTTCAATCATATATAGCTCTAACCCAATAAAAGAAATATATACAAATCGTCATTGCAATTTAATCAGCGCCTGCTATTTTAAGAGAAATCAATTTGTACACTTAGATTTAACGTTAATGAATTTATCAAATATTCCGATTTGGGAAAGGAATATGAGGAGTAAATACGCTCTTTTAGTAAATATCACTAAAAGAGCGTATTTACTCCTTTTTTTCCAGCACTACAGTATTAGGTACTGAATGGATTTTGAGGAAATTTTTTAAATGTTGGCAGAAAATGCAAAACTTCTTATCAAATTCGACAATTACAGAGGTAAGTTTTGACGAGACCAAATAAGAATGGTTGTTATGCAACTATTGAGGTATGAATACCTCAATACCTCCAGCAGTGTATTTTTTTCATAATTAAAAAAAAAACATTTTCAAAGATTGTTTTCAAATAAAATATCCCTCAATTATTGTAAAAAGCTTTGAAATATCTCCTGTAAAAATTTTAGTCATTTTGGTACGCATTTCAGACAATTACAGAAAAACTAGTATGTATATAATTTTGTAGTTATTTTAATACAAATTTTTAAAAAAAATAACGGGTAACTTCCAATACATCCTGCAAGCTTGTATGCAGATATTTGCAGCTACAACCTTCACAGATTGATTCTCCTACTCAAATCTGATCATTTGCTGGCGGACGATTGATTAAATGTGGTTAAGAACATGTTTGAAATGTTACATGAATTTTTATTTTGTATATATTCTATTGGTAAAATTATGTGCCTATTAGTCACATCCCCATTGGTCCAAAAACATCCAGATCCGGTTTTTAGTGCTTCGAATTGGAAGATAAACATCTATTCTGATTCTCTGCGTTGAAAGCCAATTGAAAATCTACTTGCTTTTGTTATACGAAGACGAGGAGTACAACTCAAAAGTTATGTGATTTTTCGACAAATTTAAAGAATATAAAATTGCATAACAGTACCCACGTTCTCATGCAAAATATGCAACAGAAACTTACATAAAAATGGATTTTCTGCATTCTTGGGAATATTATTGTTTTAAAAAAATTATACAAACTCATAAATTAGACAATCAATTTTTCGATTTTTGACCTATGGCGGTACCACTGTGCGTTCGTGCCGTAGCTTCGCAAACCAACCTATTCGGTATGGTTCGGCTGTTCGGACGAGCGTGTGACGGCACAGTCAGATGTGTGCAAAATCGTTTGTGATTTACATCATGTTCGTTTTGCCGCCTCTTTGGGGCTGTCCATAAACCACGTGGTCATTTTTTTTGGGACTTTTCAACCCCCCCCCCCCGCGTGGTCATTCGTCCATACATTTTTTTTTATTTGTCCATACAAAATGGTCATTGGCCGAACCCCCCCCCCCCCCCCCCAATGACCACGTGGTTTATGGACAGGCCCTTTGCTGCTGGTCATCGCTGATCAGTGCACAGTTCAATCGCACGCGATAAATATACAGTTGATGAGTTGTGATGAGCACTAGTGAGGGGATCATTTGCATCATTGTTTCGAAGTCTAATGTCCCTGGGCTTGGATGAAGTCTTCCGGGAAGCTTTGATTTCAGGAATGTGGTCGATCTACTTTGCAGTAATGATTGGAATAGCTGAATGTATAAGCAATCAGCCAATGTGATACTATCTCCTATGGTGTAGTAATGCGGATAAATGATCTCGTATTATGTAAATTCGAACCTTGTGTAATGAATTGCTCATTAACCCGGGTATACTTCGATTTTCTCCGTTCGTGGGTTTTGTTCAAGTTTTGTTAGAGACGGTGTTTGGTAAAGTTAGGCTTGAAATATGCCACAACTCAACCTTGACCTTTTGTATTTATAATACACGGTCCATATAATGTGTCATCTACACTTGATATGCTACTGGTTGTCCGAGCCTTCTATCGAAAATTCGTTTTTTAGTGAACATAGCCTTTCAATAAATTATGGTGTACGATAAAGAGAAAGGTATTTAAAAACCTTGGGAAAACCTGGTAATTGTATAATTCATAAGTAGCTGTCAACTGAACGAATAAAGCAGACAGTACAATTCTATTAGATGCTTGCGTAAAGCATGCAGGCGTTGCGATAAATTCGCAGGTATTTAGCAAGACTATGCTGAGGGAGACTATGAGGTTGGCTTAATCTTAAGTTACAGTTGCAATAGCGCTGCAACAAATAATAGCAGAGACGGGACGTTAGTGCCAACCTCCTGTATTTGTAGAGACAAGCTTTCATTTTTTTGAAACCCTGGTTTCTCGCCCACTGAGATCAATTCTCATTCTCAAATAAGAAGCCCATTTTACGCTCTTTGATTACACACAGATAACCTTGCTGAAGTTATATTCAATATTGCCACTAGATAATGCATTCCAGTGTTTGAACTATGATTGTATAGGAAGGAATTAACTTTGGTACTTCGATTTTTTCATCTTTCTTTATGTAGCGTTTCTGTTTGTAACGAATTTTGAATCTTAGCGGATTCATTGAGCGCTTTATTTTAGGATTTAAACGGCTAAATTTACGCTGAAAACCCGATTTATGTAATTCACCTATATTGAACAGCACGTGCCTCTGGAGCCGACCTACTGATACCTGATGGTAAACAGAACTCTTCTTATACATTTATTAAATAACTTCTTAAATTATTGTTGTATTATTCGTATTCAATATATTTATTTTGTATTATTTTGCCTTTTGATCATTCTTGTGTGTGGGGTGCATATATTGACAAGCATTGCTATGGATCGTTAGGGCTGAGTCAGAGCGGAGAATGGATCTACGTTTGCTTAATTGCGATTATACCTACTGAATAGTCGTGGTTAAACAGTGGTGGCGCCGCTTTTCGCTTGTGTTCGGCCTAGGTGGTTTGTTTAGGTTTAGGCGGTGCGGGTAGGTCTGTATGTACTTCGTACGTGCAGTGCGTACGGCTTCAGTATTGTGGTTACTTGAGTAGTGTAGGATAATTGGGTTTGGGACTGAGGGGGTCGTCATTGATTCTGCCGACACCATTGAGTGCTCATTGTTGGCGGTTGTGTTGGTGACGATTTCTTCAGCTTTATAATCTCATTTATACCACGCACAAACTTCGGGAAGAGGGACTGCTTTGTAATGCAAGAGAGGGATTTAAACTCTGCGTTACGGGTTGGGTGAGGTCATGCAGATAGAAGCAACCCAGGTGACCGTGCGGCTCGGGTCGTGATGGATGCATGAGTGCAGTGTGTGTGGGGTGCGCTACCCTGTGGGTGCAGTTGAGTTCGGATTGGAGTGGAAAGAGACCCTTCTCTACCCTAGATCGGTTTCGGTTGTACGGGCGGGGTAGTGTTTGTCTTATTTGTGACGTGTTGTGCGTGATTTGCGGCCCGAGCTGCGTGGTTACTTGGGAAGTATTGTGCTCTGCAATCTACATTTTGGTTTTAAGGGGAAACTATGGCTGGGCTATGCCTCAGATTTGTTGAGCGCAGGTCGGGAGAGCTGGTGGCGGTTTGTGCTGGAGGGTTTGCTCGATTGGTTATTCACTGGTGGTGGCCAGGGGATGCGTTGATAATAGCAGAATAGCAGAATTTTGCCTTCTGATCATTCTTGAACATATTGGGGATTTGGCATCTAGTGGATTGGTTTCCACATTAGCACCATTGACCAGTGGCTAAACTACCAGAAATGCCAGGCTCCTCCTAGAATCTTGTATGGAATGCTTAAGGACAGACTTTTTAGAATCCCAAAATGGCCACCACAATGGCTGACTTTGGCACCTACTCACGATTTCGAAAGCACAAATCTCTTCGTAAACAAAACCAGCGCACCTGAGCTTCTTATTTTAAGCTTATTACAAGTGAGCAAGCACAGAATAATGAAATTCACTGTTGTTTGAATCTTGCTTCTTGAGAATTGTGCGTCTGAAGTTCTGATGCACCGTTGAAGCGGGACTTCAAGACGTTTGTCCTTAAAAATAGCTTACATATTCTGGAATATCGTATATTTTGTTAACTGCCAAAAGATCTTGAATCGATTAACAAATGGATAAAAAAATCATCGAGACACACCTTGTCTAATAGGTTTGATAGGATTGATCGAATTAGCTCCGAAGTACTTGGTACTGGTGTAAAAAGAACAAAAATAATGTAGCTACCATGTTTATTCAGTTTTGGCCTTAGTGAGATATTTTGGCTATTGCGATCTAAATGTGCAAGGTTTATCAAAAATATTGTTGTAGAGTCAAAGCTTTCTTTTAACATATTGTTAGTTTTCATAGAATTCGTGTTTTTTTTTTGTAATTTGTAATTTTATTGATAACAATAACCTGCTAGTATACACTTTATATGAGATCAAGAAAGCATTATTTATGATCTTGGAAATTCGAGGTGGGCCTTCGTTATATTTTATTCATTTATTCAAATTCATTTTGACCTTTATTTGTTACGTTTAATTCGATTGGAACGTTGGGCTGTGGGATTCAAACTTGTCGAGATGATGCAACTATTTGTATTTGCATTCGTTTCGGAGGAGGACAGGCCTATCACAACTATTACATACGAAAAAAAATCAAGTTTTAAATTTCTTATTAGGTAAATGATTTATATTTCATCTTTATAAATATGAAGCAAGAATTTGACAAAACTAATTTCTTCGTTAAGCGATAATTTGTATTATTTTAATGAGGTAAAATGAAAAAAAAATCCTCAGCCCCGGCGGTATGTAGTTCTTTGTGTGGGCTCCGTTTTGTAAAAGCATAAACCTATTAGCTAAGAAACACAGCTTCACACTTCACGAGAGCCCTAGGGCTTTTTGTTCTGGTCCATAAAGTCTTTCACCTTCTCGGACGCCTTGGCCCATAGTTTGGCTGGTTCGTCCACCGGAGGAACCTGCAAGAAAATTTTTACTAACCACTTGGTTTTCCTTCGGATTCACGTGATACGTACCTCGAAGTTCTGCGTGATGTATATACCAGTATACACACCGGCGCCGAAAGTCACCTGAAATTAATTAAAATCGAAGAAAGAGAGATCACAATCACCGAAGGGTAAATAATCCGAGAGCAAACAAAAGTACCAAGATGAAAGTGAGCGATAGTTTCTAAAAATAACTTATTTCGCACACTTTATTGGCTTATATAACAGCGTGATCACTTTCACGCCTCCTAGAACTACCGATCGGTAGAATTAGTATTTTTTTCTAATATCACTATCATACGAAATTTCAAATTTATTCTCGAAATTTACGCAACTCACCAGGAATTTGATCATGTCTGAAAAGCCAAATGGATCCACTTTGACAGATTTCTACAGACTGGAACGGGCAGAAAAGGAGGAGGCCTCTGTTGTCAGCCTACTGCTTGTTTGTTGTGATAATGGAAAAATACTTGCGAGACGAGAGTGAGTGAGATGTGCACCTGCGTGACGTTGTGTTGGTGAGAATGGTGAGATGTCGTTCTCACTTGATGCGGTGAAATTTACCGTTACTCACCCTTCAGTGGGTGGATGGTGAAAGGAGACACGGAAGGAAATTAATAATTTGAGTAACTCGCGCTGAAAACGGCCCCCTAGGGTCTGGAACCATTTGGGCAGGAACACCTATTTTGGGCACTCGCTGCTATAACTAATTTTTAAACCGATTGACTTGAATTTTGAGACACATTCAGATAGGCACAGTATCTAGCCATGTTCGAAAATCCATATCAATCGGTTTGAAATTGACTGAGTTGTAGCAGCAAGTGCCCAAAATAGGTGCTCCTGCCCAAATGATCCCAGACCCTATATAACCTTGTCTTAAATAAATTTTAAGGTGGCGATTTTCTGAAAATCCACGCCTAAAAGCAAGCAAATGCATTTTGTTACTCAAATTGATGGACCCTCCGTTAGTTAGGGAATCGCGCCACTTGGGCGGTGGCTTCTATATTCGTCTGTTTTCCGCTATAATTCAGTCAAATTTGAACCAATTGACACAATTTTTGGAATGCAGTGAGATAGGTATAGTATCTGCCCGTGTACAACATTTCAAATCAATTGGTTCAAAATTGACTGAGTTATAGTGGAAAACAGACGAATATAGAAGCCACCGCCCAAGTGGCGCGATACCCTACATACGTTTTTTCAGACCCCTCGATTTTGGACGATTGCTGGCTCATTTAGCTCGCCTGTTCTACACAAATCAACGTGGTGCTGGTAGCGCTGGCCAATTTCTGGAAGATTTAGCTTTTAATTTACTCGTGCATTATTTCTTCTGGAGCTCTGATTTTTTTGCTAATATCTACAAAACATTCGTAAGAAATTATAGCTGAACTCTTTTGGATATAACGAACCTTCTGAGGACTAACCCAAAATTTTCTTCATGATTTCCTTCAAATTTTGTTTCCAGTAGAACATAATAAAAACCCGTCCGAATATTTTTCCAAAATGTCTACATAATGTCTTCCATGACTAACTGGAGTACTTTCAGTAATTAATCATCCAGTTTGTCTATGCTTATTAGCAATCATGGAGTATTCTGGATTTTTATTTCTATAAAAATATACCTTCCGTTGAATTGTTACGGAGACATCCTTGCCGGAAACTCCCTAAAGAAATGCCCCTAAATACCTATATGGTAATTAACGTATTCCCGGAAGGATCATTGAAAGAATTTTTAAAGGTGTTCTCGTAAAAGCCATGAAACTATCACTGGAGGAAACCGTTGAGTTATTCATGTGAGAAATCCGGAAGGAAATGCCTGGAGAAATTCTTGAAGAATTTCCGGAGAACTCTCAAATAATGGATTTTTTTTTAAGAAATCTTGGAATTTATTGAAAAAGAAATGTCTGGAGGAATTTAAGGAGAAATTCCTTGTGCATTCCCTAGAGAAATTCCGGAAAGAATCCCTGGAAGAATTCCGAAAGAGTCTTCCCTGGATGGATTCCTGAAAGATTCCCAGGAGAAATGTCTGAAATAATTTTTAGCATGAAAGTACTCATATATGTTTAAAGTAAGCCACAGTGACTTCTACGCAACCAAAACCTGCGCTGTTGTGACTCTTTTGTAGCATGAGTGTTGCTTGGAAGAATCCCCGAAGGACTTATTGTTTCGCCTATTGTAAGAATTTCTAATGGAATCCCTGAGTAAACTTCTGAGGAAACTGCTGGAGGGATTCCTGCAAGAATCCCTGAATAATTTCTTGATTCTTGTATGCATCCTTTTTATTTAAATTATCTTTCTACCTAGTATTTGCTGGATGAATTCCTCCCTGGATAAGATAATTGAAGGATTTCTGAAATTTCTGAAGGAACTTCTGAATGAAATTTTGAAGAGAAACTGAGAGGAATTTCTGAAGAAATCACATCAGGAATCCCTGGAAGAATTCCCGGAGCAATCCCTGGATAAATTTCTGAAAGTATATCTGATGGACTTCCTGGATAAACTCTGGGAGGAATCCCTAGAGAAATTTATTAAAAAAATCCCTTAAGAATTTCCTAGAAGAAATCCTAGAAAAATTTCTGAAGTAATCTCTTGAGGAATTTCTAGAGGAAACCTTAGATAAATTTTCTGTAGGAATCCTTGGAGGAACATTTGGAGGAACCCGTGGATTAAACCCTGAAGCAATTCCTGGAAAAAGCTCTAGAAAGAATCCTGAAGGAATGCCTGGAGGAACTTCTGAACAAATTCTTGGTGTAATCTCTGGAGGAAGTCCTGAAACAATTCTTGGGTGGGACCCAGCAGGAATTTCTGGAGAAATTCCTGGATGAATTCTTGGAGTAATCCCTGGAGGAATTTCTAAAGAAATTACCAGAGGAATCCTGGGAGAAATTTCTAGAGGAATTCTGGGAGAAATTTTTGAAAAAAAATCCTTTGAGAAGTTCCAGGAGGATTTCCTGGAAGAATACTTGTATGTAGGAATTTCTGGAGGATTTCCTGGAGGAATCTATAGGAAAATCACTGGAGAAATTCGTGGAGAAATCCCTGAAGGAATCCCTGAAGTAATTCCTGGAGCAATGTTTGGAGGAATGCCTGCAGGCATCCCTGAAAAATTGCTGAAGAATACCTAAAGAAATCCCTAGAGGATTTCCTGGGAGAATTGCTAACAAAAAGGATGTCCAGGGGCAATTTCTGCAAAAATTCCTGGAGGAATTCCTAGAGAAGCTCCTGAAGAAATTCCTGGATAAAACCCTAGAGGAATGCCTGCAGGATGTTCTAGAGGTATTTCTGTTGTTGCTGGAGGAATCCCAGAAATAATTCCTGGAGGAATCTCTAGAGAAATTCTTGAAGGAATCTCTAGAGGAATGCTGGGAGATTTCTATTTCTATTATTTTTCTATTACTAAGAAAATCCATTGAGAAATTCCTGGGGCAATTTCTAGAGGAATTTCTGAAAGACTTCTTGGAGAAATTCACGAAAAAAATCCTGAAGGAATCCCTGGGAGAATCCTTGGAGAAATTTGTGGAGAAATCTCCAGAGGAATCCCTGAAATATTCCTGGAGGAATGCCTGAAAAAATCGTTAAGGTATTTCCTGGAAGAATTTCTGAAGAAATCCGTAGAGGATTTCCTGGAAGAACCCTTGGAGGAATTTTGGAGGATTTCTTGGAGGAATTTCTGGCTTTGGATTGCCTGGCGGAATTCCTGGAAAAAATCGTGGAGAAATCCCTGTGAGAAATTCGTGTAAAATCTCTGGAGCAATCCCTGATGCAATTCTTGAAGAAATCGCTGGAGAAATCTCTAGAGGAACTCTGAGAGCAATTTCTAAAAAAAATCCTTGAGAAATTCCTGGAGAAATCCTTGGAAAAATCCCTTGAAAAATCCTGGAAGAATTGCTGCAGCAATTCCTGGAGAAAAATCTGGTAGAATTCTTGGAGAAATCTCTGGAAAAATTCCAGAAGGTATTCCTAGAGAAAATCCTGGAAGAATTTCTGATGCCTGTATGAATTGCTGACAGAATTTGTAAAGGTATTCCTAGATTCTCTTCCTGGAGGAATCCTTGAAAAAAAAAAAAAACCCTGGGGTAATTTCTGGAGGTATTCCTCGAGGAGGCCTTAGAGAAATTCCTGGATAAAATCCTGGAGGAATACCTGCATGAACTTCTGGAGGAATCTCCGGAAGAATTCCTGAAGCAATCCTAGGAGAAACTCGTGGAAGAACTCCGGGGGAATTCCTGCGGGAATTCCTGGAGGAGTCCCTGAATCAATTCCTGGAGGAATATTCTCGGTGGAATTCTTGGAGGAATCCCTGAAACATTTCCTGGTGGAAGTACTGAATTATTTCCTGGAGGAGTTCCTTGAATAATATAAGGAGGAATTCCTGAAGGAAATCTAAGAAGAGTTCCTGGGGGAATTATTGGAGGAATTTTTAAAATAAGTTGTTCCAGAAAGAATTACAGCAAGAATTTCCGAATGAAGCCCTGGAGAAATTCTTGGAGGAATCTCTGGATGATTTCCTGGAAGAACTCCTGGAGGAATATCGCTGGAGGATATCCTAGAGGAGTGCCTGTTGGGAGGAATCTCTAGAAAAGCTCCTGGAGGAATCTCGAGAAGAATTCTTGGATCAATTTCTGGAGGAATTTCTAAAGGATTCCAGGCTTGATAATCCTCATCGAAATCAAAAGAGTTTTGCAACATGCTCTAGAGCGGTGTTTTGCTTTTGCCTCGTCGCGAGGGAGCGAACGAAACCCAAACAGAGAGGCAATAAAAACTGAGCGAGGAAGAGGGGAACGAAAAAAGAGCCGATGATTATTTCGGGTTTTTGAGTGCGATTTTCGCCTCGAGAGTCTTTCTTTGTATGGGAGTGGAACTCGCGAGAGCTTTTTGAGTGTGAGTGGACGTGAGACACACAACAAGCAATTATGAGTGTTTGACGAACTCCTCGCTGCGCGGCAAGCTCGCGCTCGCTGCTGTTGAGGATTTGCGTTGTGATTTCTGAGTTTTATTTTCACTCCTCAGAAAATCGCCGAAATCGCTTCCTCATTTTCTCGCGAGGGTGTTTCTGTCAAGCCTGAAGGATTCTCTAGATACATTTCTGTAGGAATCCCTGGAGATTTTTTTAGAGGAATCCCTGCAGCAATTCCCAGAGGAATCCCTGGAATATTTCCTTGAGGTATGCCTAAAGAAATTCGTGGAGGAATTATTTGAGGAATTCCTGGAGGAATCACAGGAAT
The DNA here is from genome assembly GCF_035046485.1 of Aedes albopictus. Taxonomy (NCBI): domain Eukaryota; kingdom Metazoa; phylum Arthropoda; class Insecta; order Diptera; family Culicidae; genus Aedes; species Aedes albopictus. The sequence goes on along the minus strand of NC_085138.1, from coordinate 419,894,964 downwards.
AATTCTTGAAGAAATCGTAGATGGAATTCTTGGAGAAATCCTTAAGGAATCCTAAGAAAAGTTCGTGAAGGAACTCCTTGAGGATTCCCTGTAGCCTGTAGCAGTTCCTGAAGAAATTCCTGCAGGAGTTCCTAAAGAAACCCCAGGAGGAATCCTGGATGCAATTTCCAAGATGAATTCCTGATGGAATTCTAAAATGAGTTCCTGGGGGAACCCTTGGAGGAATTCTTAAAATAATCCCTGCAGTTGTTCCTGAAAGAAACACAGAAGAAATTCTCGGAATTCTTGGAGGAAAACTTGAAGGAAATCCTGAAGAAATTCCATGAGGAATCCCGGAAGCAATCCAATGAAAAAACCCTTAGAAATCCCAGAAAAGCTTTTTTAACAAATTCTTGGGAGAATTTCTGTATGAATACCTAGAAAAAATATGTTAAAGAATCCATGTCTGCAATGTTTGGGGTTTGCTTCGGCAAACCTGAGCCTCTGTTCTCCAGGAGGAGCGGCTCACAACAGCGTCTGATTCCCATGTTAGGGGCGGCTGATCTACGTCCGAGTGCCAGGGAAGGATTCTAAGCTCAACTGTGCACTATGGTCCTCCGGAAAGTAGGGGGTTGGTGTCAGGCCCTACAAGCCAGCCGTAAAAAAACCATTGTAGCGGGAAATCAGCAACAGAATAATACGAACCGAGACCAACGGCAACGACCCTAGCGAACAAAAAGGACTTGCGATTGGAAACTCGGTACGTGGAACTGCCGATCTCTCAACTTCATCGGGAGCACCCGCATTCTCGCCGTTCTACTGAAGGACCGCGGGTTCGGCATCGTTGCGCTGCAGGAGGTGTGTTGGACAGGATCCATGGTGCGAACGTTTAGAGGTAATCATACCATCTACCAGAGCTGCGGCAACACACGCGATCTGGGAACAGCTTTCATCGTGATGGGTAATATGCAGAGGCGCGTGATCGGTTGGTGGCCGATCGACGAAAGAATGTGCAGGTTGAGGATCAAGGGCCGATTCTTCAACTTCAGCATAATAAACGTGCACAGCTTACACTCCGGAAGTATTGATGATGACAAGGACGCATTTTACGCGCAGCTCGAACGCGAGTACGATCGCTGCCCAAGCCACGACGTCAAGATCATCCTAGGAGATTTGAACGCTCAGGTAGCCCAGGAGGAGGAATTCAGACCGACGATTGGTATGTTCAGCGCCCACCAGCAGACGATAAAAAACGGCCTACGACTCATTGATTTCGCCGCCTCCAAAAATATGGCCATACGTAGCACCTTTTTCCAACACAGCCTCCTTTATCGTTACACCTGGAGATCACCACAGCAGACGGAATCTCAAATGGACCACGTTCTGATTGACGGACGGCACTTCTCCGACATTATCGACGTCAGGACCTATCGTGGCGCCAACATCGACTCCGACCACTATCTGGTGATGGTCAAACTGCGCCCAAAACTCTCCGTCATCAGCAATGTACGGTACCGGCGACCGCCACGGTACAACCTAGAGCGACTGAAGCAATCGGATGTCACCTCAGCATACGCGCAAAATCTCGAAGCCGCGTTGCCAGACGAGGGCTAGCTCGATGAGGCCCCTCTAGAGAATTGCTGGAGTACAGTGGAAGCAGCCATCAACGACGCAGCCGAGAGCACCTTCGGGTACGTGGAACGGAATCGACGGAACGAATAGTTCGACGAAGAGTGCAGAACGGTTTTGGAGGAGAAGAACGCAGCGAGGGCGGTAATGCTGCAGCAAGAGACTCGACAGAACGTGAAATGTTACAAACAGAAGCGGAAACAGCAGACCCGCCTCTTTCGGGAGAAAAAGCGCCGCCTGGAAGAAGCCGAGTGTGAAGAAATGGAACTGCTGTGCCGTTCCCAAGAAACACGCAAGTTCTATCAGAAGCTCAACGCATCCCGCAACGGCTTCGTGCCGCGAGCCGAAATATGCAGGGATAAAGACGGATGCCTCTTGACGGACGGACGTGAGGTGATCGAAAGGTGGAAGCAGCACTTCGATCAGCACCTGAAGTTAAGGATGCCATTCACCAGCTCAAAACCAACAAAGCAGGTGGTAAGGATGATATCGCAGCTGAACTCATCAAGATGGGCCCAGAAAAGTTGGCCACCTGTCTGCATCGGCTGATAGTCAGGATCTGGGAAACTGAACAGCTACCGGAGGAGTGGAAGGAGGGGATAATCTGCCCCATTCACAAGAAAGGCGACCATTTGGAATGTGAGAACTTCAGGGCGATCACTATTTTGATTGCTGCCTACAAAGTGCTATCCCAGATCATCTTCCGTCGTCTGTTACCTAAAACGAATGAGTTCGTGGGAAGTTATCAAGCTGGCTTCATCGACGGCCGGTCGACAACGGACCAGATCTTTACCGTACGGCAAATCCTCCAGAAATGCCGTGAATACCAGGTCCCAACGTATCACCTGTTCATCGACTTCAAAGCGGCATACGCAGAGCTATGGAGAATCATGGACGAAAACGGTTTTCCTGGGAAGCTGACTAGACTGATTTAAGCAACGATGGACGGTGTGCAAAACTGCGTAAGGGTTTCGGGTGAACTATCCAGTTCATTCGAATCTCGCCGGGGACTGCGACAAGGTGACGGACTCTCATGCCTACTCTTCAACATCGCTCTGGAAGGTGTGATGCGACGAGCCGGGCTCAACAGCCGGGGAACGATTTTCACAAAATCCGGTCAATTTGAACGGTGTGTGGCGGAGAAAGATGAACCACGAGCTCGCTGCACTTTACGGTGAACCCAGCATCCAGAAGGTGGCCAAAGCCGGAAGGATACGTTGGGCAGGGCATGTTGCAAGAATGCCGGGCAACAACCCTGCAAAGCTGGTGTTTGCAACGGATCCGGTTGGCACAAGAAGACGTGGAGCGCAGAGAGCACGATGGGCGGACCAGGTGGAGCGTGACTTGGCGAGCATTGGGCGCGACCGAGGATGGAGAGCGGCAGCCACAAACTGAGTATTGTGGCGTAGGGGTGGTGGGGGTAAAGTGGACAACCTAAGCAATTTGGTCGTTTCCAGTGGAAATACGGCAAAATCCATTTGCTTTTCCGAGTAACATGGAAGGTAATGATGTACTCTAGAATTCTCGTAAAGGATTGCATTTCAAAAAATATTGTTTTCTTTGATTATTTTCTTCACCAAAACGTGCATCAAAATAGCGTGAAAAAAATCGGTGGGGGTAAAGTGGACAATCGATGGGGTAAAATGAACAAGTCGTTAAAAGTTACATAACAGCATATTGTTTCTATGTTTTTAATTACAAACTATCAAATTTCATACGAAACCTCAATTTTGTTGCTTTAAAATTTTTAATACAAACTTTGAAACACACTCAAATAATTATCGTAAAAATAGTGTAAAAAACAAGCACTTTTTTGGATGAAAATTATATTTTGTTGATATAAAATATTTTTTTATAACTTTTTACTTCAACTATCTCACGATATGTATGATGGCTGATGATTCTGGAGTTTGCATAAAAAATTATGAAATTTTGGTGAAATTTGAACCGATTGTCCATTTTACCCCCACCGTCTGATTATGTTAAAATTATTCCCAAAACATTTTTTTTTTCACAAAACTCATTTTTTTTCGGTCAAATATAGTCTTCTACTTGGTCTTCATTGGTTAAGGGTGTAAAACTTGTAATAATTTGGAAATAACTTACGAGAAAACCTTAGCCATGTTAAGCAGATTTTACATCATTTCCGATTATTCACGTTATTTTTAAAGATTTTGTCATTTTAAAGAGGTTTATTTGATTTCAATGATCAAGATCAGCAAAAGTATAACGATTCATGCTCAGGCATAAGCGTCAATCGTTAAAACATGTTGAAACACAATAGAAGCCATGAAACTGTACCCTGTCCATTTTACCCCACCTGTCCACTTTACCCCCACCACCCCTACTCGTGTAGTGACTCCTTAAGGGATTCCTCCCGAAAAGGAATACGCAAAATTATAGAATTCAGCCGGGTTTTCCTCAGGTAATCCAGGATTTTTTAGGTATTCGTGTCAGATTTACTGATGGAATTCCTTCAAAAAATCTTCCAGAGTGTTTTCAGGGATTTCTTCAATAATTCCTTGCGGGATTTCTTCTATGATTGTTTCAAGGGTTCTTGCTCAACTTCCTGTCAGGATTCCTGCCATGATTTTTCTAATTAGATCTAAGGATTCCATCAGGTAGTTTCCGGGATTCTTTCAGTACAGGGAGAGCGAAACTAGTTTTGCCGAGCCGAAATATCCCAAAACAAGCCAAAAAAGACGACAAAATCCGGTAAAACCCTCAAAATTTTTAGACAGCTTTAGTATCAACATCAGAGGTCAGAATTTCTTTAGAAAGTTCTGAAAGGATTCTTTCAGGAATTCTAGCCGGCATTCCTTCAGAGATCCCTGCTAACATTACTTCACGGATTCCTCCTGGTATTCTTTCAAAGATTTCTGTCATGATATATTCAGATAATCTAATGAGGATTGTTTTAGGAATAAGTTCCAGGATTCCAGGAATGCGGCAGCCACAAACTGAGTATTGTGGCGTACTATTGTTGATTAAATGTGATGTTGAACAAATAAATGTATGTATGTAAATTTAATAAATACTTCCATTCCACTTGTAATTTTTTCTTTCTTTACTTAATGTATTCCTGCGTTGGATAAAATTAACGTTTAGTGTACGACTCGTACTGAAAATCGTTATTTTCCAATTTGCTGCATAAATAATTATTATGTCGTTCAAGTTAGCCAATTATTATGCATTTCTGTTACCATTCCCCATATTTAAATTAATGCATGTTTAGAACGTCGACAATCGCTCTGATAATGATATGAAGCATGATTTGAGAAACCGACGCCGTCCGACACCGTTCTCTCCCTCTCTCTTGTCGTGCCAGACAGACGTCGACCACCTGAACGACAAAAAGCGCCAGCGAATGAAACGCCTGCTTCATTCGCTCGCTGCCCGCCGTCCGTCATCCAAACGTGTTGTGTGGTACCTAGTCGTCGTCGTGCAGTGAGCGGCGTCGTGCTAGGCTCGGTATCGCGTGTTCCTTGTTTCTCGTGCGCTTGTTGGTTTCTTGGTGCGTATGGTTGGTTGATGGTAGGGAAGGAAGCATGTTTTGCATGTTGCGTATCTGCTAGTGCTTCCATTTAGTGTTGGATCGAATTGTTGTTTTTGCCTAAATCTATCGGTTGGATTTGAAAGTGTTACTAGTGTATTATGGTGATTTGCACGAATTAAGTTGAGATTGAAGGCAATTCAATAATTGTAGAAGAACCTTGAGGGGATGATTACTTGCGGTAGCATAGAGGCATGAAACAGCAGTGCTGTGAAGTAATTAAAACACGCTACTCAAGTAGCTACGATAGGTTCAAGTGCAGGTGCTAAGTGGCGATCCGGTGCAGACACGGTTTGCACGAATGCAAAGTGCGTTAAAGTGCAAAACTACGGTTCTAGTGGGGAAGCATACAATCTGTTGGGGGTACCGTGAACGGAAGCAGTGAAAAGAAATAGAATATCGATCGCTTCCTGGTGGTTGGATGTCTGGTCTCAGCATCATTATCATCGGCCGCATATAGAGAGTGAGCGAGGAGCAAAGAAAATCGATAATCCCATCAGGAGTGCAGGAGATGCCAGTGCGGATGATGGAGTCATCTCCGGTTGCCATGGTCATGACTTCACGTGATCTGCTGCCAGATTCTAACACGAACAAACTCCGGACGGAAGATTATCCCATGACCAGTATGGGCGACAACCGGTTCGAGAGTAATCTCAGTCCAAGTTCGGTGGGGGTCCCAGATGTGTCACGGTCGCCCTCGGTTGGGGAAACCTTTATGTCGGCTGCCACCGATGGACCCCACTCGTCGTCGGAAGATTCGGATTCCAGTGATGATGACATGGAACCCGATCATCTTAAAAGAGTTAAACCTTTGGGATCACCTTCATCCAACAGTAATCCAAACTCGGCCACCGTATTCGATCCGGTTCCTTCATTGCCGCTGGAGCCAAACCTGAGCCCAATTCAGCGCCCTCTGTCACCGGGTGAGGGCCCTTCCGGATCGACGTCAATCTCGATGTCGATAGGCTCGATGGGTAAGTCAGCTTCTCGCCCGTTCGAATAACGCTTGAGTTGGATTTTCGGAGGAATTAGACGCGTAGTAATATGATTGATAATGGAATTTATCTGCGCCCAACAACGGCCTATCGGAGGTGTGAGTGGTCATCGCCTTACCGCGATGCGATAAGGGGTGGTGCTGATGCTGATAAAGCAATCTTGGAAAGTTCGAGGGGTGTAATTGATTTGCAAATTATTTCAAATGCTGTCAGGAAGGGGTGATTAACCCTCGATAGGTAACCATGAAAAATGGGGCTTGGGACTTGGGACTATATAGCAAGGTGAAAATGTTATGTGGGATTTTCAGCCCTGAATGCTGTTTGGATGACGAAAATCGTGCGTTTGATGCTTGCAGGTACCTTTTTTAGATCCATTCATGTGTGTCCTAGTCCTTTAACCCTAAAAGGGATACCTTCATGGCCTCAGTTTCGTCACCTCGCTGAGTGTCTTCCATCAAAGACGAGCTCTGAAAGGCGCCTGGGGTCCAATGGACCCCAGGTATCCCTTTTAGGGTTAATTAAAGCCTGCGCACTTTAGAATCGGTACACTTTCAACCGGCTGCCGCTCAAAAACGGTGTCACTTGGAAAAAAGTGTTGTTAGAAGCAATTGAAGCTTATCTATTGTAGTTTGTAGGAAAAATATAAAATTTGCTGTTTTTATATTTTTAGATGAACTATTGATCTGAATTCGTAAATAGTGCCAGTTTTTTCTGCACACATTGAGCAAAAACCAATCATAGTCAGATTCAAGATTTATGTAGGAATATATAATTACCAAATACACCAATTACGCAGTATAGAATAGTTGTTGGTATTATGATTGTTGATTAAGGGAGGTAAAACATTCCGTGAGTGTTTTAAAATTTCCAATATAGCTATGGTAAACCTTTGAAGGATTTTATGGAAAATCCAAGGCTTGTATAGATATTTAAGGCCAAAAAAGTTGTTTTCGCATAAACTTTAGTTCGACAAATACGCATACGGGAAGGATACCGTCAAATGGGGTAACTTGCAACACTTTTCGACTTTGAAGCAATATCATTGAAAATCTATGCATTTGAAACACGCTGTGAAGCATCGTGTACACTAATTACCACGAGTAGAATACTATGCAGGACTTCATTTACTAAAAAACGTTGCCACCTAATCAGGAAGAGCGAAATACATGCTTGTTGCAAGTTAGTCCATCTGTGGGGTAACTTGCAACACATGGCGTGAAGCTAAGTAAGCTACCATTAAACTGTATTAATATTCATATTCTTGGTCATATTGTAAGTTTTTGATTGCAATGCATGAAAAATGCTTTGAAAAGATGTACATTAACCAACGGAAATACGATTTTTCGGTAAAGGGCTGGTACTTGGGTTGGTAGTTATTATAAGCGAGAGTATATCTTTTCACAGCAGGTCTTACGTCTGTCAACTATAAAATATATATGGATCTCATGACTCAGTAGTAGTTACAAAATGTCAACAATGCTTAATGTAATTTGTTGAAAAGGTAAAGTGAGTCATCTTTAGGTAATGTTTAGTTTGAAGTGGTGTTTGGCTACTTCAGCTAAAATAATATGAATGGGTGTTTAAATTCAACTTTGTAAACATCAAATCCGTCAATTTGGGCATTCTATTGAAATGATTTACTCCATCTAGGTTCAGAATAGATGTTGGTGGTTGTTTTAGAACGTTCATAAACTGAATTAAACTTTCATCAAGGTGAAGCATGAATAAAATTTTAAAATGTGGGAATCCCTAACAATGTTTGGAAGTCTTGTGCAAAAAAAATGATAAAACTGAGTCGACATTTGAAAATAAGCACGTTACGTAATTAATCAATGATCCATTTCGATTATTTCTGTCCGAAATATCGTGAAATAAAAATAAATTATAGAAAGTTTTGTGAATTTCAACTGTTGCAAGTTACCCCATAGTGGATGTCGAATACGATAATGATTTTTTACATTACTTAGACGATAAGTTTATCAAACTTTTATCGTTCAGTTGAGCTTACTATTAGATACCCTAACTACAAGGAAAGTCATCAGACTGATCGCACTTATCATAGGAGAGAGGTAAAGCACGATTTTCATACTTGTTTTTATGGCATAAAATGAGCAAACCGTTTTAACAGTGTAGCTAAACAATAAGCAAAGAAACAAAACTGATTTTTTTCACTAAAACGATCTTTGGTACAAATAATATTGATAACCGAAATGGTGGAGCATACTAGCTTTCATTATAATGTGAAAAAAGTTCACAATTATTGTATGCCATCGTGTTGCAAGTTACACCGCTGTTGCAAGTAACCCCGTTTTACGGTACTATACGAATAGTATTGGTATACAAGAAATCAATGATTTGATGCAGAACAATATAAATAATCGTGACTTGAAAGCTGTATGGACTATTGCTGACGAAATTCATTGCATGTGTTTTGATGGCGTGGAATATCTAACGATTTTTTCAATAAAACTGAATCTACTCAGATTTTTTTTTTATTTGTGATCATAGAATCACATCTATAGTTCCATAATCTATATGGTTTTCAGTGTTTTATCCATGTAAACTATTTTATTTTGGGCTTATTATGAGGAGTTAGCCTTATGACTGTTAATTTTCGACTACTGTGAGGGAAAACTGCTAATAATTCCAAAAATAATCCAGATTTCGATATGAATTAAATTGGGCCACTTGAATTGGGGAATTATAGATCCAAAAAACGATCCCAGGAAACATTTTTTCGAAAAAAATTACTTTGAGTAAAATTATGTTTTGAATTTTGCGTGAATGGACAATAAGGCTATAAGTTTATTATGGTCTTGTGAACCATATTTGTCAAGAGTTTAATGTCGTAACTTGTTTTGAGCATATATTTGATGAATATAATTTTGTCTCTTGTGGAAATATCAGCCCGTAATCTGTGAAATTTGCGAATGTTGACGATCATTGGTTTGTGCAGAATGAAATGGCATGAATTTCACAATCAGGTCAAAATTTTATCTTGAAGAAATAAAAACTGAATTTTTCATATTTTTCCTACAAAATACAATAAATAAGCTTCATTTGCTTCTTACAACATTTTTTTCTAGGTTAAACCGTTTTTGATCTGCAGCCGATTGAAAGTGTACCGATTCTAAAGTGCGCAGGCTTTATGTCTATTTTATTTCTTCTCGAACGCGTATTCAGTTCACAGAGTTTACTACATCATGGGTCTGACTAAAAAAAAATTCGATTATGTAGTGTTAGTGTATCCATCTATAAAATCGGCCACAACGATTTTTCCAGTAATTCTGTCAGTGTTTATTTCTGCAATTTCTTTGGAAATACATCTTGAAATTCCCTGGCCTTGGATTATATCTTCCAGGAAGCTTTGATTTCAGGCAAGTGGCCGATGTGCTTTGCAGTAATGATTGGAATAGCTGAATGTATAATCAATGGCAAACAATTCTGTAAAAATCCGATCTTCAAGTCATCTGATATAGTTATACTGATCATGCTGCTGCATAGTATATGGAACATTTGTCGAAGTCATTTATGTGCCGGGAAAATATAATTCCAAGTTGGTGAGAATATTACAAACTGAGGGAGGGTAATGGGCCAAGTCAGACCCCTGAATGGGCAATGGGGGTTAGTGTATGGGAATGCCATTGAAGGTTTGTAATATTCTCCGAGGCTTTCGAAATCCAACAGGGCGCGTCCCCGGGTTGCGGATAGGGGGAAAAGGGAGATTTTTCGCATTTGTACTGTAATCAGCCAATGTGATATTATCTCCTATGGTGTTGTAGTGCTAATGAATGATCTCATTCTATGGGAATTCGAACCTTATAATGTATTGTTTATTAACTTCAATTTTCTAAGCTTGACAAGGTTTTGAAGACAAACATGAGATGAGAGAATTGCCTAATAGGAAAGTCACATCAGCAAAGCTTTTACATATGCAAATGCTATCCATGGGGTCATGTCTAGCATTTAATATGTATATGGCAATGACTGGTTCTTACCTAGTAGGGACAGTACGCGGACAATTCGATTAAAGGCTTAATTGGGAATAATATATTTTCCAGAACTGAAGGGACATTTTTTCCGGGGTGACTGGCGAGTCGGAGAGGGTAGAAGTTTCCGTTTGTTATAATTGACAAAATAAACAATCGGGCGCTTTTTCTTTCTATGACTTGCTTGGCATTTTGTGGATTTTTGTTTTGTTTGGTTTTGGAAGGTATGCGATTCACTATTGAGCCTTAAAATTATTTTGCATCTGAATAGCATTGATATTGTCAAGTCAGTATCAACACCCTAATCCCACACCAAAATACCCTTTTCCTACCCCATGGCGTTTATGTGGTCAGCAAAGACTATTCAGCCATTACCCCTTCTTATCATCGGCTTTGGACTGACTTGCGCTCTCATTGCCCCACCAAATGCTGCAAAATGAAAATGAAATGAAAATGAAATACATCTCAAAATTCCTCCCAGGGTTTTTACACGATTCCTTTCGTATTTTGTCACGCCATTTGTCTTGGTATACCTTTTTGAATTCCTTCCGGATTCCTACCAGATTTTTTTCCAAGATTCGATAATTTCTTTCCGGAATTCTTGCTTGAGAATCTTCTAGGATTCCGGAATTCCAATTGATTTCTCCTGGATTTTTACATACAGAATTTTATGTCATACAAATCATACAGAATTTCTCTAGAGATTTTCTCAGTTTTGCTTCCAAGAGTTCCCGTGGATTTCTACCAGGATTTATCCCGAGATATAGACAAGAGTTTCTCTCAGGAATACCGCAGATGTTGTCGCGGAATTTATGTTAGTGTTTCTCTCGGGATTTCTTTTGAAGGTGATATAGCTGTTTGTTCCGGGATTTCTTCCGAAGTCTCTTCAGTGATTTTTTCAAGAAAGTTAGACTTTCTCTAGAGTTTCTTCTTGGCTTTCTACAGAAGTTTCAGCTGGTATATTTTCCAAAGGTTCTCACGGGATTTCTTTTTATATTTCTCTCAGAGCTTCTGAGAGAAAGATTCCTTCCGTTGTTGATCCTGGGTTGTCTCTCAGAGTTTTTCAGAATTTATCCTGGACTTTCTTCTTTGTTTTAGAGAATTTTCTGAGATTTTTGCAGGAGCTACTGCTGGTGTTTCTCATGGAACGTAACGTTTTTTTTCGAATATTTACCAAGGCTTTTTCTTGTAGTTGATTATCTAATTTCTTGCAGTGATCCACCTGAGATTATTTTCTTACAGATTTTCAGACCTCTTCCAGGAATCTCTACCAAAAATTATCCCGAGATTCTGGATGCTCCTCTTTGGGATTCCTTTAAAAGTTGCTCCCGGTATTCTTGCAGGATGTGTCTGTCTGTCTGTCTGTCTGTCTGTCTGTCTGTCTGTCTGTCTGTCTGTCTGTCTGTCTGTCTGTCTGTCTGTCTGTCTGTCTGTCTGTCTGTCTGTCTGTCTGTCTGTCTGTCTGTCTGTCTGTCTGTCTGTCTGTCTGTCTGTCTGTCTGTCTGTCTGTCTGTCTGTCTGTCTGTCTGTCTGTCTGTCTGTCTGTCTGTCTGTCTGTCTGTCTGTCTGTCTGTCTGTCTGTCTGTCTGTCTGTCTGTCTGTCTGTCTGTCTGTCTGTCTGTCTGTCTGTCTGTCTGTCTGTCTGTCTGTCTGTCTGTCTGTCTGTCTGTCTGTCTGTCTGTCTGTCTGTCTGTCTGTCTGTCTGTCTGTCTGTCTGTCTGTCTGTCTGTCTGTCTGTCTGTCTGTCTGTCTGTCTGTCTGTCTGTCTGTCTGTCTGTCTGTCTGTCTGTCTGTCTGTCTGTCTGTCTGTCTGTCTGTCTGTCTGTCTGTCTGTCTGTCTGTCTGTCTGTCTGTCTGTCTGTCTGTCTGTCTGTCTGTCTGTCTGTCTGTCTGTCTGTCTGTCTGTCTGTCTGTCTGTCTGTCTGTCTGTCTGTCTGTCTGTCTGTCTGTCTGTCTGTCTGTCTGTCTGTCTGTCTGTCTGTCTGTCTGTCTGTCTGTCTGTCTGTCTGTCTGTCTGTCTGTCTGTCTGTCTGTCTGTCTGTCTGTCTGTCTGTCTGTCTGTCTGTCTGTCTGTCTGTCTGTCTGTCTGTCTGTCTGTCTGTCTGTCTGTCTGTCTGTCTGTCTGTCTGTCTGTCTGTCTGTCTGTCTGTCTGTCTGTCTGTCTGTCTGTCTGTCTGTCTGTCTGTCTGTCTGTCTGTCTGTCTGTCTGTCTGTCTGTCTGTCTGTCTGTCTGTCTGTCTGTCTGTCTGTCTGTCTGTCTGTCTGTCTGTCTGTCTGTCTGTCTGTCTGTCTGTCTGTCTGTCTGTCTGTCTGTCTGTCTGTCTGTCTGTCTGTCTGTCTGTCTGTCTGTCTGTCTGTCTGTCTGTCTGTCTGTCTGTCTGTCTGCCTGTCTGTCTGTCTGTCTGTCTGTCTGTCTGTCTGTCTGTCTGTCTGTCTGTCTGTCTGTCTGTCTGTCTGTCTGTCTGTCTGTCTGTCTGTCTGTCTGTCTGTCTGTCTGTCTGTCTGTCTGTCTGTCTGTCTGTCTGTCTGTCTGTCTGTCTGTCTGTCTGTCTGTCTGTCTGTCTGTCTGTCTGTCTGTCTGTCTGTCTGTCTGTCTGTCTGTCTGTCTGTCTGTCTGTCTGTCTGTCTGTCTGTCTGTCTGTCTGTCTGTCTGTCTGTCTGTCTGTCTGTCTGTCTGTCTGTCTGTCTGTCTGTCTGTCTGTCTGTCTGTCTGTCTGTCTGTCTGTCTGTCTGTCTGTCTGTCTGTCTGTCTGTCTGTCTGTCTGTCTGTCTGTCTGTCTGTCTGTCTGTCTGTCTGTCTGTCTGTCTGTCTGTCTGTCTGTCTGTCTGTCTGTCTGTCTGTCTGTCTGTCTGTCTGTCTGTCTGTCTGTCTGTCTGTCTGTCTGTCTGTCTGTCTGTCTGTCTGTCTGTCTGTCTGTCTGTCTGTCTGTCTGTCTGTCTGTCTGTCTGTCTGTCTGTCTGTCTGTCTGTCTGTCTGTCTGTCTGTCTGTCTGTCTGTCTGTCTGTCTGTCTGTCTGTCTGTCTGTCTGTCTGTCTGTCTGTCTGTCTGTCTGTCTGTCTGTCTGTCTGTCTGTCTGTCTGTCTGTCTGTCTGTCTGTCTGTCTGTCTGTCTGTCTGTCTGTCTGTCTGTCTGTCTGTGTCTGTCTGTCTGTCTGTCTGTCTGTCTGTCTGTCTGTCTGTCTGTCTGTCTGTCTGTCTGTCTGTCTGTCTGTCTGTCTGTCTGTCTGTCTGTCTGTCTGTCTGTCTGTCTGTCTGTCTGTCTGTCTGTCTGTCTGTCTGTCTGTCTGTCTGTCTGTCTGTCTGTCTGTCTGTCTGTCTGTCTGTCTGTCTGTCTGTCTGTCTGTCTGTCTGTCTGTCTGTCTGTCTGTCTGTCTGTCTGTCTGTCTGTCTGTCTGTCTGTCTGTCTGTCTGTCTGTCTGTCTGTCTGTTTGTCTGTCTGACCCTTATGGATTCGGAAACTACTGGACCGATTGACGTGAAAATTTGTATGCCGGGGCGAAGACGGCGAAGGTTCTTAGCATTGTCTAAGACATCTCTCCCTCTAAAAATGCGGCTCCCATGTAGATGAATTTGCGGGGCACTTCTCTGAAGCTGTTGTTGATGATGATGATGATGATTGTGTACCCACCATCAGCGCAAGAATTACCTATGGCTGTATCAGGCAGAGTCATACCGGAAGGGAATGATCTAAATTCACTTGATACCTTCGGTAGACAACACGATGGTTGTTATCTCGTGACAAAGTCCGGCCACCCCACGAACATTTGCCCGGAAACCAGTTAATTTAGCTTCCTTAGGCTACCCCGCCTAAAATCTCGAGTATCATGTCATTTGAATATAATTAAATATTCAGTTGACCAATCTCCTGATTTCACCTGAAATAATAAATATCATTATTATGATGTATAGAATTGTAATTGACCCCTATAAAAAATTACAATTTTATTTACCTGTACAGCGCTGAAACAAATCGTTATTGTTAAAATCAAGCAATTAACACTAAAACCAATGATGTATTAGTAATGAAAAAAAAAAAATACAAAAATAGCACAAAACACAAAAAAGAAACCCAATTCTGATCTTGTAACCTTTCTGCTTTTAAATAAATAAAGCTGGAAGATTACAAATTAAAATTTGTTATGGTAGATCTTACGCCGTAACGCACCATTATAAGGTGATCTACCCACGTTACGGGTAAGGCACTTCTCTGAGGCTGTTTGTCAAAAACACATAGGCAGGCAGTACGACGTTTGTCGGGACAGCTAGTATAAGATAATAATTTAATAGTTCCATATATTCCTTATAAATATTCAAGCATGAAAGCTGATCTCGATAACAGCTCAATTTAATGAAGTTCCCTTCTTTATACTATGTTCTCACAAAGCAAACATTACCGATTTGGAAGCCTTATTCAACGCACTTCGTAATTTGTCCGGCTATTTAGCGATAAGATAAGATTATTTCAGTCTTTTATTGAGGCTTTGCTATCGTTGGGTGAGCGATACTATCTGTTCCTAATAGGGAGATTTACTAATTTACACCAGACAGACTGTGTTGAGGAGACTCGTACCCACATTGCCGGATCTAAATTAATAATTATAGCTCGAACTAAACGGCTGGGATGGTCGCAAGTTCTTATCAGTATTTGCAGGGCTTGCAAACCTTGCTTTTCTTATTTGAATTATATTTACATGCACTGGCGTTGCTGCTTGTAGAGGCCAAGGCGGTTAGGGAAAGCTTCTACGAAGGTCTTCTATGTACCTACATTTGTATGATGCGATGAGAGAGTCCGTGTAATCAGTGTTCAGCTATCAAATGTTGGTTGATTTTGTTTACCTTTTCTGACAATCAAGCTTAAACTGCGACATCCAGTCGGTGTGTGCAAACTTAACTGCAACTCTATGCTGCCGATGGACGCATAAATGTCACATGTGCAAAAACAGACAATCGAGAAAATCTCGTCCAAAGTTCGAAAAAATAAATTGTCTCAACTATGAAGCATAAATGCCGAATCGTGTTCTAACATCAACTAATTTTGAATTTGAGCACTAATTTTTGTTTTAGAGCCATTTTGAAATTTCATAGGATTTCCAATGAAACGTGACGATTATGCGTCCACTTATCAGAATGTGACAAATCGGCGTTGCATTTTTTCAACAATTTTCGGAACAAACTACCTATTTTTATTTCCCTATATGATAGTACACCATGATATAAGTTCATGGTCTGCAAAATCTCAATGTTGCCAAAAATGCACATGTGACAATTATGCTTCCACCGGCAGTATGGTGCACATACGTATTTTTAATTGATCCGCTTTGCGAAGGATGTGGATTTAATGGTTCTTCGTTTTTAAAAGCAAAAAAAAAATGACTTTTTAATGGACTTGATCAGTTGTTGAGATAACAATGTGTTCGTTAGCTATCATCAATAAACTTGTTTTGGTAATTACTTAGTTGTTTTTGGTCAAATCACCCTTCCATGAGACTAAAAATTCTAAAAAAAATTTTCAATCTTCAATCATATGTATTGTCAAACCAACTGAGTCAACATTCGGAAGCGCATTGATATCATCCGCACTCACGTGACTCTCACTAATCATTTGTTGTCTGACTAAACTTGCGGCGAGACGCCCCAAGTCTTCAAACGGCCTTGACTGGAATCGTTCGGAGCGGAACAGCTGTATGCTGCAGTGCACGCTCGCTACTAAGGCAACGCAACGCATCGCATCAGACAGAACATCGATCAAAACATTTTCCGTTGTTTTGCCTTCGCGCTCCGAAAACACAACTTGTTCAAACGTAAAAACCGTCAGGTATTTACCGCTCAATGGATGCAGTAGGAGTAGCTATACGTTCAGTAATAACTCGTTTTGGTTCTGTTTATCTAGCCACAGAATGCGTATTGGCGAACGACGCGCCGCGCAACTGGATCTTGTATTTATCGCCTTCCAGCAAATTGCTTCTTGGCCGTCGTCGTCGTCACTCTCAGGCCGTCACCACTAGGCCCAATCCAGTTCTTGGTGTTCATGCTACTTTGCAAACCCTTCAATCGTGTTTTTGATAGAACGAAATATGAGTCATTTAAATACGTAGCAGCGTACAGAACCCTAATTGCAATTCAACTGCTTTTTGGTTCGTGATTCGGAAAACTGGTTTAGAAAAACCATGTTAAAGTTGAAGGGTGTCTGAAGTTAATGCTTCAAAATCTTGAAGATGGCTATCCGAATCAAGAACAAATTTTATATTTATATTTCGTTTTCATTCGATATCTTTTTCATAGTGTACCATACATTAAGGTGCTGATACACTATTTGCCCAGACCCCAAATGTTTGGCTTATTGTTTGTTCCTGTTTATTAATTTAGTTGCCTTTATATACGTAGCAAATATTATTTTTTTTTTTCAAAGATTTCTTGTTCTTTTGAACATAGACTGTTTTCATATTTGTTCTTTGTTGGAATGTTGTAGCTGCTGTCTTCTTATTAGATACTTTTCAAGCACAGGATATTTTTTTTATTCTTCAATCACTTAACCTAATTACAACTCTTTTGTCCACTAGGGCACTGTGTGAGCGATTCCAATTGGCACTTACACTTTGTATAGCGCCTAAATGTATTCTATTCTTATTCAACTATATCTAACTGATTGCCTTTGCGATGCTGTCACTTTTCTACCCTGTCTATGGTACAATAGAGGTAATCACGTTCAAATGTATGCGTGCCTTTTTTTGTAGATGTAGTTGTGAAACTGCGAGGAAAATATTTGCACTCTTACCCCGGACTAGACGTGTGCGCCGAAGCAGTTTTCACCGGCGGCAGCGGTTATAGTAATTTGAGGCAGCGGCGGCGGCGACGCCGGCGCCACGCCGTTCGCCTTATTCGGCGGCGGCGGCGGCGGCGTAATCGGCGTGACCATATTTTTTAGTGAAATGCTAAAAGACGATAATGCAGAATAATTTGTTTCCTGTACTTAAATACAATTTTCATCTACTGTAGATGATCTACATATTTTGTGTGTAAGGTGTCAACACTTGTGTTAACGTATTTTTATCAGAGATTTCAATAAATAACTATCCTTGCAAGAATTATGCTACAAATTTTAGAGAGAATCCTTGAGCATGTTTACCAGTAAATTTATAAAGGATTCCCCTCGATAGAAATTCACAACGCCTCTTCTTTGGATATTTCTTTTCTAAAACTAATCAGTGCTGTCATGGTAAAATCTGTTTTTTTTAGTTCTGTTAGGGTTTTTTTTTTCAGGAATTACTCGAAGGATTCTTTCATGCGTTTCTTTAGGAATTCCTCCAGGCAAACTCTTAATAGATTCTTCTGGAATTTTCTCCAGGGGACTTCCTGGAAGATCCTCAGATATTCCTCCACATTTGGGATCACAAACTTCTCTAGAGATTTATAGAAACCTTCATGGATTCTTCAGATTTTTTTTCTGGTTACCCGGAGTTCCATAAAAAATCACTTCAGGATTTATTTCTTGACGTTTCTCCAGGAATCTCTTAAAAATATCTTTTTGGAATTACTGCACAGCATTCTCCAGTTTCCAAGGACATTTCTTTTTGCGATTCCTTTATGAATACTTCACAATTTCTTCTGGGGAAATTGTATCAGGGAGTTTTGTCCACTAATATCATGCAGACATTGTGCAAGATAACTTTTTTCTTTCAAGAACCCAGACATACAGGAGTTCTTCCAGGATTTGTACCAAATCATCCTTCAACAATTCATAAGGGGATTTATTCAAGAATGCTTTTAGTATCTTTGTCTGCTATTTCTGCACGAATTCCCGGTGAATTGTTTTCAAGGATTCCTCCAGAAACTTTTTTATGATTTAATTCAGAAATTCCTCAAGGATGTTCTTTAAAAATGCCTTCAGTGATTTCATCAGAAACTAGTCCAAGATTTTTTTCCTTAATTTTTTCCAAAAATTTATCATTAAATTCTTCTAGAAATTCTTTCAAAACCATTTCAGGAGTTTTTTACCCTGTTGGGGAAATTAGACTACTGCGTCCAATTAACTGAACTTTTGTGGTGAATCTAAGGAACTCCTCCAACGGTTGTTTCTGAAATTGTTTCAATAAAATTAAATCTGATAAGGAAATTTTTAAACATTTCTATAGATTTTTTTTTCAAATAACTCCAAGAATAACTCCTTTTTTGTAATTTCATAAAATACTTCTGTAAATATCGTTGGAGTAATATCTCAAAGAATTCCCGGAGGAATCTCCAAATGAATCCCAGTAAATATTTCTGAAATATCCGCAGGAGGCATTTCAAAGAGAAACCTTCTAGGCATTTCTTCGGTTACCCCCGAAGATATTTTACAAGGGATGCCTTGGAAGAAAATCATTGAAAAATGTTTGAGGTAATCTCTTACTGACATTCAAGAAAAATCATTAAACTACTGAAGAAGTCTTAAGTGATATTTCAGATGGAATTCTTTTTGAATTTTTTCAACTGAGAGAGTTACAGCGGTAATTTCTTTCTTGCTGGCAGTCTTATGTGTTGGCTCACGAAACAATTATTTTCGCTTCAACGTTTCGATCCCTGTTTGGATCTTCATCAGGGGATCTGAGTATGTATTTAAAAAATACAGATGGCGTATCGAAGTGAAGTACTAAAATACCATACCGTAACTTGAATTTCAGGCACAAACCACAAGATAGATAGCTTAAATGAGTAAATTTTCATATGACTTTTCCCGACATGCACAGACAACAGTACAGGCCAAAAGATTATGGACATTGACAAATATTTTTTTGTAAGTGAAAGTTTTTGTATTTTTTTTCTTCCATGTTATCGATACTTTAATGTTCAATGTTTTATGTTCAATGTACCCTCCCCATTTTTTAAATACATATTCAGATCCCCTGATTAAGATCCAAACCGGGATCGAAACGTCGGAGCAAAAAAAAAAATGTTTCGTGAGCCAACTCAGATGGAATTCTTTAGTAGGCTTTAGATGGAATCCATGGAGGAATTTCTGAAAGAATCCTTGGAGGAATATTTGAATAAATTGTTTCTCCAATTCCTGAAGATTATGTGAAAGCATTTCAAGGAATTTTCTGAAATAATTCTAGAAAGAGTTGCTAAAGAAATTTCTGGAAACTCTCCCTCTGACACCCTTGGTGGAATTCCTACAAGGATTTATTAATAAATATTTGGAAAAAATCCGAGACAAACAAAATTCATGGAGGATGTTCGGAAAGATTTCCCGAAAGAATTCATGAACATATTTTTAAAAGAACCCTTGAAAGAAAGTCTGGAGAAATACTCTAACTTCTTTATAGGTTCCTAGAAATTTCCAAAAGAATATATGTAAAACTTTCTAGGAATTGTTATTGAAGATATTTCTAAATTTCTTCAATAATCCGAAGAAAAATTCTTAATGGTATCCTTGGCAGAATTTTAGGAGGAATTACTGGTGAAATACGTGAAGGAATATCCGAAGTAACTCATGAACTATATGTTTTTTTAGAAATCACTGAAAGAATATCTACTGGAATTACAAATCAAAATCATGGAAGACCTTCTGAAGGATGCCCCGGAGACACTCCATGAAGAAAATTATAGAAGAAGCCCTAAAAGAGTTTTCGGATTATCCGATAGAGGATGTTCCTGAAAGAACCCTGGGATAACTGTATAAATATAATTTCTGGAGTTATTTCTGAAGGACGAACGTAAGTTACGCCACGCTTATTCATGGAATTTCTAATAAATCAATGGCGCCATTTCAGGAGGTTCTCCATAGAAATTCTTTGGAAAATTTATGGAGCAACTTAAAACATCTCCAAAAATATGTCTGAAGATACATTAGATTTTTTTTTTAAGAATCCTTGGAGAAGTTCCTGAAAGAATTCGGGACTTTAAATTTTCAAAAAACAAAACGCTGTTAGAATTTCAGGAATCTATGTGGGGTTTTCTGAAACAATCCCCGGGGGAATTTCTGAAATAATTCATGGGGATGGAGTTTTTTTAGAAGAACTCTTGGTGAAATTTCTGGAGGGTCCTCTATAGGAATTTCTGAAGATTGCATGGCATATATGTCTTTAAAAAAAGGTTCAAAAGAAGGTTATTACCTTTCGGCTCGCATCTCTATCTGATAATAGCTCACTCGGTTCTGTAAAGTTAATTTCCTTCATTGTGGATCACGCTTTAAGGGGGAAATGAGTTTGGATTTTCTAACACATGCTCGCTAAATTTTCTCACATGTGTGAGTTTTCAATTGAAGATGAAAAAAATACTCGAATTTTCACCACTATCTGATATCGAGTTATTTTAAAATTTGCTTCAACGCTTGCTCAAGACACTTACCATTTCATTGAGACCAAGAAACACAACATTTTCACAATATTTCACTGCAAAACTGCTATTTTATAAATTGTGCGCTATATTTTTCAAATCCCCCCCCCCCCCCCCAACGCACACCAGCTCGTACCATTTCACTAGCACTATTTTACCGGGAACAGTCTCACTTTTTAATTGCCTCTCGAAACGTAATTGCTTCCATAATCGGAGTGTAAAATGTTTCACCGGCTTCACAAATGGAATAATATTCACTATATCACGAAAAAGTTCGCGGCGATAGCCACACAATCGCGAAAACTGCACAAAATCGTTTTTCACTTTCCATTCCCGTAACGTGGGTAGATCACCTTAGAATGGTGCGTTGCGGTGTAAGATCTACCAAATCAAATTTTGATCTTGATATTTACCGTATTTATAAATATTCCAAGATCAAAGTTTGATGCACTTTTTGTGTTTTGGAGTATTTTTGTTTCAATGTACAGCTAATCAACATTTTATTTCAGCAGGATTCAGGTAAATTTATCGTACGATATAAATGATATTGTAAAAATTTGTAACTGTGGCGAGCGTATCACTAATATGTAGCTTATTTGACGTACGTATGTTATTTTATATTTCAGATTAATAGTAATTCAACCAAATGCCATCAACATGACGAGGAAAGCAGTCTAACAATGGTGTGCCTGAACGTTGACCAAGCGTATCCTTTGGAGTTTACTCTTCCACTAACAACACCCAAATTCCCGTGACGCCTAGGCCTGAGAGCTCGTAGAGTTGTCTACATCTTTCATAGGTGTCCAAAACTAACTATCCTTTCCCATTCCTCAGCAGTCGCAAGGACGTGGCCAGGACAGTGCTCGACCATTGGAGGATTGCGTTAGTCTTGTCTAAGAGTCAAAGATTAGTCCCAAATCTTTGTGCTTTGGTTCGGACGGGAAGGAGGCAACGCTCATAACAGCGGTCTAGGACTGTACCACCTACGAATTTGTGCGACTCGCTTAATGCTAATGCTATGCTAATGCTAATGCTAATTGCATGGAATATATGTCTTCAAGAATGTCATTCCAAGAGATAAACAAAGAATATGTAGGAGGATGTAGGATGTGTTTGTGAACCTAATGATGATATAATAAGCCAAGAATTTTGTTGATAATTCGTTATGGTTTACAAAATAGACTCGCTTTGTTCGTACAATAGAATAAGTGAGGATCTTCAAAGTATTGCTGTTAGAAATCACTAAAGTAAATTACATAAAAAATGTTACAAAAGATAGACAAGAAAAACTTCAGAAAAATCCTCCTAATATGCAGAAGAAAAAACAATAGAAATTGTTCAAAAATTGCTATCAGGTTTAAATATATGATTCGTAAAGTGTTGGCGAGAAAAAAAACTTTGTCGTTTTCTCATCGGCGTGGGTACTTTTGTTCGGCGGCGTGGAAAAATATGAACAGCGGCGCGCCGGGTCAATTCAACTGGCGGCGGCGGCGTGAAAAAATCGTCGGCGGCGGCGGCGCGGCGCGGCGGCGCACACGTCTAGGGGTTAGTTTTATCATTATTTACCCGTTTTACCCAATTCGATTGGGTACTATTTGTATATGCAATCTGAATAGCCTTTGAATCGGCGTGCACTTTTGTGTGAGGAAAAATTCGCGCTAGTGTTCGTGTGTTGAAATGTCACTTATCTCTATGATGAGCACGAGGATGTTAATGTGTGGCTTTTGTTCCTTAACCAGTCCGCTTGGGGTTGATTCGGCGGAATAGAAAGCCAAACTGACTCCGAAGCCACACCGTGAACACTCCTTTATTATAAACCCATCTCTCTTTCGGCTTAGATGCCAATGCACAACACACTCGCGTTTGTCTCTCAATTTGTCAATTAGCAGCATTTCGTGCCTTCTAATTACAAGTTTTTCCAGTATGTTTCAAACATACCAGCAGATCTGGTAAAATACCAGTAAAGTGCAATATAATATAATTGAGAAGCACTTTACATAAGTAACTGCTTTTCAACGAATTGTCCATTCGACTAAATATTTGTCAATGTTTCCTCTTCCATTTTCGACGAAATGTTATTTGACCAAATGTCATTCGACCAAGCGTTATTCGGCCAAATATCATAGATTCTCATATACTCACTCATCTCTACACACCTGGTTAAATCTTTGCCAGAATTTATATTATGTCTCTCAAGAAAAATCAGAATATGGAGATTACCTGCCTCTGGCGTCTGATATAAGCGCGGCAGTCACTACCCAAGTAACCACAAGCATTATATCATAACATTAATTCAATCGTATAATAGTTTAGCTAATGCAAGATAACTTTTATTTTACATCTGTCAAGTAATGAAGCGTTTAATCTACATTATGAAAGCATTGAAGCATTACGAGATTTTGACAGTTCTGTAAAGTTCTATAGGGCCGTTGCTTAATGCTTCATTGCATTACCATGTTAAAAGCTTTATAGCAATCAAAAATGCAAGCATTTATTACTATATATATATGCCTTTACTAAAGCTTCCATCGTTGTAAACAGAAAAATACCCCTCAGTTCGAAAAAAAATCTGTAAAACATTTATGGAAACAGAACCATTCAGAACAAAAGAAAATCAAACCAAAATTTCATGGATTACTGCGTTGCACTTAGATTATCATGCTCAGATGTTGCTGTTTGAAAATTTATATTATGTATGGTTTTTGTGGTTTCTGGTTAGGATATGAAAACAATCAGATGCTGAGGGAACAAAAATTATGTGAGGTATTGGTTTCCTTATTTAACATAATTTATTTTATTTTATTGTTTCTTATTTATTGTATTTTTTGGTAGAAGTGAGCACGTATGAAAACAAAAAAAAAACAGAATCAACACAGACGAATTTATATTCGAGAGTAAGATAATTGATGACATTCAGATTTTTTAGAGTTGCTGCAAACACAACTCAATAAGGCACGAGCTAAGTATACGTTACCTTATGTTGCACATTTTTCGAGGTGCAAAATACATGGTATCGTAGCACACAGCGTTAGCGCGTCTGAGTTTCATCGTGGTCCGGTTTCAGAAGTTTAGGTTCAATTCCCGAAATACAATAAAAACATCAAAGTGAGAGTATCGGAACAGGTATGAGAAGATAAATCATGCATTAAGTATGTATTCCATACGATTTGATTGCATTAGCTATATGGTACAAGCATTTTATATGCTTTAGCAATCACCACAGTAAAGCTTGCTTTAAATCAACAATAGTAGCGCCACTTTCGACTTTAAACCTACTTTAATGGTGCCTATATGACAAAACAACTTTATATCGCATGTCATCTAAGACACTATAAAGCGAAATTAATGCTCTATATTCAGCGTCATGGTTACTTGGGTAATCATAACAGCGTCACCAGATTTAAAAGTATTTTATTCCATTATATAGGGTTTGACAGCCAGTACATACACTCATTCCACTGAGCCACTTTTGCAGTTAATCACAAATACATTCAAAAATATCTGTCACTTCGCGAAACCCACGTGCTTTTGTTTTTGGCGGGAACATATTTTCTTTTGTTTTGTCTTGCGAGTGTCATTGCGGCTGTATGCCTTGCGAGCGTACGACCGCTGCCGGACTCTAATAAAAGATAAGCGCGACAATATTTTATAAGAACAGACACAGCTTCCGATAGATGGATGGTTCTTTTTTCTTTTTTGTGGTTCTACGTTCACACTGGAACATGGCCTGCCTCCTTTCCACAGTTATTAATTGAAGGGCTTTCTTTGCCTACCATTACAAGAATATTGTAAGGCAAGCACAATGATACACTATGCCCAGGGAAGTCAAGTAAAGCTCCCGACCTGGATGGGAATCAAACGGATTGGCGATTCTAAGCCGCTAACTGGAGACCCCTGATGAATGGTAAACACAGTGAATACAGATTAGACCTGTTCACTTAAAAAATCTCCAATTCTTAAGGAGAAACTTCAACGAATACCTCTTTTTGCAAGTGAGCAAAACCAGGAAAATCAAGTGCAGCTTGGTTCGATGCTTCGTTCGTCAAATTTGTGCCTTTAAAGTTTGTATGCAAAATTGCAATGGGATTTCTTGATGTTTCACCTTAAATGAAAGAATAAGTATTCAGTCCAAAAAATGAGCCACATTAAAATTTAAGGGTGGGTGTGTCACATCGGTGTTATGTTTTTTTGAGCATTTCCACGAAAAATATACCCCGATGTCCAGAAAAGTGCATTGAAAAGATACCGGAAATGCCATTTGAATTTGATTAGGATGGAGGTTAGGACAATTTTTATCCAAATTGTGTATTTCAGAGTTACCGTCAAAGGGGGTTACTTGCAACAGCGGTGTAACTTGCAACACGATGACATACATTAAATATGAACTATTTTTTCATAATAATGAAAGCTAGTATGCTCCACCATTTCGGGTAACAAATTGGTGTGTACCAAAGATCCTTTTAGTAAAAAATAGTTTTGTTTCTTTGGTTATTGTTCAGCTACACTGTTCAAACGGTTTGTTCATTTTATGCCATAAAAACCAGTATGAAAATCGTGCTTTACCTCTCTCCTATGGTAAGTGCGAT
Source organism: Aedes albopictus (assembly GCF_035046485.1). Classification (NCBI taxonomy): domain Eukaryota; kingdom Metazoa; phylum Arthropoda; class Insecta; order Diptera; family Culicidae; genus Aedes; species Aedes albopictus. The sequence continues at coordinate 419,869,919 of NC_085138.1, read as the reverse complement.
AAGTCTGATGACCTTATGAAGTTTGATAAACTTATCGACTAAGTAATGTAAAAAAACATAATCATATTCGACATCCACTATGGGGTAACTTGCAACAGTTGCAATTGATAAAACTTTCTATGATTTATTTTCATTGTATGATATTTCGGATAGAAATATTCGAAATGAATCATTTAATCATTACGTGACGTGTTCATTTTCAATTCAATTGTCAACTCAATTTTACCATTTTTTTTTGCACGCGGCTATCAAACATTGTTGAAGACTTCCATATTTTAAAACATCATTCACGTTTCATCTTGATGAAAGTTTAATTCAGTTTATGAACGATCTAAAACAATCACCAACATCTATTCTGAACCTAGATGGAGTAAATTATTTCATTAGAATGCCAAAATTGACGGCTTTTAACTTTGTAAATAGTTGAATGGGTGTTTAAATCATGTTATTTTAGCTGAAATTGCCAACCACCACGTCATACTAAAAATAACCTAAAGATGGTTCACTTTACCTTTCCAACAAATTACATTAAGCACTGTTGACATTTTGTAACTAGTACTGAGTCATAAAATCCATAAATATTTCATATTTGAGGAACGTAAGATCTATTGTGAAACGATATACTCTCGCTTATGATAACAACAAACCCTTTAATGAAAAATCATATATCAATTGGTTAGTGTACACCTTTTCAAAGCATTTTTCATGCATTACATCAAAAACTTATAAAACGACCAAGAACTAGAATGTTAGTGCAGTTAAATGGTAGCTAACTTAGCTTCAAGTCATGTGTTGCAAGCTACCCCACAGATGGGGTAACTTGCAACAAGCATGTATTTCACGCCTCCCGTTTAGGTGGCAACGTATTTTGGTAAATGAAGTTCCGCATAGTATTCTACTCGTGGTAATTAGTGTACACGATGCTTTACAGTATGTTTGAAATGTTTAGATTTTCAATGATATTGCTTCAAAGTCAAAAAGTTACCCCATTTGACGGTACTCATTTTTTTACAATTTTGCATATTTGTTCACTTAACTTATTTAGTTAGTTACTTCTCCCAAGTATTGCAATCATTTTGTTCATCAGTTTCTTATGTCTGTCTGTCTGTCTGTCTGTCTGTCTGTCTGTCTGTCTGTCTGTCTGTCTGTCTGTCTGTCTGTCTGTCTGTCTGTCTGTCTGTCTGTTTGTCTGTCTGACCCTTATGGATTCGGAAACTACTGGACCGATTGACGTGAAAATTTGTATGCCGGGGCGAAGACGGCGAAGGTTCTTAGCATTGTCTAAGACATCTCTCCCTCTAAAAATGCGGCTCCCATGTAGATGAATTTGCGGGGCACTTCTCTGAAGCTGTTGTTGATGATGATGATGATGATTGTGTACCCACCATCAGCGCAAGAATTACCTATGGCTGTATCAGGCAGAGTCATACCGGAAGGGAATGATCTAAATTCACTTGATACCTTCGGTAGACAACACGATGGTTGTTATCTCGTGACAAAGTCCGGCCACCCCACGAACATTTGCCCGGAAACCAGTTAATTTAGCTTCCTTAGGCTACCCCGCCTAAAATCTCGAGTATCATGTCATTTGAATATAATTAAATATTCAGTTGACCAATCTCCTGATTTCACCTGAAATAATAAATATCATTATTATGATGTATAGAATTGTAATTGACCCCTATAAAAAATTACAATTTTATTTACCTGTACAGCGCTGAAACAAATCGTTATTGTTAAAATCAAGCAATTAACACTAAAACCAATGATGTATTAGTAATGAAAAAAAAAAAATACAAAAATAGCACAAAACACAAAAAAGAAACCCAATTCTGATCTTGTAACCTTTCTGCTTTTAAATAAATAAAGCTGGAAGATTACAAATTAAAATTTGTTATGGTAGATCTTACGCCGTAACGCACCATTATAAGGTGATCTACCCACGTTACGGGTAAGGCACTTCTCTGAGGCTGTTTGTCAAAAACACATAGGCAGGCAGTACGACGTTTGTCGGGACAGCTAGTATAAGATAATAATTTAATAGTTCCATATATTCCTTATAAATATTCAAGCATGAAAGCTGATCTCGATAACAGCTCAATTTAATGAAGTTCCCTTCTTTATACTATGTTCTCACAAAGCAAACATTACCGATTTGGAAGCCTTATTCAACGCACTTCGTAATTTGTCCGGCTATTTAGCGATAAGATAAGATTATTTCAGTCTTTTATTGAGGCTTTGCTATCGTTGGGTGAGCGATACTATCTGTTCCTAATAGGGAGATTTACTAATTTACACCAGACAGACTGTGTTGAGGAGACTCGTACCCACATTGCCGGATCTAAATTAATAATTATAGCTCGAACTAAACGGCTGGGATGGTCGCAAGTTCTTATCAGTATTTGCAGGGCTTGCAAACCTTGCTTTTCTTATTTGAATTATATTTACATGCACTGGCGTTGCTGCTTGTAGAGGCCAAGGCGGTTAGGGAAAGCTTCTACGAAGGTCTTCTATGTACCTACATTTGTATGATGCGATGAGAGAGTCCGTGTAATCAGTGTTCAGCTATCAAATGTTGGTTGATTTTGTTTACCTTTTCTGACAATCAAGCTTAAACTGCGACATCCAGTCGGTGTGTGCAAACTTAACTGCAACTCTATGCTGCCGATGGACGCATAAATGTCACATGTGCAAAAACAGACAATCGAGAAAATCTCGTCCAAAGTTCGAAAAAATAAATTGTCTCAACTATGAAGCATAAATGCCGAATCGTGTTCTAACATCAACTAATTTTGAATTTGAGCACTAATTTTTGTTTTAGAGCCATTTTGAAATTTCATAGGATTTCCAATGAAACGTGACGATTATGCGTCCACTTATCAGAATGTGACAAATCGGCGTTGCATTTTTTCAACAATTTTCGGAACAAACTACCTATTTTTATTTCCCTATATGATAGTACACCATGATATAAGTTCATGGTCTGCAAAATCTCAATGTTGCCAAAAATGCACATGTGACAATTATGCTTCCACCGGCAGTATGGTGCACATACGTATTTTTAATTGATCCGCTTTGCGAAGGATGTGGATTTAATGGTTCTTCGTTTTTAAAAGCAAAAAAAAAATGACTTTTTAATGGACTTGATCAGTTGTTGAGATAACAATGTGTTCGTTAGCTATCATCAATAAACTTGTTTTGGTAATTACTTAGTTGTTTTTGGTCAAATCACCCTTCCATGAGACTAAAAATTCTAAAAAAAATTTTCAATCTTCAATCATATGTATTGTCAAACCAACTGAGTCAACATTCGGAAGCGCATTGATATCATCCGCACTCACGTGACTCTCACTAATCATTTGTTGTCTGACTAAACTTGCGGCGAGACGCCCCAAGTCTTCAAACGGCCTTGACTGGAATCGTTCGGAGCGGAACAGCTGTATGCTGCAGTGCACGCTCGCTACTAAGGCAACGCAACGCATCGCATCAGACAGAACATCGATCAAAACATTTTCCGTTGTTTTGCCTTCGCGCTCCGAAAACACAACTTGTTCAAACGTAAAAACCGTCAGGTATTTACCGCTCAATGGATGCAGTAGGAGTAGCTATACGTTCAGTAATAACTCGTTTTGGTTCTGTTTATCTAGCCACAGAATGCGTATTGGCGAACGACGCGCCGCGCAACTGGATCTTGTATTTATCGCCTTCCAGCAAATTGCTTCTTGGCCGTCGTCGTCGTCACTCTCAGGCCGTCACCACTAGGCCCAATCCAGTTCTTGGTGTTCATGCTACTTTGCAAACCCTTCAATCGTGTTTTTGATAGAACGAAATATGAGTCATTTAAATACGTAGCAGCGTTTGGAACCCTAATTGCAATCCAGCTGCTTTTAGGTTCGTGATTTGGGAAACTGGTTTTGTTTTAAATTGCCTATTTGAGTGGCCTGTTTAGAAAAACCATGTTGAAGTTGAAGGGTATGTGAACTTAATGCTTCAAAATCTTGGAGATGGTTTTCCGATAGAAGATAATAACGAATAAGGAATTTTGAATGTATAGGGTACAAGCATCCTTCTTCTGCCTATGCCCCCATGTTCGTCCTATTGAAAAAAAAAACAGACGATTTATGCACCAATTGTTTCCGCGCTTTATTCTGCCATTGGATGAATTTTTATATTGTGAGACAAGCACAATGATACAGTATGCCCATGGCTACCACTAGGCTAACTGGAAACCCCCATTTTTTGGGCTTGTTTGGTCAAATATTTGTCATGTGAGTAACTCTCGCTGAGACCGACCCACTATTTACCCCTGGTCTTTAAAAATGCTTAAGGTGGCGGTTTTCCAAAAGTCCTCGCCAAAAAAGTAAGGAAAATGCATTTGGTTACTCAAATTGATGGACCCCCCGTTAGTTAGAGCCACTACAATTTTTGCAGTCCCCTCGATTTTGGTCAAATGGTGGCTCATTTGAGCCGTTATAACTCGAAAGTTTCTCCAAAAACCACCTCAAAACGAAATGTTGTTGAAAAGAGGAAAGATAGAGCTACTATTTACAATTATAAAAAGTTGAGTCGGCCATATTGATTTTGCCCGCCATCTTTGACTTTTATACTAAAACTTTTTTTTTTTTTTATTTATTATATTTGTTTATACTTCTAAAAATTATCAGCTAATTTATGTTTAAAAATTTAAAATTGGTGGAATATCGAGCTTATTTGCTAAATTTCGTCAGTTATTACTCATATAGGAATTACTTTAGAGATTTCTCTAGGTTTCCTCCATTAGATTTTCCAATTGGGCATTCTGTATGGATTTCCCTGGGATCCTCTTGGGATTTTTCCACGATTACCTCTTGATATTTCGTATTTATACTGTGAGTGGACGCAATAAGCTGTAATTTTTTTCAGAGATTTCTCCTTTTTTATATATACAGCGGCCGTTCGCTCGTTGCAAAATGTTTACTTTGCAACGAGCGAATGCCATTCGCTAATTGCAACGTCACTTTGACACTAAAGTGCATCAAAATGCACTGGCAGCATGACTGACAGCACAAATTTGACATTTGATTGCTTCTTAATTGCAAAAACTTGTCAAATTTTGCAATTAGCGGACTTGCAACTAAAAAGCGTTGCGAAATGTTGTTGAAAAGAGGAAAGATAGAGCTACTATTTACAATTATAAAAAGTTGAGTCGGCCATATTGATTTTGCCCGCCATCTTTGACTTTTATACTAAAACTTTTTTTTTTTTTATTTATTATATTTGTTTATACTTCTAAAAATTATCAGCTAATTTATGTTTAAAAATTTAAAATTGGTGGAATATCGAGCTTATTTGCTAAATTTCGTCAGTTATTACTCATATAGGAATTACTTTAGAGATTTCTCTAGGTTTCCTCCATTAGATTTTCCAATTGGGCATTCTGTATGGATTTCCCTGGGATCCTCTTGGGATTTTTCCACGATTACCTCTTGATATTTCGTATTTATACTGTGAGTGGACGCAATAAGCTGTAATTTTTTTCAGAGATTTCTCCTTTTTTATATATACAGCGGCCGTTCGCTCGTTGCAAAATGTTTACTTTGCAACGAGCGAATGCCATTCGCTAATTGCAACGTCACTTTGACACTAAAGTGCATCAAAATGCACTGGCAGCATGACTGACAGCACAAATTTGACATTTGATTGCTTCTTAATTGCAAAAACTTGTCAAATTTTGCAATTAGCGGACTTGCAACTAAAAAGCGTTGCAACGAGCGGGTTTGAAACGAGCGAACGGACGCTGTACTTTTCTTTCAAATTCACTTATTTGATTGCGGGTTTATGCACCAACTGCTGCTGAAATTTTTATCAGAAAGTTATCCATCTTTTAAACACAAATGTCCATTCGCCTAGATGTAGGGAATCGCGCCACTTGGGCGGTGGCTTCTATATTCGTCTGTTTTCCACTATAACTCAGTCAAATTTGAACCAATTGACACAACTTTTGGAATGTGGTGAGATGGGTACAGCGGCCGTTCGCTCGTTGCAAACCCGCTCATTGCAACGCTTTTTAGTTGCAAGTCCGCTAATTGCAAAATTTGACAAGTTTTTGCAATTAAAAAGCAATCAAGTGTCAAATTTGTGTTGTCATTCATGCTGTCAGTGCATTTCGATGCACTTCAGTGTCAAAGTGACGTTGCAATTAGCGAATGGCATTCGCTCGTTGCAATGTAAACATGTTGCAACGAGCGAATGACCGCTGTATAGTATCTACCCGTGTACAACATTTCAAGTCAATTGGTTCAAAATTGACTGAGTTATCGTGGAAATCAGACGAATATAGAAGCCAACGTCCAAGTGGCGCGATACCCTAATATGTTTTAGCTTTCTTAAAATTGTTCTCGAACAAATGCCAAGTCTACCAAACATTATTCGACCAAGTCACCGAGCGAACTAGGCTATTTTTTTCAATCTCAATTTGGCTGATTTTTAGACTGAACACTTATCCCACATTCTTCTTCAAGACGGGCTTGGTGGTCTAGTGGCTACCGCTTCTGATTCATATGCAGAAGGTCATGGGTTCAATCCCTAGTCCGTCCCTTTCATCCTACTTTGTATCTTTCTATCCACTTCCTCTCTCTCTCTTCTCTACATATACAACTCATGTATATTCATATGTTCATAGCCATCGCTAGAACCAGAAACGAATTGGAAAAAAGTCGTTTCCCTCTCTTCCAATTTCCACTCACAGCACAGTGTATATAACGCCTACAAGTTATGCAACCAAAGCGTGCTGTTCCGCTTGACCTTATTCACTTCATTCACCACACAATCTATCACCTTACGAACACTATAAAAATAACCCCATATCCATGGATCGCATCACCTACCCAACGGTGACTCCCAGATCTCCCATCCTTTCAGTCTAACAAACACCCCAGTCCGTGCTGGTTGTGGGGATGCAGAGGTGATCTCGGTCTTTAGTAGCAACACACTCTAACATTCCTTTCCCTTCCCAACTGACTATAAGGACGTGGCCGGCGCCGTTATTGATCCAAAATGTATGAGCTGCTAGAATTGCATTTTGAGAATAAGTGGAGTGTCCCAGCCCTTATTCATTTGGATCTCAGTGCAATTGGTACCAGCTCAGATCAATCACGGAGTAGCAACCATTGACATGTATAGTCAGATTTGATCGTTTGATCGTTTTTTGAACACTTATCCCACATTCTTATTCTGTCATTTAAGAATCGAAGATTTTTTAAAGGTTTATCAAATCGGTTTTATGGTTTTTTGAGCATTTCCACGAAAATGTACCCCGATGTCCAGAAAAGTGCATCGGAAAGATACTGGAAATGCCGCTTGAGTTTAATTAGGACGGAGGTTAGGACAATTTATATTGAAATTGCGTATTTCAGAGTTCATTTTTTTTACAATTTTTTATAGAGGTACTCTTCGATATAACGTAAAAATTTTTTTTTCTTTGTACGTTATATCGAAGTGTACGTTACATCGAAGCAGAGACAAATTTAATATTTTTTATGCTAATATCGATGATTTCGACGTGAAATTAACCCCAAATAATAATTTCGGTGAAATTCACATAACCAATAATTAAAAACAGGAGTTTTCACAAAAAAGTAATTTCGTTTTTGTGCTTCGATATAACGTACATTTTGCTTCGATATAACGTAGGGTCTTGTACCATTTGGGCAGGTGTACCTATTTTGGGCATTTGCCGCTATTACTAAGTCAATTTCAAATCGATTGATTTGAGTTTTTGTGTAGAGTTAGATACTGTACGAGCCTAACTCTACACAAAAACTCAAATCAATCCGTTTGAAATCGACTGAGTTATAGCAGCAAGTGCCCAAAATAGGTACACCTGCCCAAATGGTGCAAGACCCTACACTAAATTTTTCCCCAATTTGCGCTAATTCTAGGTAGCAAGGTTAATACTGCTAGAAAATATTGATTTGAGTGGTTTCGCAGCTTATCTGAGAGTTATTCCTGGGAAAAATTAAAATTTTCAATGTTGTACGTTATATCGAAGCAAAATGTACGTTATATCGAATTCGCTATATCGAGGGTACGCTATATCGAGGGTACGTTATATCAACGAATACCTGTATTTGTTCACTTAATCAATTGAATTAGTTACTGCTCCCAAGTGTTATGAACATTTTCTTCATCAGTTTCTTCTGAGGCTTAATTGCAACTAATGCCATTAGCTCGTTGCAATAAGTGAACAGACGATGCATGTCGCAATTACGTTGACCGTATGTACGGCCTATACACTGCTAATAATAGCAATAAGGCAAGCAAATTATTAAAACACGCCAAAACAACTGCTGGAACAAGTTTTGCCGTGTTCTTGCAGCTGTTTTTTTGAAGCGTATATGTATCGATGAATGGATGCCGTATCTTGCGATCTGCTGCCGTCAGTACGAAAGCATGTTTGGGTTTGACATACTATCAACTGCTTTGCCACTCACCTTCATTCTTGTTTGTATGAGCGGTCAAAGGACTTTCGAATGATATACAACAGCTGCAATCAAAAATAAAAACAAGCAGTTTGTTTAGAACTATTGGTTCGTTTGCTGCAGGTGCACTATCCCCGTGAGGCATAAAAATCACGTCCAATGACCGTAAGGACATGGCTGGCACCATTTGTAGTAAATATTAAGAGACCACCTGACGCAGGTTATGTGCGCGGATGGTCGATTGTTTGCTGTCCGCATAAAACGAACAAGAACGTGGCAGTCTACATGTCATGAATCAAATTTGAAAGGTCATCATATTACCTATTAAAGTGAATCCCAACCCAACGATACCTTCTCTGCTAATAAACTATCATTTCTGCTGCCTTTGGTGGAGAAGTGCGGTAAACGCCGACATTCACATAACAAAGACTGGTACTAACATTCCTTCCATCTTCCAACCTGATAGCAAGGACGTGGCCGGCGCCGTTGTTGTACAGTTAATAAAACTTTGAAGCTTGCACAGCGAGAATGGTTAAGTCCACTCTCAGTTGATGCATTGAGCTACTGCCATTCGTACGAATCAATCACGGAGTAGCAACCAAAGATATGTGCAGTCAGTCTTATAAGCATTATTTATTTAAGGACAAATGTCAGGAAATCCCGCTTCAACAGTGCATCAAAACTTCAGACGCACAAATCTTAAGAAGCAAGCTTCAAACAACAATGTATTTAATTATTCTGTTCTTGCTCACTTGTAATAAGCTTAAAATAAGAAGCTCAGGGCCCATATAGCCGAGGCGGTAAACGCACGGGTATTCAGCATGACCATGCTGAGGGTGACGGGTTCGATTCCCGGTCGGTCCAGGATCTTTTCGTAAAGGAAATTTCCTTGACTTCCTTGGGCATAGAGTATCTTCGTGCCTGCCACACGATATATGCATGCAAAATGGTCATTGGCAGAGGAAGCTCTCAGTTAATAACTGTGGAAGTGCTCATAGAACACTAAGCTGAGAAGCAGGCTTTGTCCCAATGAGGACGTTACGCCAAGAAGAGAGAGATTAAGAGACCACCTGACGCAGGTTATGTGCGCGGGTAGTCGATTGTTTGCCGCGTAAAACGAACAAGAACGAGGTAGTCTACATATCATCTATCAAATTCTAATGGTCATGTTACCTAATGAATCTCAACCCAACGATACTCTCTCTGCTAACAAACTATCTTTTCTGCCGCCTTTGGTGAAGAAGTGTGGTAAACGCCGACATTCACATAACAATGCAATGGCAATGCTTGGTACTAACATTCCTTCCATCTTCCATCTTGACAGCAAGAACGTGGCCGGGGCCGTTTTTGTACCGTTAAAAAAACTTTGAAGCGTGCACAGCAAGAATGGCCAAAAAGGCCACTCCCAGTCAACCATTTAGTTGATTCATTGTGCTACTGTCATTCGTTCGGGTCAATCACGGAGTAGCAACCAAAGATATTTGCAGTCTGTCCATAAGCATTATTTAGGGTATGGTAACCAATAGTTAACCCTTAATAGCTGAAATTAGTTATGATCGTAATAGCATTATGATGTCCTACTTGAAATGTCCTTACTAATGGTTGGACAGCAAGTTCTATATCTTTCCTACACTTCTTCTTCTTCTTCTTCTTCTTCTTCTTGGCGTAACGTCCTCACTGGGACAAAGCCTGCTTCTCAGCTTAGTGTTCTTTGAGCACTTCCACAGTTATTAACTGAGAGCTTCCTCTGCCAATGACCATTTTAAATGCATATATCGTGTGGCAGGCACGAAGATACTCTATGCCCTTTCCTACACATTACATACAAAAACTGAACGAAAACATCTTATATTGATGATGATGATGATGATGATATTGTTCTACCATCTATTGTAGCAAGGCAGCTGCCTATAGCACTGGAATAATCTGAAAAGCGATTTGATCAAGATTGTGCTGTTGTTAGTGGTCAGTCATTCTCCTGTATGAAGGGCCAAAAAGGGTTGTGCGGACCCGCAAGCAGAGACACTTGCGCGAAACCCGCGTCAGGGGAAAAGAATCTCCTTCCAGAAGAAAGTTCTCACGAACAACTGCAAAATCAAGCCCTCGATTGACAGAATACTCCCAATAGATGGGGTCGAAGAGCCCGCCCTCTATCCACGAAATGTTAACAACAAGGAGGAGGCAGTTCCAAGCTCCTGTCCAAATCGTTTCAATCGGGTGCCCTGATGGTCCCTCCCTTTCCCAATATATGATGAGATATGTATATGTAATGTATGTCAGTGTGTGTTGTGTATATTTTGTTATACATTTGTTTGAAAAACAATCATAATCATGATTAATTAGCATTTATAAACAAAACATTTACCTGATTACTCCTGAAATAAAATGTGGATTAGCAACAAAACATTAAAAAAAGCACATCAAATCTCGATCCTGGAATGTCTGCTCACCACTGATCGGCCACTTTAGGCATGAAAACATTAACAAGATCGAAATTTGATGTGGTGGTAGATCTTACGCCGCAACGCACCATTCTAAGGTGATCTACCCACGTTACGGGGCCTGAACGAAAACATCTTATATTTCACATAAAATAATTATTTGAAATCTCGATGGAATTATTCTATAGTGTACCCCACGGGGTAGTCTACATATCATTGGGTTGTTGGGGTTCACTATTGGGTAGATTGTTTTCTCTTACCATGTTAAATCGGTGGCAATAGTGGACTCGCTTAGATATTTCCTATAGTGGACCCCCAGTCTTGTTTACATTTACAAATTTGTTTATTCAATCAAATTATCGCTATTCAGCCTAGTTCCACCACATGAAACTGCTGTCTAGGAACATGAGTCATGGTCTTTACCAGTAGAAGCAAATTTGAGAGGAAAATTTGAAAATAATTTCTAGAGGTCCACTATAGGTTAAGGGTCCACTATTGGCTAAAACATCCTATTTGAATAAAACTAATAAGTATATTCTTCAGTACGAAGTGTTATAAAATCCCCTCCATATGAAGAGCGTCACCCATCATTCTAACCTAATTTGCAGAACGCAATGATGGATTACCTGCTTTGCATAATCGATACAACGCCGACCATAATAAGCTAACGCATGCTCAGCACGTAACAGATATCTCCGAACAATTGCATATATTACTTTCCCATTATGTTCGATAGATATTATGGTCAGCCATGACGAAAAAACAAAACAGCAAAGACAAAACAGATGACCAAACGATCAATTTCGCTTCAGCAGAAACAAAAGAGCGCTAGACGGCTGGATACCATTTTAAGTACTTAGATTTACTGAAAGGCAACGCAAGTCTCGACAAATACGCTTAGTACCGTAGAAAGATGTATCTTCAATATTTTTTCCATGTACAGTATTTTAACTTGCACTATATTATTAGAACATGTGCCGTAATTTTAAGATTTTCCCGGTGTATTACAAAAACAACATGGCTCTGCCTGTAAAAATACACTTCGTAAAAACATACGGCATAATTTAGGTTCTACGAAAAAATCACTGCAAGTAATTTTGAATAGTGACGAAATTCATGGATGCTCTCTGCTTTACTGATCGATAAGAACCAACATTCAACATGCAACACTTTCAGCGAAATCAGTATTCCACTGGTAGGGTAAAAGGGTATAATGCGCCCCACCGGGGCAAAACGCCCCTCTTCATTTTCCAGCGATTCAAGCGCTTTTCGCATGCGTGATCGATTAGAAATCTCAAATATTGAAGAATTATTGCTATCAAGCTGGTCCATTGGTGGATTGGTACAGAAAAGCAATAAAAATAACAAAAAGCCTGAAATCGAGGCTTTTGGCGTAATATTTTACCTCTTATGAGCTGTCTTCAGGGCCGGATTTAAGGGGGGGCCAGGGGGGCCATGGCCCCGGGCCCCCACATTTCAGGGGCCCCCACAAAATGTTACTTCAAATGGGAACCGAAAAAAAGTAGTGCTAGAAACATCTTGATTTAATTTTTATCACAAGTACTTCTACTCTCAAGATGTGTGTGAAATATTGTGCTTCAAATTAGAAAGAAGCAGATGTCTGCCTTTTAATAAAATTTCAAACTTTTCCGGAAAGTAGTTAGGATTTTTATGGTTTGAATTGATGACTCTTGTGAATTGCACAAGTAATTTTAACGAAAATATATGAGAAAATCTTCACCTGATTTCTAAATGAAATCTTAAACGCTATAGAATAGAGAGTCAAAAAGTTTCTGCTGAAAATTCGTGTTTATTTCTGTCAAAAATTATTGGTGTTATTAAAAAAAAACTGAAAAAGCACTTTTCACCAGAATGACGAAAAAGCGAACAAAACCAGCGTGTCCGATTGTCATAATTGACTATATAAACAATCGGACATTCTTATTTTCTTCGATTTGTGAATCATTTTGGGAAAAGTGCTTTTTAGTTCTGGAGCCTTTGCCATCCTAAATTGAGCCTTAAGATTTGCAAGTGTTCCCATCAGAATAAAGAAAAGTTTTCATGATTTCGCTTACCAAACTTATAAATTATTCAAATCGAACTCCAGAATTGTTTAAATATTTCTTTGAAGGAACAAGTAAAAATTTTAGGTCGGATTTAGGCGGAGATCAGATCCGCTTTTCTTCAATATGACTAAATTCATGACGAATTTTTCTTCCTGGCTATAATGTATAATTTTAGGCGAACTCTTAACAAATCCATATGAAAGTTGCAGTAGATATTTGTGGAGAAATTATTGAAAGATCCTGAAATATTTAAAGTTTTCCAAACAATTTTTGTTTGAATTGGCTATAAATTCGTCCGCCGAAGGCTATTATGAAATTTTACTTATATTTCTATTCAAAGTATAACAGAAATTCCATCAGGAACTCATTATCGATTTCCGATGAAATTTTTTCAACAGCTTTCAGTAGAATTTCCGCTAAAATACCACTATGGATTTTTTGTTTCTTGAAGTTTCACAAGGAGTTCTTAACAATTATTCTGCACGTTCACCAGAAACTCCTCTCGAACTCGCGTTAGGAATGTTTATGCTTAATGCCTGGTTTAGATGGTGCAAGTGACTTGATTCAAATCAATGGAAACTGTCCAATTGAACGCGAATAGAACGTGTAAACACCACCGCTCAACTCACTTGATCAACTGACTTGACTTGAACGAAAGTTGAACATGTTGAACTTTTTCATTCAAGTCAAACGAAATCATCTCACTTGCCTCGTCTAAACCCGCGATTCATGTGAGTTGAATTCAAGTCATCTGTCAAATGAGATGAATTCAATCCAGTATGCTTACGCACCGCACGAATTGAACAATGTAAACACTTCGTTCAACTTAAATGCTTTCAAGAGCATTCAGGTGGACGTTCAAGTCGTTTGCTCAGTCTAAACACATCATTCAGTTGGATTGAGCATATTTGAGAAGTTTGCAAGTGAAATGCTCGTTTCAGTTGATCAATGTAAACCAGGCTTAAGTTCCACAAAAAAAGAAACCTGGTAATCGATCAGCAACTCTATAGATGTCATAAATGATTCCGCCAGAATTTCTATTTGGAGGTTGGCCCCAAAGATAGCGCAATAAATGTTATCTGAAATTTATCGAAAATGTATCCTATGAAATCTATATTTAAATTTCTTAAAGGACTTTCCCATGAATTTCTACTTGATCAATGGAATCTAATACTATGAACACTCTCGGATGAAGCGTTATTTACTTGATAAAATTTCTTTTATAATCGTCTTCAGACTAGATTTTCATATCTGGATCTCTGTTATGCTTAGTTTATAATAGATACCTTAATTATGGTTACGCTTGTTAAGCTAGATTATGATTTCTTCAATAACAACCCTTATTTTTGGAAGAATTTTCCACATTTTCTGGATTTTTCTACAATGAAAAAAAAATATCCTCTAAAAAAAGGGCCCCCACAACACTGTGGCCCCGGGCCCCCACATCTGTAAATTCGGCCCTGGCTGTCTTCATTGTAAACGAAGCTAGTTCTGTTCGCTTGTGTTACTTTGCAACTTTTATGCAGTTAAACACTTGTTAAAAGACCTTCCTAGGATAAGCATGTGGTGGAATTATCCCCTGGGACAGTTTTATTACGGGGCTGGACGTTTTTCTTTTGATGGGGCGTATTGCCCCGTTTGTTTTGAAAAGGCAAATTTTGGAACGTTTTCGAAAAACGTTCCAAAGCTTCCATAGCCACCTCTCGTAAGACAAAGTTCGCATGCAACACTTCTCTAACTTTAGTAACAACGATTTGCAGTGAACAATAGATGGAATAAGGCGCCAGTTTCAGATATATTGCCATTCCTGCTTAGGGGGGGCATATTATACCTGTTTACCCTATGGTTCACAAACAGCTTCAATTGCAGTTGAAGAAATTTCATACCTATCATTTGGGCTCCAGGATTTTTATTTTTCAAACTTCTTCAAAACTCATAGAATCAATCAAACGAATTAATAAAAATATATATGAATCGGCCAACACATTTTCTCCGATGTTTATAACTTCTGGCTTCGGGGTTTATAGATTCCGGAATTATTAAACCGCGAATTCCCGGGCAATACCATTTGTTTTTACTTCTCGACCCTTGTTTGTTTTAGATTGTTATCCAATGCTGTAGAATAACACGAATATCAATTATTTTGCTTTTTACATAGGTATGTATGTATTGAGAACGTGTCGATCGGTATTAACAACAATCTATCGGATATTCTGCGGCAAACGTTGAACGTTGACGATTGAACACAGGAACGAGTTCAACTACCTTTGATTTATTGTCGTTAACAACCAGAATAAAGTATCGTGTATATTTAATACCAGAAAGACTTGTGTTCTCCATATATCCGCTCCTACACTACCCGTCATGAGTACAGAACCATAAAAAGTATTCTCACATGGGGACGTGATATTCGCAATATCGAAATGTCAAAGTCACGTGAAATTCGTGATATTTAACCCTCTAATACCCACGGAACATGATTTAAGCATTTTTGTATTTGTTTTTTTTTCCTGGACAATCAAAGTTTTTATATTTTGGACTATACTGTATGTATCAAAATGGTTCTTGGTGTCTTTGAAAGGGTATTTACATTTTTTTAATCATCGAAAAATTAAATTTTTGATCACTTTTCAAAAGTTATTATTACTGTTGTATTGAATCGCAAGAATTAGCATATTTGTAAATTTTCCTCAATTACTCTGAAAAAATATTAGTAAACACAAACGAATTTCAGTTTGATTCACCCGGAATTTCAGATGAATTTGGCACAAACCAAATATTGGTTTGAATTTACTTATCGCGGTAGTTGAAACTAACCAAAGTTGGCAGTTGTAGATTTTGTCAATTTGTCGTTATTATCAACAAACTTTTGTTTGAAATTACCAATATGCCAGTTGTTTTATTTTGACAGGTTAGAAAACAAACGATGTCGGTAGTTGTTTCAATTAATACTCACTGTTTGTCTTTACCAAATTTAAGTTTGATTCAACCGGAACTTCCGTTTGAAATAAACTAACGGGTTTGTTAAAATTGCTTTTGCTTTGCCCCCCTTTTTTGTATTTGTATATGTCTACGAAAAAAAACGAAAAATTTGAAAAAATAAACAATATTTTTATTTTTTTATTTATTTATTTATTTATTTACCCAAGACTGAACCTTTCAGCGGAAGACCAACCTCCAGATTGCCGATATTTACAGTTGTACTCCCAGGAACAGCCTCCTCCCAATGCCGATGTAACAATCTGCTTATGCTGACCGTTCGATCGATTGATTTCCGGCGATATTTGGGGTGCTCCATAGCGGCTTCCATAATTAACCTGATATTCATTGCTTTTGGAAGGAGCTGGTGATGCGGCCGGCTAGCAAGCGTTTTCTATTGTGGGGATCTTTTACGGGGAATGATTGCTGGTTTGTGGTCCTGGTTGAAGCCCTGGCCGAGTGCTCAGCTTGGTTTTTCCACTGCTCCTTCTCATCCTGGCTTGGTTTCTTCAGCTACGGTCGCAATTCCGCCATCATAGCTTCTTCAGTCCCGAGTGCGGTGAAACCTCGGGAGAAACGGTGTGGCCCTTCAAGAAGGTTGCGTCTTTTACTTGGTGTTGGAAATATGCGAGGTTTTTCGAGATTTTTTCCTGGTGTATCTGAAATTTGAAGAAGCAACATAATTTGATTTACAAAATCACAGAAAAATATATTTTAATAATCTTACCTTGTAAAAATGAGACTTTTTTTTATCACAAACTTCGGGTTGCAACGGCAGCATCAGTACAGAAGAGCATACCGTATTACCCCGCTAATACGACACCGACTGTTGTCGAATAACCGGGGTAAACTTTTAATTCGACAAACTGGTCATCCTACACCATCATGATCATTGAATTTTGGCAACTCTATTTTTGTTTTTGTTTTGATTTCCGGATTTGTTATGAAACATAATTTTAACAGATAATGCGGTGGTGCGAATGAAAATCTCGTTCTTCCTACGATTATTGCCATCCTCAGTTCATTCCGGTTGGTCTCCAGGCGGTTTGGGTGTAGAATAGCACCAACTCAGAACTTCCGGAATTGCCAGCTGCAGGAGGAGCTGCTGCGGGTGGGAGTATAAGCGCAATATCAAACTGTTTTGTATTTACAGTGTACATCGCTGTGACATTCGAACACTTTTTAATTCGACATGTGTCGAATAAGCGGGGTACGAATTAAAAAGTGTCGTATTAAAACGTGTCGAACGAACGGGGTAAGACGGTACAGGGAGTGTATGATGTCCGCAAAGACTCTTCAAATGGCTGAACGAAAAGAGCTAGTAGCGAGGCTTCTGGGATGGTTCTAATGAAACAAACTACTATTTTGGTTTGTTTCAAACTAAACTTCCTGTTAAATTTTCCTCAAACAAAAACTCGGTTTGATTTTACCCGGGCTGTTTGTTGGAACAAACCAAAATTGTGGTTTGTTTTTTATTACAAACACATGAAACAGTCAATCCAAAGATTAGTAAAAACAAACCATGATGTTTGTAGAAAACAACAAATTTCCAAATTTGTTTCTACCGGAAGGGATTTTACTAACCAATATTAGAAACAACAAACAAGCCAGTTTGTTTCAACCGCCATTTTTAGGTTCGAAACAACAAATTTCTAGATTGAAATAACAAACAGCAAAGATAGAAAAACAACTAACAGATTTGTTGTTTCAAACCAGCCTAGTTTTTCTCCGTGTTATAATGAAAAAGTTTAAAACTACACAAAAAATTCCATGAAAAAAAATAAAATCAAAATATTTTAACAGTAATCACAAAATCTCAAAATGTTTTCATCTTAAACATCGATATCTAGATCCCTAGATCTAGAGGTATTCTAGGCTTTCAGGAAAAATATAAAAGTGTAGGGATTTTAGATGATGAAAAGTGATATTTAGAGCAAAATCAAAATTATGGGTATTATAGGGGGGCGGTTACAATACTTATTTTGTGACCCTATACTTTTGACGGGCAATGTATACGAGCGATCATCGTCCACCCTATGTTGTCGTTGTCCGTTGATCGATATCCAATCTATAGGGCTTTGTTCGATGCGGTGGGAATTCTTTGCGTGGTACTCTTACTTTTACTTTACCTCACACATGATTCGATCATGACGATACAGACACTTAATTTCAACAACAGCGTTCCATGACAATGCTAATGTTTGACGACGCCGTATGAACCGCATTTATTGTGTGATTCGTCTTTTTGTGATCCTGTTCATAGCGTGGCGAAATTAGCGTCTTGTTTAGCAGATTTTGTGTTGTGGATACAATCGAAGAGTTTGGGGTGTACATCCAGATTTTCACAGAACGACGTTACTCGGGCGTCATATGATTGTGTGTTTTGTCTGATCAAGAAGTGAAATTTTGTGTACCAGTTGATCCAGTTTGTAGCGATAGCCTGCGGGTAGTGATCGACGAGCATTCAATATAGTTCACAAGAACATAGAACATGAATCCAATAAGTGGGTGTAGCTAACAATATTCCAGTAATGCAGAACCTAATTGAAACTTTATCTTCTCTATTTCCAGGTGATGATTCCGCTGATGGTAGTCCAAGTGAGCCAAATATCGTTGTGAAGCTCGTTCCAGAAAAGAAAGGAGTCTTTTTGAAGTATTCTGAATATGAGGTGAGTTTAAATATCTAACTCCAGTAAGCAAGATATTGTTTTTGATCAGATCGGGATACTGTAGTATACTAAACTGTCCTAATTTGCAAAACCGTCCCATGCGAAAAGGAAACCCTTCAAAGACTGTTGTTTACGTTTCGGACTTTCTTTCAGAATAGGACAGATCGATGAAGTACTAGATTTGTAGTAATAAGCTGAATTTTACTATGGTGAGAAGGTCAATTCTCCGTTTCTGCAATGAAATGGTGCAAAAAGCGTGGGTATTATGATTCCTTGCCTAATTTGATGCTGTTTGAGCAAAACTTTGGACAACAGTGTTGTTGTTTTCTCCATTTCTTGCAACATAAACAACATAGATATCCAAAGTTTTGCTCAAACAGCATCAAATTAGGCAAGGAATCATAATACCCACGCTTTTGGCACCATTTCATTGCAGAAACGGAGAATCGACCTTCTCACCATACTAAAATTCAGCTCATTACTACAAATCTAGTACTACACCGAACGTGCCCCATTGCATCGGCTTTCCTTTGTGATTTTTATGAAAAAGTGTGTGTTAAGCCACAGTTATGATAAACGTTGTGATTATAGTATTAAAATCCGAAATTCGAATATTTATAGCAATACTAGCTGTCCCGGCAAACTTTGTCGTGCCAATCTGTGGTGGTTTGACAACTGTTTGGTTCATTCCAGCACGGCACTCTAGATCGGTTTTATTGCGATCGTGTCGATTTTCTTCCCAGTTAAAAAAAAAGTTTTTGTCAATTTTCTTACTTTTTAGATGATTTTCACAACTTTTACTACTTATAAACACAGACGCCATGAATACGAATCGAACCATGCAAGAGTCATGCTGATCGGTTCACCCGTTCGTGAGTTTTGTTGCCTCAAAGAAACTCCGAACTCATTTTTATATATATAGATAAAGCAGTTTGACGTTTGGACTCTTCAAACAAAACAAACAAACAAAACATAATTTCTATTGGCGTGAGTAGAAGAATTACATTGGAATTCTAGGAGAGATCTAACCGAGAGAGCAAACCGGACCAATATTTGTCGAGATTATTGGTGGGTTCAAGCAAGTTTCCGGCGAGTTTTTCCAGAAACTCCTCCAGGAACTCCTTCTAGGATTTTTTAAGAAACTCCTTCTGGCATTCTTTCAGATGTTTTCAATGGAAATCTTCAAAGAGTTTAATTCCTCAATGATTTTTTTATGGAATTCCTTATGGCATTATTCCAGGAGTTCCTTATATAATTTATACAGGGCTTCCTTGAAGAATTCCTCCAACATTTTTTTTAAATTACTGAACGAACAATACTTCATGGTGTTCCTTCTGAATTTCCTTAATCCTAACAGGAGAAGGATAACATTTTCAAGGAATTCCATCTGAGAATCACAGGAAAAAAAACTGAAAACATGCCTAAAGAAGCTGGAGGAATATTAGTAGGAATCCCTGAAGGAAGATCCAGAGGAATTTCGGAAGGAGCTCCTGGACGAATCTTGAAAGGAAATCATAGAGCATTCGCAAAAAAAATCCCGTGAAGAGCTCCTGGAGAAATTCTAGATAAAACTTTTAGAAAAATCTATAATAAACTCCTGGAAGAATCTCAGAAGGAGCTATATGTAGAGTCTTAGCAGAAACTCCTGGTTCAATTTCCGAAGAAAACACGGAAGAAGTTTTTGAAGGGATTCTGGAAAAAAGTTGAAGGATCCAGAAAATAGCATTTGAGAAATCCCGGAAGATATCCAGCTAACACTCCTGGTGAAATCTAAGAAAGAAAATTCTGAAGGAATTCCAGAGAAAACTATGGGATTGCTTGCGGAATTCTCAGAGATCGTGGAGGAATCCTGGTAGGAGTGAATGGAGGGATGCCGAAAGAAGTTCCTGGAGGAGTTCTGGGAAACAAAATCCTGGATAAATCCCAGAAGCAACCGCTGAAGGAGTTTTGAAAGAAAGCCGGAAGAATTTCTTGCAGAAATCTCGGAATGAGCGTCTGAGTGAATTCCGGAAGAAATTCATGAAGGAACTCCAGGA
The DNA here is from genome assembly GCF_035046485.1 of Aedes albopictus. Lineage (NCBI taxonomy): Eukaryota > Metazoa > Arthropoda > Insecta > Diptera > Culicidae > Aedes > Aedes albopictus. The sequence continues at coordinate 419,849,269 of NC_085138.1, read as the reverse complement.
GGAATTCAGGAAGAAATTTCTTTAGAAAACCAAGAAAGGCGTTCTGATGGAATCTCAAAAGAAATTCCGGTTGAATCTGGGCTGAAATCTGGAGAGATGTCCGAAGAAACTCCTGGAGGAAACGAGGAGAAGAAAACCTTGATAGAACTTCTGAAGGAAACTATGGATTTGCTCATAGAACAACCTTAGAAAAAAAACACTTGGAGAAAGCTCATAAGGGAGTTTCGGAGGAATCTTAGAAGGAGCTCTGGAAGGAATTCTTGGAGGGATCTCTCAAGGAACTCCTGAAGGAATACAAGAAGAAGGAATTCTCAAATGCAATCCTAAAGGGAATGCTTGGAGAAATCCCAGAAGGAAGTGCTGGAAGAATTCAAAAAGGGTGGAATTTTCAAAAATGGGAATCCAAAAAGGAACTTCTTGAGAAATCCCAGAATTAATTCGCTGCAGGAAGAATTTCAGAAGAAACTCCTGCAGGGCCCTCCAAATGTCATGGGAAATTTTATATAAATGAAACCAATTTGATATTCTCAACAGATTGTTTAGTGAGCAAGCCCATATCTGAAAGTAACCGGTGGAAAGAAATGGTATAACTAAGGAAATGGAACCATCTCGGCAGGGCTTCTATTTTGGGCACTTTTTCGCTACAACTCAGTCAATTTTGAACGAATGGACTTTATTTAGCCGTTTAAAAAAATCAAGGCAATAGGAAGCAATCAGTGAAGTACTAGATTGAAAGTAGTGAGCTGGATTTTTGTATGGTGAGATGATCAATTCTCCGTTTCTGCAATGAAATGGTGTAAACAGCGTGGGTTATATGATTTCTTGCTTAATTTTATGGTGTTTGAGCAAAACTTTGGGTAACTGTGTTGTTCAATGATACATATTGCCCATTTTACTGGCATTTTACCAGATTAGCTGGTATGTCTGAAACATACTGGAAAAACTTGTAATTAAGAAGGCACGAAATGTTGCTAATTGGGAAATTGAGAGATGAAATTTGTGAAAAAAATCGCGTTCTGGTGGGATTCGAACCCACGACTCCGTATTCGCTAGACCGGCGCTTTAACCAACTAAGCCACAGAACAGGTAATGGTTCTGTGGAATAGAAAGCCAAACTGACTCCAAAGCCGCACCATGAACACTCCTATTTCTCAAACTCATCTCTCTTTTCGGCTTAGATGCCAATCCACAACACACCCCTATTTGTGCCCACTAACTACGAGTGCGAGCGAATTATTTATATGAAGCCGATACTTACTCTCGCACTCCGCATACCTAGCCACCAGGCAGTTTGTTTTGCTGGTGTCTAATTAGTATGCGTCGAGAGCCGAAAAGAGAGATGAGTTTGTGAAATAGGAGTGTTCATGGTGCGGCTTCGGAGTCAGTTTGGCTTTCTATTCCGCAGAACCATTACCTGTTCTGTGGCTTAGTTGGTTAAAGCGCCGGTCTAGCGAATACGGAGTCGTGGGTTCGAATCACACCAGAACGCGATTTTTTTCACAAATTTCATCTCTCAATTTGCCAATTAGCAACATTTCGTGCCTTCTTAATTACAAGTTTTTCCAACTGTGTTGTTGTATTATTTATTTCATGCAACTTCAACAACACAGTTACCCAAAGTTTTGCTCAAACAGCATAAAATTAAGCAAGAAATCATATAACCCACGCTGTTTACACCACTTCATTGCAGAAACGGAGAATTGATCATTTCACCATACAAAAATCCAGCTCACTACTTTCAATCTAGTACTTCACTGATTGCTTCCTATTGCTTTTAAATTGACTGAGTTATAGCAGAAAAGTGCTCAAGAGGCTCAGTACCCTGTTTTTTGCTATTGTTGGTTTTTCATAACATTCGTTAAACATATCAGTTAAAATTGAAATCAGGACTAAGTTTATAGTTTTTTTTTTTTTTGTTCATCACGTTGCTTCATTTTATAGGAGAGGGTATCCGAATTTGTGACAAAATGCTATAAGGGGAAGGGCGAGGGGGTGTTGAAAATCGCTTAAAACTGCGTCATGGCTGCTCCCTAGCTTATCTTTTAAATCCCAGCGTCATCAGGTATTATATGTACAACATTCTAATATCTTTTGATTGGGAACACAAACTTTGAGGCTGAAAGTCACCTTTCTACAGTTCATGAATAAAAATTTCATTCAAATCGGAAAACATCGAGTCAAAAGTGGTATATTTTTCACGTTTTGAGCTGGAATCTTCCTAGGCAAAAGGGCATGGGCACAAGGAGTAAATACCTTTGCCCCACTCCTGAACACTATGTAGCAGTGACATTAACCTTCTTAGCAACGTCACTCCCACCGTTTACATTTCAAATTGATGTCACGTATACGGAACGGTTGGTACGATATGTCCCCGTTCTCTGATTTCAATAACATTAACAATGCTGCGCAGTAGGCCTGGTCGCTTTAATGTTTCTGCTACATCTCTGATGAGCTGCAAGCATTAATAATTACAAGGAAAATTATGGAATTAATCGATTCTATCATTTTCCAGAATACTTTCAATGAATGCCTGAGTATGTGCAGACTAGACGTCCACGTATTGATAAATGCTCCACTGTTGGTTAAAATCCCCTATTTCTGTTTTGATCTAAATAGAATGGCAATTCTTTGTGATATCTATATACAGTAGACAAACAATATTGAAAACCACCTTGCAATGTTGGTTTGTTTCCGGGGAATTTCATTATTCATTATTTATAATTCACTTGATTAACCTGTTTTTACCATTGGGTTACTATAATAAACGTTACAGTGATTCCCTCAGCAATCATCATTAGTCAATCAATAATACTGCACACAGTAAATCTACAGTGCTGGACAAAACAATAATACGTACCTACTTACGATTTATGTAGTTCCAATTGTTTGCTCTTAATTTTACATTTCCCTCTATTATTCCTGTTGCAGGTCAAATCCAAATCTCACGATACAGTTGTCCGCCGACGTTACAAGGACTTCGTTACGTTGTACACGTACCTCATGGAGCGATACCCGTACAGGTGAGTAGAATGAACAACGAGACTCTTAGGGACCGTCCATGAATATAGTAGCATTTTTGAGGTAGGGTGGCACGTCTCTGAAAGTGTGGCGAGTCGTGTATTCGCAATGGAATAATATGCTACAAAGTTGGCAAAAAATGCTAGGTACGTCATTTATGGATGCTTCCTTTACCACTGCTGGGTGAGTCATTTATTGTTGAAACGATTCTCTTCGAGCCAGGTATTTATGTTCGGTCCCAGACGGGGACCTGCCAAAGCCCCAAGCTGCTGGTCTTGAGCCGACGGCTGCTTCCGGGGTGGGCGCTCTAGGCCTCTTTTCTTTACCTGGATCTCAGGGTTGTTGAGGTGGTCTTGGAGAATTCCTAGGGGTTGGTGTGGTGAAAAGGCGGACAATACAAAGTGGAACGGACAATGGAAAACAAGATTTCTAACAATGAACACTAAATAAACTCAACTGTGGTTCAGAGGGCCATACACAATTTATTAAAACTAAGTTCTGAAGTCTTGGGAGTTTATTACACTGAAACCTCCATTTAAGTCGATGCATGGCTGATCAAAAATAATTTTTACCATACAGGCAATAACTAAACTATACAGTTTTATATTTTTTGACAAATCTCCTTTGTCATGCGAAGTGTTAAAAAATATAAAAGCCTATAGTTTCGTCATTGCATGCATGGTAAAAATTATTTTCGATCAGCCATGCAGCGACTTAAATGGAGGTTTCAGTGTAATCGTTGTTGAAGGGGGGGGGCGTTTACAATAATGGAGTGAGCTCACCGGTACGTTGCGGCCGTTGCTGCTACGATGATCAGGTGCTGTAGACGTTGGTGCCAGTTGGGATCTTCTTTCTTCTTCTTCTCCATGCTTCTTCTTCTTCTTCTTATTGTTTCTTCTGCTTCGCTTCAACTTCTCAATCACATAACGAGGGGGGGGGGATTGGTGTTTGACGGTAAGGCCAAAATAACTACGGCCATTGTTCCACACGGCCCGGAGAGTGGTACCACAACGCGCGCGCACTTTTACAAAGCCGGGAAATCGAGCGAGTCGACACCATTGTTCTTTTGGCAAGTTACAGTCTTTTCGAAACGTCACCAGGTGGTCCTACTCCGAGGAGGCCACTCCTTGCCACTTCCGACTATCACTGCAGTTTCACCAATGTTCACCACACTCGCTCGATTATTGTCGTACGTTAACGATCAAAGTAGGCTTAGCTCAGCTGACATTAACTTTTATAAATCGGTGTCCTCTTGCCAACCGTTGTGGTGTAGCCATACTATGATCCGTACTGTCTTTAACTATTTTGCCTTTTAAAATTGTTTGTGACGTTATAGCTGTATGTTTTATTGATTTAATTTTCTATTAGCGTTAAACAACTAACACTCGCGGAACTGTCACCGGATCGTTTTTTTTTTGTCGTACGAAACCGGACCGTCTTCTTCACTTCTCCGGACCAAAACTTAAAAGAGAGCTGCTCCAAATTTCGCCATGTCATTTATAGTCCTCCCAGAAGGCCCAAGGAGAGAAAGGGGGGGGGGGGTAGTCCTTCCACCCCGCAGCTTGACTTATTCAGAAATTGCATATCATGGCTTTGGTGACAAATGCTTATTCAAAGACGCCGATGATGATGACAGTTACTTACACACTAAACAGATTTTAACATATTTTTGAGTAAGGTGTCATATAAATTTAGTTTATTAAAATTCCGATTTGAGGCTACATGCGAAGCCTTGACACTACCTAACGGACACTTGTTTTCCATTTTTTTTGTAAATAAATAATCTAGTAATTGTATATAAATCAATCTGAATGAATATGTAAAAAAAGCATCTAATATTGAATAGTAAATAAATAAATAAATAAATAAATAAACTAATAAATAAATAAATAAATAGAAAAAAATAAATAAATATAAATAAATAAATAGATAAATAAAGGATCTGAATAATAAACAAATCTACAATCGGAATATATGAACAGAACAAAATAATTAAATAAATAAATGAATAAACAAATAAATAAATAAATAAATGAATGAAAAGACACCTTAAGCTACTATGTGTAAAATAAACATAACTCAAACACAAAACTGTGGAGACCAACATTTATTGTACACATAGACATTTAAATAAATAATACAAAGATATAATATTCAGTAAAAAAAAAACAATAACAATAACATGCTCTGAACCAACAGCTAGCCTTTCCACCACACAAGTCATTGTTACCCAAACGGTTGGTAACATTGTACAAACAGATATGTACTAGGATTGACAGGGATTGACTTGCGTTTGAATGGGTTGAATGTTCTGTCGTTGGTACCGTATTAGTCATTAGTCAATTCAATTGGCATCGGTTTCCCTTGACCAGACGATGTTTGTTGATAGAGGTAATATCATTATCATCATCAATATCGGATGCCTCCATGTGGGCGGTGGTTACTTAACATCTTCTTTTAGTAGCTGCCCTGCCAGTATGCATGCACTACTGGGCGAATCGTTCTACAATCTTGAACAATGAAGTTCGTCAGACAAATGCACTGCATTGATAACAAAAGCATCTGATGAATGTGCACGTGTTGATGATGCATTGACTCGAGCGTTGTTTCTCGCTGATATCGCCAGCTATGAAGCGATATCGCCAGCTGGACAATGGGCAATGTGAAAAACTAGGTAAACTATATGTATCGTCGTTTACATTAGAGTATATTTAGGGCACCGAGACACTTGGGCAGTGGTTACTATTTTGGGCTCTTCTTTTCCGCTTAAATTCACGCAATTTCGAATCAATTGACTTGAAATTTTGTATTCGGCTAGATATTAAGGTACACCGGGGCAAGTTGAAACGGCGGGTTAACATGATGTTAACCAATGAGTGTAAACAGCTTGAATGCAATAACACATAGTTTTTGATTCAAACAATCTTTTGACGAAAGGAAAATTTCCAAATTGTATTGAAATCTATTTCAAAACTTCGTGTTTCATCTTGCCCCACCTGTTTCAACTTGCCCCGGTGTACCTTATACCTATCTTACCAAGTTACAAAAATTGTGTCAATTGATCAATTGAGTTATAGCGGAAAGTGACCAAAAATAGAAGCTACTGCCCAAGTGGCTCGGTTCCCTATATTAGAATTCCTCAAAGAGTGATCCCACAAAGGGTCTGTTCCAATTGGAGAATTAAAATTAATTTGCACTTAAACTTGACAGTTCGGAACTCGATTCGATTTCGGTGTCGATTTGTCAAATTTAAGAAGGGTATTAGTTCCCTTATTAAACATGTGGCTCCCATTTTCATCCTACGAAAAACAAAGGATTGAAGCGCTGTTTAATTTGTTTCTTATTTTTGTATTTTTAGTTAGAAGTGAGCACCCATGAAAACAAAAAGAACGGAATCAATCGATGCCGCAATCGCTTGTTTTCGAATAGGATGAATATGGGAGCGTCAATTGAAACAGACCCAAAGAGTGAAACCAAATCTATCTGTCGACCTGTCAAATCGGTTACCTCTATCGAGCATGCCAGCAAAATATAAAAAACAAAGTCTGGCGAAGAAGAACAACAACAATCAAAAGAAGTTTTCTTTGCCGGTTTCTGATATAAGCTGTTTTAAAGCACAATAGGGCCTGGGACCATTTGGGCAAAGGGATCTATTTTGGGCACTTGCTGCCATAACTCAGTCATATTTTAACCGATTGGTTTGATTTTTGGAACACGATCAGATGCGTACAGCACAGACAAACAGACGTAACACTTCGAACATTTTTCGATTCAAAACATAGTCACGGAAACATATCAGACCAAACATTTCTAAAGGTCCTATCTGCAGAATAGAGGCTCTCTTTGGTTTCCCTCTCTTTCGTTAATATCTCAGCTGTTTATTTGTATTATGATGGTCTCCTTGCATTGAACGATGATCAAAACAATCGTCTTTTGATTTGTACTGCAAAAATAGTTGAAAAGTGCACCATTACATTGCTATAATTGGGTTTTTAAATTAGGAAAAATGTATTGATTTTTTGATTTTATACGAAAGAGCACATTTTTCTGAGCCACTATGATTTTTTTCAGATTTTTAGAACCTTATTTCGGTACCTAAAATCAATTTCAAAGAGATTTTTCGAAATCACCTTTTGACAGCTGGGCAACTGTTTGACAGCTCCGCCCAGTACAAACTGCGACGAGGGGTGATTCGACAAATTGCTCCCATACAAACTTCAAATTGATTTTTAAATAGGTTCCCGGGCTTCAAAATTCATGAAAATTTGGATTTCAGCTCAGTTTGACATGCAGATTCAGAATATCGAACTATCTCAACATCGTTAAAGAAGCCAATTGTAAGAGAAAGTGAACAAAGAGAGCCTCTCAAATGCAGATAGGACCTATTGAAATGTTTGACCTGATATTCGCCCAATGCTAAAAGGATTAAGTTTGGCCAACCATCAACTAGGTAGCGGTAGTAAGCAAACGTCAAACTCGAACAAAAACGATGCGAACGCCACGGGTGAGTTGGCCAACTATCAAATTTTGAAAAATATCGTTCAATCGGTGTACGATGGGAATTATCAGAGTGTCACGTCTGTTTATCTGTGCGTACAGTATCTAGCCATGATCAAAAATTCAAGTCAATCGGATCGAAATTGACAGAGTTATAGCAGCAAGTGCTCAAAATAGGTGCTCCTGCCCAATTAGTCCCAGACCCTACTTAATAATTTTGTAAAAGCCCCGGTGAAAACTACCTCAAACTTCTTTGAAAGCCCCCTAAATCCCGCGAAAATATTTCCGAAGCCCTCCTGGACCTCCTTAAAAGCCCACACAATACCCAATAATATCCTTTTACGATCGTCTACTATCCGAACACTTGTTTTCGATCGTAATTCACATTATTAACAATAGCATAGGTAACACCTAGATCGACCATCATGTACGTGGTCCTTTCTAAGACCGTAAAGATACAGAAATTTTCGATGCCCATTACAACGGTTGCCTTACTAACATTCCTTCCCTTCTTTGGAGACCGTAAGGACGTTGCCGGTGCCGCTGACTCAACTAAAGTTGATAGTTTTCGAATGGGGCACGTTCGGTGTAGTACTAGATTTGTAGTAATGAGCTGAATTTTAGTATGGTGAGAAGGTCAATTCTCCGTTTCTGCAATGAAATAGTGCAAAAAGCGTGGGTATTATGATTCCTTGCCTCATTTGATGCTGTTTGAGCAAAACTTTGGATAATTATATTGTTTATGTTGCAAGAAATGGAGAAAACAACAACACTGTTGCCCAAAGTTTTGCTCAAACAGCATCAAATTAGGCAAGGAACCATAATACCCACGCTTTTTGCACCATTTCATTGCAGAAACGGAGAATTGACCTTCTCACCATACTAAAATTCAGCTCATTACTACAAATCTAGTACTTCAATGATCTGTCCTATTGTGCACGTTGAGGATGGTTGTTTAATCCCGAGCATCATTCGTTTGTTCTCTGTGCTTGAGATTACGATTCTCTGTCGACTGTTACGGTCAATCACGGGGCAACAATAGGAGGCAATCAGTGAAGTACTAGATTGAAAGTAGTGAGCTGGATTTTTGTATGGTGAGATGTTCAATTCTCCTTTTTTGCAATGAATTGGTGAAAACAGCGTGGGTTATATGATTTCTTGGCTAATTTGATGCTGTTTGAGCAAAAGTTTGGGTAACGTTGTTGTTGTTTTATTTATTTCATGCAACTTCAACAACACAGTTACCCAAACTTTTGCTCAAACAGCATCAAATTAGTCAAGAAATCATATAACCCACGCTGTTTGAACCATTTCATTGCAGAAATGGAGAATTGAACATCTCACCATACAAAAATCCAGCTCACTACTTTCAATCTAGTACTTCACTGATTGCCTCCTATTACGATTTGTGCGGTCATCTATGTTTTGTTTATACAGCGGCCGTTCGCTCGTTGCAACATGTTTACATTGCAACGAGCGAATGCCATTCGCTAATTGCAACGTCACTTTGACACTAAAGTGCATCGAAATGCACTGACAGCATGACTGACAGCACAAATTTGACACTTGATTGCTAATTCTTAACTTAATGCTAATTCTTCACACCAATAGGAAGCAATCAGTGAAGTACTAGATTGAAAGTAGTGAGCTGGATTTTTGTATGGTGAGATCAATTCTCCATTTCTGCAATGAAATGGTGCAAACAGCTTGGGTTATTTGATTTCTTGTCTAATTTGATGCTGTTTGAGCAAAAGTTTGGGTAACTGTGTTGTTGTATTATTTATTTCTTGCAACTTCAACAACACAGTTACCCAAAGTTTTGCTCAAACAGCATCAAATTAGGCAAGAAATCATATAACCCACGCTGTTTGCAGCATTTCTTTGCAGAAACGGAGAATTGATCATCTCACCATACAAAAATCCAGCTCACTACTTTCAATCTAGTACTTCACTGATTGCTTCCTATTGCAAAAATTTGTCAAATTTTGCAATTAGCGGACTTGAAACTAAAAAGCGTTGCAATGAGCGGGTTTGCAACGAGCGAACGGGCGCTGTACTCACTCGTGCTCATGATCCGATAACTTGATTTCGATCCATCTAGCTTGTATCAGCTTGATCTGTTGTATTTTCTTCTTTCCAACATGAACGTTTACTACGCACATGCGTGTAGTGTAGAATTATCAAAACAAATATTTTACACGTAGTTCTGAAGATTCTCACTGGAAGCTTTTGGTGTCGCGCAGAAGTTGTAGATTTCTCCGGATGATGATTATTCAGAAAATAATCCAGAAACAATATCTATCTGTACTAAAGGCACAAGATGAGGACCTCCAAATCTAGCAGACATTTCAGGCAAGCTCATGACTCCGATAAGAGTCTGACAATTTTAATCGAACGATGGGAGTTGAAATTTATCCAGAAATTCGTCCTCAATGGGGCACGTTCGGTGTAGTACTAGATTTGTAGTAATGATCTGAATTTTAGTATGGCGAGAAGGTCCATTCTCCGTTTCTGCAATGAAATGGTGCAAAAAGCGTGGGTATTATGATTCCTTGTCTAATTTGATGCTGTTTGAGCAAAACTTTGGATAACTATGTTGTTTATGTTGCAAGAAATGGAGAAAACAACAACACTGTTGTCCAAAGTTTTGCTCAAACAGCATCAAATTAGGCAAGGAATCATAATACCCACGCTTTTTGCACCATTTCATTGCAGAAACGGAGAATGGACCTTCTCACCATACTAAAATTCAGCTCATTACTACAAATCTAGTACTACACCGATCTGTCCTATTTGTCTCCAAAAATTCCATGAGGGATTCTTTCTGGAACTCATTTAGAGTTACCTTTTGTAATACCTTTCTGGATTTATCAAAAGATTAGAAATTCCTTCAACGATCTTTCTAGATTCCTACCGGCATATTCCCATGATTCCAGCAGTTTTTTCCGGGATTGCTCTGTGAGAATTTTCCAGAATTCCTGAGTTCCGATCGATTTCTTACAGAATTTCTACAGAACTTATTCGTGAATTTCTCCTAAAGTTTTTCCCAAGATTTTTAATGTTTTTTTTTCGCAGGGATTCGTTTCGGAATTTCTTCCAAAGGTTTTCGTAGTATCACTCCCAGAACCCCTCATGGGACTTTTCCCGGAGTTCCTTCTGCAGTTTTTTCAAGAAATTATCGTAAGCTTTCGTCTAGAGTTTCTCCTGGGATATTTCTCAAAGATTCTCGCAGAATTTCTCTTAAAGTTCCTCTCGGATTCCCTTTGAAGTTTCTCCGGAAATTTATCTTGGATGGTAACATCCAGTCTTTCTCCCGGGATGTCTATCAGAATTTTTCAAAACTTATCTCCAAAAATTTCTTCCAGGGTTCATTTAGAGCTTCTTTTAGGATTTCTACTGTAGATTGTAGATTTCTTTCTGTGGATTTTCCAGGTTTTTTTTCTTAGTTGTTTCCGAGACTTTTTGTTGTGATCGTCCTGAGATTCTCTCAGAGATTTTCTATCTAGAATTACATTCACTGCTCTTCCCAGAATTCCTACCAAAAATAGTCATGTAATCCTCAGTGTTGGAAAAACTCAAATTCTCAAATCTCTTGAGTTGTTTCACGCACGATTCTTGACTCGTCACTGCCGAAAAAATCATGCATGAGTTGACTCGCGATTTCACTCATTGCGTTATTTCTTGTTGTTCTTATTATTTACATCGAAGGTTTTAGGATTGTATGATAGAAAAAAAGCAAACCTTTCGTACAACAACATTGGATGTCGTTCAAATTGATTTGGATTCGTTTTACTAGCGAACGAGATTTCGGCGCTTCAGTCGTGAGAGCGAGATTTTGCATGAAAATCTCGCGCATGAGAAAATGATTGAGAATTGCGCTCGAGTTTACTCACGCCGGAGCGGTTCATGAGTGAGCTTTGAGTGTGATTTTACCAACACTGGTGATCCTATTGGATGTCTCTTTTGGTATTGCTCTAATCTCTAGCCTCTAATAAATAATTTGGGAATTCTTGTCCGGATTTTTTATAAGTTTTTCTTGGTATACACTGGAACCTCTCAGAGGCATTCCAGAGGGATTTCATGGGGTTTCAGGGATTTGCGATGGCCGTACCTAAAACACTAAAACACCCCTCAAATGCTCTAAACAATCCTTATTCCTCTTGAAAAATTTTCACTCTGTGGTAGTCGTAGCTGTCAAAGTCCTACCGCAACCATGAAAATAATCCAATCATTGAAGAAACAAATGGCCAAAACAAAGTAAATACATAAATCATGACTTCGATGAGAATTTAGTCCAAAAAAATCCTGGAAGTACAAGTCAATGCCAAAATCATTTCGACGTGCGAAAAACATCAAAGCTCGCGTCAGAAAACATTAATGTTTTTGGTAAACTTCAAATTTCATCTTCGATGGGATCGGACAAGACACCGTTGTGCAGTACACTGCACGAAAATGCCCCGTTATGCCCCTGCTTCAATTAAGGCCGATGATTTTCTCATGGACAACCTTGTGCCTGAGGGCTTCCCACATGTTTTCGTGATTGAGACGGCCGAAAGCTTTTTCGTAATTAATGAACACCAGGTAGAGGACTCATCCCAAGTAACAATGAATGCTGAACAGTGAGAGTATGAGCTGAACAATAGCTGGTTAATGGTGTCAATGGCTGAATATTGGTCTGAAGTATGGATTGTTCAACCTCACTAATCAGCAATACATAGATGGCTGAATATCAAGTTGAATGGAATATTATTCATCTAGGTAACCAGCAGAATTAATCATCTATTGTTCAACCTTTAATCAAATAATTTTCGACAGCTGACCCAAGCATGGTTTTCGTGTTTAAGTCCACATCGCTTCTTCAGCCTCAATACAGACTTAGTTCAACTTATGTTCTTGACTATTCAGACACAACAAGTGGTATAGGTGCTAAGATGAGTGACAATAAATCAAGAGGTCCGAGTTAAATTCCCAGTTTTCCCACAGATTAACTAATACATTCCTAAACATCTCTCCTGGAAATAGACGCAGCAAATGGTAAAAGTAGGCTTACGAAAGTTTTTTTTTAAATTTTATTTTTACACAATTAATAAATTTAGTTGATTACTGATTAAGCGCATATTAAGCCCTACTACAACAATCATCCAATGAACCTCAAATCAGCTAAATGTTAAATAATACCACCAAAATTAGATGTTTAGGAGCTGAACAAAGGATTGTACCTCTTGTGCTCAGCTTTTATTCAAATGATGGCGGATTTAAAATAGAAACGTTTGTACAGCATCAAATTGTTACCTGGGCATGTGTCGGTTCGTCGGTGATGAAACCCTCTGAGATGACCAGAAATGCTCTGAAACCTCCAGAAAACCCCTGAAATCCCCTAAAGCCCGTAAAACGTCTGAGACCCTTTCGAAAATCGATTGAGCTCCCTTAAGATACCCCGAAAACCCACTGAGACCCCTTGGGACTCCCTGAAGCGGCCATGGAATCCTGTAACCCCCCTGAACCACCCTTGAAACTCTGAATACTCCTGAGACCCCTTAAAACTCCCATGAAACGCCCCCAGATACCCTGAGACTCCTTGAAACGCCCCAGAAATCCCCTGAAACACCTCTAAAATCTTCAGAAATCCACTCGACCCCGAGATCGCCCATTTTCCTCTCCCTCCTTATATCTTCCGATACCTCCTTTATCTTTTTTCTCTAGATGCTAGTCTAGAGTCTAGTCATATTAACCGACGGCATTATTACATTTCTTGTTCACAATACTAATTAAGGCTCTTCCGCTTTTTACGTAGGGCATAACAAAAGATGCATAAATTATATCTACATAAAATAATCAGCATAAAAATAGGTTTTAGTGTACCTCTTGATTCTACCTGGTAGAATCTTGTTAGGAACTCCGAGACGAACTATTATTTGTAACAATAACGAAAGGAATTTCGGATGAAATTCGGAGAAAACTTTGTACATGTAAGAAAAACTAAGGGCAGTAATCTTGGGTGGAAATAAAAGGGGAACCCCAGGAAGAATGTTGGAAACCTTTAAGGATAATTTGTGGAGTAACTACGGGACAAATCAGGGGAGAAACTCCACGATAAACCCGGAAAATTCTTTGAGAGAAATCGCCGGAAGACGTTCATCAAAAGTACCGCAAAATTCTCGGGAAAAACTGTTGGAAAGTTTTCCAGGATAACAACGAAGGAATGTCCCCGAAGGAATTTCGGGAGAATTTTACCAAGTAACAATGAATGCTGAACAGTGGCTGGTTGATGGTGAATGGTGGCTGACACAATGACTGCTGAATATTGGTCTGAAGTATGGCTTGTTCAACTTCTTTAAGCAGCAATACATAGGAGGCTGAATATCAAGTTGAATAGAATATTATTCATCTGTGTAACCAGCTTTAAAGCATACACCAACATGCAGAATTAATCATCTATTGTTCAGCCTTCAATCAAATAATTTTTGACCCAAACATGTTTTCGTGAAGTCCACATCGCTTGTTCAGGCTTAATACAGGCTTAGTTCAACTTATGTTCTTGCCTATTCAGATACAACAAGTAATGCTCTTGTTTTCGAGGATACGTATACTATTATGTGTGGTGTAGGTGTTATGGTGAGTGACTATAAATCAGGAAGTACGAGTTCAATTCCCAGTTTCCCACAAATTAATTTATACATTCCGAAATATCTTTTCTGGAACTAGAAGCAAGCTAATCAGTGTACGCAGAATATGGCACCGCAAGCGAAAAATAGGCAATAAAGAAGGCACGGCAACAACGCTTTGTTTTTTCGCTAGCAAATAATGACCAAAATCGCTCCCGAGTTTATTCACAACAAAAACGGTAGGAATATTCAGTTCGTACTTGAGTGGAATGCTGATGGAAGAGTGAACGGTCGTCGGTCGTCAGTGACAAGCAGGGCGCGGAGGCTGAAACATGCCGCATTTCGTCTTTACCGCGTTTTTGCATTTTTCTTGTGTTTTCGTTCGTACTTGGGTGGAACGCTGATGGAAGAGTGAACGGTCGACGGTCGTCAGTGACAAGCAGGGCGCGGAGGCTGAAACTTGCCGCATTTCGTCGTTCCTGCGTTTTCGTATTTTTCTTTGTGTTTTTTGTTCGCACTTTGTGTAAACGATCGACGATGGCTCGGTGGCAAGAGACCACATTGCCCGCATCGTGGTGCTCGTGTTCGTCGTTATTCCGAGTTCGGAAATGCTAGTATCCAAGAGATTGTTTTTCAGTGCGTCGGGTATTCTCGCTTATGTATTTTTTTCGGATTCTTCGATGGACGATCGGAGAATCAACGAGCGGTGTGAACGAGTGCACATTTAATATGGTTGGACCGTATGCATGCTGAGACCAAAGCCAAACATAGAAAACCAGCTGGTCAGGATTACCCGGTGAGTTCGTTCCTTATTACTTTTTATATTTGAACATGACATATATGGGGTTTTCGGAGGGGTAGCCTAAGGAAGTTAAATGAACTGGTTTCCGGGCAAATGTTCGTGGGGTGGCCAGACTTTGTCACGAGATAACAATTATCATGTTGTTTTCCGAAGGTCTCCAGTGAATTTAACTTACCCTGCTACAACAAACCATCAGGTAGATCATTCCGTTCCGGTATGACTCTGCAGCCATAGGTAATCCTTGCGCTGATGGTGGGTACACAATCATCATCATCATCATCATCATCAACAAAAACGGTAGGAATATTTGTCTCGTTCACACTCAAAACAGATTCGCGGGCTCGGCAAAATCGCGCACAGCCGTCTGCTCAGCAAAATCTTTATCTGGTATCTCAGCAAAAAGTGACGATTGTTAGCTGATTCTCAGCAAAACGATTGCCGACTATCAGCAATGAACTGTCAAAATTGCCGAGATCCCGGCAAAATGGTTGTTTGCTGATTGCTCGGCTGTGCGAATCTCGGCAAAAGTTTGAAAAAATGCTGATATCCCGGCAATCTGAATTAAGTGTGTTCTATTCCATTGTTTTACAACTGAAACTCGACTCCGAGGTTTGCAAGAGTCTTTATTCGTCCAAATGCTTATGAATTCGATGATGTGGGTCGAAAATTTTAGCAGAAAAGCCGGAATATCGGCACACGTACGACAAGCGATGTTTGTTTTATTGCTCTCATCGACCGACAAGCGTTTGTTGCGGAGCGCCCTTGTTACCAACATGCACCGCTTAGGACAAAGCGTTTGTTTTTCGGCGTGATCCGTTTTTCGTACCCTGAAGCTAATGGTAAAAATAGGCTCACGAAAACCTTAAAAAGGCCTTAAAAGAACATCAAATCAGTTAAAGGTGGAGTAAAATCACCAAAATTAGATGTTTAGTAGCTGTATAAAGGATTGTACCTCTTGTGCTCAGCTTTTGTTCAAATGAAGGCTGATTTAAAATAGTTGCAGAATATTTGTACAGCTTCAACTAATTACCTGGGTTGTGAATGTTCTTTGGAAGGAATTTCTCGAGAACCTTTGGAAAAAAAATCCGGGGAAGCGCTCTTGCAGAAACCTCAAGAAAAACTCCTGCAGAAATCCGAGAGGGAACTCTGATTGAAAGATTAACTCTCAGAAGTCTCGGAAGGATTTCCGAAAACAAATCCTGATAGAGCAAATTCGGGATGGAATTTTTTGAAAAAAAAACTCATGGAAAAATCTAAAAATAAACTTCAGCAAACCTCCAGGGAATCGTGTGAAGAATTCAGTAAGAAGCTACGTAAGAATTTGAAGAAGGAATTGCGGTTGAAACTCAAGGAGAAATTCCGTAAGGAATTCATGGAAAATTCCTGGATAGAACTCCGGGAGAAACCCTTAGAGAAATTTTGGAACGAAATCAAAATAAATTTCCATTTCCAAACAAATCCGTAAACAAATCTCAGAAAGAAATGCTAATCACTGAAAGAGTTCTTGAGATCTTCAGTTTTTTCGTTTTTTCTAGAGTTTAATAGTTTTCATCGCCATCGGAATAGTAAGGATTATTACGGTACCACCAGTTTTTATTACGAAATTGTTAATATTCTATCGTAATTCCTAAACTTACTTGTGGTCTTCGTGGCCGTGTGGTTAGAAGCATCCGTATAGGCGTTTCGTAGGCCTCGGAGTGTGGGTTCGATTCCCGCTTCAGTCGGTGAAGATTTTTCGTCAAACGTAAAATTCTCCACTGGACCATTGCGTGTTTCGTGTGTTGTCCGTTTGTCTCATCGTTCACTCTGTGCAATCTCTGGTTGAAGATGGTGAAGTGTCTTTTACTTAGGATTTCCAAGGGAATCCCATCTCTACTGCACCACCAGTAGCAACCTCTAAGGCTTGCTGCTTAAAACTTGTAGTAAATACTACATTTATGTATTCATCCCGTTCTTACCAGAAGCCTTGTCATTCTTCAGCTCGTTTAGGACCTTATTAATCTTACACAGTTTTGAAGGTTCCACTGCGTCACCGTTTTCAACTGTTTTCCCTGTCATGTTTACATTGCAACGAGCGAATGCCATTCGGTAATTGCAACGTCACTTTGACACTGAAGTGCATCAAAATGACATTTGACACTTTTTTGCCTTTCAGTGGCAAGTACTTGTCAAATTTTGCAATTAGCGGACTTGCAACTAAAAAGCGTTGTAAGAGCGGGTTTGCAACGAGCGAACGGACGCTGTACACCACCTTCCTTATAAGTTATAACTATTCAACTTGGCTGTCACCATTTTTTTGTCCGTAAGCAAAACTTCCTTCTCGTAATTACACATGGCGAGCACTGGCGGTGCAGCCTTGTTCCACAGACCATAGGCAGGTGCGTAAAACCTTCGCATATCGTTCCGATTCATGCTATGCAGGGCTTCACCCATTTTTCCTGCTCTGTTTAACAGAGTATTGGCCATCGCTGGCCACTAGCAATCGACTCGTTCGTCATTTCTCGCCTTGTTGTTGAAATTACAACGTTTGGTTCGGTAGCTAGAAGGAATAAAAGCGCCTGTCGAGCGAATTGGGTATGGTAGATTTCTTTTTGCAATTTAATTCTCAATTTGTTTATCGAACACGTATTTCTTTTGCGTACATAAATATCAAAGCAATTGAAACATTGTAATTTTCACTTGGGTATGGTTAGCCAAAGTTAAATCGAGAAATTTACACGATCAATAATTTTGTTATTTTGAATGTCCAATCTATTAGGTTTCTGAGTGATCAAGACGCTGAGAATCAAGCCTTCAAGTATGAGTTTTTTTGTATGAGAATCTGGTACTTTGTTTTTTCTACCATTTATAGATACCTTTAATTCATACTAAAAATAACCTTCAATTTACAGTTTTGTTCTGCTTCCTCTACTGTTCCCATGCAACATCGTACTCATCGTGAATAAACATGAGAATGCAAAATTTTATAAGTACACACGCTGCAATTACATCACTTCGTGGGCTAATGATCTGGTGCATAGTCACCTCACTTCAGTATAGCAACTTTAGATGCGTAATCTACCTATTATCTCCATCCAGATAATTTATTCGATCTCATTTCCCACAGAATGATTCCTCTACTTCCGCCGAAGCAGCTCCTACTGGATTCCCTCCACGAAGAGCGCCGCCACGGTCTACAAACCTGGCTCACCGTAGTCTCGATGCACCCGGTCCTCGGCTGCTCCCCGATTCTGGTAACGTTTCTGAGTGACAAAACGGCCGACTACCAGTACCGGATGCAGGTCATGTACGAAAAACAGCCGGACGAATTCAGCCGTCTCCGCGAGGACGTCGACCTGCCATGGGAGGACCAGGAAAAGCTTCTGGCCAGTCGCGATCGCCTGCGCAAAATTCTCTACTCCCTCCAAAGGTTGCGCAAAATCTTCGACGAACAGGCGTTCCGTGCCGAGCAGCAGGCCCGCGACATGGCCGAGGTGGACATGATCCTGCAAGGTCTCGAAGTGCGAGACGTGTTCGGCGAGCGGACCTTCGACGATGTGTCCCAGAGTGCGCAGGCGGCGGCCCGGCAATCCGAGCGGTACGTGCAACTGCAGCGCAATGTCGTCAACGAGAGGATCCACGTGCTGATGGACCTGCTCGCGGCGCACAAGTAAGTACATACTTAATAGGGTGTAGGAGGAATTTCGATTGGCGTCACGTCCGTGGCACGTACCGGCGATGATGCCAATCCGCATTGAAATGGATTTCTTATCGGTTGATTTACGATAATTTTAGTGATTTATGTCAACGCGTGGAGAAAGGAATCTTCAGCGACCATGAAAAAGCTCTCTCAAAAACTCTCGGTATCAGCCGCAGCCGCTTGAGAAATTCCATGCGTGGTGGTAACGCAACGGTAAGTTTAACGCTTCTAACAGTAATTTTAATTATCGAGAACACGGTGCTCTTCTAAATATTTAGCTTTTTAAAGGCTTCCACTGACGACAATTTTTATTGCCCTTCAGTATGTTTTATTGTCCCAATCTTTTTTTAGAAACGAACATGACCCCGAAACATAAATGGCTGCAATCATCCAATACAAATAAATTTGAACACTGTCTTTCACAGAGGTGTTGCTCATTTAAACTTCTATCACAGAGAAACAGACGTCACACTCACATCGCTTCCCATCCATCACCTTTTTAACGGTTTATTAAAATATTCAGTAGTAGGTCGATTGACCACTCGCGGCGCTGGTATCATTTTTGCTCCTGTTTGACGTTCGCTCACTATCGCCATCTAAGTGGCAGTCCGGCCAAACACAGTACATTTAGCATTGGGCGATATTACGTTTTCGTGACGATATTTTTCAATGAAATTTGTTCTAAGTGTTACGTCTGTTTCTTTGTGCTTCTATGATGCAATCACCAGGGTGCGAGGCCGCCATTTTTAAGAATCCAACATCTTGTATGTAAACATTTGTGTATCCACAAAGGATTCCATTGTGGATACACGATAGATGTTGGCTCCTGTCAGATGCATTAGGTGGGATTAGGGTTGCCACATACGTGGATGCAATATAAACAATCCAGAACATCTTGAAGAACATCGAAGAAGTCAGAAAAAAATATAGGGTGGGGCAGGGCAAATGGGTCACCTAAGGATGGTTCATCATAACTGTAAATACAAATCGGATTGATTTTTTTTGTCATCTACTCTTCAATACATTATGTAGGGTCTTGTACCATTTGGGCAGGTGTACCTATTTTGGGCAGTTGCCGCTATAACTAAGTCAATTTCAAACCGATTGATTTGAAATTTTGTATAGAGTTAGGCACGTGCAGTATCTAACCCTGAACAAAAATTCAAATCAATCGGTTTGATATTGACTTAGTTATAGCGACAAGTGCCCAAAATAGGTACACCTGCCCAAATGGTACAATGCCCTAGTAACTTATGCTAAAAGTCGATCAAAAGTTTATGAAATACAATACATGCTTCTGGACAACAACATCTTAAAACTGACCGACTCAATGAACACTAAGTTAAAGAGAGGCTGACCAAGTTCCAGTGGGAACGTAGAGCTGCTAAGAAGAGGAAGAAGATAGCTTTGTTAGGTGACCAGCATGGATCAACGAGAAAAGACGCGTACACTAAGGTCTTTTTTTTTGCACGGATTCACGAATCAGCACTGGTGTCCCAACTTTCTCACGCTAAGTGTCCAGAAGGGAATTCTAACTAAAAGGATGAAAGATGATTTCTGGGGAAGGGTTGTAAGGTGGTTGAAGAGTGGTAGAAGTGGGGCCGGATGATGAAGCAAGAGGTCTATAGGGTTCAAAAGGGATGTGTGGAGGTGGGAGAGTTAATACATGGGGAGCTAGGAGGGATTAAATTGGGGTTTTTTTTTTTTTAAATGTGGTTCCTGGAATATGGAACTAATTTAGAGAGAATTTTGAGAACTAATTTAAAGATGTTCTGGGTTATCCAAGTACTTTCGCGAGTAAGCGCTTTAAGATCTACAAGCGTAATCGATGGATTGTTGATACATCACTGATACGGTGCAACATCCTACATGTCATTAGAGCATAGTCCTGTAGAGAGGTAGTTTTCAAAGATATTCTAGGACCTCCAAGAACTTCCGCAAGTACAAGCCTGAAAATCAACGAGCGCATCAATTATTTGTTGCAATATTACTGATGCGGTGTAACATCCTGCAGGTCCATGGAGCATAGTTCTGTAGAAATTACTTTCCAAAGATGTTCTAGGTCATCCAAGAACTTCCACGAGTATAGAATTTAATATCTTCAAACGTAACAAATGATTGTTTGTTACATTATTGATACGATGTAACAGTAACATGCTACAGGTTTATAGATCATAGTTCTGAAGGGAATTTATTTTCAAGAATAGGGCATTAAAGAACTTCGGCGAGTAAAGGCCTCAAGATCTGTAAGCAAAATCAATGGGTTATTGCCACATTACTGATGCCGTGTAACATCCTTTTTAGGTCCATGAACCTGTGCTTGGCATTTACGGAGCTCTTCATGGAGATCAATCTTTGAAGCTTCAATTGTGATTTCAGAAGTTCCATGTCGATTGGAACTACCTTGGTAATCCCTTCATCGCGTCTGTTTTGGCGTTTCGTATGACGAAACCACAACTGCTCGCTTGATCCAGAGCATTGCTTACTACTTGATGGGCTACAACTCGTAGCGGTGAGTCTACGTCGAATAAAGCATTCGCCTCCACTGGTCTCGGTCCTGGGCCGATCGCTTCCAGTCAACCCTGATCGTTGAGAGCCCTTAGGTCTTCCTCAACTGCAAAAAGCCACCGTGTGCGCGGCCTACCACGAAGCCGACGACCCCCTCCTGGTTCTCTGCTGAATATGGTTTTAGCTTGTCGTTCCTCCGGCTTACGAGCTACGTGCCCAGCCCACCGCAGCCTGCCGTGTTTTATTCGCTTCAATATATCACTGAAGTTTTTTACGCGGTTTTTTTACGCGGTACCGCGTAAAAAAAAAACGGCGTCATTTCAAAAAACGTCGTAAAAAACCGCGTTATTTCAAAACCCGTCGTAAAAAAAACGAGTTTTTTTCAAAAACACGCGCAAAATAGTCAGGATTACATCTAACGTAACTTGATTTTTTTTTTGGACTTTTTTTACGACGTTTTTTGAAATAACGCGGTTTTTTTACGACGGTTTTTGAAATAACGCGGTTTTTTACGACGTTTTTTGAGATAACGCGGTTTTTTTACGCGGTTTTATTACGCGGTACCATTACCGTCGTAAAAAAAAACTTCAGTGTATACTTGGTACAATTCGTGGTTCATGAGACGCCGCCAGATGCCGTCCTCCAGTTTACTGCCGAGTATTATTCGCTGCACTTTACGTTCGAAGACTCCAAAGGCTCTCCGATCAGCTTCTTTCAACGTCTACGATTCATGGCCGTATAAAGCGACCGCAAGAACCAGAGTCTAGTACACGCGAGTTATGTCTTCGTTTGCACCCTACGGGACTTCAGCTGGTTTCGCAGACCAAAACAGGCCCGATTCGCAGCTGCAATCCGTCTTTTCACCTCGCGGGTAACATCATTATCGCACGTTACTACAGTACCAAGATATACAAATTCGTCCACAACATCAAACTTGTCACCACCTAGCACCACTTCATCATCACTACCACGGCCGGACCGACGTTGACCACCAGTAATCATGTACTTGGTCTTTGTGGTGTTAATCGTTAGTCCAATACAAGCAGTCTCCCTTTTAAAAGGTATGAATGCCTTTTCCACGGCCCGACGGTCGAACCCGATGATGTCGATATCATCCGCGAAGCCCAGGAGCATTTGCGACCTCGTGACAATGGTTCCGCTCCTTTGCACACCAGCTCTCCTTGTCGCTCCTTCCAACGTTGTGTTGAACATTGTGTTGAACAGTAAGTTCGAAAGAGCATCGCCCGTCTAAGGTTACGAACCGTCAAGCGTCGCACGAATCAGACTAATCAGCTTCGCTGGAAAACCATGTTCGATAATAATCAGCCATAACTCATTTCTCTTTACTGAATCGTACACCGCCTTGAACTCAATAAACAGATGATGGGTCTGCAAGTTGTATGTACTCCCGAAATTTATCGAGAATCTGTCGCAGGGTGAACATCTGATCCGTCGTTGATCGGCCCTCACGAAAACCCGCCTGGTATTCGCCGACGAAGGAATCCTCATACGGCCTCAGCCTGTTAAACAGAATTGCAGACAAAATTTTGTACGCTGAATTGAGGAGTGTTATTCCTCTGTAATTCGCGCACTCCAGTTGATGCCTTTTTTTGTACTGGGACAAATGAGACCATCCAACCAACTAGCAGGCAGTTCTTCCTCTTCCCATATCTTCGGTGTAAGAGTTGATACAGCTGCTCACTACCGTGCTTGAGAAGCTCGGCCGGGAGTTCGTCCTTCCCAGCAGCCTTGTTGTTCTTCAGTACCCTAATGGCTGTCTTGACCTCGTCTAGCGTTGGAGGTTCCACAGCTTGTCCGTCGTCGTTGATTCGAATTCTGTCTGTCGCTCTTCCATTCCCACCGTTCAACAACTCCTCAAAGTGCTCTCTCCACCTGGCGCCACCATTGTTTTGTCTGTCAGTAAGTTTTCTTCACGGTCGTTGCACATGACGGGAAAAGGAGCTGTTTTTCTCCACACGCCATTGGCAGTTTCGTAAAACCTCCGCATATCATTCTGCTCCATGCTTTCTTGCGCCTGAACAATCAAATTTTCCTCATGGTTTTTTTTTTCATTCTGCGGTGGATTCGTTTTTCAGCTGCTTCCCTATATCGCTCCCTGCTCTACCGGGTCCCAGACACCAGCATCCGGCTTCTGGCGACATTCTTCTCATCCGTTACCCTCTGACACTCCTCGTCGAACCACCCGTTTCTAGGTCGTCTTTGAGCAGTGCCTATCACCTCCCGCGCTGCCGTACTCATCGCTCCGTGGGTAGACTTCCACAGAGTGTTGAGATTATCGCTCTCGTTGATAGGTATCACTTATCCGCTCGTCCAGCTTCTGGTGATAGGCAGCTATCGTACCGTCTGCTGGAAAACGCTGGATGTTAAAACGCATCGATCGCCGGTTCTTAGAGTCCGACACGGTTGATAACCGAACTCGAATCTTACTAACTACGAGGTAGTGATCTGAGTCGATGTTGGGACCCCTAAAAGTTCAAACATCAATGACGTCCGAGAAGTGTCGGCCATCTACCAGCACATGGTCGATGTGGTTGCAAACTTTGCCATTTCTGGACGAACATTTGAAAAGGGCCTATCTGCTTCTTGTAAACAAACATGTTTTTGTCTCTGTAGGGCCCATTTGCATCCACCCACGCACATCAACACCTTTAACAGATAGCTTGAAGAACACTCTTTCTGATAAGGGTGTTGATGTGCGTGGGTGGATGGAGTTGGGCCCTACAGAGACAAAAACATGTTTGTTTACGCAAAGCAGATAGGCCCTTTTCAAATGTTCGTCCAGATTTGGGTGTGCTTGTGGATATTTTTACGTGCAAAGTAGGTGCTACTAATGGTCAGCATCACTTCCTGAATAGCAGCAACACACACACACACACACCACCTTTCTGCAATTTACGAGCCAAAAGGCTCACTCGTCCAGGTTCATTTAGGCTCCTGACGTTCCAGGTACCGAGTTTCCAATCATAGTCCTTATTTCGTTGCCGGGTCGGTTTCCGAGAGTATCGTTCGCATTTTTTTCTATTCTCTTCATTTTTCGTGGTGGTGGAAGCCTTCGAGGCTACCTTGCGCTGCCTACATCGCGTAGGTGGGGCTGCCACCTTAGGTATAGCTGACGCGATACAGCGTTTCATATTCAGCCACTGGATGCAAGAACAGACGCTGTTTGAGCCACACCTCCTTGGTGAACAGACGCTCGGGACGTACCTCTTCAATCTAGCTGAAGTCAGAAGGACAACAGTGCCCAGGCTAAACTACCAGCTAAGCACACAACTCTAAGATGGCGGTCTTTGTTATCGATTGACCCATGGAAGCATGAGGTAGAAACTTGTGAGGGTCAGAGCATTGCTACATTTATATTAAAATTGTGGGTCGTCCAAATTGTTCTAAAGTTCAATCATTGACATCTTTTTAGCAGTTTTTTTTTGCTGGAAACTGTAATATTACAAACTGTCAGTCTTTAACTCTTTAAACTAATCAATCCTTGAAAATCTACAAACAAAACATCAGTCGCTTTTTGGAAGGTTACGTTACCAAGGGATCCATGAACTTCTTATAATCTGAACCTGGGATAACCCAGGTCTGATTTGAACCTTCTTGTCAACAATCGTAATAATAGGTCTTTCTGCTAGCGTTAGGTATTAAACATAAATTAGAGGAGCACCGTGTATGTAAAATGCTTTAAATTACGCAATACATCTGTTCATCTGCTGTCAGCTTGGAACAATGCTTTCCTAGTCTCATGTCGAAGGCCTGCTGAAGGCTACCATATCAATGTTGCATGGAACGTCCAACGAGCATGTTCCGACGAGACTGGAATGCCATCATTTGTCTTTTGTCTTTATTATTTAGGAACAAACTGCCAAATTTCGTTTCGGTGAAGGTAACGTGCGTTGGATCATACAAACTAAGAGTTTTTCCGCCCTTATACTGTTCAACCATGCTAACGTTTCCAACTCTCAATTACCCCTCTTTATAGTCGGACAATAACGGTTCTACCGTGGTAGCGTCTCAATCGGTTCCCCCAACCACCAACAACAACACCAACGACCCCCCGGCCACTCCGGACGCGGTCCTGAACCGGAAGTGTGCCTTCGCGCTGCAGTGCGTCCGCAGCGAGACGGCCCTGGCCGAACAGTACCTGCAGTCGCTGCCGGCCATTCTGCTCTCCTACGCCAACGAAGAATCCCAGTACCACAGCAAGGTAACCGATATCGAGTACGTACGGGCGAATCGTTGGAAGTATTTCATAAACTTTTCTTTCGCCGCAGATGTCGAAGATTTGGCATCAGCTAGTAGCTAACGAATCTGCTTCCAAAATGTGCTAGTGGCTCCTCCGGCTGCTAGAACTTGCTAGGGTTATTTTAGTGTCGCGATAGGGAACCGGGGGAATTCCAGGGGGAGATTTGTGCGTACCTCTGTGTATAGTCGCGTGCGGACAATTTTGCTTCAAGGGTGCCAAGTTATAATTAGGGATTAATGATAGAGAAAAGAAGAAAAAAAACTGCTTACAAACTGGCGTCTTAGATACCAAATGGTTTATATAACTTTAAGAGGGGAGCTACGGCGAAAAAACTTATTATTAGTGTTTAAGAAATTCCGAAACAAAAAACGTAAGAATACATTGCAGTTGCCATTTTTATTAATGTTGGAATTGTTATGAAGCATTGAAAGAAAGCCATATAAGTTTTGATTCAATGGGAAAGCCAGATATTTCAACTGTGCCAAGGGCGTAGCCAGCTTTTCGATCAGGGGGAGGGCGGTTGAGCATACTTAGGGGCCGTCCATATACCTCGTGAACAGTAAAATCATGATTTTTTTACCATTTTTTTTGTAATTCTTGGAAAAATTTTGGGGAATCCTGAAGGATTTGCTTGACAAATCCTTGGGATATATACAATAAAAAATGTCTGGAGGAATTTAAGAAGCAATTCCTAGAAAAAAAAAATTTGTTGCATTTGCACAGAAAAGGGATCACTGGGAACTCTGAAAAAGTTTTCCCTTGGTGAATTCCTGAAGTTTCCCTTTAAAAAGTTCTGAAAGTACTTCTAGGATGTAAGTACTTATTTGTTTAAAGTATGTTACAGTGACTTCTGCGCAACCAAAACCTGCGCTACCGTAACTCTTCTGTGATATATGTGTTGCTTGGAAGAATTCCTGGAGGACTTATTGTAAGAATTCCTAATGGAATCCCCGAAGAAACTGATGGAGGAATTCCTGAATCAGTCCCTGGAAAATTTATTGGCAACTTCTTTGAGAAAATCCAAGAGAAATTTCTGTAGAAATCTCTACACAAAACTCGAAAGGAGACCACTGGTGGAGTTCTTAACCCCTTCCCACGAATGCTAATAAATGCTTTGAATAAAAAGTGCTCGAACAAAAGTTGTTAGGAATCACTTTAAATTAACGAAATTGTAAAAAAAAACTTTTCCCAAATGCTTTACTAATATATTGAAGTGAACTGGTTTAGGTCGGATTCGCGAAAAAGTGATGGTGCTCTACAGACACCATGAGCGTTAAAGGGTTAAAGAAATCCTAGGATAAGTCCTAAAACAATCCTTGGAAGAAACCCTCACGAGTGAATTTCTGGAGTAGTCTCTTGACAAACTTTTCGAAGAATTTCTGAAGGACTTTTCAGAGAATCACTCTCAAAACATTCTTAGAGAAAAGCAGATCAGGATATACAGGGAATGGCCACAATGTTTAGGATAGGCAACTTTTTTTCTCCCACAAAAAAATTCAACATGCTGTAACTTTTCATAGAGTGCATCAAAAAAACTCAAATTTTGACTGTTTGTCAACTTATTATATGTGCATCATTGGTACAAATTTGGGCTCGATTGATTTATTTTTCGCGAAGTTAGAACCGTTCGGGTAAAACACTATTATTTAGACAACTAATTTTTGAACTGTCATATCTCGGAATCCAGTGAACCGAATTGAATGAATTTTTTAACGTTTATTAACAATATATTGATACTTAATACGACGTTATAAAATGACATATTTTCTCACGGCGAATTAAGTTATACCGGATTGAAATTTTTACCTATATATAGGGAAATAAGTCAAATTTACAATACCACACAAAAATTACTAAATGTGTTCTTCCTTCAATCTAAATAGGCTCTAATATATCCGATTGGAGATAACTTGAGAACAGAAGTGGAAAATCTTTGGATATCAACACTAAAATTTATTGACATTGATGTAAAAAAATTTCATATTTTCAAGAAAAATCCAAAAAGTGTCAATCCATGATAACTTTTTTCAACGTTTGAAAAGTACATATGTTTTAATAGTTTATGAAGCATCTACATATTGTTTGTGTTCGTTCAAAATTTCATTCAAATCGGTTCACTGGTTTCCAAAATATGACAGCTCAAAAATGAGTTGTTTGAAAAATAGTGTTTAACGCGAACGGTTCTAACTTTGCGAAATAGTAATCAATCGAGCCCAAA
The DNA here is from genome assembly GCF_035046485.1 of Aedes albopictus. Classification (NCBI taxonomy): domain Eukaryota; kingdom Metazoa; phylum Arthropoda; class Insecta; order Diptera; family Culicidae; genus Aedes; species Aedes albopictus. Next base: position 419,821,681 of record NC_085138.1, on the reverse strand, counting down.
TTTGTACCAATGATGCACACATAATAGGTTGACAAACAGTCAAAATTTGAGATTTTTTGATGCACTCTATGAAAAGTTATAGCTTGTTAAACTTTTTTGTGAGAGAAAAAAAGTTACCTATCCCAAACATTTTGGCCATCCCCTGTATATACCAAAAAGAATCCCCGGACGAATTTCAGAACGCATTCCTCTGCAGGAACTGTAGAGAGTATTCGTGAAGAAATTCATGGATAGATTCCTGAACAAAAAAATGAATGAACTCCTAAAATATTTTTGGGTGATAATAGTGAAAGAATTCCTGGATAACATTATCTTGAAGAATTCCAATACAAATCGCTGGTGGAAGGCATCTAGAAATCCTTGAAGTAATTCAGAAAAATCTTCAGGTAATCCTGGAGAAATTCTTGGGTGCATTTTTGGAAAAGATAATGGAAGAATTTCTGAAATTTCTGATGGAATCATTAGAGGAATTTCTGGAGGAATCATTAGAGGACTTTTTGAATCCATCCCTCCAAGTATTCCCGAAGCAATCGCTGAAAAAATTCCTGGACAAATTTCTGGATTAACTTCTGGAGGACTTCCTGGAGAAATCCTTGTAGGAATTCCTGCAGAAATGCCTAGAGAAAACCCTGGAGGAATTCCTGGAGGAATTTATGAAAGTATACCTGGTGGAATTCCTGAAAGAATCCCTGGATAAATTTTTGGAGCAATTCCAGGAAGAACTCCTGAAGTGGAGGCATTCCTTGAGGAATCCCTAGAGGAACTTTGAGAGGAAGCCCTGAAGAAATTTTGGAAGAAATCTCGTAAGGAATTTCTCGAAGAATTCCTAGAGGAATTTCTAGAGGGATTTCTGGAGTTGTTTAAGAAATCCCCGGAGCATATGATGGAGGAATCCTCGAAGTACTTGCTGGAGGAATCTCTGGAGGAATGCCTGAAAGAACTTCTGAAAAAATACCTTGCGAAATGCCTGTCAAAATTCCTGGTACAATTCCTGAAAGAATTCCCGGAAGAATTTCTGAAGGAATACCTGGAGGAATCCTTGTCAAAATTCCTGGATGCATTCCTGGTGAAATTCCTGGAGGAATCCCTGGATTAATTTTAGGAGGAATTCTGGGAGAAATTCCTATAAGAGTTCTGCAAGGAATCTCAGGAGAAATTTCGGAAGAAATTGCTAAAGAAATTCCTGGAGGAATTTTTAGAGGGATTTCTGGTGGAATTCTTGGAGTAATTTCTGGAGGAATTCTTGGAGGAATCCTTGAGGGGAAATCCTGAAGGAAACCTTGGAGAAATTCGTGGAGATGTTCCTGGAAGAACCCCTGGAGCAATTCCTGTAGGAATCTCTGGAGGAACCCTGGAGGAATTGCTGGATAGAATCCTGGAAGAATTTCTAGGTGAATTCCTGAAGTAATTTCTGGAGGAGTCTCTGAATCAATTTTGGAGGAATGCCTGAAGAATCCCTGAAGTAATTCCTGGAGGCAATCCTGGAGGAATGCCTGGAAGAACTTCTGGACAAATACCTGGCGAAATTCCTGCTACAATTCCTGAAAGAATTCCCGGAAGAATTTCTAAAGGAATACCTGGAGGAGTCCTCGTCAAAATTCCTGGATGCATTCCTGGTGAAATTCCTAGAGGAATCCCTGGATTAATTTCAGGAGGAATTCTGGGAGGAATTCCTATAAGAGTTCTGCAAGGAATCCCAGGAGAAATTTCGGAAGAAATTGCTAAAGAAATTCCTGGAGGAATTTTTAGAGGGATTTCTGGAGGAATTCTTGGAGTAATTTCTGGAGGAATTCCTGGAGGAATCCTTGGGGAAACCCTGGAGAAATTCATGGAGATGTTTCTAAAAGAACCCCTAGAGCAATTCCTGTAGGAATCTTAGGAGGAACCCTGTAGGAATTGCTGGATAAATTCCTAGAATAATTTCTAGGTAAATTTCTGGAGGCATTGCTGGAGGAATCCCTGAAGCAATTTTGTAGGAATGTTTAGAGGCAACTTTAGAGGAGTCCCTGGAAGAATTGCTGGCGAAATCCTAATGGGAATCCCTAGATCAATCCCTGGAGGAATTCTTGGAGAAGAAATTTCTTGATAAATATCTTCAGAAATCTCTGGAAAAATTCCTGGTGGAATTCCTGGAAAAAATTCTGAAGGAATCCCTGGAGAGGTTCCAGGAGGAATTCCTGTAAGGGTTCCTGGAGGAATTCGTGTAGAAATTTCTGAGGTAATTCCTGTAGGAATACCTGGAGGAGTCCATGGAATAATTCTTGGATGGAATCCTGGAGAAATGCCTAGACAAATTCCTGGAGGAATCCCTGGAGGAATTCTTCGAGGAATCCCTGGAGAAATTCCAGGATATATTTCAGGAGGAATTCCATGAAGAATGACTGGGAATTTCTGGAGGAATCTCTAGAAAATCTCCTGAAAGAATCTCTTTTGGAATTCCTAGAAGAAAACTGTAGAGGAATTTCTGTAGGAATCCCTGCAAAAATTTCTGAAAGAATCTTCCCTGCAGGAATTCCCAGAGAAATAACTGCCGAAGGAATCTCTGGAGGATTCCCTTGATGAATTCCTGGAGGAATCCCTAGACGAAGAATCTCTAGGAAGAATTTCGGAAGAAATCCCAGGAGGAAGTACTGAAGAAATCGCAGAAAGAATTCTTGGGGAAATCCTGAAGGAATCTTAAAACGAGTTCGTGGAGGAATCCCTGTAGCAGTCCTTGAAAAAATCTCTGGGGAAACCTCAGGAGGAATCCGGGAAGCAATCCCAATAGGAATTCCTAATGTAATCCCTAAACAATTCCTGGAGAAAGTCTTGGATTAATTCTTGGAGGAGTTTTTGAAAGAATTACTGGAGGAATTCCTGGAGAAATCCCAAGAAGAGTTTCTGAAGGAATCCATGGAGGATTATTTTAAATAACCTCTGGAGTTGTTCCTGTAAGTATTACAGAAGGAATACCTGAAGGAATTCCTGGAGAAATTCCTGAAGGAATTTCTGGAGGAATTCTTGGAGGAATCCCTGGAGAAATTTTTGGAGATATTTCAGGAGGAATTGCATAAAGAATGACTGTAGGAATCCCTGGAGGAATCTCTAGAAGATCTCCTGGAGGGATGTCTATTGGAATTCCTAGAAGAAAACTCTAGAGAAATTTCTGTAGGAATCCCTGCAGAAATTTCTGAAAAAATCTTTAAGGAATCCCTACAGGAATTCCCAGAGAAATAACTGCAGAAGGAATCTCTGGAGGATTCCCTTGGTGGATTCCTGGAGGAATCTCTAGACGAAGAATTCCTAGGAAGAATTGCTGACGAAATCCCTGGAGGAATTTCTGGGGAAATCCTGAAAGAATCTAAAACGAGTTCGTGGAGGAACATCTGGAGGAATCCCTGTAGCAGTCTGAAGGAATCTCTGGGGAAACCTCAGTAAGAATCCGGGAAGCAATCCCAATAGGAATTCCTAATGTAATCCTTAAACAATTCCTAGAGAAAGTCTTGGATTAATTCTTGGGGGAGTTTTTGAAAGAATTACCGGAGGAATTCCTGAAGAAATCCCAAGAAGGAGAAAATCTCAAGTTCCTGAAGGAATCCTTAGAGGATTTTTTAAATAACTTCTGGAGTCATTCCTGAAAGTATCACAGAAGGAATACCTGGAGGAATTTTGTGAAGAAACCCCTCTGAGAAATCCCGGAAACAATCCCATGAGGAATTTCTTGGGACATCTCAGGAGAGCTTTTTTTTAACGAACTCCTGCATAAATTTCTGTAGGAATCCCTAGAAAAAGTCTGAAAGAATCCATGTCTACAGTAATTTCTGGACAAAGAATCCTTGGATGGACTCATAAAGGATTCTAAGTCCAAAATTTAAGGAATTCGTTTATTATTTTTTGAATAATGTCTAGTAAAATTTTCAGAAAGAATTCCTTAAAGAAATTCCAACAGAAATACTTTGAATAATTCCAGATTCAACTTAAGGAGCAATCTATAGCAGATTTTTTTAAGGAATACATGGAGAAATTCCTGAAGAAATCTCTGAAAGAATACATGTGGAAATATCTAAAAGAATCTCTAGTCAAATTTGTATGGGAATCCTTGAAGCAATTCCTGAAGGAATCGTCGAAGAAAGCACCGAAACAATCACTGAAGGGACCTCTAAAGATATCCCATGAGAATTCCCGGAGGAATGTCTAAATTAATTTTCGAAGGAATCACTGAACGAATCTATCGGAAAATTCCAGAAGGAATTTGTCGATACATCCTTACAGAAGTGTTTGTAGATATTGCTGAATGAAATGAATCGTGAGAGGAATTCCTGAAGCATTTCTTGTGATTTTCGAGAAAAAAAAAATTATAAAATAAATCCTGAAGCAATAAAAGCTAGAATAAAATAGTTTATTTCTTGCGAATTATTATCTTGAACTCTGATAATCTTGAGTTGGCTTTAACTAGAAGAAAAATTATGTCGCCCCCCTCTGACTACGCCCATGAACTGTGCAGACATTTTTATTCCCAAAAAGTTTTCAATTTATGTTCAACTGAACTGAAATTCTTCATAAATTTCATTCTTTACAGATTCTCCGGAGAAATCCTCTATTTAATTTCTCCGGAAGATCTTCCAATGCTTTTAAAAACGTTGTCTTAGCATATCAGCGAATCATTCCTCTATTATTGCTATTTTCAATGTTGAATTCGGATCACAAAATATACCAACTTTTATTTCAATGTTTATTTATTTCATACAAATGATGTTTATTCTTGCTGTACTTCCTCCATTCCGGAAGTTCCCGGAATACGGTACAGGCAATAATATATCGGATAAGTTTTATTACAAAACAGCGAAATACAATAACCTTAGCACGAAGCCATGCCACGCTATACCTTTCTCGTCGTCGATCATCATCGCGTATCGCGTCGGTTTGGGATCCATGGTTGTATCTGTATAAGGTTACTTTTTCTAGTATACACTAATGTGCGGCAGATGAAGGTGCAATACCAGTCTTTTCTAATTTACGATTTGAGGAGAATAATCTGTTGCATATGGCATTTGTTGTATTTGTTGGTTGAACTTAAATTGGAATGAGGAAATCGCTTCGGTCGGTACGCCATGATTATCGACGAAGCACAGTGACAAGCTTCGCGAAACAAGGTAATGGATTGATTGGAATTGGGCTGACGACGACGGCTTGAAGCAGTATACAATGCTGCATTGTTTTGTCTGCGATTGTTTCCCAGAAGGAAATATTGCAACACAGTAAAAATATGATACATTTAGTACGGTTGTTCGGGTGTTCTGCGCTTTCTCCAGCGCGCACAGGATTTATATCACTAGATAATGGTGAAGATCGAGTGTAATGTATATGATACAAACACTAGAAAAACGCCCTTTGTTTCGTAGATTTGTGGGTATGAGAGGGTATGATTTCTACTTTATATGTATATACGTATGCTTTGTCGTTCTGCGAACTGCGGTTATGTCTTACGGTTTCATACAACGAATAGTTTTGTGATGATCGTTTACTTTACTGACGGATAGTGTTTTGTTGATTGAGTAGTATTTGTTCATATGAGTTTCTCTATGTACATGATCTTAGTCTGCGTTTTTGTGTTGCAAATTTTTCACTACTTCACAAAATTATTCCACTATACAAACTAGCTCAAAATGGCAGTCTCTTTCCTGTGTCCTTATTGTGTCTTGACTGGTTTTTTGTTGTTGTTGGTTAAAAACGAATTGATTTAACTATTTTACGATTATCGTTTGTCTAGAATAGTTTCAAGCACACAGAGAAATAATATGCAAAGATATTGTTTGTATAGGTGATAATTGAACTACTATACTCGAAGATTCGCATGCCACGAGCACACAATATCCTCGTCTGCCTTCCTTCTGTTTCGATTAAAAAAATGACTTCATTTGGTTTTTATATCTAAATTTCCTACCTCGCCCCGTGTTTGGGTCTTACCAGAGGAGATCGCAGCGCGCACTTTTTAAGTGCGACCATACACGGGGTCTAATTTGATATTCAAATAAATAATCGTTTCGGCGCCTCACACCGACGAATGCTAGTGGCGGATTTCGATCGATCGAATTTGCTAACCGAGTCAATATTGATACTATTAATAAATATACAATACCTACACACATGTGTTTAATTTACACACTCTACCGTAGAAAGGTGGAATATGATATCACGATTTTTGCTTTGCGGTTTGGTTTCTGCTTCTTTTCTTTTTTTTCTCCTAAAACTCAGCGCAGAATCTTCTTTGTTGTGTGATATTTATTTACATTTTTGCTTTATATGAAGTTTACAATGAAGAAACTGTGCGACTCTATAATCTCATTCGATTGGAAAACAGTCTATTCTCAATGGATTTCGGGTTTTTGAAAATGGGAGAGCTTCCAAGGCTGCTGAGGATATTATTTTTTCTTACTTTGGGGGATCACGTTCAATACTTCGATTACACAAGTTTACAAAATAAAACGAAAGTCGTGAACTTCTGTCAACGACCAAAATTTTTGAAGCACAATTTAGCACTGATTTCGAAATCGTGCTTCAAAAAATTTTAAGTAGAACAGTTTTTGAGTTTTAGCTCAAAGTTTTGAAAGTTTTCAAAATATATAATTTACTAAAATTCAAATATATTGCGTTTTGTTCAACCATTTTTAAATCTTTTTCC